>NW_027256884.1:113621411-114366411 GCF_029215685.1 Pituophis catenifer annectens | reverse complement strand
CTGTTTGGTAAGATAATTATCCCAAGTTCCATATGATTTCATCGTAAAATGCCAGGATATTGTCAAGAAAGATAGTTGCCTTTCCAGAGAGGGCTTCTCATAAGCAATGTCTGGAACTAATGCTTACTTAAACTCTAATTCTGTACTTCAGGAGCATTTGTTTGAAGCCAAAATTTCAGTCCTTGGAAGTACACTTTTGTTTTATGATTTACAGCAGACTGATCTAAAACTAATAAAAAAAAAATCTCCTTTTTTTACGACTCTGTAGTCCCTAGTGTTGGAAACTATCTTAACTTTCAAAATGTCCTTCTTCCATAGAAGCTGCTTTTATTGTTTTGCAGGGAGCTTAAGAACTGCATTTGAATTTCTTTTGAGGTTGTTTTCAGGCTTATTGTGTTATTAGAAAGAGTAGATGATTCTGTGACTAGCGTTGTGTTATTTATACCTCATTCGATCAACATTAAGCTACTTTGTCCACACTTTCACATCAGGAGAGGTTTTTATAAGATGCATTTCTTCATTCTCTAGAGATTTCATCAAAGGGTGGAAAAAGAGAAAGACTGAATATATTATTGTAGAGTGGAAAGCAGGATATTCACTTACAACTTGTAACCATATTATAATGGAATAAGTGGAAAAATTCTCCACTCTGAGAATTTTACCAAAATACCCTTCTCCTTTGAAAGAAATTTCAACAATCTGTCATCAAGTTGAATAAGAATGTTAAAAAAAAAATGGAGAGGAGAGGACAGTTATTTGAATAATACTATCTATGATATACCATAAAAGCTTCTTAAACTCTTGTTTTCTTGTCACAAAAAAAAGAAAAAAGGTTTGGAACAAATATTAAATTTTGCATTTGGACATAAGAGGGGGCAATGCATTATACACATGAAGTCTCTTTAAATCATTCTGATAACTAGGGCGGATCCAAGAAATGTTGCTCACTGAAAGAAACACAATTTATAGAACTGACAGTTGAATTTTATTTTAGTGCTAGTAACTCTATCATTATCTCTATCAGTGCAATATGCTTGGTTAGAAAGCTTGAGACAAGATGCAAAAGACATTGCTCTGCCTTGAATGCAAGACAACATAGCCAGAGAAGAGTATCAATTGCGACTCTCAATCAAAACCTGGTACCTGAAATATCTATGGAGATTCTCAATCATCCAGGTCATGGTTGTCCCATAGGTGCTTTTTCAAGAGGCAACTGGACTTTCTTTGTTTTTGATTGAAGACATTTCACTTCTCATCCAAGAAGCTTCTTCGGTTCTGACTTCAGTTCTGACTGTTCAGTCAGAAGCTTCTTGGATGGGAAGTACAGTAGTGGCCAAAATTGTGGAAACCTTTTGGGAAAACTATATTTTTGAGGTTTAATGGTTAATAACACCACTTTTTTTTTCCCTTTGGAGTTTCAAGATAATCCTATTCCACTGCTGGAATGGCCTGGGAATAGCCCAGACCTTAACCCAATTGAAAATCTATGGAGCCGACTAAAGAAACTTGTTAGTCAGAAGCAACCCAGTAATAAAACCCAGTTAATAGAAGCAATCATTCAATCTTGGTTTCACATTATAACAGCTGCAGAATTAAAAGACTTAGTTCACTCTATGGGAAGATGTTGTAAGGCCATAATTCATGCTAAAGGTTACCCAACTAAGTATTAACTGACATGGTGATAATTTTTGTATATCTCATTTTTTTTATGGTGATAATTTTTGTATATCTCACTTTTTCTACGTGTTTCACTTTTCTCCTTTATACTGTAACTGCTATTCTAATAGCAAATCCTTCATAAAAGTTATTGCATTACTTTCTTGATTAAATTATCTTTCCATTGATATATAATTTTATGGTACTATTCGAAAAAAAAGGTGGTGTTATTAGCTAGTTTTAGAAAATACACTTTTCCCAAACGGTTTCCATAATTTTGGCCACTACCTTCAAGGAAACAAAGGAAGTCCAGTTGCCTCTTGAAAAACAACCTTTAGGATACCTGAAATGGTTCACTTTGTTAAATACTATATGGCTTTGAAGTCTATGAAGGCCAACACCAGCTAAAGAGCTGGCTGTTTTGATTTCACATTTTTATGTATATAATGAGTTCATTTTTATTTTTACTTTGTACTCTCTTAATTATCCATGAATGAGTCTAGCCATCTCTCAAAAACTTTGACCAGGACTTAACATTTCAACTAGTCATAAAAGAGTAGTTGCCCAGTTCATTACTGTAATAAGCTAAGAGGTAAGACAATTTAAAATCTTTTCAGACTTGTTAACCCAAAAGGGTTCCTCAGTAAAAGGTCATTATGATAGGATGCCAATAATCAGACTGACCTGCCTAACAATTCCTGTTTTGTCCAGCTGGGGACTTAACTATGCAACCATAAATGTGGGAGAATATTAGGAGATGCTTCCTTTTAAAACCTGATTTCTATATATATAAAAAGGAGTCTATAATTTTAGCAGAGGAGTTTTATTTGAAGATATTGTGATGTGAAATTCAGGTAGGAATCTTAATTGCATTATTTAGGAGTAAAAGTTCAAAAGCCAGTTTTAAATCCATCATTGGATTTAAAAGAATTTAAAAATGTAAAGAATTTAAAAGAGGAAAATGGCTAAATTTTGGAATGATAGAAAGCCGCTATTCAAAAATTATTGGCACAAGCAATGGGTTCCCATCACTGGCTTTACATATGTAAGATAGGCAGTCATGTCAATGGTCACAGTAAATTAAAGACGGCACTAATTATTATTATTATTATTATTATTATTATTATTATTATTATTATTATTATTATTATTATTATTTATTAAACTTTTATACCGCCCTTCTCCCGAAGGATTCAGGGCGGTGTACAGCCATATTAAAACAAACATATACCCAAAAATTTAAAAACAATTTAAAATATATAAAAATTTGGCTCTTATGTTAAAAACTACAGACACCCAATTAAAATTCATTTTCTAAGCCAGCCCGGCCTGTTGGAACAAAAGAGTCTTAAGGGCATGCCGAAATGTACATAAGTCGGGGATCATGAGGATCTCTGGGGGCAGTTCATTCCAGAGGGCAGGTGCCCCCACAGAGAAGGCTCTCCCCCTGGGTGTCGCCAGTCGACATTGTTTGGCCGACGGCACCTTGAGGAGTCCCTCTCTGTGGGAGTGTATTGGCCAGTGGGAGGCTATCAGTGGCAGAAGGCGATCTCGTACATACCCAGGTCATGTAGTCTAAATATGTTTAACCTGTGCATAAAATATGTTCATAAAACCCTAAAGTAATATGTGTACACATACACGCACCTTCAAATCAGTTTTGACTCTTGGTGGCCACCTGGACAAGTGATACAGTTTTCTTGTTTATGTATTTCTGGTAATGGTTTGCTATTTTTGTTTATTTGTTTTATCCCCCTTTATTACTTTTATAAATAACTCAAGGCAACAAACACATATAATACTCCTTTCTCCTCCTATTTTTTTTCCCATATCAAGCTATGTTGCACTGAAAAAGCAAGACTGGCCCAAAGTCACCCAGCCAGCTTTCATGCCTAAGGTGGGATTAGAAGTCACAGTGCTCTGGTTTCTAGCCTGATTGCCTTAGCCACAAGACCAAATGTGTCACTCTTTTGTTCTCTTCCTAGGACTGAGAAGGACTGACTGGCTCAAAATCATGTAGCTGGGTTCATATCTAAGATAGAATTATCTAAGATAGTCTTCTGGCTTGTAGTCCAGGGTCTTTAACTGAACCGGTTCTCATTATCATACTAATTACAGCTGGGTAAAGGACAGAAAAAAGGGATGTGGTGGCTCAGGGTCTAAGACACTGAGCTTGCTGATCGAAAGGTCGGCAGTTCAGTGATTCAAATCCCTAGTGCCGCATAACAGGCTGAGCTCCCATTATTTGTCCCAGCTTCTGCCAACCTAGCAGTTCGAAAGCACGTAAAAAATGCAAGTAGAAAAATAGGGACCACCTTTGGTGGGAAGGTAACAGCGTTCCTTGCACCTTTGGCATTTGGTCATGCCGGCCACATGACCACGGAGACGTCTTCAGACAGCGCTGGCTCTTCAGCTTTGAAACTGAGATGAGCACCACCCTCTAGAGTCGGGAACGACTAGCACATATGTGCGAGGGGAACCTTTACCTTTACCTAAAGGAAAGAAATGGACTAAGTTGAGGATCTGGAGGGAAAAAAAACAGGAATTGCCATCTTGTTCAAGATCTGATTCTTCCCCGCAGCTAAACGGTGCCCTTTCCACTTGGCATAAAGTTATGAAAATAAAATACATATAACACAGAACCAGCAAAATGAAATGAGATCACAGCTACACTGATGCTGAGCGGGTAGGTGCCACTGAATTGGGCCTGACCTCCGGTCACTGTCCAAAATGTTATAACGATATGCTTTATCTACTGTCTTCCCCTCTTCCAATATTCTTCAGTCTTGTCAGTCATAGCTGATTTTTTTCCAGACTGCTCATACTACCAGCCCAAAGCATGTTTTGCTTACTGATCGTTGCCTCAAGGGAGATAGGTCTATTGCATTGTTTCCCTCTGCAATCTAAGATATTCTTAGTTGTTCTTTCTCTCAGCTTTTTCTCGGTGTCTAAATTCCCCAGCCGTACATTACCCCTGGAAAGAAAATGTTTAACTAATTTGAATTTTAGTTGGCATAGAAATATCTATACTCTTCATGGCTCATGATGAAATTTGTCATTGCTTTCTATTAATTTCTTTTTAAAAAAAATTTCTCCAGCCCTCTTTCATGTTTATTCAGCTACAATCTTTGTTTTTTCACCATCAACTATGAATTCACTTAGCATTCCAAATGACATTGCTTTTCTATTCTTTATACTATATGTTGCTTTCTACCCTTATTTTCTTAATAAGCTTCAAGTCTTCATCTTTAATACCACTTTAACAAAATGGTGTGGCCTACAGGTATACGGTCAACTAAATTCTTGTCCTTCTCTTTTCCATATTCTGAACATCTTTCCTCAAAATTTTATTCTTTACTGTAGCTTCATATCTGTTGTAAAATTTATTCAGAAGAATAATTGAGTATTTGACACATCCATTAGCTTTAATAAACTCTACGTTCTTGCAAGATATCCTCATAATCAAAGGTTTGGTGCAGCAAAGCAAACTGCTTTCTCCATTATCTATCTTAGGTTCATTATCTGATCATTATCATCTGCCTCTGCCTTTTCTGAAGCTTTCCCATTTCTTTGTTCACATGTGGCTTTATTGTTTTTTGTAAATTCTTAAGCAAGATAAGGAAGGAGAGGATTATATGTATTCAGTAATTGGGGCAGTATGGCTTCTAGCTATTGCTCAGGTTCAGTTTCCAAAAATTCCAGACAGCATGGTAGGAGCGTTAAGAGTTGTAGTTTTACAATCTCTGGAAGACATCATCTCTGGCTTATATAACCATTAGGCAGGGATTCCATTTACACACTGCATTATTAGTAGCAGACTGCTGAGAAATTTGATGATGAACAGAGATACCAGAAATGTTCTGCCAAATGATGTGAAGCTCGGAAATGAACTTGAAATGAGGGAATTGGAAACATAGCGTACAATGCCCAAATTCTTCTCCACCTTAAATTAGAATCAAATCCAGAAATATATTTCCTATCATTTATTGCCACCTCTCCTATTCACACTAGTGATTCTCTAATATTCTTTACTTATATCTTATTTATATGTTGATGCAGGGCCAGGAGTATCTATTACTCATTTAATATATTGATATTTTGTGGCGTCCACATACATTTTTTTTTAAAAAAATATTTTTTAAAAAAATAGGAAAAGAAAATTTACATATGGCTTTCTAGTTAAATGTGCAATTAACTAGTTTTTGGAGTAGATTTTTTTTTCAGTTCATGCTATTATGAATTTCTCCCTAATGTTATATTGAAACCTGTAGCTTCCTTCTCAGTCTTTTATTTTAGTACTGTCCTTCTTCCTCCTTAAATATTTTAAAATATCCCATGGATCTTATTTGCAGTTTCTTCAATTATTTCTTCATAGCAATGGTGGGTTCTTCCCGGTTCGGCCCAGTTCGGCCGAACTGGTAGCAGTGACAATATGACATCACCGAACTGGTTCTCTTTGTTCGGAAGCTGGGCTCTCCTGCCCCCCCCCCATGTTATTCTTACCTTTTATTTCGCTGCCTCCCGAGTCCCAGCTGATCGGCTAGAAGGAAAAAAAACTGTTTAAACTCTTGCCGCAGGGCTTCAAAGGGCCGCCCTACAGCTGATCAGTGTTAAAAGGCGGTGTGGTGGTAGACCAGTGCGCTCGAAAAACAAATGGGTAGACCGGTGTCCCCAAAAACAAATGGGTAGACTGGTACAGCTCTGTAAGCAGTTAAGAGCCTGGTAGACCAGTACCTCTGCTAAATCCTAAAGAATTGTCACATGACCATCAAACCACACCCACAAAATAAGCCACGCCCACAGAACCAATAGTAAAAAAATTTAGAACCTACCCCTGCTTCATGGGGTTTACTTTCCAGATCCATTAGCTTACATAATAGTAAAAGTGTGATGGTTGCTATTGATGTTCCAAAAGAGAAGCCAGACATATTCTGTTGCTATTAATATTTGCAACAGCATTAACACCAATATAAAACAATAAAAACATAGTCTATAATTAAAATGATTTTCTTATGTTTTTGTAGAAAATAAACACCATAAATAGGATATGGATAGACCACAGATGTCCTGTTGTTTTACTGGCAACTGGCATCTTCAGAGTTAAAGTGGTCCACCATGCAGACTATAGACCACTTGGCAGGGACTGACTGGACTCCTGTCTTTATAGTTGAGTGACCTGACTTCTGATTGGTCTTTAGCTGAGTTGGTTTCTGATTAGTTCAGGTGGTGGGGGTGGGGTAATATTTGATTCAGGGGTGGGTTCTAAAATTTTTTACTACTGGTTCTGTGGGCGTGGCTTATTTTGTGGACGTACTTTGATGGTCATGTGACAATTCTTTAGGATTTAGCAGAGGTACTGGTCTACCAGGCTTTTAACTGCTTACAGAGCTGTACCGGTCTACCCATTTGTTTTTGGAGTATCCCGGTCTACCCATTTGTTTTTGGAGTGTCCCGGTTTACCCATTTGTTCTTGGAGCGTCCCAATCTACCCATTTGTGTTTTGGAGGCACTGGTCTACCCATTTGTTTTTCAAGCGCACTGGTCAACCACCACACTGCCTTTTAACACTGATCAGCTGTAGGGCAGCCCTTTGAAGCCCCATGGCAGGAGTTTAAACAGTTTTTTTTTAGTTAACCGGACTAATAATACCTCATCTTTCTCTTTTTCTTCATTTTCTTTCAGAAATCTCTGAAAACATCTATCAACAATTCAATGGTTATGTTTTTAGTTAGAAATGTTTCTAGCCCCATAGGTTTATAAGATTTTTTTTCAAATTCCACTGGTTTTCTAGCATCATTATTTACGGGACCGCCTGCTACCACCAATAGCCTCCCACCGGCCAGTACGCTCCCATAGAGAGGGGCTCCTCCGGGTGCCGTCGGCCAAACAATGTCGGCTGTCGGCCCCTAGGGGGAGAGCCTTCTCTGTGGGGGCACCTACGATTTGGAACGAGCTCCCCCCGGAGATACGTAGGATCCCGGATCTGCGCACCTTCCGCCGCGCGCTTAAGACTTTTCTATTTTATCAAGCTGGCCTGGCCTAAATCTTCCCCCTTTTTAAATGTGGAAATTTTAAATTTTTAAATTTGAAATTCGTCTTTTTGTAGGGGTATGGGTAAGGCATTTTAAATTGGGGAGCCATTTTAGATTTAATTCTGTTTTAAACGTATTTTAATTGTTTATATTGTATGTTTTTAACTTTGGCTGTGCACCGCCCCGAGTCCTTCGGGAGAGGGGGCGGTATAAAAATCTAATAAATAAATAAATAAATAAATAAATCATGATAGGAATCTTTTTCTTCCTTATCAGTTACACGGTAAGACAATGGTCCCCAACCCCCAGGCCATGGACCGATACTAGTTCGTGGTCTGTTAGGAACTGGGTCTCACAACTGTAAACTGCATGAGTGAGGGATCTAGGTTGTGTTATCCTCCTCCCTCCCTCTGGTCTGTGGAAAAATTGTCTTACACAACACTGTCCCCTGGTGCCAAAAAGGTTGTGGGCCACTGCAGTAGGAGATTTACAAATGGATCTTCTCCTTGGGAGATCATAGACCAAGCATACGTATGATTGAACACCTTTCTGATTCATGGAAAGAAGAGGAGAGGAGAGGAGAGGAGAGGAGAGGAGAGGAGAGGAGAGGAGAGGAAAGGAAAGGAAAGGAAAGGAAAGGAAAGGAAAGAAGGAAAGGAAAGGAAAGGAAAGGAAAGGAAAGGAAAGGAAAGGAAAGGAAAGGAAAGGAAAGGAAAGGAAAGGAAAGGAAAGGAAAGGAAAGGAAGACATGGGTCATTTGTCAAGAAATCAGGACAATGCATGCAATATAATACATGCCAAATCTCAAACCATTGCCCTGTATGGACTACAAGAGGACATCTTTAGCAGAACTATAGAGCCAAATGTATAAATAGGATATCTTAAATGTCCACTTTTCTGACTCTCCCTTGAAATTTTCCTAGCGAAGCTGGAAAGCAGGAAAAAAAATAGCAGTGCAAATCTGTGATGGGAACTTAGCCACGGGTTCTTGGAATCTTAGAAAAGACTTTCTAATGGATGGATGATTCAGCAAAAGAGAAATGTGGATTACAGCACACCCATTTATTATGAAGCTGAACTATATTTTTAGAACTGGTTCTGTGGGATAAAATGAGCAGAGCTGTTAAATATTTATTACAAAAGAAGGTTAAGCAACATTTTAACTTGATGGGGAAAACACAGCTGCCTTGGCAGAAATACCACTCACAGCTAAATGTGCAGCTCAGCCTTTTTTTTAAAAAAAAGGACAGTTACAAACATAGTATTTCACTATTTATTTGTAATGTGCAAGAACACAAAGAAATGTGTTTTATAAGTCTCCTTCTTGCTGCATCATGGGTGTTGAGGTGTAGCTTTCACTGTTCTGCGTTTAAAGCAGGGGTGAAATGCTCCCGGTTTGGACCGGCTCGGGCGAGTATGTAGCAGAGATTGAGGCTAGTTCACTGAACCGGGAGCAATGGCTGGCTGGCCACGCCCTGAACCGGTCCACGGCCCGCAGTCCTGCCATGCTTGCCTGCCTTCCATGCTGCCTTCCTGGCTTCCTGGTCCCCCACTCAACCAGTGCCTTCCCTGCTCAGCCCCGACAAGCTATGCATCCATAGCTATGGGGTTGTTTTGTTCGCCGCAGTGGTGCTTCGGGAGGGCAGATGGACATATTCATTATAGCTGTCAGCTGCAGACGTCCGCCTGCCCTCCTGAAGTACCACCTCAGTGAACAAAACAACCCCATTGTGCTGCGCCTCCTTCTGCAGCCAAACGCGCCCAGCCGTACATTTCCTTTCCTCAAATGGGCTGTGCATGGGGCGCTTGGAGAGCGAGCGAGCAAGAGAGCTCTCCAACCTCTGTTTGTGTGTGTGCGCGCGCGTGTGTATGTGCGAGGGAGGGAGGGAGGGAGCAATCTGAAGCCGAGGCACCCAAACTTCTGGCAGTGGCGTGGGCAGCTTCTGAGCAGCCCTGAGTCAGCCAGCTCCACCTGACCTACTCCCTGAGTCTCACCGTTCTCCTGCCCCCCCCTCTCAAGCAACGGCAGGCTCTGCGGGACAACAGGACCTCTCATTTTTCCCACAGCACGGGGTACACTTGCTACCTCTGCTTGTCTGCTTGCAAGCGATGATCTTCTCTGATTCTCTCGGGATGCTGGTGCAGGCACCATGGATGCATAGCTTGTTGGGGCTGAGCAGGGAAGCCGCTGCTTGAGTGGGGTGGGGGTTGGGGTGAGTAGAATGGCGAGACTCAGGGAGTAAGTCAGGTGGAGTTGGCTGCTCAGAAGCTGCCCCCACCACTGCCAGAAGTTTGGGTGCCTTGGCTTCAGATCGCTGCCTCCCTCCCTCCACCACCACCCCACACACGAACAGAGGTTGGAAAGCTGTCTTGCTCATGCTCTCTCCAAGCGCCCCATGCACAGCAGAGTGATGTGAATGACGTCAAAATGGCCACGCCCACCCAGTCACATGACCACCAAGCCACGCCACACACCAAGCCATGCCCACAGAACCGGTAGCAGAAAAAATTAGATTTCACCCCTGGTTTAAAGCTGACATGGCCAAATATAAAACCAAAGCAAAAATATTTTCTTTCAAGCAATATTCATTTATTTTTGTACGACATTGGTCAGTTGGTTTTATTTTCTTCAAAATTTTCCACATTTTCTTCAAAAGCCTAGGGCGTTGTCCAGTGGTGGGTTTCAATTTTTTTTTACTACCAGTTCTGTGGGTGCGGCTTGGTGGGCATGGCAGGGGAAGGTTAGTGCAAAATCCCCATTCCTCCTGATCAGTTGGGACTCAGGAGGCGGAGAATAGATGGGGGCGGGGCCAGTCAGAGTTGGTATTTACCGGTTCTCCGAACTACTCAAAATTTCTGCTAAAGAACTGGTCAGAACCTGCTGAAACCCACCTCTGGCATCGTCTTCTCCTTTCCCTCCCCCCTCCCCCTGTTGATTTAGGAGAAGAGATCCCACACTCAGCCCCTCCTATATGTGGTGCCGGAGGGGTTGCTACTCTTTCCACTCATGTGATTTTACATCTGTACCATCTCTGGTACTGGATGGGGGTTGCATTGTTCCAAACAGACCTGCATACAATTTAGGAGTTTTCCTGGACTCATGACTCCTGCTCAAGGAATAGGCAAATTTGGGGGGGACAACTTTGTATTGTGCACCAGTTATACACTGCCACTGACTACCTGGAAAGATTTGTTGTAATACGTTTCTCATGTTGATAGTGTTTTATATGCCTTTTCAAGCCTATGAAAACTGTGTAAGGAGATGCCATAATGGGAGATGCAGCTTGTAAGTTAAGTTAAGTTAAGTTAAGGTAAGGTAAGGTAAGGTAAGGTAAGGTAAGGTACGGTATGGTACGGTAAAGTGAGAAGAGAAGAGAAGAGAAGAGAAGAGAAGAGAAGAGAAGAGAAGAGAAGAGAGGAGGGGAGGGGGAGGGGAGAAAAGAGAAGAGAAGAGAAGAGAAGAGAAGAGAAGAGAAGAGAAGAGAAGAGAAGAGAAGAGAAGAGAAGAGAAGAGAAGAGAAGAGAAGAGAAGAGAAGAACTTTATTGTCATTTTTTAAAACTGTGAGCACACTGACCCACTGTCAACTCACAAAGCATCCCTGGCCTGCTCTTGAGTTGCCATAAGCAAGGGGGGATGGGAAACTGATTAAACGGCACAGCAGCCAAAGACAGATGCACATTCCAGACTTATCTCTCTCAAGGCTGTATCTCAGGGTTATCCACAGCAGCTGGAGGGGAGTGGTCTCTACAACCCACGAAATTGCTCCATTGGCAAATGTGATTAATGAGGGGGGAGGGGGAAAACAGGGTCATGATTGGGGCGTAAATTACGTAGAGTCAAAGCTGGCTTTCTCTCAGGGTTCCAACAGATGCCCTAATGAAATCATGAGCCTTGAGCCAAGCTTCAAAAAAAATCCAGTTATTTATTAGAAACTTCATGTTGGCATGTTCCCAAGTGAAGCCAGCTCTGACCCTACATAATTTACACCCCAATCATGACTCTGTTTCCCCCCTCCCCCCAGGGTGTGTCATCAATCACATTCACACATCATATATATATATATATTAATCACTGTCCATTTTGAATACATACTGGAAAGAGGAAACTTGAGCATTCACAAGGTTGATGCTATATACACAGAAGAATCTATCTATCTAAATCTATCTCAGCATCTACTTCTGTCCTACT
The DNA here is from genome assembly GCF_029215685.1 of Pituophis catenifer annectens. NCBI lineage: Eukaryota > Metazoa > Chordata > Lepidosauria > Squamata > Colubridae > Pituophis > Pituophis catenifer. The sequence continues at coordinate 114,354,533 of NW_027256884.1, read as the reverse complement.
ATTGCAGCACCATTGAGAGTGTCCTAACATATGGCATTCTTGCATGGTATGGGAGCAGCTCTGTAGTGGACAAAAATGCTCTACAGAGAATCATTAAAACTGCCCAGAATATCATCGGGCTCCAGCTAACAGCCCTGGATGACATCTTCAAATCTTGCTGTTTGAGGAAGTTGCATAACATTCTTAGAGACTCTTCCCATCCTTACAATCTTTTTGGACTGTTGCCTTCCGGCAGAAGATACAGAACAATTAAAACTCGGACCACGCGTTTTCTGAATACTTTTTATCCCAGAGCTATAATTGCACTCAACAATGAACTAAAGGGCCACCATCACTGAGCTGTTGGACAGTACTACTTGGTCTGTTGTGTGGATGTTTGGGTGGTTTAGCGGTGGGGAATTTGTGGTGGGTGGGAGTGTGTTTGAGGATTGTTATGTGTATTGGACCTGGTCTTTGGGTGTTAAGTGAATTTTGTTGTATGGGTATACTGTGTATACACGTACAATGACAATAAAGTTATTATTATTATTATATGGAACAAAACTGTGATTGAATCTACATGTTCTGCTTCAGATGCTATGAAGCCTCCTCTCAGAAGGTTACAAGGAAAACAGGTCTAGAAGAGGATGAATGTAGGATCTGATCCATTCCCTGCATGATCTTAGAAAACAATAATTGCATGGCTGGAAGAAGCATGCTTTGAACCAGCTCTGGTTGGTCCCACCACCATCATTGATCTCACCACCTTGAGATTAATGATGAGAGAGGGGAGAGGGACATATAAATATTTTAAAACAAGAATGGGCAATCTTTTTTTTTTTTTTTTTGAAGGTGGATTTCTCTCAAGAATGATTTATTCAGGGCTACATGATCTATGGGTCTAAACCTTGACAACATTAAGATGTGTGGACTTCAGCTCATTTTAAGATTATTATTATTTTTTGCAAGATTTGGCAGGAGGACTGGCACATAGATCAGCCCTGATTGCCTATCTATTTTTTTTTTTCATTAAATACACAAAGAAGGCAAATTAAGCTGCTCAAACCAGAATTGCCCTTATGCTGATCCCATATGTCCAATCCATTATATTATATTGATCCAATAAATAAGTAAATAGTAAAAGGATAATTTAAACCGCCAGGGAAATTAAACCTTTTAAGTTTAAATCCACAGAGTTAATTTAGTGGAGTGCGAACAGATTCATATGAAACAGAAAGGTGTTAGAAACATCAGATTTCTCCTTACTGCAATTCTTTTGTTCTCTGTGAAAATAGTATTGGTAGTCCTGGATTTACAACAGTTTGTTTAGTGACCTTTCAAAGTTACAAGGCACTAAAAAAAAACTGATGTCTGTTTTCCACACTTATGACCATTGCAGCATCCTCTTGGTCACACAATCAAAATTCAGATGCTTGGCAACTGGTTCTCCTGGGGTCATATCAGAGGTGAAATCCAGCAGGTTCTGACAGGTTCTGGAGAACCGGTAGTGGAAATTTTGAGTTGTTCAGAGAACCGGCAAATACCACCTCTGGCTGGTCCCAGAGTGGGGTGGGAATGGAGATTTTGCAGTATCCTTCCCACTGGAGTGGGGTGGGAATGGAGATTTTGCAGTATCCTTCCCTTGGAGTGGGGTGGGAATGGAGATTTTGCAGCATCTTCCCCTGCCATGCTCACCAAGCTACGCCCACCAAGCCACACCATGCCCACCAAGCCACGCCCACAAAACCGGTAGTAAAAAAAATTGAATTTCACCACTGGGTCATATGATCCCTTTCTGTGACTTTCTGACAAAGTCAGTGAGGAAGCCAGCTTCACTTAGCCGTTGTGGTACTAACTTAACAACTACAACAGTTCACTTTGCAACTGTGGCAAGAAAGGTCGTCAAATGAGACAAAACTCATTTAACAAATATCATAGCAACAAAACTTTTGGGCACAACTTATGGTCATAAGTTGAGGACTACATGTAATGGCTTAATGATAATTTTATGAAGCATTTTTTAGGAGGGTAAAACAGCATATTCATTGGAAGTGATTGATTTATCAGTCTCTCATGGAAGTAGTTCATCCGTATTCTCTCAGTCAACAGGTTTGATTCTGATATGGTCATCTTTCAACTAGATACATTATGGATATGAAATTAGTTAGTAAAGGTAAAGGTTCCTCTCGCACATATGTGCTAGTCATTCCCGACTCTAGGGGGCAGTGTTCATCTCCGTTTCAAAGCCAAAGAGCCAGCGCTGTCCGAAGACGTCTCCATGGTCATGTGGCCGGCATGACTAAATGCCAAAGGCGCATGGAACACTGTTACCTTCCCACCCAAGGGGGTCCCTATTTTTCTACTTGCATTTTTTACGTGCTTTCGAACTGCTAGATTGGCAGAAGCTGGGACAAGGAACAGGAGCTCACCCTCTTATCCCACACTAGGGATTCGAACCACTGAACTGCCGACCTTTTGATTGACAAGCTCAGCATCTTAGCCACTGAGCCACCACGTCCCTTGAAATTAGTAGACACAAGGGATTTCAGTGAGGTCTGCATGATTGCGACCTCACTGATCATAATCATGAAATTTTTATAGGTTTCAATGAGCAGGGCTTGGATTTCTTTTCAAAGAAATGACTCTTCATACATCCAACTCAAAATCTTTGCTAGGCTATTGGTCGGATGGAGACCATCGTGTCTTTTAAACTATGTTTCCTTGAAGATCTTCCAACAATGTGACAACATCGCACGAGCATTCTCAAAAGCATTAAAGATCCTGCAAGGTTTTTTTGTTGTTGTTGTTAACATATTCTTGTGAGAGTAAATTTTCAGTGCTTATTAAAGCCAGTCCCTTTGGATAGTGATATAGGAAGCATATAAATTTAAAAAGTAAATAAATAAAGACCAGATACTGAAATAGGGTGAAAACTTTCTTTAACAGGCGGTATTTCACAGGTTGATAGCAATAGCAATAGCACTTATATACTGCTTCAGAGTGTTTTTTACAGCCCTCACTAAGTGGTTTACAGAGTCAGCCTATTGTCCCCAAAAATCTGGGTCCTCATTTTACCCACCTCAGAAGAATGGAAGGCTGAGCCAACCTTGAGCCGGTGAGATTTGAACTGCCGAAAAGCAGCTAGCAATCAGCTGAAGTAGCCTGCAGTACAGCACTCTAACCACTGCGCCACCTCCTAGACAACCCATCATTCTGCTGGGCCATCATTCCAGAGATTTCTGATCAGATTCCTCACTTCCTTCAACAATAACAGAGCTTCTAATGTAATGGAAATTTTTCTTTAAAATTCAAAGAAGTATTCAGAGAGGTATCTGCCTTGAAAGTAGCCCATGTGGAACTGCATAGCATGATCAAACATCAGCAGCTGACCACAGGAAATATTTTATCACATTTTGTATGTCATAAAATACTTTATTATTATTATTGTATATCATAAAATGCTTTATAAAATTTCCAATTTTCAGTTCCACAGGAATCCTTGGTCCTAGATTTGGATGCATTCTGTATATTACCATATTTTTCGGAGTATAGGACGCTCCAAATTATGAGACACACCTACCTTTTTTGGGGAGGAAAACAAGAAAAAAAATTTGCCTTTGCCTCCCAGCAATTTGCCTCCTTGCAGCAAACAGCCCGTTTCAGTTTCAGTTTCAGCACAGTCTGATTAGCACAAGCAGCTGATTGTCAGTTGGATCAGCCTCCTGATGATCAGCTGTTTCAGGCTGCAAGGATTGCCATAGCCTACTGCCACCTCCAGGTGCCCCATTTTCCACCCGTTCTGAGCGGCGGGGATCGGAATGGGCAATAGGCAGTGGCAATCCCTGCAGCCTGAAACCGCTGATGGTCGGGAGGCCGATCCAACCAACAATCAGCTGCTTGTGGTAATCAGGCTGTGCTGAAGCTGAAACTGAAACGGGCTGTTTGCTGCAAGGAGGCAAATTGCTGGGAGGCAGAGGCCAAATGGTGTGGTCCAGTGGGTGGGCATGGCTACATTTGGTGTATAAGACGCACTAATATTTTCACCCACTTTTAGGGGGGGAAAGTGTGTCTTATACTCCGAAAAATATGGTAATCCATGTGATGTATAGTAACTCAAATGTTTTGCCCTATGATGTACTATTTCACCCAGTTAAAGCTTACAGACACAAGAGTTTTAGTGGTATATAGATAGATGTAGGTCAGTACACCACATTAAGGTTTATAAATAAATGAAAACCAAAGACTACTATTAACACATGTTTGATTTCGGTGTTTTTTATCTCTTTCTTTTAAATATAGATACATATACAAGACATCTAACACCTTGAGCTCTCTCAGCCCAAAGAAGCAGACAATGGCAAACCAGTTTAAAATCCTACCAAGAAGACTGCAAGGACTTGCCATGAAGTCAACAGGAATCAAGACTGACTTTCAACCCACCAATACCTTCCAAATCATTTCACTGTCAACACTGTCAATGCCATCTTCAGTATGACCTAAGCCAGGGGTCAGCAACCTGCGGCTCTGGAGCCAAAGGTGGCTCTTTCATCCCTCTGCTGCGGTTCCCTGCCTCTCAAAATATGTGTCACAACTGCCAATGTGCGACACCCGCTGGCACATGATTTATTGAGCTTTTCGACTCCCGGTAGGCCAACCATGGATAAATCCAAGAAAAGAAAAGTTTCAGAAGAAAACAGAATGTTTAATTCAACTATATATGTTAGTTTTGTGGCCACTCAGGAAATAGTCAGGCATGGGAAGGGTTTTGTGGCTCCCGGTGTTTTCTTTTCTTTGGGAAATGGGTCCAAATGGCTCTTTGAGTGTTTAAGGTTGCAGAACCCCTGACCTAAGTGTAGCTCATAAAATCATCTGCTACAATGTCCTGCCTGTCAATGACTACTTCAGCTTCAACCGCAACAGCACATGAGCACATAATAGATACAAACTTAAAGCGAACCGCTCCAAACTCGATGGCAGAAAATACGACTTCAGCAACAGAGTGGCCAATGCCTGGAATGCACTACCTGACTCTGTGGTTTCATCCCAAAATCCCAAAAATTTTAATCTAAGACTGTCTACTGTTGACTTCACCCCATTCCTAAGAGGTCTGTAAGTGGTGTGCATAACAACACCAGCATCCCTGTCCTTTTATTTGTATTCCTTTTATGTATTCAATTCATGCTTATACTTATATATATATTATCTAATATGTACTTGACTAAATAAATAAATAAATAGTTTCAAGTATCAGCCACTCAATCCTCTAAAACAGGGGTGTCAAAATCGATGTCATTGAGGGCTGCATCAGGGTTGTGTTTGACCTTGGGGTGGCAGGGTGTGTATGACCTGGGTGGGTGTGGCTTGACATCACTCATGTCTGGGGTTCCTGTGGTGGCTCGAAGCAAGCGAAAACGGGCTCCCGAGTTTTGTTTCTGGCTGTGACGGCAACCCTTTGCCAGTGAAAACAGAGCTCAGGAGGACTGCACGCCGAAGGCCAAGTTCCATTTTCACTGGCAGAGGCGCCCCGAGCTGGTCCTTTGCTGTTTCCTGGGCAGCCCTGCGGGCCAGATCTAAGCACCCCCTGGGCCATATCCGGCCCACAGACCTTGAGTTTGACACCCCTGCTCTAAAAGTTCTAATGAAGAATTAACAACATTTTTTTCATTGATTGGCTGCTGTTTAAAATGATTTATTTTGGTAGTTCTAAACAAAATATTGATTATGGGTTTTTTAATTGGAAGTTGCCATCTGCAGCATGTCACAATTGAGGTTTCATCCTTTTTTTAAATACATGTCGCCACCAGGCCTGCAAAATTTCATTAATAAATCTTATCTCATTTAGGTTTCTATTTTCTAGCTTCTTTCTAGCCTTATCTCAATATAAGTTAGTTCTAGTCTGCTTCTAGAGTCTATTTCCCAATCTGAAGAACCTTGAAATGTCTTCATTACTTTCATTACAATCAGGGATTCTATAGGAAATGAAAATGATCATGTTGCTCCTGATTTTATCGCTGAAGACAAGTGAAGATAATGTAAATCAATCTGCAGATATTTTCACGAGGAAATCAATTTCAAAATCAAGACGAGAAGGAATATTTCGGTGCTTCAGATGTATTTGCAACAGGCTGGGATTAATTTCTGATCAGCCCTGGAATTTTCACTCTCAAAACAAACATATTTCGAACTGCAAGCATGGCAAACTTCGATTCTTTTGCAATGAATTGACTCCCACAGTTAATAAGTTATATGTGGCTGCAAGCCTAGAGAGGTTTTGCATATTTTCTAGTCAGGCCATTGCCGTGAATGTGCCCTCCAAAAGCTTTGGCTGCAGATTTCTAAATTGTCATTTTTAATGCAACAAAAGCAGAAAATAATTAAGTAGATTAGGAATAAGTGCCTTAACTCTAACTGAATAAGTTTAATTATGATTACATTTAAACGTAAATTAAATCATATTTTGCTTTTATTATTATTATTATTTTGGGCCCATCTTCTTCTCTTTTTTTGGAATGCAATTCCATATGACTCAAAAGCCAAATGTAACCATTACCCCCTCAAAATGCTGAGCATCCTTATGATGCAAATGCTTATTTTCTTTCATTGCTAATTAATTCTAGCAGCCATTATAAAACCTAGAGTACAGGCTTTACTGCAGCAGGAAAAATCTGCAGGGAGACATAAGTTGCATCCCTTTCCAAGAAACATTCGGTACTTCTCTGATCTGAGTAATGGTTGAGCCAGGGGGAAAAAATGGTTGGCCATTGTCTTCTTTTGCTGCAATTTGAACATGACAAGATGTACTTGATACGACCCAAAACTGCAAAGCTGAGAAATTCATTACTGAGTCAGTTTCATCTCAGTGGGTTCATATGCCCATAAATTAAGTGGAATCAAAATACTTAACCTTAGTTGGTTGGCACCATTTCCCAATTTATTGAGGGTAATTAAACTATTTTATGGCAGTTACTTGGTTTGGCATGAAGTGTGCAATGCTCAAAGTAAGCAAAAAAAGATTCTAAGTTCTCACTGGAATAGCTACCTCCTTTGGTGTTCCTGACATTTTTTAATTTTTATTTTGTAAAGAAAGTAGTCAAAATAAAAATAATGCTATTTTACTCTGCACAGCGTTTGCTAACCACAAGCCCAATGGGCATCAAAATGTGAAGTTAGAGACACATAGAAAACAATGCAATATTAATAGTGTTTTGAAAATTGTGAAAGAGATAGAAATAAAAGATAGTGTATATTTGCTTTGTGTGTTTTTATATAATCGATTTTTTTTGCAAAACGTTTTTTATTGTTTTATACACAAACAAACACATAATACATCAGTCATTCCGTGAGTCATCTCGGTGTTTCTTCAGTAACTTCTTCCTCTTGTTACTCCTCTTTTCTTCCTTTTTTTAAAAACAACATCCCTCTTCCAATACAATATGTTTATATCATTCTCTTATTTAATTATTAAATTATTTATCCATATCTATTTTCTAACCAGTGATAAAATTGTCCCCATATCTTAAAATATTCTGTATCTTCTCTTTCTTTAATTTTCAAGGTTAGTCTATTCATTTCTGCACAATCTAAAAATTTTTTTAATCACTTCCCCTTTCCGAAGGGATTTGCTCTGCTTTCCATCTTTGCGCAAATACTATCCTTGCTGCAGTTATTACATGTATAATCAAATATATATTTTCTTTACTAATTTTCTCTGGAAGGATACCTAATAGGAATAGCTCAGGTTTTAAGTCAATATGTTGTTGAATCATTTCTTCCAACCATATCTTCATTTTACTCCAGTAATTTATATAATCAATTTAATTGTGATTGATTATGTATGTATTGCTTTTTAAATTAAGTATTATATGCTACCCAGAGTCACTTTCATGTGAGATGATCCTCCACTTCCTCCTCCTCCTCCTTATTCTTTTGTGTCAGATCAAACTTGGCTTTGAAGTTCAAAGGCTTCCTGTCAGCTTTCGTGGCTTTGTAAGTGGCCAAAAATAAGCCATGTTTCCGGTACTAGCCAACATACCAGCAGATGGGCTGGACTCTCCATATTCACATAGCATGAATAGATAGGCATCGATGGGCAGCTATACAAATATGATGAAATAAAAAAATATTCTACTTCTTCTGTAACAGTGATGTAGAACAATATTTTCCTGTCAAAGAGATGCATTTTTCTATCTATCCAAAATGAACATATGGTACGAGGGCTATGCATCTCATTCAGCCAAATCCCAAACTTTAATTGCCCCAATTTGGTCAGATTTTTTTTTTTGAGAACTATAAATTAAATGCAAATCTTTTAAGCTGCACTGAATTTGAACCTGAGCTTTCCCAAACTTTGTTGGAAGTCAGATTTCATGAAGGTATAAAGACATAAATGGTAATTTTGCAAAACAAATAAAAAGAGCGCACGGGTTGACTACAAACAATAGCATGATAAAGTAACAACATTGGTGTGTTGAAATATCTGCAAGCAACAACTGGTAAGGCCACAAATAGACAAAGCAATAGAAAATGAAAAGCGCTAAAGTGCTCCTGGACTTTGGAATTCAAACAGGCAAGTACCCATCACATTACATCATAAATAAGACAATAAGAAAGACAAAAAAAGTCTGGATAGTGGAAGTTGCCATATCTGGAAACAGCATAATAAATGAGAAAGAACTGGAGAAAAATAACCAAATACAAAAACCTGCAAACAAAAATAGAACGACTCTAGCAAAAGAAAGGAAATTTAATACAAATAGTGATAGACTCCTTCTACACAATCTCAAAACATCTGGAGGACTACCTGGACACCATTGGAATTGACAAAATCACTATGGTCAATTACAAAAGGCACCTTTACTTGGAGCAGTTCACATCCTGCCATGATATCTCAAACGCCATCAAATAGGAACCTCTGCCTTTCACCTGTCCCTGGTCCTCAGTAAGCACTCGATAAGTGGATAAAAATGCCAAAGCCAATCTAAACATCTGGCTGATTGTGTGACCAACCATCATAATGCATTTCTCTCTATGTTATCTAAGTTAGAAATATTCAAGAGTGGGAATAGGAGAAAGGACGATAAGAGGGTATAGCTTTGGACCTACTGCTCCTTTAACCATATACAGTATAACAGTGTTATTTGTCATTTCTACTCAGGTATGATTCTGGATGAATTAGCGCTGCACTGGAGAAAAAAAAACAGCTTAAGGGTCCTCCTGAGTTAATGGCTATTGCTTGATAGACAGGTAGAGGTTACAACTAGGTTGGTCATTGTTCACTTCTAGCCAGTGTGCCAGTTGTATCTTAGTAAGCCTTAGTAAGACCACACTTGGAATACTGCATCATGTTCTGCTCACCACAATATAAAAAATACGTTGGGACCCTGGAAAGAGTACAGAGAAGAGCAACACAGGCGATTAGGGGGCTGGAGGATAAAACATACGAAGAATGGTTACAGGAATTGGGTATGTGTGGTCTAATGAAAAGAAGGGCTAGCTGAGACATGATAATAGTGTTCCAATATTTGAGGGCCTCCTACAAAGACAAGGGGGTCAAACTATTTTCCAAAGCACCAAAAGGCAAGACAAGAAACAATGGATGGAAACAAACCAAGGAGAGAAGCAATCTAGAACTAAAGAGAAATTTCCTAAGGGAGGGAGGGAGGGAGGGAGGGAGGGAGGGAGAGAGAGAGAGAGAGAGAGAGAGGGATGGATGGATGGATGGTGGGTGGATGTGTGGATGTGTGGATGGAAGGATGGGTGGGTGGATGGATGATGGATAGATGGACAGATGATAGATAGATATGAATTTAGGATTATACTGCTTAATATAAAATTGTATGCCTTCTATTCCTTTCCCCTCTTTCCCTTTTTGTTTGTTTTATTTCTCCTGTTACTTTTAATTAATATGCACAATTATTTTATATATCATATGCTATCTTTAATTCAAGAAATGATTGTTGTCAATAATACCACCTTCTGTGAATTCTTTTGACTTTTAAAACCATGTAAATTAACAGCAACAACAACAGCAACAAACCCCACAGTTTTGACGAGTTTTAACACCCACTTGACTGAAATCATCATGCTATTTTATTGGCAGCTCTATTATGTAACCCTATTATATTTTTGTTATTGCTCTTTCCTAGTCTGAAGATGCAAAAATGAGGTACTTCTTTAAACTCAAGAGTTAAAATTATGCCTCACTTAGAAATCATGTGGAAAAGGTTTTTTCTAAATAAAACTCTGCTGTTGGCATAGAATCAGAGATGGGGCGAGGTGTGTTTCTCTTGGGTCACCCAAAGAAAGCATCCCCTTTTTGGTTCATGTGCATCTAATTCAATACTCTGCTTTTGCCCAATGATATACCGCAGGAGGATCCCAAGCAGGGGTGGGCTTCAGATCCCTTAGCAATGGGTTTGCTGGGTGGGCGTGGTCATGGTGGCCTAGTGGCCTAGTCAGTGGCCTAGTGGCCTAGTCAGCCGCCTGCACCACGGCAGGGGGGAAGTGTTTTTTACCCTCCCCAGGCTTCGGAGGCTTTCCTTGAGCCTCTGAGAGGGTGAAAACAGCTTCCCCCGGGGTCCGGAGGCCCTCTGCAGGTCGGAAACAGGACCGTTTCCAGACTTCCGGACTCTCCAGTAAGCCCATTTTTTGCCCTCCCAGACCATCTGCGCAGCCCCTGCCTTTACCTGGAATGATGAATGGGCTGTGTGGAGATTCCTGGGAGGGGCAGGGTGGGCATGGCCAGCCAGGGGTGGCATTTGGGGGTTCGCCGAACCCTGGTGATCCTTGGCTAGAAGATCGCCCAAACCCTGCCGAACCCTTAGGAGACCACCCCTGATCCCAAGATGTTCTAAGTACTTGGAACATCTCTTAGAATTAATTAAAATGGTTTTTAAAAATCTTATTAAACCAGTCTTTGTTGTTTTATGATCTTAACCTACAGGCCAGTTTTTTTTTTTTTTTTCAATTCAACTGTTGAAACTACAAAGCCAACATGTTTCCCTCTTTGGGCTCTCAGCTAGTTTGTCATGCTTCACTCTGCCAACATCCCTTTAGTATAATAACATGGTGAAATCTTGTTTACTCAAAATGCCTTGAATCACTTCTCTTTTCATATTCTGAACATGTTTTACATCATTACATGTACTGGCATGTTTTATATCTCCCTCTCTCCCCTTATTTCCCTCTCTAGAAGACAAATTTTATGACTCTGGAGATTTCAAGATATGGGATATTCTAAGATATTTCTGTCAAAGGATGGTGGCATTCTTTTTAAAAAATGCATTGTACATTTTATAGCTCCCTCTTCACATTCACTGTTTACTGTAATAATAACCTTTAAAACCCAGATTTTGTTAGAATGATCTATTACCCAAAGAAGTGTCAAGTTTTGAAACTGTAGTTTGTGCATTACTGAGACGAATGTTTTGGATCTGAAGCCGTTCAAAATTAGAAAGAATTCTCTTTAAATAGATGTTGCTTAGCTGAAGCAATGTATACTGCTGTTGTGTTAATTTAATTAGACCAAATAAAAGTACATTTCCACTGTGCTAAAAAAGCTTTAATAATGAGGTACCGGCAATTTCAGGATGACAATCGCTTGTGTAACAAAAGACTGATTGATTTGGTTAGATTTTTACCCTGCTCTTATTAATTTACAAGTAATTTACAGTGATGAACATACATAATATTCCTTCCTCCTCCTCCTCATTTTCCCCACAACAACAACAAGGGCATTTCACTCAGTCTTTTAACTATTTTTTGGATGAGATAACCAGAATACCTTAAATTCCTCACTATATCAATCAGAAAAATTATATTCACTAGCATTGGAGTAAGATTGCAACCTAGGTTTGGCATGGCACAATATTGTCCCCTAAGGCTCCTGATAAATTGACCCCATTCTGAAAGACAAAACAGAGAGAAATCAGCATCACACACATACCCTCCAAATAATTGCAACAGGTGAAAACCAAATCTCACTTTTATCTTTCAAAAAATAGTCATTGCAAATATGGTTTTTTTCAGTTAGATCCAGATATTGAAAATTCATATTTTTATTGACCGATCAAAGCAGTAATCATCCCAAAGAGGTGGCATTCATTTATTCCCCCCATTCTTTATATCTGAGAAGAAATGTCAGAAGGAAACAAGAACAACAAGAGACACCTGCTTCAGATATCCAAAAAGAAGGTATACAGTAGATGATCTCTCACCAACCATCCTCTTTTCCATGGCCATGTCCTGAAACCCAAGAGTTTATATAAGGAATATGTAAGTAGTATAGCAAGGATGTCTATGTTAATGTTTTATATGTGATTGTTGTCTTCCTTTCTTTTTCTTCCTAGCATTTTCCAGCAAGTTCAGGTCCACTTTTTTCAGATCAACCAAGAATTGATCCATTATTCCATTAGCAACAGGAATTTACTGACTATCTTGTTTCCTGAGCCTGAAGACCTGAGTTGAGAATAGGAATAGGAACAGGAATATTCTTTATTGGCCAATTGTGATTGGACACACAAGGAATTTGTCTCCAGTGCATAAGCTCTCAGTGTACATACAAGTAACAAAGTGGTAAATCATAGATCATAAATCATAAGACACAAAGAACAAGTGATAAATCATAAGATATTGTAGGACGTTAGCACCCACCCCTCTCCCAGAAGAATGAAATATTCTAGGAAATATCAAAAAGGCAGAAAATTATACCTCCCTGGATGAAAAAAGGAGAAACATGTTTTAAAGATATAGTAGCTCCTTGCAGCTCCCTGCCCCCCCTTCAGATCCAAGGTGATGGGATTAAGACATGGCCACCAGGACATAATAGGATTAGCCCTCTACCTATCTAGCAACAGAAATCATCACATGGCTCAATCAAGCCCCTTCATTGCATCACTCAGCAAGATTCAACCAAGCCTGGGACATAGACAGCCTACAAAGTTCGCTAAGACTCCCACCTCCTGGGAGCCTGACAGCCAATGGAATACATTTCTTGTTCAGGAACAGGAATCTCCAAGGCGGCGTCCAAGAGAGGGTATAAAAATCCCTCTCCCCCCCTCTCCCTCTCCCTCTCCCTCTCTCTCTCTCTCTCTCTCTCTCTCTCTCTCTCTCTCTCTCTCTCTCTCTCTCCTTCTCCCTCTCCCTCTCCCTCTCCCTCTCCCTCTCCCTCTCCCTCCCTCCCTCCCTCTCTCTGTCTCTTTCTCTCTCTCCCTCCTTCCCTCCCTCCCATGTGCTTTTTTGCCCAGGACCTCAAACCATGTGGTCCTGTTCTCCATGAAACCTCCATGTTTCCAGTGTCTTTCTCACTACTTGGAACTGAATCCAGATGGACATTTCTTCCAACAATACCTATAGGAGAAGGTAGTAGGAAAGATTCAAGAAGATGAGAAAGATAATAGTAATACAGACCTACTACAAGGGTAAATATTGTTAGGCATAAAATAATGCTGTGGGAATTAGATGTTTAGCGGAGTGATGCCATGAGTGAAAAATTGTCTTTGTGTCTAGTTCTTTTGGCATGCAATGACAAATCTTATGACAATGCCCTGAAAAAATTATTTATTTATTTAATTTGTCAACAAGTACAAGAAAACAAGTATCAGTATAGACACATGAAAAAAAATGGCACAAATAAATGGATATAAATAAGCAAAACATAGCCATAAACACATAAAATGAGTACATATAAATGGGGACAGTAGGACAGGGACGGTAGGCATGCTGGTGCCTTTATGCAGGCCCCCTTAGGGACCTCTTAAGAAACATGTAAGATCCACAGTAGACAGTTTAAGGAAAACGGTATGGGGGTTAGAGAAACTAACAGGATCAGGTAGTGTTCTAGACATTTACTACTCTATTGCTGAAGTCGTATTTTCTGCAATCAAGATTAGAGCGGATTACGTTGAGTTTGTATCTATTGATAGCTTTTGTGTTATTGCAGTTGAAGTTAAACTAGTCATTAACAGGTAGGACGTTAGTAGATAATCTTGTGTACTATACTAAACTTAAGCCTAAAATTTCAAGCCTGATGGTATAAGGAATTTTATTGCAAGCAGAGGAGTTGAGTACTATTCTTGTAAAATACCTCTGGACCATCTCTAATGTATTAATGTCCGAAATACAGTATGGGTTCCACTGAAAGGTGAAACAGTTTATGTCCAGGATGTGATAGATTTGTAGATACTTTCTCAGCCCTCTGTCTAATGTCAGCTTCCCAGCACTGACATATAATAAAGGGAGGAGAAGCCTGAACTTTTGCCTACTAAATCCCTTTGAAGATTCTGTCTCCTCAGAGATGTGAGAGGGGGGGAGACATTCCTGTGATCTGATGAAGAAGGGATCAGGAAAGTGACTTGGAAGATAGCCAATGAGAAGCAGAGAATTGGGGATCGGAAAGGGAGGGATTGGGGGGCAAAGGTCAGTACTGACCGCGAAAGAGCCAGGATCAGATTGCTGTGCTCGAATAAAGAGAAAATTTCCTTAAAGATCGGCAGTTTGGAAATTCATTTATTTTGAGATAGCATCGAAACCTGACATCTAGTTTGTGCTTTATACAAGTTCTCAATGGAAGGCAGGGTGGTCTGCAGTCCTAACTATCTGTTGAAGTCTATACCTGTCCTATTTGGTTGCTGTGCCAAATGAGAAAGAGTGACTGGCCCAAAGTCACCCAGTTGGCTTTCATGCCTAAGGCAGCACTAGAACTTACAGTCTCCTAAGTTTCTAGCCTCGTGCCTAAACCACTAGACCAAACTGGCTCTCTGATGGTTTCCTTCCTAATTTTCCCTATATTCTCCCATTCCTATTTTGACAAGTCAAGGAAAAGAAACCTTTTGCACTCAATACAAATGCACTGGATCAATTATAGTACAGCCTTGATAGTACAGGGGTTTAGTGCACCCTGTTATTAACACAGCTGCCTGCAATTTCTGCTGGTTCGAATCTCTCCAAGGCTCAAGGTTGACTCAGCCTTCCATCCTTTCTAAGGTAGGTGAAATGAGGACCCAGTTTGTGGGGGCAATAAGCTGACTTTGTATAAAATATACAAAAGAATGAAGGCTATTGCTTAACGCATTGTAAGCCGCCCTGAGTCTCCGGAGAAGGGCGGCATATAAATCAAATTTTAAAAAAATAAAATAAAATTATATGCCTTCAAAAGAGTGTCAACTCTTAGCAACCACATAGATAAATATGACAATCTTCATTAATCTGGTCCTTCAAGTCTTACAGTGGTGTACTCAACACCAGAGAGACACTAAAATAAGATGGACAGGAAGTAGATTTTAATGTGCATAAAACCTTTGCTCTTTTTTCAGCCAGGGAGACCAAGATAATTTGCCAAAGGTGTTGCTTAGACTGGGCACTCAACTATGGAGTTGATTGATTGTTGATTATTACTGCAAGTTCTTTTTTATTCCTAGCAACTATTCTGATAGATTTTTCCCATGAATTCCATGAGTACACACACACACACACACACACACACACACACACACACACACACACACACAGCAAGCTTATAATAACTTAAAGTATTACTATGCCATTATGGAATTATGCTTCAGTGCATTGGACTGCTGTCCATAAATCCAAAAGAGCCAAGGTGGCGCAGTGCAGCACTGCAGGCTACTTCAGCTGACTGCTAGCTGCAGTTCAGCAGTTCAAATCTCACCGGCTCAAGGTTGACTCAGCCTTCCATCCTTCCGAGGTCAGTAAAATGAGGACCCAGATTGTTGGGGGCAATAGGCTGACTCTGTAAACTGCTTTGAAAGGGCTGTAAAAGAACTGTGAAGCGGTATATACGTCTACGTGCTATTGCTTTAAGACAACCAAAATTTAGGGAGAGGAGACCAACATCCAACAGTAGAACATGTGCATGTGTGTGTGTGTGTGTGGGGGGGTGGAATTAAAATTTCAGTAGACAACAAATATGATATTCCTTTCCAGGCCCTGCTAAATATTGTCCATCTGCAAAACTAGCTCTTTCAGTATTCTACACACCCAGGCTGAAAAAGCTTTAAAAAGCCTTTCCTAAAAATATCTGAAAGCAGCTTGTCAGTTCCTTTTAAGGGATGGAAAGGTTGCCAAAGATATAAGCCAAATGATGGCCAAGCAAAGCTTTTTACTTGGTGAACTTCAAAGGCTGAAACAAGTCGGGGCAAAATATGACATCCCATTCTAGGGTTCTGCATCCCACAGAATATGGCATACACCTGTTTCTTTGGTCTTCCCCATGCACAAACAATTCTCCTATAATTACATTCTGCAGCAGAGAAAAATTTAGCATGTAACTCTAGGTGCTAATGAGTGCCTTTTTAGAATGTTTTCTACATTTCTGCAGCAAAAGTGCCAATCAAGGTTGATTCTTCCCCTCCCCTTTTTTTTTTTGAAATAAAGTACATCTAAGAAGTACTGGCATGCCTAGAAATACCAAATAAAGCAAAACATCTGCTCTGCGTCTCTTTTATTTTGTAGGATTTACTACCACTCAATGATGGATAAGAAGTTGCTTACCATGCAATCCTTATCATGATAGAAAATTTGGATTTCTTCTCTTCTGGGATGTGTAGCCTAACTGTAATTTATTCCACTTCTTTTCTCATTTTCCAATAGGAAAACTGAAACCTGCTCTTTTATTTTTGTTCTCGATGGCTTGTTCAGGGGTCACCAACCTTTCGGACCTCAAGGACCACTAAATTCATAATTTTAAATCCCGCGGACCACTAATATGATCTGCCTAATGATGGGCTGGGTGGATGTGGCTAGGTAGTCATGTGACTCAGTGAGCATGGCTAACTCGATGTCACTTGCATTGAAGGGCGCCTCGCCGGCCTCTACTTGCCCCTCCACTCCCAGCCACTTCTCCCCTGCCCACCTGGCTCCTTAGGGTCCCAACAGGAAGCAGTTGTTGGAGCTAAGCAGCCACCATGAGAAAGAGTTGGCAAAACAGCTGGCTCAGGTCAAATTGGATCTGACTGAGAAGGAGGCTCAGCAGAAGCACCTCACTGAGGACTATGAGCATAGGCTTTCCAAGCAGAGGGAAGACCTGTGGGAGTTCAAGGCCAGGTACCAGCGCCTGGAGGCTCAGGGGCTAAGATGGTCAGCCAATTCCACTGGTGTAGTACCACTGGAACAAGGCCCTCCAGTTCTTTGCCACCAGTGGCACTTCCCTCCAGCCTTCATCCAAAGCCCCGCACCAGGAGGCTGAAGCAGACCCCAAATTGGAATTTCTGCCCTCCTCTGACCCACATGAAAAGACCCCAAAGGGGGAGACTCTCTGCAGCAACACAAACATTCATTGCATGTATCCAGCCCACGGTCTGTAGTTTGAGCACCCCTGATTTAGTGCAATATAAAAAATGGAAATAATTTTTCTGCGGACCACCAAAATTTTCTCACGGACTACCAGTGGTCCATGGACCACCAGTTGGTGACCACTGGGCTTGTTAAAGCAGGCTGTGTGAGTATGCTTTGTCCTCTGATAAGGTGTTCTTGTCTCTATCTTTTTCTTTTCTTTTTTTCTTTTTTTTTATTTTTTAATATAATAATTCCGTCTTCCATTAAACAGTGTGTCATCCGAGTACAAATATCTTTGTAAATCTTTGTAATCAAGATTTACAACAATATTCATTACATTAGCGTTAATTCTATAATATTAAAATGATAATATTGAACATAATAATCGTATCTTTTTCTTTCCCATGTTTGCTAGAAAAAGGGGAGGTCCTCTTACCACTTGAAAGTAATTATATATTTTATAGAGTCTGTATATTTCTCTCTGTCTATTTATAAATTTTATCGTTATGTTTCTCAATCAGCGGTGGGATTCAGCCAGTTCGCATCACTTCGGGAGAACCGGTTGTTAACTTTCTGAGCAGTTTGGCAAACTGGTTGCTGGAAGAAATCATTAGGGCAGAGAACCGGTTGTTAAATTACTTGAATCCCACCACTGCTCTCAATACATACTTATATGATGACGTTGATGATATTATCCATTCCGTTGTGTCTGACTCTTGGTGAGTCTATGAGTCAGGTCTCTCTATATCTTTCAATCTTTGTACTGGTTTTTTTTTTTTTTTAGTTGTTCTATGCTCTTTTTTCAACTAGTTTTATCAACAAGAATAAAATACAAATCAGAAAAATGAACAACTCATGCTCATTTCAATCCTAAACTACAAACGTTCTCCTTTATTGGTCCTGCATCAATCCCCCCACTCCTCTAGAATCTTGTAACTTGAAAATGTTAATTTGGACATTTCTGCTTTAATAAAACAAATGTAATACCTTATACCTGAATTTTCCATTTATTACTGGGTGAAATGTACTCATTTATCTCAAGCAAAACATTTAAGACAATCTTGCTTCTCTCTCAGCCATCATCATTATTATTGCCATCACTCTGCCTGAGAGCTTAAAACTTGACTTGGAAAAATGCTTATGTTTCAGTATTTGAGAGAGAGAGATTGAAAGAAATGTGTCTGCAAACGATAACAGTGTTCTTAGTTATTCTCTTGGTAGCACACTTGCTAAAAGCTAAGATCAGATAAGGTCTAATTGCGCCAAACTATAAAGGTGTTTTTTTTTTGTTTTTTTTTTTTACTGTTTTCAGGCCAGGAGTGAAGTCAGGGACGTCACTGTCTTATCTGTAGTCTTACAAACTGGTTTTGGGTGCAAACCAAAGCTAGATCCATGGCTTGATGAAAGCTGGGTTTTAGCCAGAAAGTATCTATGGTACAATAGATTTCTGGGTTCATATATTTATCAAAAAAAGTCATCCGAGTTGCTAGCCTGTTGAGTCCAGTACCATCAATCACAAACCCAATACAAGTCCAAGACTCTTGCGGGCTGATCGCCATCTTGAAAATGTATCAAAGTAAATGACTGACTGTACATAGAGAACTAATCCTAGATCTTAACAACCTCTTCCTGTTAGAACGGATAAACTCTCCCAACTGTTATTGCTGTTTTCAAAGGATCATAATTACACCTAAATCTTTTTCAACTGGGCTTTTAATGGGATCAACTTGGCTCAGAGGTATTTAAACTGTTTTACGGGCACATTTCTGCACCAAATGTTTTCACTTGCTATTAGTTTCTGTAGGAAACATTGAATAGTTCTGAACTGCAATAGAGTAGCCAGGAAATATTTGGCAGTAAATTAGGAATATATATATTTCCTTGGTTTTTGTTGTAAGTCCACTCTCCAATATACTAATGCATTCCATTTGTTTTTGTGAGATGTAAATGCCTTATTCCCTAATGTGTAAATAATGTATATATGGGACATCGGGGGTTAACTTATTCTTTGGTTACTAATGTATTCATAATTCACCACTCCCATTCTTGGCTCCACCCCTTGTATATATAAGGAGCCACCTTCACCATTTTCCTTGCTTCTATCTGTGAATATTCAGTGAATATAGAATGCCTGTTATAATTAAAGAGAAATATATTTAAACCTCTAACTCTTATTATCATTATTGAGTCTGATCCTGAAAATATTGCAACAAGCTGGTAGCAGAGGATGGTTAATTGACTCAATAAATACTTAAAGATGTCTAAGAAAGATAGGCCCAACACCAGGGCCTACAGCAAAGAAATAGAAACTGAACAAGAAATAATCAACGAATCCACAAACGCGATTTCGAGAGAATCCGAAGAATACACCACTGAAGAAGAAGAACTAATAAATGAAAATAATGACCAGGAGGAAATCGAAATAGAAAATAACGAACTCAGGTCAGAGATATTAAAACTATTAAAAAGCCAGAAGAATGATGAAAGCCTCATCGCGAATCTCCAAGAAATGCTGAAAAACAGCGGAGCAGCGAGAGAGAAAAACATTGCTAAAGAGAAACCCAAAGACCAAAAAACTGTGAGTGATATGACTACAGAGAAAGTCGTTATGAAAAAGAAAAGATGTGATCCCGCGCGAAATTTTGAATGGCAGCCATCTTGGTCCCAACAAGCCTCCAAAGTGAGCGAAGCAGAGCCAATCAAAATGCTCAGTTCAAAATTTCTGGCGCGAAAAACGTTATCAGACAACGAAAGCGAAAAGGAAGATTCAAACTCTTCAGAAGAACCAGAATCAGAAAGCGAAGACGACTTAACGAAATCCCAAGTAAAGTCAGCAATGAAGACGCTTTTTGCTGCATTTGGGCCAAAATTAAAAATTTCCAAAGCGACAACGAAGAAGCTAGAGAACAAGCCGATACCTCAAGACCTGCACGCTCCCATCCTGACTTCGAGAGCAACGACGCCCGAGCCCAGAGAGCCATGTCGATTCCGCCCTACACCGCAGACCGGATCAAGTACCAACGCACACAAAAGAAAGAAAAGAGCAGTCGCCGCCATCAAAACTCCTAAAACCGAGCCAGAAACCGACTCGTCTGAAGAGGAGCGGAGCGAGCGAGCTGCAATGGAGAGAACCTTCCACGACGACGCCAAAGAAGAAATGAGCAACGCGCATGTGCGAAACTACGTAGACGGTCCGGAAAGACTTGAACTGGCCAGAGAACCGCGCAGACTCGTTGCGAGCATCCCCATGCCGTTTTGCAATTTCCTGCACTTGCGAGACCACGGACTACCTCAGGTTGTAAGTAATGGACAAAATAATGTGGGAAACTTACCCAGTGACTTCCCAAAACTTAGAGTTGATGGCATTAATTTGCAAGAATGGTATCAACAGCTCCAGGTTGTCTTTATGAAAGAAAATTTACTATTCTTTATCACTAGTCCTCCAAGAAGACCTTGGACTTTAAAAATAGATTGTTTACATCATAGAGCATTTTTCTTAATAATATCTAGCGTGTCTCCTGCAATGTATCATAGCATCAAACCAAACCTAACTGTTTCAGAAATAATTCAATGCATGTTTAATCTGTTTCACAGCGATAGTGTAGCTACCACTACAAGAATGTCTAAGGATTTCTTTTCTTCCAGAGTAAAACCAGGGGTTTCCATAAGTGAGCATTTGATATCTCTAAACAAAATAAGAGCTGAGCTGCATTTGAGGGGGGAAGTGATTTCAGATCAAACAATGAAAAGTGTTATTATCAATTCACTTGATTCATCATGGGATAGTTTTATGTCACACTTAGACACCATCAATCTAGGATATTTATCCATAGAAAGTCTATCTAACAAATTGATAGCAGAAGACAATTCAAGAAAAAATCGTTCCAGCAATCACACAGAACACAAATCTTTTAGGAAGGTAGCTTTCCAGGAAAAATACAATGAAGCTTTTAAATGCCATAATTGTGGGTCCAGGGAACACAATAGAAGAGACTGTCCCAAAATCTCAAAGGAGAGACATAGGTCAGAGTATAGGAGCAAATACAATTATAGACAGTCTTCCACAGATAGACATAAATATAGAAGCCCACCAAATTACAGAGATAGTAGAGGGGGTAGAGAAAATTCAAAAGAAAGAAAATCTGGTTCACTGAATGGACTAAATAAACAAGACAGCACTAAAACACAACAAAATGAGAACAATAATTGGCTTATTGATTCTGGGGCAACCAACCACACCACTAATAACAAAAATATATTGTCTTCATTTACAGAAGATAAATTTGTAATAAAGGTAGCTAATCAAGAAAAGGTTCAAGTATTAGGCAGAGGAAATGTGACCTTGCCTGGCCTAGGAAAAATAGAGGGGGTATTGTTAATTCCAGAAATACCTCATAACATACTAAGTGCCATAAAACTAAGCAGAGATTCTGACATCAATATAGTTTTCTCAAAGGGGAAAGCAACTTTAGAGAAGGACAAAACAAATGTAGGCACTGTGATGATTAAAGGAGGCCTACCCTATCTAATAACAAAAGAAAGATGGTTACATAACATTGATTCAAATATGGAAGATTGTATTGAGGCAGATGATGAAAATGTTAGTAACAGTGACAATGATGAATGTAAAATATCTCATGATCACGCAAATACACACAATGAGAAGAAACCAAAAATAGGTAAACCAATTCATGATGAGTGTGCTCACATCTTGCATAGGAAGTTAGGACATGCAAGTTTTCCTGTAGTACAAAAAATGACTGAACACGCAGAAGGTGTCAAAATAAAAAATTGTGAAAATTATTTGGAATGCTCAGTATGTAAATCCACTAAACTAAAAACTAGTCCCAGACCAAAAAAATCCAACAGATCAACTAACAAAATTTTTGACTTAGTACATATGGACCTAGTTGGTCCATTAACTCCATCAATCACTTATAGAAAACGTTACTTCCTAACAATAGTAGACGATTACAGTCGCTATGGTTTTGTTTACACATTAAAACACAAGGATGAAACCTTTCAGAAATTTAAGGAATTCTACAAACGCATAGAAACACAACATAATATCAGAATAAAACAAATTATGACAGATAGGGGATGTGAATTCATGTCTAAAGAATTCTCCCAATGGTTAAAGGATAGAGGAATGCTACATTTCACGTCTAGTCCATTTTCTGCGTTCCAAAACGGGATTGCAGAGAGAAAGAATTCCACACTACAAACCATGATTAGGTGCACATTAGAGGATGCTGGTTTAGGCAAACAATTTTGGTCAGAGGCCTTACATTATTCAAATTACACTCAAAATAGAACCTGGTCCAGTATTGTGAATAAAACACCATATGAGGTGATGTATAATAGGAAACCCAAATTAGCACACATGCACATATTTGGAGTCACTGCAGACGTACACATACCTAAGCAGTTGAGAAGAAAGGGAGAAAACGTATCCAGAAGATTAAGATTTATGGGATATGAAACTGGCACCAAAGGGTACAGATTCATTGATAATAATAACAAATTTATAGTCTCCAGAACAGCTGTGTTCCATGAACAGGCCAATTGGTCTAAATTACATCTTAATGAAATATTTCCAAATAAATGCAAAGATACAAAATCTTATGAGGAAGGGACAATAGAAAATCAAAATATCAACAAAAATAAAAACAAAACCAAAACTTGGACAAATAGTCAGCACAAAATAAAGACAGACACATTAACAAAAAAGGAAGCAAGATATTTGCATGATAACCATAGCAAACCCGAAAGAGCTATTAGAAACAATAGAAATCAAGTACCAAATAAATACAGAGATTACATAATGCATATGGATGGTGAACAAATGACACCTAATACATATGAGGAAGTATTAAAACTCCCTCGTGAAGAAAAGGAAAAATGGGAACTAGCTATGAAAAAAGAGATGAAAAGTTTGCAAGGATTAAATGTGTTTACACCTGCGATTGCACCTAAAGATAAAACGATTATAGGTACCAGGTGGATTTATAAAATTAAGAATCTAGAAGGAGGCAATACTCTATACAAAGCTAGATTGGTTGCACAAGGTTATGCACAAAAATATCCGGAGGACTACACTGACACATACTCCCCCACAGTGAGAACAGAGAGTGTTAAAACAGCTCTAGTAGTGGCATCTGCACTCAATCTTGATGTATTTCAATATGACATACAGACTGCGTATTTACACGCAAAACTAGATAAGGAAATATATGTAAGAGCACCACACAGTCAATATACTAATAAGAATGAAATTTGGCTATTGAACAAGAGTCTATACGGATTAAAGCAATCTGGCAAAAGATGGTACGATTGCTTGGTAAAAGTACTTAAGACCATGGATTTCAACGCTACCACTGCTGATAACTGTTTCTTTGTAAAAAAGAGTGATGATCATATTGAATTTGTATTAATTTATGTAGATGATATTTTATATATAGGAAAACACAAGGAGAGAAGAGAAACCTTTGTAAATAAGCTAAACGAACATTTCTCGTTGAAATCTCTAGGTAAAGTAAACAAATACCTTGGTGTACAAATTAACAAAACTAGAAGGGGATTCAAACTTACTCAGAAAGATAAAATCATTGAACTTCTGAACAAATGCAATTTAAACAATGCCAAACCCTGTGACACTCCTATGCAAACTGATTTCCTTAGAAACACTGATGAATCTTCCCCTGAATTCAAGGATAATACATTTTATAGATCAGTCATAGGTTCACTTCTTTATATATCTAATTGGACCAGGCCAGATATTGCATTACCACTCAACTTATTGTCAAGATATGTTAGCAAACCAACAATGTATCATTGGGAAGCAGTCAAAAGAATTCTAAGATATCTGAAAAGTACATTAGACTTTTGCTTAGTATTAGAACCTAGTAATGGTAAAGAACCAAAACTTACATGTTACGCAGATGCGGATTGGGCTGGAGATATATCATGCAGAAAGAGCACTTCTGGTTATATTTTTCTATTAAATGACTGTCCAGTTTACTGGTACACTGGTAAACAAGAACTGGTAGCCACTTCGACCACAGAAGCGGAATATGTTTGTTTGTCCAAAGCTGCAAATAACCTTGTATGGTTTAATGATTTGATTTCAGATGTTTGGAAAAAACCTGCTTTGCCTTTTGTTATGCATGAAGATAATAAAGCAGCCATTGAAATATCCAGATCCGATGCCATTGGACAAAGGTCCAGGCATATAGATATAAAATTTAAGCATGTGAGACAATTGTCTCAAGATGGATTTATCAAAGCAGTGCATTGTGATACCTCTGAACAATTAGCTGACATATTGACAAAGCCTTTACCTTCTAAACAGCACAAATATTTAACATCAAAATTATATGTCTTATATTGTCCTGAATCTGAATGTAATTGGTGTTGTATATCGAACCGGCATTTAGAGGGGGATTTGTGAGATGTAAATGCCTTATTCCCTAATGTGTAAATAATGTATATATGGGACATCGGGGGTTAACTTATTCTTTGGTTACTAATGTATTCATAATTCACCACTCCCATTCTTGGCTCCACCCCTTGTATATATAAGGAGCCACCTTCACCATTTTCCTTGCTTCTATCTGTGAATATTCAGTGAATATAGAATGCCTGTTATAATTAAAGAGAAATATATTTAAACCTCTAACTCTTATTATCATTATTGAGTCTGATCCTGAAAATATTGCAACAGTTTTGCTGCATGTGCAAAATAAATTCAGCATTTATTTTTCTATTTTTTTTTTAATTTGACTTATATGCCGCTCTACTCCGGAGACTCAGGGCGGTTTACAATGTGCTCAGCAATAGCCTTCATCCTTTTTGTATATTTATACAAAGTCAGCTTATTGCCCCCACAACTGGGTCCTCAATTTACCTACCTTAGAAAGGATGGAAGGCTGAGTCAACCTTGAGCCTTGGCGAGATTCGAACCTGCAGTAATTGCAGGCAGCTGGTCTTAATAACCAGCTTAATAACAGGGTGCCTTAGACCACTGTACTACCAAGGCTCTTTTGTATTTTGTAGAAATTCTAAAGATAAAGGCTAATGAAACAGCATAAAACGGCGGCATGATTTTTGAATAATATCTTGTGAAGATTCAGAAAAAAACATTACAGTGTTTTATAATAAAAGCAAGCTCTATAATGCCATTCTCTTTAAAAAAATATGGAATATATGATGTTTGGAGCAGTATACAAGCTGTCTCGTATTTCAAGTTAATTGGTCACTTCATCCAGAAAGGAGGAATATTTTCAATTGTTTAAAGAAAACATACAAGAAAAAAAATATTTACATGAAATTTATCATAAGTTATTACCCAACAAACACATGGTATAAATACTTAGACTGGTACAAGAGACTCTTTATGAATAATGAAAGGATCAGCAGATGTAGATTGCCAAAATATCCACTGGTTTTATATCTCCAACACTGAAATTTCCAAACTAATTCAGTCTCAGCAAGAAGGATCTTGATTTGATAAGTCTGATTTTACACAAGCATGGAGGAAATATTCAATTTTATACAATCTAGAATCTGATCCTGAGCCAGAAGGCAAACAATTCCGAAATTCATATTTTTCTGAATTTTGCAATGCAGTTTTTTTTTCTCCTTAGCAGAAAGCAACTGAATTTCTAAGAACTTTTTCATCATGAACAGATACAAGACGATTTCATTTCAAGTGCATTTACAGGGGTATGGTAAAGTAATGTTTATGTACACAGCTCCAACAAGTTATAAATAATTACCTTCTAAAATGGGGAGCGTAATTCTGGAAATCAGAATTTCAGACATAATGCATTCCCAAGTCAAAAGATCTTTCAAGTTCTGGAATAATTCCAAATCAAGCTGAAAGAGGTAGTCTGTCATTAAAAATATTTTTTTTTCCCCACAGATCTAAAATCATTTTCTCTGTAAGAATGAGGTTCCAAAAATCTGAGTAGATTGTAAAGCTTGCCTATGTTAAATCAAACCCAATGTCACATTTGGCATTAAATTCAGGCATTTACATAATCAAGGTCAATTAATTCATTTGACAATCCATAAAATAAAGGTAATATTTAATATCTATTTTCCTAATGTAAAGTACAGTATATAGAATGGAATGGAATGGAATGGAATAGAACAGCCTGCCTCTCACCGACCAGCGTGCTCACATAGGGCAGCCCTGCTCGGGGTGCCGTCGACCAAGCAATGTCGGCTGATGGCGCCCAGGATGAGGGTGTGCTCGGTGAGTGCGCCGACCCTCTGGAATGCCTTACCCACCGAGCTCCGAACGGCTCCTGACCTCCGCTCCTTCCGCAAGGACCTAAAGACGTGGCTTTTTAAACAACTCATCTGATCTGCGGGGTGTTTTTAGTTGGTTTTAATATGGGTTTTAAATTGTGGGATTTTAATTATGCTAAATTAATTATATTTTTTATTGTTCTTTGGTTTTTAACCTTTTGTGAGCCGCTCCGAGTCCTTCGGGAGAAGGGTGGCATATAAATTTAACCAAATAAATAAATAAATAAACAGAAAACAGAACAGAACAGAACAGAACAGAACAGAACAGAACAGAATTCTTTATTGGCCAAGTGTGTTTGGACACACAAGGAATTTGTCTTTGGTGTATATGCTCTCAGTGTACATAAGGAGAATAAAATACATTTATCAAGAATAAAAAGATACAATAAATACAGTAGTTACAATCCAAGACACGAATATTGAACACTGAATCAGTGTTAGAACCCAAGAACCAATAGGCCAGGAAACCTTTACCAAGTATTCATTGATGTTATTACTTAATCATTAATTCTTTTCCCACTTATTCCACATTTATAGTGAATATCCCCTTGTTTTCACCTTGTTATTGCCTGCTTCTTTTCTTAACAGGCACCATGAAAGAAGTTGCTAGCTTAATTCGTCCAATATGCCAAGCCTGTTTTATTTATTTAACTTCTTTATTTATTACAAGTGCTTTCCTGCCACTTCAATCAAGCAAATCAAAGCAACCTCCAAAGTGATGTGACAATAGATCAGCCAGCAGAAATGAAATAAGACGAGTGTTTGCAAGTGGGCGTGTGGTTGTCAGTGTATACACACACTTATTCACACAGACAATTTAAACTTGATAACAACATCAAAACAACAATAGGCAGCACTCTTCATTGACTCATTCCCCAAATTCCTGCTTAAAGCCCAACATTTTCACAAGCTGTTTAAGTGATGGATCCTGTTTTATAGGAGTTACCTATTCTTTGCTCCAGCAAAGAATGCTTCCAAGACACCTTCCACCAACTGCAGACCCATAATATGTTCCCTTTTCAGACACACACACACACACACACACACACACACACACACAAAACCATTTTGTTTCATTCTGGTTTAACATATTGTGCAAATCCAACCAACAAACCTATAATTAAACAAAACATGCCTGAACAAACCTAAGTATTAGCACTGCGCAAAACATTTGACATTTATAGAGGCGCTTTACACCCTGTGGGAACATAAATGAAGCCACTCACTTCTGCTCATAAGCATTCAGTATCAACAGTAATGAAGAAAGCATTCAGTTGCTTTCTTGAAATGCATTCAATTTTGGTTGCCACGATGTAAAAAAAGATGTGGAGACTCTAGAAAGAGTGCAGAGAAGAGCAACAAAGATGATTAGGGGACTGGAGGCTAAAACACATGAAGAACAGTTGCAGGAACTGGGTATGTCTAGTTTAATGAAGAGAAGGACTAGGGGAGATATGATAGCAGTGTTCCAATATCTCAGGGGCTGCTACAAAGAAGAGGGAGTCAACCTATTCTCCAAAGCACCTGAGGGTAGGACAAGAAGCCATGGGTGGAAATTAATCAAGGAGAGAAGCAACTTAGAACTAAGGAGAAATGTCCTCCTTAATTTAAAACAATTAATCAGTGGAACAACTTGCCTCCAGAAGTTGTGAATGCTCCAACACTGGAAGTTTTAAAGAAGATGTTGGATAACCATTTTTCTGAAGTGGTGTATTGTTTCCTGCATAAGCAGGGGGTTGGACTAGAAGACCTCCAAGATCCCTTCTAACTCTGTTTATTCTATTCTATTCTATTCTATTCTATTCTATTCTATTCTATTCTATTCTATTCTATTCTATTCTATTCTATTCTATTCTATTCCACAATGTCATGATGCAAAACACCAGGCTTTGGTGCATACATTCTGACATTGCACAGAAGTACAATATCAAGGCAATAGATTGTAACAAGATAACACACATATTGTCTTTTGTTACCCCTTGCTTCAGATAGTTAAACCCATTGTATCTTTTGCAAGATTTATGCCACTGCTTCCACTGCCACTGCATGGCTACAAACCCACAACTCCAATGCATAAAAATGACCAAAGTCACAAAATTTGCAAGAAAAACATCAAGACACATATGAGGTTGCTTACAGGTGCCCATGTCTGGCTGTTTGCAGAATATTCCTGCAGTGACAGAGAAGTTAGGCAGTGTGGGTGTGATATCAGTAACCTTGGAAGAGAATGGTTAACACCATTAAAATATGCATTTTAAATGAAAAAAAAATCAATTTGTTTTTCCATGGAAGTTAATGAAAAAGAGACTGGGAAAATAGAAAGTATTGCTTTGCGCCTTGGTGGCGCAGTGGTTAGAATGCAGTACTGCAGTCTAATTCTGCTGACTGCCGGCTGCTAGCAGTTCAGCAGTTCGATTCTCATCAGCTCAAGGTTGACTCAGCCTTCCATCCTTCCGAGGTCGGTAAACTGAGGACCCAGATCATTGGGGGCAATGTGCTGACTCTGTAAACCACTTAGAGAGGACTGTAAAGCACTGTGAAGCGGTATATAAGTCTAAGTGCTAAGTGCTAGTGCTATTTGGAAGCTAGAAATAACTGAAATAAGTGGTAGTAGTGGCAGGATTAAAAACTGGAAATATTAAAAAAATAAAATAATTAATACAACTTCCTTGTATTAAAAGAAGTTTCATCCTGAGGAAATTTTGCTTGGAAAATGTACATGATGGTGAACCACATTAACAATGGGAGGGGGGGAGTCATTGGGTGATTGAGAAAAATAATGGTTGCCTTAAGCAGCTAAACCAGTTATTGTTTATTTTGTAGGATTTAACTTACAGCTTGAGTTTGGCTTTTGATAAGTTACTCATGACAAAAACAAATCATGAAACAGAAATAGCGAAGATTAATTTAAGATAGAACAAATTAGAAGTCTGAAAACAAACCGTGGTCTTTTCTTCAATCTGAAGAAATGGTATAGTATGCTGGCTTGACAGCTGCGGACAGAAAGACATTACAGAGGGTGTTGAGCACAGCACAAAAAAATTATGGGCTGTCCCCTGACACCACTGGATGAAATAGCCAGGACCTGCTGCCTCAATAGAGTGAGGGAAATCCTCAGGGATGATTCACGCCCCGGTCAGCAGTTCTTTACTCTCCTACCATCGGGCAGAAGATATAGAAGCATAGCCAGCTGAGTGAACAGGTTGAAAAATAACTTTTATCCATGGGCCGTCAGACTTCTGAATGCAACATAATACCACAATTAGGTTTAATATGATAGACTTGCAAGGTCAGCGCAATGTGCATCATGTTCCTATCGGTGTAATATAATACAATGTTACATACCTACAGGTCTATGGGAATGTGTGTTAGTTATTACTTATTTGGGTTTAGGGATTCCATTTCTTTCATTTATTGAGTTATTGAGATGTATTTTGTGTTTGGAGAGTGGGCTGCACCCAGGGATGCTCATTCAATTTCATTGTACACATGTTGTGCATTGACAATAAAGGTTTTGTTTTGATTTGATTTGAAATGAGAAGGCAGATTCTGACTTTTCTGTCTTTAAATTTTTACTGGATATTTTGGTCATTTTTTTTCCTCCACAATGGCCATTCGTGTCATTAAGACTGAATTGTTCCAGATGCAATAGAAAGCACTGAATTTTCCTCTCTCTGGTCTCAGAGGAGAAAATTCACTGTTGACCTTGGCTTTCAGGGTTCTTGCCAGCCTATAATGCCAGCTTTTCTTCATATTAGGGGGAAAACACTAGGGAGAACATGTCAGGCTAAGATTAGGGAAGCTTGGATCAAATCCACTGTTAGCTATGAATGAAGCACTTTAGGGCAAGTGCCAACTCATAGCTTAATCTCCTTTAAACATTGTTTTTTTTAAAGGGCAAATGGGATGTGAGAAATCCTGAATGAAGCCTTGAATTCTGGGTGGAAAGGATACTTACAAATATAATCAACCAATTACTTTATCCATCAACTTGACCTTGAGCTAATTGTACTATCACAGCCTGGTTTAGCTGTGAAGGTTGCTGTGAGGATTAACAGATGGAAAACCTAAATAGCCTGTTTTAAGGTCCTGATCTGTCCCCATCCACACACACACACAAACACAGCCAGCCAAGGGTTAAGAAAGTACTTGGCACACACACAGGTCGTTATCTCAAACTTGGCAACAATATAAGCACTGTCTGCCAAGTGCTTTACTACAACAGATAACATAAAATTACATACGCATTGCAAATAGTCCAGCAAAAACAATATCCCTTCGGCAGCTTCAGACATTGTTCAAGTGACTAGCCAAAGTTAGTTTTTGTTCATCACGGAGTTTTACCAGCCACCACCCTCTCTTATATAGTCTCTGGGGTGTGGTCCAGTGACTCAGTTCTAATCTCTAGCACGCCTCCTTAATTGCTGCAACCGTTTATCACACCTTCGTTGGCGTGCATCCAGGAACGAAAGCTCTCCTTCTTCGCTCTCATCCGAGACACCTGGCTCCTGGCTAATCTCCTCTCCCTCGGCCGGCACCTGAGACAGTGCCAGAGGGGAGGGGCCTGGAGAGGGAGGCCTGGCTGACTCCTCTCCCTCATGTTCGGAGCTTTCTTCCTCCGCTGAGATAGGCTCAGAGGGTGGGGCCACAACAGGTCCCTGAAAGAGAGGGAAAATTCAGTTCCTTATCAACATCCTCCATCTTAAATATAGAGCTCTTTAAACTAACCTGTGTTTTGCTCTGAGACAAAGATGTAAGACATTTGGAAGTGCAACTGAATGAAATTTCTTAAATACTACATTGTAAATGTATGAGATATAAATAAGTTTATTTTAAAACTTATTTGTAAATAAAACTCTATTTTTTGTTTAGAGTAAACAAAACTTTAAACTCTACTGTAAATATAAGAGGTATAAATGAGAGACGCAACCTAGAACTAACGAGAAATTTCCTAACAGTGAGAACAATTAAGCAGTGGAAAGGCTTGCCTTCAAAAGTTCTGGGTGCTCCATCATTGGAGGCTTCTAAGAAGAATTGGATAGCCACATGTCTGGAATGATATAGGATCTCCTGCTTAAGCAGGGCTTGGACTTGAAGACCTCCAAGGTCCCTTTCAATTCTGTTATAATATTAAATCAGACAGATACAGTGAAACTCTACCTTTAGCTGTTAAGAATTTGAAATAGATCCCAAATTCAGGCTGGACAAAGCACCCTCTTAAAATGCTGGTTTACACAAACAGTTGTCTCTCAAGAATGAACTGAAGAACTTCTCTTCTTCTTCTTGTGCCATATCCGTCATTGGACATTGACAATCATATTGGTGATCCTATTTTTTATCAACAGCCACACAAAAAAGTGCTGTTGAGTTTGTCCAAACCAGTCCCTTAGATTTTGAAGCCATGATATTCTTCTTCTGCCTGGACCTTGTTTGCCTTCTATCTTTCCTCAGAGGATTAAGTGAAGTATGTTATATTTTTCTGGGTGTTGCATTACATGTCCAAAATATTCTAACTTTCACTTTTTTATGGTTTTGATGATTTCCCTTAGCTTCCCCAGGCGGCTTACAAATATCTGTTGGCATCTATCTATCTCTCATCCATCCATCCATCCATCCATCCATCCATCTTCCTCCCTCTTTCTTCTGTTGTTTTGAGAAACTATTGCCTCACCATAGACATGTCATCAAACATAAAAACATGCCTGACCATGCCAGTCTAATTCTTAACAGCATGTACTAAACCTTGCGGTTGAGGGTTTAAAATAATATTATGTTGGTATCATCAATTAAGAGTCAGAGATAGATATATCATCATCAGGTTTTGCTGATACATCCCAAAAAACACAAAGGCACAGGAAATAAGATTTACCACCAACTATTAGTTTGCAGCCTATATGCCCTTATCACCTATAAAGAAAAAATAGATGCCCACAGAAAAGGGAAATCATTCTACTAGATGTCTCAAAGATGCTTTTTCGGGAGGCAACTGGACTTCCTTGTTTTTTCCTTTTGAAACACCTTTGGGACAACCATGACCTGGATGACTGAGAATCTCTACAGGCATTTAGCTATACAGTTTGGGATGAACAACTTTTGAATGGTGTGGGAGTAGGAATGGATTTCCAGAGGAAAAAATGCAGACTTCAAGGACCAGGAGCACCACTCAGGTAAACCTGAGAACACAGATAAACCTCCATGTGCTTCAACGACCCTCCATAAGGATGCAAATTACCAGCTGTCTGCAAGGAGAATAAATCCTTCCATTCCCCACTATCCTGTCAGAAATGAAGAAGCTTCTTGGATGAGAAGTAAATGTCTTCAAAAGAAAAAACAAGAAAGTCCAGTTGCCTCCTGAAAAAGCACCTTTGGGACAACCATGTCCTGGATGACTGAGAATCTCTACAGATTCCACTAGATGCTCACTTTTCTTCTGCCATTACAACTCCGTCATCATAATTCCGTTTCTCTCCCCCCACCCAGATTCTGTATCCCAAATAGCTGGTTTTGAAAGAAGCTACCTTCCCACCTACCCGCCTCCTTTCCTACAGGGAAGATACAAATAAGATAAATGTTCGTTTCCCCCACCCTCATTTTTAAATGCAAAGTTTTACTCACAGAAGGCAGGTGGGCTTTTACTGATTCATTCTCCGATGGTGACATTTAAATTTCACCATTTCTTGCTAGTGCCTAAAAAAAGAATATTTGACATGTATGAAAGAAGTTACCTCTTTTGGTCTTTCAGAACAATACTGAGTTTCAGAGAGACAAGATAATTAAAATAAATCCAGTAAAATAAACTTAACTCTCCTCACTTTGGAATTTAAAAGTGCAGAATAACAGAGTTGGAAGGAACCTTGGAGGTCTTCTAGTCCAATTTCCTGCTCAGGTTGGAAACCCTATATCAGTGATGGCTAACCTTTTTGCTATCGCGTGCCAAAAGTGGGAACGCAGGGGGGGGGGTCGCGTACATACATGCCCACACCCATAATTCAATGTGCCCCACCCCCGTGCGCATGCGCATGCAACCCCCCGCGCTCCCCCCACTTTTGGCACGTGATGGCATGGTGGGCCTGGTAGGCCCATTTTTTGTCCTCCCTGGGCTCCAGAAGCTTTCTAGGAGCCTGGGGAGGGCAAAAACAGCCTCCCCACCATCCCGGGGGCCTTCTGGAGGCCAGAAACAGCCTGTTTCCCAACGTCCGGTGCGCCCGGAAGGCTGGAAAATCAGGTGGCCGGCAAACACATGCACACTGAAGCTGAGCTAGGGCAACGCTCGCGTGGCCACAGATATGGCTCCGCATGCCACATGTAGCATGCGTGCCATAGGTTCGCCATCACAGCCCTATACCATTCTGGACAAATGGTTGTCCAATCTCTTCTTTAAAACTTCCAGTGTTGGAACATCCACAACTTCTGAAGGAAATCCATTCCACTGATTAATTGTTCTCACTGCCAGGAAGTTTCTCCTTATTTCTAGATTGGTTCTCTCCTTGATTAGTTTCCATTCATTGCTTCTTGTACTGGCTTCAGGTAAATGTCTATGGAGATTCTCAGGCATCCAGGTCATGGTTGTCCCCAAAGGTGCTTTTTCAAGAGGCAACTGGACTTCCTGGTTTTTCTTTGAAGACGTTTTGCTTCTCATCCAAGAAACTGAGCGCTGAAAAAGCTTCTAGGGTGAGAAATGAAATGTCTTCAAAGAAAAACCAGAACGTCCAGCTGCCTCTTGGAAAACACCTTTGGGGACTGCCTTCAGATACTTCAGAGAGTAGCTTGACCCCCTTTTCTTGGTGGCAGCCCCTTAGATATTGGAGCCCTGCTCCCTTAGTCCTTCTTTTCATTAAACTAGACATACCCTGCAAATGTTCTTCATATTTTAGCCTCCAGTCCCTTAATTTGTGCTCTTTTCTGCACTCTTTCTAAAGTCTCAACATCTTTTTATATTATGGTGACCAAAACTAGATGCAATATTCCAAGTGTGGTCTTACCAAGGCATTTTAAACATGGTACTAACATTTCATGTGATCTTCATGTGATGCAGTTAAATAGCAAATTGTGGTTCTCCAGCATCCCATCCCCAGATATCACCTGGATGACCTGAATCAAAATTGGGAAGGTGCATGTGCTTTAGGGAATTATAGTGGACAAAATTGGCTCCTTAAGCCCTCTCGATGCCTCCAAAGCTTGACATTCAATCTTCCTACTTTGGAAGGTTACCTTGACGTACTTCCAAACTTAGAGAAACTTTTGGCTCTATTGTAATTGAGCATCCCTGCTCATGTAGTTTGCTAAATTTCTGCTCAACCCATGGAGCATTTTATTCTTTTCTGTGTAGGAATCTTTAAATTTAGCCTGCAGCCCGATAAAGCACTTTATTCTTGTACATGCAGGAATCTCAACAGACATATTTTCCTTTGTTTGACAAAATCAGGAGTAGAAACAAGCCTTCTGTTCATTTGAGTAAGATGTCTTTTAAAATCTGCGTGGGCTTATTTATCTTTAGGGAAATCACAGTTGAGGATGAAAGAGTTAAACACTGTTTCCTTACACAACTATTTCCATAAGGGTTTCCACCTACCCCTTCCATATGTATAGTGTTTAGCCTTGGGGGAAAAAAATCCTCCTCTTCATTATTATGTGAACCATTCCTGCACTAGCAACATCCCCTGAACTGATTCACTTCCATCGTCCTTGGGTGGCTGAGTTTATTCAGTTTTCTGAATATGTGCAAAACAAAGCCAAAATATTTCAGTTTCCACTTTGAGATGATGGAGCTCTGTGAAGTTTATGGGTGGATGGAAATGGACAATCTCCCCATTGGTATTGAACTTCTCCTAGCTTGTATGCTTTCCCCACCAGAGTCCCAAAAATCATTCAGTTTTAGTTTGTTGTCTAGATTGCCAGTGTCTTGTATTGGATAGCCCAATGATGTCACATGACTTTTCAGCACCTATAGCCCCATCATAACAACTGTGATGACTATTGCTGGGCTGGGAGTGACATATAGCATGTTCCAATATCTAAGGGGCTGCCACATAGAAGAGGATTCAATCTATTCTCCAAAGCACCTGAAGGCAGGACAAAAAACATGGATGGAAACTAATTAAGGAGAGAAGCAAGCTAAAACTAAGGAGAAATTTCTTAATAATGGGAACAATTAACTAGTGGAACGGCTTGCCTTCAGAAGTTATGGATTCTCCAACACTGGATGTTTTCAAGAAGAGATTGGACAACCTTTTTTCTGAAATGGTATGGGATTTCCTGCCTAAGCAGGGGGTTGGACTAGAAGACCTTCAATTTCTTCTTAAAAGCTTCCAGTGATGGAACATCCACAACTTCAAGTTGTTCCACTGATTAATTGTTCTATCAGGAAATTTCTCCTTAGCTCTAGGTTAGTTTTCTCCTTGATTAGTTTCCATCCATTGCTGCTTGTCCTGCCTTCTGATGCTTTGGAGAATAGGTTGAGCCCCTCTTCTTTGTGGCAACTCCTTAGACATTGGAACACTGCTATTACTTCAATGTGATTAGAAACTAGAGTTGTTAGTCACAAAGCTATACCCTTTTTTTGTCTTTCAGAAGGATGAATAAGTTGAGTCCTTGGTTTCTTCCAGCAGAGCCCATCTTTTTTAGGACAACAGAACCGGCCCAAAACCCAGATAGCCACTAGATTACTATTTACTTAAATTATTTATTTGTTTTTTAAAAAATCCATACTGCCAGATCTGTTAGCATCTTAGTGATTTACAACAACATAATATACAATTAAAATAATAAAAGAGAAATATACAATGCATTTGCGTACTTTAATCAATGGTTGCAGAAAATATCAAAACTAAACAAAGTTAGTTAATAATCCGATCTCATAGTACATTGTCACTTCTTAAAAGCATTCCGGAAAAGTATGAGCTTCTCTACCTTTCTGGAGGCTATATCTAAGGAGAAGAGTATAGCTTTTAAAGAAATATTAGTGCCACGGCTGAAAAGCAGTGTCTTCTGTCTTCAGCCCCTATTAGAGAGAGAGAGAGAGAGACAGAGAGACAGAGAGAGAGAGAGACAGAGAGAGACAGAGAGAGAGAGAGACAGAGAGAGCAAGACAGAGAGACAGAGAGATAGAGACACAGAGACAGAGACAAAGAGAGAGAGAGAGACATTCTGACTTTTTAGGCCTTTACATCAGTGGTGAAATGCACTTCCTTCGCTACCGGTTCGGGAGTGTGAGCATGCACCTCTTCTGCATGTGCATAGAGCCTTCTGCGTATGCACAGAGGATCAAAAATGGGACATAATGACACCCCAGTGGATGGACGGAGCCCCCCGCCGCCGGTGCTACCAGTTCGCACGAACCGGATAGATCCAGCTGGATTTCACCGCTGCTTTACATAGTTTTCTGAAATGGAAAATTATACTTTTTTTATCTGCTTTTGCAGAGGATTGTGCAAGTTAAGTAATGTTAGGTATTTTCAAAATACAACTTATTTAACGTAATGTGTCTAATCCTCTGTCTGAATTAAGCATTATATAATATTTCCGCAATATTTATACATCCTCCGCATTGATTTGGTTAAAAATGTTGTGGACAGAATAACAGAACAGAATAACAGATTTGGAAGGGACCTTGGAGGTCTTTTAGTCCAACCTTCTGCTCTGGCAGGAAACCTTATACCCCTTCAGACAAATCGTTGTCCAATCTCTTCTTAAAAACTTCCAATATTGGAGCATTCACAACCTCTGGAGGCAAGTTGTTCCACTGATTAATTGTTCTAACTGTCAGGAAATTTCTCCTTAGTTCTAGCTTGCTTCTCTCCTTGATTAGTTTCCATTCATTGCTTCTTGTCCTGCTGAATAGGTCAATTCTTTATTAACTAAAGCTTGAAAATATTGACAGACCAGGATTCAGTATGTCAAACACTCCAACATTCTTGCCATGCAAGTTACAACCATGGCAGAATTCAGCAAAGGATGGTTTTAAGGAGGGTCAGGAATGTGAAGAAAGGATAAGCTACATTGCGATGCTGCTATCATATCTCCCCTAGTCCTTCTTTTCATTAATCTAGACATACTAGATGTGTATGGCTATCCTTAAATGTGTATGTGTAAAGGTTCCCCTCACACATATGTGCTAGTCATTCCCAACTCTAGGGGGCAGTGCTCACCTCCGTTTCAAAGCCGAAGAGCCAGCGCTATCCGAAGACGTCTCCGTGGTCATGTGGCCGGCATGACTAAACGCCAAAGGCGCATGGAATGCCAAAGGTGGTCCTTATTTTTCTACTTGCATTTTTTTTTACGTGCTTTTGAACTGCTAGGTTGGCAGAAGCTGGGACAAGTAACGGGAGCTCACCCCATTACATGGCACTATTCGAACCACTAAACTCCTGACCTTTCAATCAACAAGCTCAGCATCTTAGCCACTGAGCCACTGCATCCCAATGAATCACCTTCCTTACAGAAGGTGATAAGCCCTTTAGATGTGATATCTTTTGTACAAAATTTGTAAAATTTGCCTCCTTTCCAAAGTCATGAATATATCAACATTTAAAAGAAGCATGCTTCAGTTAAATGAATATATAGGTTCCTGCTTGGTATATGGTCTGAACTGAATGCTTATTTCATACATTCCAGAAAGCACAATACTAAGATCAGGTGTAGAAATGTTATTTTTGTTTTTGGCTGGAAAATGTCAGCTTTGGCTCTAACAAGCTGTTCTCTGAAAAAGTGTTCTAGAAATTCAGAAGAGGGTAGAGGGAATTTTTAGGTGAAGTCTGCTGCTCACATTGCAATGTGTCAAGATTGGCATTTGAAGTTGCTCTCCGTGGTATGTCTTTAATATTTCAGTTCCTTCTGTTTCCTGTGAATTGAAATAAACCGTAGCTCTTCTCTTGCAAAGTCACTTGCCATTTCAATTTAAAATAACAAAGTTGCAGACAAGATAATGTATAAAAGTGAAGCTGTGTGCAATCTTGTTTTGGAACAGTTCCGTGGCAGTAGGTAATATTGTAGGGAGTCAGTTTGGTATAGCAGATAAGGTACAGATAGTTCTCAACTTATGACCATAACTGAACCCGGAATTATCGTCATAAGTCATGGCAGTCATTAAGCGGGTAACCACGAGTCCAAACTTATGACCTTTTTTCCTGATGTCATTAAACAAATGCCACTTTCATTAAATGAATCCATTATCGGTAAAGGTAAAGGTTCCCCTCGCACATATGTGCTAGTTGTTCCTGACTCTAGAGGGTGGTGCTCATCTCTGTTTCAAAGCCGAAGAGCCAGCCCTGTCCCAAAATGTCTCGGTGGTCATGTGACCGGCATGACTAAATGCCAAAGGCACACAGAATGCTGTTACCTTCCCACCAAAGGTGGTCCCTATTTTTCTACTTGCATTTTTTACGTGCTTTTGAACTGCTAGGTTGGCAGAAGCTGGGACAAGTAATGGGAGCTCACCCCGTTACACGGCACTAGGGATTCGAACCGCTGAACTGCTGACCTTTCAGTCGACAAGCTTGTCTTAGCCACTGAGCCACCATGTCCCCACATCCATTATACATTATTATTATTATTATTATTATTATTATTATTATTATTATTATTATTATTATTTTGCTGGAAATAAACACTGGAAACTAGCAAAACACTTCAAAAATTGTGGTCATATGACTGTGGGATGCTGCAAATAGGAGTTGGTTGCCAAGTGCCCAAAATACAGTAATGTGTCTTTGGAGTGGGGGGGGGGAATATGTGTGTCCGGTCATTGACAGAACTGGGTCCTGAGTACGTTGAATGCTAAGTGGCCAGTCATTAAACAAGGACTACCTGTACTGGGCTAGAAATCAGGAGACTGCAAATTCTAGTCCTGCCTTAGACACAAGCCAGCTGGGCCAGTCATTTTCTCACAGCCCTAGGCAGGAAGCAATGGGAAATCGCTTGTTAAAACCTTGCCAAGAAAACTGCAGGGACTATTCAAGTAAAGTCAAAACCAACTACAAGGTAGTAGAAAAAGAGGGAGATAACATTTAACTTGCATTAAGTGATTCTTTTACTTTCCTTTATGCAATCTAGATTTCTACCTGTTTCCGCAAGGCAAAAGGAGAAAAGCAAAAGGACAGAAGGCTAGAAAAGTTAATAGATTTCAAACATAAAAGCAGCCTTGAGACACACATGGATAGAGCTGAGTTCTTAATTTCGTATCTGGATATGAATATCAGGGCTTACAACCCCAAGCAAAAGAAACTCCCACTTGGTTGTTGCACAAAAGTTAACCAGGGCACTTCTCAGCATGGCTGTGAATTATTGGAGAATATCTCCTTTCTATTAAAAAAATAATAATAATCTCCTGCCTTTTTCTGCCTACAGTATTAAAAAGCTGTCTGTCGCAGCTTTTCAATTATGATTTCATCATAATTGCATATCAGTTATGACTTCATCATTTGCCTCTCAAAGACAATGAAATCAATGGTGGAGTATCATAGGCCATATTGCTTTCATGACAGCTTTATTTTTGCCCTTCTCTGCAGAGTCGCAAATACAGAGAGAGGTAAATAGAAATTACGTATGGCCACACAAACATGAGCTGTATTATAATAGCCTTTACTTTACTATCCTTTATAGTACTCGTTATACTACTACTAATATGTAATAATAAAAAGCAGAGACATCACCCTGCCAACAAAAGTGCATATAGTCAAGGCTATGGTGTTCCCAGTTGCAATGTATGGCTGTGAAAGTTGGACCATAAGAATGGCTGAGCGCCAAAGAATTGAGGCCTTTGAACTATGGTGCTGGAGAAGACTCCTGAAAGTCCCTTGGACTGCAAGGCGATCAAACCAGTCAGTCCTAGAGGAGATCAACCCTGACTGCTCTTTAGAAGGTCAGATCCTGAAGATGAAACTCAAATACTTTGGCCACCTAATGAGAAGGAAGGACTCACTGGAGAAGAAATTAATGTTGGGAACAATTGAGGGCAAAAGAGGAAGGGGACGGCAGAGAACGAGGTGGCTGGATGGAGTCACTGAAGCAGTAGGCGTGAGCCTAAACGGACTCCAGAGGATAGTAGAGGACAGGAAGGCCTGGAGGAATGTTGTCCATGCGGTCACAATGGGTCGGATATGACTTCGCAACTAACAACAACATAGTACTCATCCTAAAACAGGTCCAATTACCCTTTTCCCCAGTCTTAAATAATGCTATTAGTCCCATAAAAAAACCCAGACATTATTCTTCTACATAAGTATCTTGGTAGTCTTGGATTCTCAGCTCACAAACAAGCAATGATAAATTATTGCACAGCCCCCGGAATATATCCAACAGTTTAAGAACTCTGCTTTATAGTACCAGTATATCCAGTCCTAATTTAAAGTGTATTTGCAGTATTTAAACAGATTTACAGTGATCCATGCCAGACTGATACTCAGTCAAGCATGGATAATGCTGAACTTCTATTAGAACCTGACCTTCAAGAGTTGAGTCATCAACAGTTTGTTTGACATTTTTTGTTAATGGGTTTTTACATGGATTATGTGTCTTCTGACTCCTCTTGTATACTAAGGTGAAAAAGGGTAGAAATGTATGTTTTAATTTATATCCTGAATTGAAAATGGGGGGGTAATGATGATGGTATGGATTCTCTTGTAACAGACACAGTCTAATCATGTGTGT
The DNA here is from genome assembly GCF_029215685.1 of Pituophis catenifer annectens. Classification (NCBI taxonomy): domain Eukaryota; kingdom Metazoa; phylum Chordata; class Lepidosauria; order Squamata; family Colubridae; genus Pituophis; species Pituophis catenifer. The sequence continues at coordinate 114,313,301 of NW_027256884.1, read as the reverse complement.
AGGCAATATGAATGACAGTGCTAAGTTTAAATCTAGCATACTGCTTGGTTAATTGAGTCTTATAAATATACATATTCAGGCCAACAGCTATCTGGCTCATTATTTGTGCAGCTTTGTTCTCATAATTTTATTTAAACTGCTTGTATTTTCTTTCTTTCTTTCTTTCTTTCTTTCTTTCTTTCTTTCTTTCTTTCTTTCTTTCTTTCTTTCTTCCTTCCTTCCTTCCTTCCTTCCTTCCTTCCTCCTCCTCCTCCTCCTCCTCCTCCTCCTCCTCCTCCTCCTCCTCCTCCTCCTCCTCCTCCTCCTCTCTCTCTCTCTCTCTCTCTCTCTCTCTCTCTCTCTCTCTCTCTCTCTCTCTCTTTCTCTGGTTTTCTTCATTTCTTGATACTCTGCAAAACCAAACTCTGTTTCCCTTCTTCCATTTATTGTAAGATGTTCAGCATCATGGGTCACAAAGATTTCCCTATCTAGTGTTAAGCACAATGGATAGAGGAGAAAAACAATGAAAAAGGATAGCACAGCTGTGTCCTGAGCAAGTCAATTCTTTATTAACTAAAGCTTGAAAATATTGACAGACCAGGATTCAGTATGTCAAACACTCCAACATTCTTGCTATGCAACTTACAACCATGGCAGAAATCAGCAAATGATGGTTTTAAGGAGGGTCAGGAATGTGAAGAAAGTATCGCTTCAAGTTGCGATACTTTATTTCTATGGAGAGATGATCTTCTCTTTGGAGTCATCTCTTGTCAACTGCCTCCTCAAAGAAAGATTTGAATGGCCCATTATACTGTAGATGCTCAAGCAGCAGACAGACAAGCTTTCCTAGCACCAGGCACCACCTCAAACATTGTACTTTTACTTGAAAGTTTGTTTGTTTGATATGTTCTGTTTGTGACCACCCATTTTGCTCAAGGAGGGGCTCTGGGCGTTGATTTATCCAATCCTCTTTCACACACCCATGAAAAATTAAATATTCTAATTCTAAATTTTAAGTTCTTTTAAGCTGTCAGGAAATTTCTCGGAATTTAGTTCTCCGTTGCTTCTCTCCTTGATTAGTTTCCACCCATTGCTTCTTGTCCTGCCCTCAGGTGCTTTGGAGAATAGCTTGACTCCCTCTTCTTTGTGGCAGCCCATGAGATATTGGAACACTGCTATCATGTCACCCCTAGTCCTTCTTTTCATCAAACTAGACATACTAGATGTGTATGGCTATCCTTACAGAAGGTGATAAGCCCTGTGGATTCAGCCCTTTAGATGTTGTTGTCTGTTTAATATTTTCTGTTTGTGAACCACCCATTTTGCTCAAGGAGGGGCTCTGTGTGTTGATTTATCCAGTCCTCTTTCACTCACCCATGAGAAATTAAATATTCTAATTCTAAGTTTTAAGTTCTTTTAAGCCCCTCCATAAGAGGACCTTCCTGAATTAGGGCAAGGATCTACCATATTTTTCGGCGTGTAAGATGTACCTTTTCCCCACCTAAAAGAGGGTGGAAATTTTGGTGCATCTTATACACTGAATACAGCCATTTTTGACCTCCCGAAGGCCCGCCCTGCTTGTTCCATTTTTGCGAAAAACAGGCTCATTTTTTGCCCACTTTTTGCAAAAACGGGTCCAAACCCTCTGAACACCCTGGGTTTTTTTTTGCAAAAATGGGTTCATTTTTCACCCATTTTTGCAAAAAATGGGACGCACAGAAGGGAGGCCTGCAGAGTGCTCCTGGGAGCTGGGGGAGGGCAAAAACGCCCCTGATTTTGTGAAAAATGGGCAAAAAAAGGTCCCAGTTTTGTGAGAAACGGGGCAAAAAAAGGTCCCAGTTTTGTGAGAAACGGGGCATGCAGATGGTTTGGGAGCTTGCAGAGTGTTTCTGAGGGCCAGGGAGGGCAAAAACTTGTTTTTTTCTTACTTACCTCTTTGAAATCTTGGTGCATCTTATATACTGGTGCATCTTATAGTCTGAAAAATATGGTATCTCATCCAGCATTCTTATATAGTGATCCACCAGAACAGAGGTGGGTTTCAGCAGGTTCTGACCAGTTCTGGAGAACCGGTAGCAGAAATTTTGAGTAGTTTGAAGAACCGGTAGTAAAAATTCTGACTGACCCCAGCTCCATCTATTCTTTGCCTCCCAATTCCCAGCTGATTGGGATGAAATGGGGATTTTGCAGTAACCTTCCCCTGGAGTAGGGTGGGAATGGAGATTTTACAATATCTTTCCTCTGGAGGGTGGTGGGAATGGAGATTTTGCAGTATTCTTCTCCTGCCATGCCTACCAAGCCACGCCCACTAAGCAATGCCTCACCCACCAAGCCACACCCACAGAACTGGTAGTAAAAAATTTTGAAACCCACCACTGCACCAGAAGCATTTTGGTATTATGTTCTTGAGAAATCACAATAAGGGATGCAAGTAGAGAATGTTAAAAAAAATGAAATAAAAAGCTTTTTTTTAATTGGTCAGTACAGAATGGAACAGTTTGCTCTTTCAAGCCCCATTGTCTCTTAACTCCTAAACCTTTTTCTGTCTGGTTTTTAATTTTAATGGGAATTGATTTTATTTAGAATACCTTCTTCCTTTGGATTATTATTTTGCATCTTTTAATTCAAAGCATACTAAGTCAGTTTGAGAGACATACGGTTTTTGGTGCAGAAGGGGAACAATGTTGAAATTCTTTATATAAAAACATAGATTTAGCTTAATGATTTTTTTAAAAGATTTTTTTTTCTCCTAGTGATGAAACCATTTGCTGTGAATGGTTTAGTAGAATTATTTATATGATTGAATTGATAATCTGGTTTGCATTTTGCTTGGTTAATTTTGTTTCTAATACGCCTGCACTTGCCTGCTGGTGATTAGATTAGTCTCTTCTCCCGAATGAAAGATAGTGTGTAAATTTAACAAATGCATAAAGCTAAATAAATGTGACCTGCCCACTGCAGTTAAGTAACTCTGCCTCAGTCTGTATTATCAATGGGATCATTGTCAAGATGTCCAAAGAGTGGAAAACAACAACAACAGAACTACAGAATTCCTGGAAAATGTAACAACCATCAACACACTTTGAGGAAAACACAAGATCAGTCCTCCCAACAGTTCCCAATGTATCATTTTTATTGTACTGTAGAGAAGAATATCCACACTTGATTGGATGTGGATCCAATCACACACCTCTTTTCTGCTGGGAAAGAAAATAAAGGAAAGCTGAGGTTTATTCTGTTTGAATGTGTGCTCTCGGTGCTATAAATTATTACATAGGTATGTAAAGATGTCTACTATAAATCTTGTCAATCTTATATATACCTACCCTCCATATCCTAGAAGAGAGGGGAGTATGTGTGTGTGTGTGAGAGAGAGAGACACACACACACACACACATGCACACACAAGGAAAGAACAATCAAATGAGGCTTTTCTTCTCTACAATAAAAAATTTCATTAAAGCAAGATGATCCTCTGTATTGAGATGGGAGTTTTAAATCAGATATAAACAGATTAATTCTGAGAAAGACAATATGCTCCAGTGAGTCTAGATCTCAGCATGAATTCACCTGTGTGATGAGTCCATGTTTCTTCTTGATTTATACTTACAAGCACTTTAAGCCTGGGAAGACATCCAAACCATTAGCAGCCAGGTGATTGCAGGCCAAATGGTTTCTTTAGGTTTCCAATAAGGGGAAAGATTGGAATGAGAAATTTGTTCAAGATGCAGTACGTTTTGTAGCGTTGCCCCCATTTTGTGTTGTGGTAACTCAGTCATCCACCGAAATGGCTTCCTTTTTTATTTTATTTTTTTTAAGGAAACCTAAAAGCACTTTTGAAGGGTTTCAGAAGGGAACAATATGTTCAGCATGCAGGAAATGTAGAATTGTTGTCTGAAGGGGGAGAACTGGATTTCAGAGTGTGGCATCAACCAAAACTCCAGGCTAGAGATGTGGTAATTGTCATCAGGGAATTTTTGATGGTTCTCAGGAGTCCTGCGCTACTGGTCCCTAGCTATGACAACCTTTTCAACCTGGGCTGTAGGGCAGGGCTGTCAAACTCCGGGCTTGCGGTCCAGATGCGTCATGCGCTGGCCACGCTCCCACCCGGTTTAGTGAAGGGGGGAAAAGTCCCAATACATCATGTGATGCTGCCATGATGACATGAGTTTGACACCCCTGCTCTAGAGATTGCTGCTGTTGTCCCTTTTTCCTGTTGTCCCTGCTGCACAGCAACCTCCCTGACTGAACTCTACAGTTCCATTTCTGAATTAAAAGAATAATAGACTAACAGAACTGGGAGGGACTCTGGAAGTCTTCTAGTCCAACTGTCTGCTCTTATAGCCTTTCAGACAAATGGTTCTCCAATTTCTTCTTTAAAATTCCAGTGTTGGAGCATCCATGACTTCTAGAGACAAGTGGTTCCACTGATTAATTGTTCTAACTGCCAAGAAATTTCTCCTTAGTTCTAGGGTTGGCAGGGGAGTTTCCCAGACTTATGGTTTTGGGGTAGGGACTTCAATCTGTTTTGGAGATTGGATTGGAGTCTGAGGTGACTGAGGTGAGGAGTTCATGGTTTCTATGACAACCCTGGGCCTATCGCAGGTTATCCAGAGCACTAATTTGGGACAATGGTCACACTCTGAATTGGGTGCTTCTGTCACAGCAGTGGGAATAGAATAGAATAGAATAGAATAGAATAGAATAGAATAGAATAGAATAGAATAGAATAGAATAGAATAGAATAGAATAGAATAGAATAGAACTCTTTATTGGTCAAGTGTGATTGGAAACACAAGGAAGTTGTCTTGGTGCATATGCTCTCAGTGTACATAAAAGAAAAGATACATTCATCAAGAATCATAAGGTACAACACTTAATGATAGTCATAGGGTACAAATAAGCAATCAGGAAACAATATCAATATAAATCATAAGGATACAAGTAACAAAATTACTGTCATACAGTCATAAGTGGAAGGAAATGGGTGGTGGGAACGATGAGAAGATTAATAGTAATGCAGACTTAGTAAATAGTTTGACAGTGTTGAGGGAATTATTTCTTTAGCAGAGTGATGGCATTCAGGGAAAAACTGTTCTTGTGTCTAGTTGTTCTGGTGTGCAGTGCTCTATAACGTTGTTTTGAGGGTAATATGATCTGAAGGCCCAGAATCATCTCATCAATGAGAGTGGTGGCAAATCAATTTAATAAATAAGTAGATAAATCAAATTTGGGGTAGTTTTCAATGTCCCCTTTGTCGTGGCTGGATCATGTGCTGATTTCTATGGGATTTTCTAGAGTTATTATCCACTGTAGAGAGGACGGATTCATTAGAGTAGCTCAACCTTGGTGGTCCTGGAGGAGTTCCAAAAGGAATAGGTTGTCCCTGTGGGTCCTCTGCACAGTCCATTCAAAGCCTTTGTCACCGCTTGGATCAGCTGTGGAACTAATTTTCGGGAGTTCCAGTAGCTGTGCCTTCTCTGCCCTAGTGCCGCCTTATGAACATCCTTCTGCCTGAAATTAGATTTGCTCTGTCTCCTTTGATATTCCAAAAGGCCATCAAGACCTGGTTATCTTAGAAATATTTTTGTTGGGTATAATACTGGAGAGTTATGATAAAGGGACTATATATATTTAGTTTTGCATGTACTGGCAGCAGCAGGGATTGTATTTGCACAATATTGGAAAAATGAGAACACTCCATCAGACGAGGATGTAATTCAGAAAATATTAGACTGTGCAGAGATGGAAAGATTGACTTTAAAAATAAAAGACAAAGAAGACAAAGAATATTACTTGATATGGAATAGATTTTATGAGTGGTTAGAGATAAGAGATAGAAATTAGATGAAGAAAGATTATTGCTATACATGAATTAAATATAAAGATGGTTTATAACAGTGATGGCTAACCTTTTCGCATGCCAGGAGCGGGTGGGGGGGGGTTGTCATGTGCGTGTATGCCCACATCCATAATTCTATGCACCCTGCTCCTGCATATGCATGTACGACCCCCCCCTCTCCCCCTGCTCCTGGCATGCGATGGCCCAGTAGGCTCGTTTTTCTCTCTCCCTAGGCTCCAGAGCCTTTCTAGGAGTCTGGGGAGGGCAAAAACGGCCTTCCCCACCCACCTAGAGGCCCCCTGGAAGCCAAAAATAGCCCATTTGCCAACTTCTGGTCCCACTGGAAGTTGGCAAATCGGCCATTTCTGGCCTCCGGAGGGCCTCCAGTGGGTGGGGAAGGCCGTTTTTGCCCTCCCCAGACTCCTAGAAAGGTTCTGGAGCCTGGAGAGAGAGAGAAATGGGCCTTCCCACCACCACCCGAGGCCCTCCAGAGGCAGGAAACAGCCTGTTTCCCTACTTCTGGTGGGACCAAAAGGCCCCAAAATCAGCTGGCTGACACGCGCATGTGCGCCAGAGCTAAGCTCATATGCCCACCAATATGGCTACCTGTGCCACCTGTGGTACGCATGCCATAGGTTCGCCATCACGGGTTTATAATTATAAATATTCTAATATATTTAACATAATTATAAATAAGGTAATATAAAGAGAAATTTAACCAAAACTATTCTGTTACATTATTACTATTGTTACCAGTATATGTGTTAATATTTCTTTTTGTTTTCTCTTTGTTTTTCTTTTGTAAAATATTTTGACAATATACTGTATTCAAATTTGTATGAATAAAACTAAATTTTAAATTTTAAAAAAAGACCTGGTTATCTTATCTGTCTTGGGTTCCCAGAATACAAGGGACTTCCTGAAGTGGTTCTCTTATCGTTAGCCTTCTCATCAGCGAGCATTTGCAACTTTGGTTTTATGAGATTTATTTGTATGGATGTTTACATTTTATACCTGTGATTTTTTTTAAAAAAAAACAAACAAACTTGCTTTATATCATTGTTGAGATAGAGTCACTTTTGGTGAGGTGGGTGGATATTTAAATATGATAAATGGAGAAAATCTGTAACAGGTGTGGGTCACAGCAAGTAATCCCTTAATACCTACCCTCTATTAAATGCACTCAAGAATGAGTGCCGGTTATATTGTGAAGTTGTTTTGTTCCATATTTAACCTAACACAAATACTGTCTCTTAACATTCATTGTTTCTCATCTCCAGGTTTGGAGGGGGCGGGCGGGGAGAGAGAGAGAGAAAAAAAAAACAATCATAAAGCAATGAAAGCTATTGAATTAAGGATTCTAAAACCATAAGCTTTTTAATACACATAACTCTGCTATTAATATGAACGCTCTCAATAATGTTATGACCACTAAAAATAACTACTAATTAAAAGTTGGTTGGTAATCTTTCTTGGAATTGTTGGACAGTTCTTATCTTCTACAAATAAGCAAGTGACCCCATTTGTTAAGCCCTTGAACTCTCCAATTGCTAATCCAGCAGTCACTCAAAAACAGCTTCCATCAAAATGAAATGTGTAATGTGACACCATAATGAATTTCACAGCTGCTAACTCCTAGGCTATTATACATATCTAAATTCCATAATTACAAATATAATTATGATTATTAACTGGTTCCATTTTTATATTTGCATCAGCTGGATCTCTCTTATGCCCCCAACATAAGCTTTTCTTCAGGAAGTGAATCCTACAACTCTTTCTTCATTTGCAGGATGAAGCTAGGTGGTATCTTTTATGGGTTAGTTTATAGCATTCTGAAACCTGGTTTCCAGGTAAACCAGACAGAAAACACGACTAGATGAATTAATTCTGTTTTAGTGTAAAACTACATTAATAAACTCCTGCAAGACTGAAAGTACATCCTGCCTTCGTTCAAAACTCAAGAAACTCAAGAAAGAAAACCCCCAACTCCACTGAATTAGAAAGGAGGCACTTTTTACTAAGTTTGGAAAGATAGCAGCGAAAGCAAGGCAAAATCTGACTCAAAATGTGCAAAGTTTACACATTGAACGTCACCCCAAATCCCTCCCCCCCAGGATCCAATACTGAAAATCCAACCAACATCCAGTATAATGTTGTGGGAAACATTATACTCTTCTTCAGGGATGGGTTCTAAATTTTTTACTACCAGTTCTGTGGGCGTGGCTTATTTTGTGGGTGTGGTTTGATGGTCATGTGACAAATAATTCTTTAGGATTTAGCAGAGGTACTGGTCTACCAGGCTTTTAACTGCTTGCAGAGCCGTACCGGTCTACCCATTTCTTCTTGGAGCATACCGGTCTACCCATTTGTTTTTGGAGTACACTGGTCTACCATCACACTGCCTTTTTTTTTTTTTAATTAGATTTATATGCTGCCCTTCTCCGGAGACTCAGGGCGGCTTACAATACATTAAGCAATAGCCTTCATACTTTTGTATATTTTTTATACAAAGTCAGCTTCTTGCCCCCACAAACTGGGTCCTTTTATCGCTGATCAGCTGTAGGGTGGCCTTTTGAAGCACCGTGGCAAGAGTTTAAACAGTTTTTTGCTGCTCTGCCACCACCGAGAACATCGGAAACTGCTTTCAGGCAGCTTGGCCTCAATTGTCAATCTACCACCACCGAGCGGTTTACAAGGAGTGGATTGGTTCTAGTTGATCAGTTGGGAGGCTTCTTAGCTTCTCAATTTAAAGCTACGGTGTCCTGTTATTTTTTTTTCTCTTCTTTGTCAAGTGAGCCCTGATTTTTTTCTTCTAGCCGATCAGCTGGGACTTGGGAGGCAGCAAATAGATTGGGGGTGGGGACAGGCAGATGTGGTATTTACCAGTTCTCCAAACTTCTCAAAATTTCCACTACCGGTTCACAAGAACTGGGGAGAACCAGTAGCAACCTACCACTGCTCTTCTTCAGGTACTTCTCGCATCTGGAGTCTCAGGATGGTTGGCTTTGATGGAGTATAAACAACTCCACTCAGCAGCACCATAATTCATGAGCACAAACTTCCTTTCCAGTTCTCATGGGACTACTACAGACCAGCTCCCTTCCCCATCCCAAATGCCTGCTATGGCAGCCGATAGCAAGCACGCTGCAGAAACCCATGCTGGAGATCTGGCTGACACTTCCCATTGCCATTTTTAACTACTAGATCCATTAGGGTGGATCTTTCCTAAGTTTCTTCCTCTGACTGTTAAGCCACTGAGGGCTCCTGCCTCTCTTATCTGGTTATTTCCTAGGCAACATCTCCCCCCACCCCATTCCCCAAGGGCATCCATACAATCCATTACAGTACTATTGAAAATACTGTCATGCAGCATAGGACCAGAATTGGTTTCTCACCACAACCAAAGGAAAGCAGCGTGTACAATGCACAGACCATGTTAAGTAAAATTTGGTTACATAAAATTTACTAAATTGGGGCGTTTCATATAAGATTTTAATTTCCTCTGTTAAATTTATATCCCACTTTTTCTTCTAAGGAGTTTAAGGTAGCTTACATGGGGTTCTTTGTGGTCTAGTTCTCCTCCCTTAAATGTTACCTGAAGGCATGAAGCATGCCTTCATGGTAACCACTCCAGCCCTTTGGAATAGCCTCCCACCTGAACTTCAAGAGATCCCTATTCTTCTAAAAGTCTCTGGCTCTTTCCTAGGCATTGGGCTAGTATGGGGTTGAGGTGGGAGGCTGTTGGTCTGGCATCTTGTGGGAAGGTTGGCTATTTTTTTTTATGTCTCCTTTTGTTGATTGTTGTGGACTGCCTATGATGATATGAGATAGGCAGCCATGCAAGTTCTGCAAATAAATTAAATACATTTTATCCCCACACTAGCAACTCTTTGTCTTAGATAAAGGCTGAGGTTGCAGTACTGCTTTATAAGATGTTGGATAAGACCACACTTGGAATACTGCATCCAGTTTTGGTCACCACAATATAAAAAAGATGTTGAGACTGTTGAGATTAATTAATTTTCCAATGCAACAGAAGGCAAGACAAGAAGCAATGGATGGAAACTAACCAAGGAGATAAGCAACCTAGAATTAAGGAGAAATTTCCAGACAGTGAGAACACTCAACCGGTAGAACAGGTTGCTTTCAAATGTTGTGGGTGCTCCATCACTGGAGGCTTTTAAGAAGAGACTGGACAGTCATTTTTCTAAAATGATATAGGGTCTCCTATCACAAAGGTGCTTTTTCAAGAGGCAACCGGACTGTCTGGTTTTTCTTTGCAGATATTTTGCTTCTCATCCAAGAAACTTCTTCAGCTCTCTTACAACTCTGATGATGTTCTATGTTCTACCCAAAAGGAAAAAACATTGTGTTAGGGGGGGGGAAAAGAAACAGAAAGCTATCACACTGCTTTGCATCCAGCTTTCTTTTGTAGAAAGCTGATAAGCTACTAGATAGGAATGACAGGAAAGCTATCTCTGATGACCCTCCATCTGTGGTCTTTCCAGTCTTGGAGAAATGCTAGCCAACAGCTTACAGCACTGCCCAAACCTGCACTTTTTTCTTTATGACAACCTCCCAAAAATGATTTGGTAGGAAAGATCTGAAAACAATGGCCAAAATAGGTATGTAAAGTGCATCTAGTAAACTAAGTGTACCAATTTTCTATTGTAACAAGCGAGACCTAATCCCCTGACATAGATTGATAGAACCGTGCCATTTCCATGCCCCTGGAGACCCTTGAAGGGTTCTTAGTTAATGGTGCTATAGAAACAGTAGTTTTCTTACTCTTAGGAAGAGAACCTCAGCCAACAGGCCTTGAACTCTCTCTCACCCTACTCTTCATGCCTTGTAGAGGACTCTTTGTTTTTTAATTTTCAAAAAACCTTTATTAAAATTTAAAATATTAAAATACAAATACTTCTGTAATGAAAATATGTCCATGATAGTTGTACAATTCAAGGTCGTTCTAACAGTACACAAATCTTAACCCTATTCATATATTCTCAGATATTCCTTCCTGATCAAATATATGTAAACACAATTTATGTCTTATTTTGATCTATATATTTCCTATTTTTATTTTCTATCCATTGTTACCAGTTTTCCCAAGTTGAGTAATATTCTAAGTCTTCCTTATTATTTAATTCTATAGTACGTTTGTCCATTTCTGCACATTCACAAATCTTATTCTTACAGATTATTACACAATCTGTTGGTATAGTGGACATTTTCCAGGCTTGTGCGAGTACAATTCTCACTGCTGTAGTAATATGATCAAATTCATTCCTTTAATGATCCCCAGAAGGAACAGTTCAGGCTTCAGTTCTATTTGGCAATGCGTAATTTCATTTAACCATTTTTGTATTTTAATCCAGTATTTTTTTTTTAATTTCTGTGCAAAGCCACCATACATGAAAAAAGGTTCCTTGTAGAGGACTCTTATCTTGCTTTTATCTGCTGCATGTGCTGCTATCTTCATATAATCCCTTTCCTTGAACCAACCTGACCTACAAATCTTTACCTGGAAACTTCAGTTAGTGTAATGAGATGTGTGTGAATGAGCTTGGGAGAGAGGAGGAAGAACCATAGAATGGACAACTATCATGTAAAAGATATCTGAAGCCATGGAAAGGAAAGGGGGAGGGGTGACATATTTAAGAAGGACCCTGGCTAAATTTTCCAGAGACTAATAGGAGAATAACTTTCTGACTCGCAAGATACTGTTGCAATAAGGATAATGTTAGTATCATGAACATCTAATAATCTTCCAAATCACACACCTGCATGCCATTACAGATAACTACAGCCTACCTTCTAGATTTAATAGAAAAATAAAATGCAAAATACCATCTGTTGTTATTGCATTACTGCTCGTGTATTTTTCCAGTATTTGTCCATGTAATTCTAATGGCTGCTCCATTCTTTTTTCACAAAATTCCTTAATGTATCCCATTTTATCCCACTTGGGACAACAAGATGGATGGCGTATAAACTAATGAAATAAATAAATACTATTTTCGTTTTTTAGCCTTACATTTAATTTAATGAAAGGTTTTTATTTAAAAGCAATGTAGCCCTAAATTTTATGCTTAATAACAACTTACCCCAAACGTTTGTTTGTTTGTTTGTTTGTTTGTTTGTTTGTTTGTTAATTTATTTATTTAGAACATTTATTTGCCGCCCATCTCGTATCCAATGACTCTGGGAATAAAACATGAAAGAAGAAGGACATTAAAATCGAAAGTCATGACTCACAGCAGATGAAATCATTCACAATAGCAAACCATTAACACCAGATGGGAAAGGTGAGAGTTGGACAGGGGGTGGGAAGGTGGGGTTTTAACCACTTCCAGTATGAAGCACCCATATTGGGGTCACAAGTCATCCATCTATGGTGGTGCGGTGTTTAGAATGCAGTACTGCAGGCTACTTCTGTTGACTGCCAGCTGCCTGCAGTTCAGCAGTTCGAGTCTCACTGGCTCAAGGTTGACTCAGCCTTCCACCCTTCCGAGGTCACTAAAATGAAGACCCAGATTGTTGGGGGCAATAGACTGACTCTGTAAACTGCTTAGAGAGGGCTGTAAAGCACTGTGAAGTGGTATATAAGTCTAAGTGCTTAGAGCCAGATCTTAAGGCTCTTTTGAAATGATAGGAGGATGGGAACCAATCTCAGGGACAAGATGTTCCAGAGGGCAGGAGCCACAGCGGAGAAGGCTCTTCTCCTGGAGCCCACCAGCAAAATTCCTTGGCTGATGCAAAATTCCTTGGCTGACAGGATCCAGAGCATGCCCCCTCTGGTAGCACAGGTTTTGCAGCAGAGGTGGGTTTCAGCAGGTTCTGACCAGTTCTGGAGAACCGATAGTGGAAATTTTAAGTAGTTCAGAGAACCGGTACTAAAAATTCTGAATGGCCCCACCCCCATCTATTCTCTGCCTCCCAAGTCCCAGCTGATCAGGAGGAAATGGGGATGTCAGCATTCCAGAAAACCCCAACTCCAAGTAAAGATGCGGAAGCAAGCATTTTCCAAAGTTCTGTTTACTAGAATAGATAAACTGGCACATCTGGGAAAACCCGAATCTAAAAGGTCCGGGTTTTCCCTCAGTAAATCAAAACCCCCAAAACCATCCCCTCACTCCTCAGTCGATCACATGCTCCAATCAACCACTGTCCCATCTCGACTCAGCACTCCGACCACTCCTTCTCCAGATGCCGGATCGCCCTGACCTTGACCGACAGGAAGAATGCTATTATGTTTTCCAACAACACCTCTACTAAATCCCCCCTCCTACTTTCCCACAGATGAAAAGGTGGCATCATGGAAGCTTCTGGCCTAATATGGCTTCCAAAGTTGACAGTGGATTTTGCAGTATCCTTCTCCTGTATTGGGGAGAGAATGTAGATTTTACAATATCCTTCCCCTGGAGTGGGGTGGGAATGGAGATTTTACAGTATCCTTCCCTTGCCACGCCCACCAAGCCATGCCACGCCCACCAAGCCACACCCACAGAACCAGTAGTAAAAAATTTTGAAACCCACCACTGTTTTGCAGGCCTGTCCCATTGGGGTGAGATGGTTCTTCAAATAGCTGGACCCATGACCTACACCTTGAATTGTACCCAGAAGCAGACTGGCAACCAGTTCGTGAAGCAGTGGTATAACATGGACCACTCTAAGGGTCCTAAAACCTTCCCACTCTGCTGCATTCTGCACAAGCTGTAGCTTCAAATGCTCTTCCAGAGTAGCTCCACAAGTAACCGAGCACATGCCCATGGATTGATTTTTAGCTTTGTTTTACATTGTTATTTTCTGAGAGAGAGGGTGGGTGGGTGGGTGGGAGGGAGGCAGAGATAGAGATCTTACGCCACAAATTTTCCAGGAACTTTTCATCAAGAATCCACTATATCTGATTGTATAACAAACTAAAGTCAAGTTCTTAAAAATTAATTGTACACAGTTTAGACATATCTATACTCAGTGATAGCTGCAGGCCAAATTCCTGTTGAATGAATCCTTAATAATCCTTAATAAAAATCCTTTAAAAAATGCCTGTCAAATGATTTAAATAAGATTTTTTTTTTATTTTTGAGTTCATGCGTGTATCTTCCAGATGCCTTTAAGTTGTGGTTAAAAGGATAGTATAATTAATCCTGGTAATTAGTATGCCATCAAAGACTTAATAGGAACATTGAGAAATCAATGACCTTTAATGCTAAATAGAGAAAGGCAAAAAACCTTTCAACATTCTGCCCGGATTCATTCGGAGGAAAACCAAAACAGAAATATTTGATTTCCTCTGTGTCCTATATCCCTGGACGAAGGAAGAACTAGATCAGAATTGGGTGTGATCAATAACATAAATGTATATCTTGCTTTATTGGAAGGAGGCACTTAGTCTATTGAACCCAACCCCTTTGTTCATGAAGACATTCAAATTAAAATATTCCTGGTAGAACATTGCCTATGATGATAATTATGATTACCAGTCAAACAAAGGCCACTACCTCTCTAAGGAATAAGATCTGTTGTCAAGCTTTATTTTTATTTTAATTCCATTTTTAAGATCTTTATTTATTGTTTTAACATATTATTCTGCATTTTATCCAATTTCTATAAACTGTCTAGAATTACCTGTGGCAAAGATGGACAGCATACAAGTTTGATACATAGATTAATAGATTATATAGAAGAGAGAGGGGGGGGGAATAGATAGATAGATAGATAGATAGATAGATAGATAGATAGATAGATAGATAAATAGATAGATGATAGATAGATAGATAGATAGATAGATAGATAGATAGATAGATAGAGATAGTTAGTTAGCTAGCTATCTATCTATCTAGCTAGCTAGCTAGCTAGCTAGCTAGCTAGATAGATAGATAGATAGATAGATAGATAGATAGATAGATAGATAGATAGACAGACAGACAGACAGATGATAGATAGACAGAAGATAGATAGATGGTAGATAGATAGATAGATAGAGAGAGATAGATAGATAGATAGATAGATAGATAGATAGATAGATAGATAGATAGATAGACAGACAGACAGATGATAGACAGACAGACAGACAGACAGAGAGAGCAGGCAGCCTTTACTATTAGGAAAGATGTTTGGGTTTTTTTCCTAATATTCCCTTGCAATTTTGTATAGTTGAATCTATTAGAACATAGAATAATAGAGTTGGAAGGGGCCTCAGAGATCTTCTGCTCGAGGAGACCCTACATCATTTCAGATAAATGGTTGTCCAGTCTCTTTTTGAAAACCTTCAGTGATGGGGCATCCACAACTTCTGAAGGCAAATTAATTGCTTGCCTTGGTTAATTGCTCTCACCATTAGGAGCAATTAACTAATAGAATAACTTGCCTTCAGAGGTTGTGGGAGCCCCATCACCGAAGACTTTCAAAAAGAGACTGGACAACCATTTGTCTGAAATGATATAGCTATACAAATGTTATGGATGAAATGATATATAGATATATCATAAATGATATTCATAATAGAATAACTTGCCATTATTTTGTATCTTATTCCCTGGAATGAAGCACAACATATCATGGCCTTCTGTGTCTAAAGGTGCTGGCCAGGACATTTTAGCATCTAAAATGTCTGGCATAAGATCTATTTTACTGCACTGTTTCTAATCCAACAATAATTCATTTAAAATACAGTGGCATAAGATATGCACATATGCCATTGTTGCTACACAAGCTACATTAATTGCCGGGTACAATTCAAGGTGCCGATTATATCTCCTCTAAAACATTCCATGACATAAGGCAATAAGACATTGAACCATGGTGGTGCAGTGGTTAGAGTGCAGTATTGCAGGTTACTTCTGCTGACTGCCGGCTGACTGCAATTTGGCAGTTCAAACCTCACCAGGCTCAAGGTTGACACAGGCTTCCATCCTTCTGAGGTGGGTAAAATGAGGACCCAAAATTGTTGGGGGCAATATGCTGACTCTATAAAGTGCTTAGAGAGGGCTGTAAAGCACTGTGAAGTGGTATATAAGTCTAAGTGCTATTGCTATAAGGCAGGGATGAAATGCTATCAGTTCAGACCAGTTTGGTTGAACTGGTAGCGATGGCAGTGGGTGGTTCGGAGAACCGGTAGTGACGGCAGCACGAGGCTCTGCCCACCCGCCCGGTCGTCATTACTTCTGGTTTTAACCATGAAGTAACCTGTTTTTTTACCCTCTGTGCAAGCCCAGAAGGATTTGTGCATGCACAGAGGGTCCATGTGCACATGTGACACACGCACTTCTGAACCAGTAGGGAAGGTAAGTAGATTTCACCCCTGCTATAAGGCCTGGTCATTTGGGGGACCACCTATCTTCAACTGTTTTTGGATGATGGATACGTTATGGCAATGTGGGTGTGCTCCATTTCCACCAATTAAACATTGTTATCTTATGGAACTGAGGAAGTGTGTTTTCCCTGTTGTTGCATCCTCCTAGAGATAAGATGGCACCCATTCTCCTCAGGCTATGGAAATCCATTAAGGCATGGCTTTGCTCCCAGGCCTGAGATTAATGTATTTGTGGGGTCCTTTTGTTTTTATCATTAAATTGTTTTTGGTACAGACTGTCATATCCTGTTTTATGTCTTGTGTTAATGTTTTAAACTGTTTAAGCTTTGTATTTATTTTTTGAAAGCTGCCCAGAGTCTACTGGAGCAGGCAGCCATGAGTTTAATAGCAATAGCAATAACATTCAGATTTATATACCGCTCCACAGTGCTTTACAGCACTCTCTGAGTGGTTAACAGTGTCAGCATATTGCCCCCAACAATCTGGCTCCTTGTTTTACCAACCTCAGAAGGATGGAAGGATGAGTCAACATTGAGCAGGTCAGGATCGAACTTCTGGCTGTGGACAGAGTTCACCTGCAATACTGCATTCTAACCACTGCGCCATCACAGACCAGTTTACGTCCTACAGTGTTACCTTTAACATCACCAAAAAGCAACATCTGTCTATCCCAAGACTTGGGAAGGATTAATAATTGGATAAAAATGTCAAACTCAGTCTAAAAATCAGACTGTACTATTACTTATAATCTAAAGGGATCTGTACCACATCAATTTTTCCCTGCAAAATTAACATATACAGTTTCTTGACCAGCTGGAGAAAAACAAAACAAAGCAAAACCTATTTATCTTCATTCTTACTCCCTCCCAGATGCTGTTTCTTTCAGCATTTGAATAAGCTTGTAAAGCTGAGGGCAGATTCAGTGAACTCTCCCAAATCCACAGCGAAAATAAAACCTAAAGGAGGTGATCAAAGAAAATAAATCCATTAGGACAGAGGGCATTTGATACCAGTCTTCCCAGTGCAATAAGCAAAGTGTACTATTGTCAATGGCTATTTTAGAGTTGTGGGAAAAAAGCAGCATTAAAAAAGATTTAGATCTTTCCAGGAATAAAAAGTGTACCTTTAAGAAAGTAATTATAATAACTCAGGTTATTGCTTAAAATAACATTAGTGCTCACTAGCTCACATAATGAAGATCGGTTTCTCTCATGAGTATTCATGAATGGCCATGTGATATAGTTAATTCTACAATAATTTTATTAAGAATTATATTAAACAAATGGAACTAACAAAGGAATCAGTACAAGAATAAAATCCCCACCTCAAAAAAAAAAAAAAAAGATAGGAAAAAGAAACATCTCCCTTCAATCTCAGGAAGCCTATTCAATATTAAAAATGTATTGCTATCTCTTAAATTGTCTGTCAAGATTCTCAGTCATTCAGGTCATGGTTGTCCCAAAAGTGCTTTTTCAGGAGACACCTGGATGATGATTCTCCTCCTCCTCCTCCTCCTCCTCCTCCTCCTCCTCCTCCTCCTCCTCCTCCTCCTCCTCCTCCTCCTCCTCCTTCTCACCCAAGAAGCTTCTTCAGCTCTGACGGGATAGTGGGGAATGGTATTCTTTAGTAATCAACCTTCAAAATCTTGTTTTGCACTGAAATGTAAACAACACAGATTTTTTCCCCACATGAGAGGATCTTTTTAATTGGTTTCAAAAGGTTTCTTTAAATCAGTTTCACATTTAAACCATTTACTGTAGCAGCAACTCTAAAAGCAAAACTTAGAGAAAAATAATTATTTTACAAAGCTGAAAAGATATAGCCTCCATTCTTTTCAATAGATCGAAGGGAAACTCACCAGCAATTTATTGGCTTGAAATGCCAATGGTTGTTCAATCTTAAAGAGGCAGTACCATAAAATAAACGCCAAAGTGATTAAAAAGATGAGATTTGGACAAGCTTTCGGTGGCTCAGAGCTTGATGAAACCTGTGACTTTCAGCTGATTGCAAACAGCTGGAAAAAATGACAGTTCCTGCTCTGTGCTCAGAAAAATAAGTTGTCAAAAGTACAATTTCCAGATTTCTCTTGTCTTCCAGAGAGAATCCAGATCTGTTTTCTACCAAGATTCCTGCACAATCTGGATAGAGCAGAGAAATGTGTGCTAG
This sequence comes from Pituophis catenifer annectens, assembly GCF_029215685.1. Lineage (NCBI taxonomy): Eukaryota > Metazoa > Chordata > Lepidosauria > Squamata > Colubridae > Pituophis > Pituophis catenifer. The sequence continues at coordinate 114,294,993 of NW_027256884.1, read as the reverse complement.
TTTCCCTCACCCTACTAGAAGCTTTCTTTATTTACATAATATTGTTTGTTTGTTTGCATATTTCTTTATTTATTATTTCACATTTATTTGGATCACATCAATGGAGTGTGGTTGCCACACCAGGTCATTTCCAACTCTGTTGTCCCAAAGGTGCTTTTCTTCAAGAGGCAACTGGACTTTCTGGTTTTTCTTTGAAGACATTTAGCTTCTCATCCAAGAAGCTTCTTCAGCTCTGACTGGATAGTGGGAAATGGAAGGATTTATACTCCTTGCAGACAGCTGGACATTTTCATTCTTTTATTGAAAAGAATGTTCTATTGAACAATAGAACAGTTCTATTGAAAGAACTGTGTTGTAGATTGGAGATAGATGATGAGGTATCCCTCCTCCTCTGTTGAGAGAGGCCATCTATGTCAAAATTGAACAGCCCTCTCTCAACAGAGGGGGAGTGATACAACATCATCTATCTCCAATCTACAACACAGTTCTTTCAATAGTTCCAAGAAGGCTCCACACCAATTTACATCACTCAGGTGATCCTGATGGCACAGGTAAACCTCCAGGTGACCTTAATGACCCTCTAAAAATGTCCAAATGTCCAGCTGTCTGCAAGGAGTATAAATCTTTCCATTCCCCGCCATCCAATCAGAGCCGAAGAAGCTTCTTGGATGAGAAGCAAAACATCTTCAAAGAAAAACCAGAAAGTCCAGTTACCTCTTGAAAAAAGAACCTTTGGGACAACCATGACCTGGATGACAGAATCTCCATAGACTTCCAACTCTGTTATTCTATGTTCTATTTTCTGTTTCTATAGTTGTATGTGCCGCTTTTATTGCTGGATTGTAGGCAGCCCAGAGTTTTGTTTTAAGATGGGTACCTATAAAATATTAGCATCACATTTATGTTGAAAGAACTGAGGCACTTATGGGTTGAAAGAATTAGCCAATGACATTACCATTTGCCTGGGGGATGTCCAATTGGAGACTGCTTTTATGTGCCCAACTGGAGCTTGAGCGAAGGCTAGCAGCTCACCTCACCTCATGGCAGCACTTGGGTCTCGAACACAGTCTTGTTAACCTCCAACCCAGCATCCTAACCACGCGAGCCACCATGTTCCTACATAGAAATGTTATAAATAAATAACACCCATCAGCAGCTGAAGACTGAATTGGAAAGCTAGAGGAACATCGTACAGATGCTCTTCAAATATAGTGCCTCAGGAGACTACTTCACTCTGAGTTACGATCAAATTGGCTTCGATTCTTTACAGACCAAAATGATTGAAATGCAAAAAGGGACATCAGCCAACCTGCTTATCATGGTCACAGGAGATCCATTCATGGATCCAGGGCAAGATGTCAGAATGGCCTGGGATCAGGCACAGATGGTTTACCACAAAATTTATGAGGAACAAGAAAGAGGAAGGGCTAGTCTGTTTGAGGCTGCAGGTAAGAAAGAAGCTATTCATGAAAACCAGAGTTGTGTATGAGTTCAAGTTCTTACTTACACAAATCTCTAAACTGCTTGAAAAATTAGTGTGGGTTATTTTAAGTTAAGTTTGCAATCACCACAGTCTTTGTCAATTCCTATATCCAAATCAGACCAAGAGCGTAAGCCACTGTGTTCAGCTACCAAAAATATAGTTTGGTGTTGTTTATGGGAGAGCAAATGTAAAAAAAAGTGACAAAAATGAGACAAAAGGCAGGCAAAAACAGGGAGAGGGAGCTGAGCAACAAGCAAAAATTTACATTTGCATTCTAGAACTACTAAAAATAATACTGTGTTTAATTACCATGGGCTGTCCCAAAGGAAGTCCCCTTTGGGTATTAACCGCTTTAATCCTTTTACGTACATAATGGCAGCAAAATAGGGATGAAAAGTAGAGCATGAGATAATCCCTCCTCTATTCTGCACCATTAAAGGAATAATTTGGTCGATCGGGATGATGTATCCAAGGGGAACTCAGCCTAGATGCTCTTCAAAATACAAGTGCCTCAGGAGATTCCTTCACTCTGAGTTATGATCAAATTGGCTTCAACTCTTTACAGACCAAAATGCACTGGTGAACTGTCAAGCAAAGTTATGAGTACTGTAGATCTTATGCTGGCAAACTTTATTTCCATGTGTATCACCAAACAACATGGATTCAAATTGATACAACAATTTTATGTATAGAACTAATGCTTTAAATTAGTGTTGAAGTAGCCCTTGGGTCATATGAAGGTTCAGAACTTCTGGAACCTAGTGGGATTGGGTCAACGAAATCCTTGTGAAGCAACCTAGAACTAAGGAAAAATTTCCTAATGGTGATAACAATTAACCAGTGCCTTGCCTTCAGAAATTGTAGGTGCCCTATCGCTGGAAGCTTTTAATAAGAGACTGGCCAGCCATTTGTCTGAAATGGTATAGAGTCCCCTGCTCGAGCAGGAGGTTGGATTAGAAGATCTTCAACTCCCTTCCAACTCTATTGTTCTATATGTCATGTTCTATTTCCTACCCCTCAACATTAAGAAAACTAAGATCATGGTATCTGGCCCTCTCAATTCCTGGCAAATAGATGAGGAAGAAATGGAGGTAGTGACAGATTTTATTTTCCTGGGCTGCAAGATCACTGCAGATGGGGACTACAACCAAGAAATTAAAAGACACTTGCTCCTGGGGAGGAAAGCTATGGCAAATCTAGACAGCATACTAAAAAGCAGAGACATCACCCTGCTAACAAAAGTGTGTATAGTCAAGGCTATGGTTTTCCCAGTTGCAATGTATGGCTGTGAAAGTTGGACCAAAAGGAAGGCTGAGTATCAAATAATTGAGGCCTTTGAACTATGGTGCTGGAGAAGACTCCTGCGAGTTCCTTCAACTGCAAGGCGATCAAACTGGTCAGTCCTAGAGGAGATCAACCCTCTTTAGAAGGCCAGATCGTGAAGATGAAACTCAAATACTTTGGCCACCTAATGAGAAGGAAGGACTCACTGGAGAAGAGCCTAATGCTGGGGAACGCTTGAGGGCAAAAGAAGAAGAGGACGATAGAGAATGAGGTGGCTGGATGGAGTCACTGAAGCAGTTGGCATGAACTTAAATGGACTCCAGAGGATGGTAGATGACAGGAAAGCCTAGAGGAACGTTGTCCATGGGGTCACAATGGGTCAGGCATGACTTCACGACTAACAACAACAAATTTCTTACCCATTTCTTAAAGGAGAATAGCAATAACACTTAGACTATTAGAGTCCCTTGGGACTCTAACACTTAGAGTCCCTTGGGAGTTGGGCGGCATAGAAATATGATAAATTAAATTAAATTAAAATTAAATTAAACTTATATACTGCTTCACAGTGCTTTATAGCCCCTCTAAGCATTTTACAGTGTTAGCATATTGGCCTCAACAATCTGGATCCTCATTTTACTGACCTCTGAAGGATGGAAGGCTGAGTTAACCTTGAGCCAGTGAGACTCAAATTGCTGAACTGTTGGCAGCCAGCAATCAGCAGAAGTAGCCTGCAGTACTGCATTCTAACCACTGTGCCACCAAATCAAGTGTTCAGAAACGCTTGGCATATTTTAAATGACTCTCAAATAATAATAGTAATAATAAAAACTAAGGCAAAGTCCAAGGGAAAAAAAGAGGATCCTTCCTGCTTTCATATTCACAAATCATTACTTTGGCTTCTGTCATCTTACTTAGTCAAACTGTGCAACTTCTTCTGGAAAAAAAATGTACTCCTATCCTGCTTGAACACATTTATATATGTTAATTTCATTGATAAAGGCAATAATGAAAGTTGGGTGGTTGGCCCACAATATGCTGAACGATGTGGTTGTTTACCTGGACCATATTGCATTTTTATTGGAGGCTGGATGAAACTTGTTAGGAAATGGTCATTGCCTAACTAGTTGGCCAGGTAATATATAATTCAACATTGTATGTTTGTATTGTGTAAATGTATTATGTTGCTTTAAGAACATTGCTGTGTCATTCTGCATGCTGATTGGATGAGCTCTGTAGCCAATGTATTTAAGGAGAGCTAAATTGTGATTAGTGTGGACACTACACCATATTTTTACCTGCTGCTATGCTGTAACTATTTTTGATCTCTCTAAATGGTCATTGTTTGATCATGGTTTATTTATTACTGTTTCCTGATATTTATTGAACTGTTTTTATATTGTTCCTGAATGTTCCTTGTATTTTTCTATAAACTGGTAAGAAGATTTTATATCCCTGGATTGATCTTATATTGCACTTTATATGGCTAAGACTTGGATTGTTAAAGGACTATGAATTCGCTTTACTCTTAAAGTAAGATACTATAAAACCAGTTTGTCTGCATGTTATTCACAATTACTCTCAAAACCGTTTCCGTGCGTAAAAACTTCTGATGGTACTCTGCTTTATGAACCACGACTCTGGTGTTGACACAACAATATCCTTATCAAAACTTTTACAGAAAAGACTCAAAAACACAGGGATGCTGGACTGCCTATTAAAATGGTTCCTCCAAGTGGTGAGTGCATCCCCAATCACTCAAGGTACAGTTGTGATTATCTATCATCAAGTTGATGTCAACTCTAAGCAACCACAAAGATAGATTTATGGTCAAATATTTTATATTTATATCCATGTGGTTTTCTTGGTAAACATTCAGGAGTATATATATATCATAGTCTTCTCTGGCAGAGTATGAATTGATGCCTTTGCCATTGTCACTAAAGTGATCATCTGCCTCCAGCATCTTCCTATATCACTACTGTAGAATAGACACCTATTCGCTTTAGCTGAGCAGCTGGGATGACCTTCACCCTTAGGTTGACCCTGCTGGGAATATAAATATCTGGGCATTCTGGGCATAGCAAACATGTCACAGAGCTCGTCTGGCTAAACTTGTTGCAGATCATGTTTTTGTCACCCCATTCTTCCCCAATTTTGTATACAAAGATTATGTTGACTGACTGTCCAACAGCAATCTTAGTAGAATCTGGGGGAAAATGCCATTCTTCTTACCACATAGTTCTCCCTGCCGTACTTAGCATCTGCAGGCTTGGTGGAAAACTTCTCCCTACGCTTATCTTTTCCAAGAATTTTCCCTCTCCCCATGCTATGAGAGAATATAAGAGGACCTGGGGCTTGCATGGAGAACAACAGTAATGAAGAACAGTCAATTTTAAATCTACATAACCTTTTCATTCAAGTGAAAGAATAAGAATGCAGCATTGCAGGCTGGCTCTGCTCACTTACAGAAATTTCATCCTGACCGGCTCAAGGTTGACTCAGCCTCCTATCCTTCTGAGGTTGGTAAAATGAGGACCCAGATTGTGGGGCGCAATATGCTGGCTCTGTAAACTGCTTAGAGAGGGCTGTAAAGCATTGTGAAGTGGTATATAAGTCTAACTCAAATACTTTGACCACCTAATGATAAGGAAGGACTCACTGGAGAAGAGCATAATGCTAGGAAAGATTGAAAGCAAAAATAGAAGGAGACAACAGAGAATAAGGTGGCTGGATGGAGTCACTGAAGCAGTCAGCGTGAGCTTAAATGGACTCCAGAGGATGGTAGAGGGCAGGAAGGCCTGGAGGAATGTTGTCCATGGGGTCACAATAGGTCAGACATGATTTCGCAACTAACAACAACAATATAAATCTAAGTACTGTTGCTTTTACTATTAGTCTATAGTGTTATTACAGTAGCCAAGATATCACAATGTAGTGTTAGTTTGGTTGCCAAGGTACCAGCTCTGTTGTTGGAGATGCTCACATGCTTCCCAAGGTGTGCCACAAGACAGAAAGATGGCTTTTCTCCAGAAAGAAAGATGAGTGACTCTTCTTGCAGCAACATCCTAGCCCCCCCTCCCTCCTGAGTTATCTCTTGCAAACAGGCATTGTAACTGAGAAGGTTCAGTCCTAGAAGGAATCTGACTGCCTGCATGGAACACCAACTCGTCTCCCCACTGAAATGGTACCTATTTATCTACTTGCATAGAACATGCTTTCAAACTTTAGGTGAACAGAAGCTGAGGCGAATGACAGGAGCTCATCCTGACATGCAGTGCGAGGATTTGAACTATTGGAGCAGATACCATCTCCAGTGTTATTAAGCCACTGAGCTACCGCATATCCAGTTCCACATTCAAAATGGATAACAAGTCTCCAAGAAGATTGCTGCCCTATCTCCCTCAATGTCCCTATGTTTAGCAAAGACCCATCGCTATATGAATTGGTGAATAATCCATAATCTGAATAATTAGGATTTTGCATTAAGAAAAGTCACACATGGCTTCACAGCCATAACTGGATTGTCAACAGTTTTTTGGTGAGGGGGTTCGCCAATCTCACTAAATTATCTCAGGGGCAGAAACTGAGAAAATGAGGTATAAGACTATTTCTTTCAAATAATTTTCCAGTTTTAAATTATTTTCCAAACCCTGTGTCAGGGTGCTAATTAATCCCATTCTGATTTTGGGTAATAGCACCTTGATTTAGAGGATGAATCGAGGCTTTTCCTTGAAGCATACTTTTGCAAGAAAATAAACCTGAAGACGCCAAATAAAGAACAACATGAGAATAATACTTAATGCTCTAGAATATTATGAATCACACCCGGAGAAGCAGGCAGCGTTGGTTTTTCTTGACGCCCAAAAGGCCTTCGATAATCAAAATTGGAAATTTATGATTGAACAACTACAAAATATGCAAATTGGGGAAAAATTTGGGAAAATTATAGCAGAAATCTATACCAAGCAATCAGCAAGGCTAATTATGAATGATGACATAACAGACAAATTTAATATAACAAAAGGAGTCAGACAAGGCTGTCCACTTTCCCCCTTACTATATATTCTATCATTGGAAATCCTGTTGAAAAAAATTAGAGAAGACCAAGGAATTGAAGGTTTAAGGATCAATAGAGAAGAATACAAAGCTCAAGCCTTTGCTGATGACCTAGTGTTTTTGACAGAGAATCCTATGGAATCTATACCTAATTTGTTCCAAAAAATAGAAGAATTTGGAGAAGTGGCCGGACTAAAAATCAATAAAAGTAAATCAAAGCTAATTACGGAATTAGCTTTGATTTACGGAAATTCAAACAAAAGAATTGACAGATAATATACAAATCCAAACAACAACAAAAATAAAATATCTAGGAATCTGGTTATCTACAAGAACATCAGCAATTAAAGAAAACAATTATGATAAATTACTAGAACAAACAAAGATTTAGAAAAATGGAAAAATTTACACATTTCATTCCTAGGAAGAATTTCGGCCATCAAAATGACTATATTACCTAAATTTTTATATTTGTTTCAGGTCACCCCAATTAAAATAGATAAACCATTTTTTGAAAAGCTGAATAAAATAACATCTAAATTTATATGGCAAGGGAAAAGGCCACGAATAAAATTTAAACTGCTTCAGGATACAAAAGATAGAGGAGGAGCTGCACTCCCTGACTGGGAGGTATACTACCAAGCAGCAGTACTATCGTGGGTCAAAGATTGGATAGAATTAAAGGACTCTAGAATTTTAACAATTGAGGGACACGAACTTCAAACTGGCTGGCACTCCTTTATGTGGGATGAGAAATACAAAACACACTCATATTTTAAAAGACACACAATAAGGAACTCATTATTACAAATTTGGCTTAAAATTAAAAAACAACATTATATGAAGATACCAAATTGGCTAGCACCGGCAGAATCAATTAGGCACCCAAATTTAACAGATAAGATAAAAATAATTAGATATAAAGATATAATTGACTATCAAGGCAAATTAAAGACAAAACAACAATTGGAGACAGATTTACACAGAGAAATAGACTGGTGGACTTACACTCAAATACAAACCAAATACAGAGAACATATAAAAACATATGAAATTTATAATCAAAAACAAGAAATAGATAAAATTATATTAGATTCAGAAAATAAATTAATTAGTAGAATTTATAAATTTCTTCTACGCTATAAATTGGAAGAAGAGACAGTCAAAGAAACGATGATTAAGTGGGCTCAAAACATCAAACACACAATACCTTTGGAAAAATGGGAAAAGTTCTGGCAGGTAAACCTAAATTTAACAAAAGCAACGGCGTACAAGGAAAACCAACTGAAAATGTTTTATCGGTGGCATATGTCTCCAACCAGATTGGCAAAAATACAACCTAAAAATAGCCCAATTTGTTGGAAGTGCAAAAAGGCACAAGGGACTTTCTATCATTTATGGTGGACGTGCCTGGCAGCAAAGAAATTTTGGTCTAACATCAAAAAATGGTTGGAACAAATAACAAAAACACAGATTGAAAAAGAACCAGAAACATTTTTATTAGGAATCTTTAACAAATCATACCCTAAGGATATCAAATATCTCACAATTCACATATTAACTGCTGCAAGAATAACCTACGCAAGAAATTGGAAGCAAGAAAAAATACCAAGTGAAACAGAAGTAATAGGGAAAATTTTAGAATGCGCTGAAATGGATAGGTTAACCAAAGAATTACAAGAAAGAGAAGAATCAGACTATTATAAAATATGGAATAATTGGTATAATTGGTTAAAAATCAGAAATATACAAAAAATATAGGGGAAATATTACCGATATATATATATATATATATAATAAAAAATATTATTAGATTAAGGAGAGGTGAAGGAATATATCATAAGTAGAATTGTAGAACGTCACTCTGAAAAAATGCTTAAGAAGAAATTACACTCTTTTTGTGTATATGTTGTATAAATGTTTGTTGTGTATATGTTACGTATGTCTTTTTTAATATTTATATTCAATAAAAACTACTTTAAAAAAAAAGAAAATAAACCCGAAGATATATTTTTCTAAGAAAAACTCATTTATTTGTTATAAGGATAATAAAACATCTCACTATCTAAATTAGTTACATTTTGGCAACGTTCCTGCCAGCCACCTCTCTGCAGCCGGACCTCTTGGCAGGAGAACAAAGAAAATTAGAAGAAAGAAAGGAATGCAGACATGCGTAGTTAGCTTACTGATAAGAAACTTGGCAAGCTACGGAAAGTCTGAAAGTCCAGAAATGTGAGCTCATCTGGTAAATAAAAAACCCCGTTACACCCTGGAACCAGAAAGTACAGTTAACTATCTGCACATTTTCCCTACAAGAGGAACAGAAATGCTCTTGGGTTGATTTGGGAAATGCTTAGCTAAGAGGTAATGGGCAGGTTGGTATAGAGAGAACATCTGAGATTCAGTCCCAGCACCTCTCAGGTAGTAATATAGTAGATGACTCTAGAACTGAGCATTTTGGGTTAGCTAGACCAGTTACAAGAGTAATTTCCTAGGAAAATAAAGGAAGGTACAGCTCCATTTTGCCTCCCCTACCAACCTCCCCCACATTGTTTCGTTTTCCTATTGGATAGGGTATAAAAGGAGATTTAATCACAGATCTAGTGCGTTTCATATTGTTTGGCAGCGTGTCTCTATAATTTCATTTTCTAAGTCAGAGGTTGCCAATCTGTGGTTCAGAGTCCTTTTTAATGTTCATCAGAGTCCTATCTAACCATAATTGCTGAGAATAGTGTGGAAGAAACACATGAAAATTATAGTGTAGGTCCAAAACTTGGCTGCATACAATATTAAAAGGAAACAAGCAAACAACCCATGGAAAGAAAAACAAAAATTCAAATCCCATCCATTTAGATCATCATTTACTAATTGTGGTCCTCAGGGTTCCTTTCCCAGGGAAAATACAGCCATCAGCCATCCAGAGGTTGCCCATTCAAGTGTTCCATCAAGCTTACTTTGAATGTCTCAGATGAAAAAGCTGCAAATACTCCCTGTGGGAAGCCATTCCACGGTATTAGATATACACCACTAGGAATGTTTTCCTTCCCTTTGCCAATTCTTCTTTTCTCTTCCTCTAAGATCACCCAATCACTCCTTTCACATTGGCCTTGCCTCTTCTACTTTATGTTCAGAACAGTTAAAATTGCTGTCATATCCTCTTTGAGTCATTTCAGAGCCAAACTGAGGTAGTGTGGTGCTTATAATAATTCCTCGTGCATCAATCCTGCCAAGCTGCCTAATTATTTGTGTAGTGTGTTTTCTGATCTTCTTCCAGATTCCAACTGTGCCATGAATAATGTGATTCTCAGAACACAGCAGACTGCATGCAAATTTCTGCTGGTGTAAATTTACATGAACTTTGTTGACACTGCTCAAAACATTGTTTTGCATTAGCTAACATCTTTCCAAATATTACAGAATCATAGCCTAAATGCTATAGGCATATTTTTTTTAGGGAAAAAAAAGCCATTGAATTTAGCACCATCTGGTTGGACAGGGCTAATCATTTAGTAGCACAATCGCCACGGTTGGCAACATGATACCCGTGGGCACCAAAGCATATGCCTCTCCTAAAACATTAGCCATATCTATGCAAAATTAGATTTTTTAAAAAAACAAAATTTAAATGACTGGAATCTTCCAAGGTCTAATATATAGAATAGAATAGAATAGAATAGAATAGAATAGAATAGAATAGAATAGAATAGAATAGAATAGAATAGAATAGAATAGAATAGAATAGAATAGAATTTTTTATTGGCCAAGTGTGATTGGACACACAAGGAATTTGTCTTGGTGCATAAATATAACCACCAAAATGTTGTACCAAATCTACTATAAGACCTCACAAAATCTTGAGCAAAGTGGAGGAGAAATACATGAATGCTAAAATATGAAAAATTGAAAGTAAAGGAAATGGAGCAAAAAAAGATAATGTCAGGGTTCCAAATAATACACCCATAACAAACAGAACTCCAAGGCAGATAAATTCCTCAAAGAACAATTTTATTGGATATATCATATTGGCACAGGCTGGGGAAAACCGACTCTGAATGTTCCCACGGTTTTCACCTAATTAAAAGTAAAAATATTCCCCCTTTCCCAAACAGTCAGTCACATGATCCAATCAAGGTACCATCTGGTTGCCTGGCAACTTCACTCCTCCTCTCTCCGACCACCTGTTGGAATGTCCTTGGTTCCCAGGAGAAAGTATTTTGTTTTGGCTACAACCCCAGCTATCTCTATTCCTCCCCTCTCTATCCCTCAACTCCAGTGTGGCAATACTGAAGCCTCAAAATGGCCTCGGTCAGGTCAGCTTCAGGGTTGAAGCTGACATATCTATCAGAATGTCAGAAGTCAGAATAACAGAATTGGAAGAAAATTCCTAATAGTGAAAGCAATCAATCAATAGAATAGCTTGCTTTCAGAAGTTGTGGGTGCTCCATTACTGGAGGTTTTCAAAAAGGGACTGGCCAACCATTTGTCTGACATGATATAAAATCTCCTTCTTGACACTAAAAAAACTAAAGGACTTATAATTGACTTCAGGAGGAAGAGAGATGTACATTGACCATTGTACATAAATGTACAATGAGGAAGTGGAGAGGGTTGGTAGTTTTAAATTTCTGGGCATTTATATCTCAAAGGACCTCTCATGGACTATGAATGTTAACATGCTTGTGAAGAAGGCACAGAAGAGGCTGTACTTCCTGAGAATGCTCAGGAAGATAACTCTATCTCAGCATCTACTTCTGTCCTACTATCGCAGCACCATTGAGAGCGTCCTGACATACAACATTCTTGCATGGTATGGGAGCAGCTCTGTAGTGGACAGAAAAGCTCTACAGAGCTTTTAAAACTTTTAAAACTGCCCAGAATATCATCAGGCTCCAGCTACCAGCCCTGGATGACATCTTCGAATCTCGCTGTTTGAGGAAGTTGCATAACATTCTCAGAGACTCTTCCCATCCTGCTTACAATCTTTTTGGACTGTTGCCTTCTGGCAGAAGATACAGAATAATTAAAACTCGGACCACACGTTTTCTGAATAGTTTTTATCCCAGAGCTATAATTGCACTCAACAATGAACTAAAGGGCCATCAGTGAGCTGTTGGACAGCATTATTTGGTCTGCTGTGTGGATGCTTGGGTGGTTTAGGGGTGGGGAATGTTTGGTGAGTGAGGGTGTGTTTAGGGATTGTTATGTGTGTTGGACTTGGTTTCTGGGTGTTATGTGAATTTCATTGTATGGATATACTGTGTATATACGTACAATGACAATAACGTTATTATTTATTGAGAAGGGAATTGAACTAGAAGACCTCTGAGATCCCTTTCAACTATATTACCTTATGTTTTATGTTCTAAGTGTCAACCCTGGGATTCTGGGATTGCTCCAGAAAAGATGAGGCTTTCCAAAATACCTGGCAGTTTCAAGCTCCTGATCTCAATATCATTTGATCACTAGGAGGTAGATTAGGAGGTCGTTTGAAAAATCTGATAATAAAATACAATGAAAATAGGAGGTTACCTTGCACCAAACCTAGAGTTCAAAGCAAGTGAAGCTGAAATGGAGAGGAAGACAGACTCCCCCTTCCTTCTTCCCCCTTTTTCCAGATGAACTGCAGAAAACACCAAAGTTCTAGAAAACTAGCTATTTTAAAATATATATACTAGCATGGTCCATTGCAAAGTCAGCAGTTTTTCAGACTGGATTTTGGTATTCTTATTTTCCTGTGATATAATAGATAATGGATAACATCATCAGGAATTGCATTTGTATCAGCAGATCATGTATACAGGTATTCCTTGACTTATAACTGTAATTGAGCCCTGAATTATGATGGGTAAGTCACTGTAGTCATTAAGGGAGTCACCGCATGATCAAAACTGATTTTACTAACATTTTTGCCATAGTCATTAAATGAACATTGCAGTTGTTAAGTGAATGCAGTGGCCATAAGCGAATGTAGTTAAGTGAATTTGTTTTGTCCAATGGAAGTTTTTTTGCTGGAAACTAGAAGTAAATGTAAGAAAGTGGCAAAAGAATGTAGAAGATCGTGATCATATGACCACAGGATGTTGCAAAGATTATAAAAGTAAGCTGATTGCCAAGCAGCAAATGCGATGCTTCTGAAAATGCATTAAGCAGGGAATGAAGACAACTGTCTCTTCTTTTGTTGTTTGTAATCAGTACATGTTATTTTGAGATTTACTGCTTCTAAATATAGTTTCCACTTTGCAATCATGAGTAAGAGACCCAAAGGAGAAATCTGAAGACGTGCAAATTATACAAAATGAATTTCCAAAATTCACTGATGATATCTAGGGGAACCAGACCATACGTAGTTGATGTAATGTAATTGTAATGTAAAGTACCTAAAATGTAATTGATACATTTTAGGTACTTTAAAAATAAACACGTATTGTTAAACTAGACAACCCTGTGACCTGTTGCATCATTCTTTGAAAGAAAAGTAAGATAGAGTGATGGAACCAGAATAAACATTAAATTTTAGTTTTATCTTTTTTTACCCCAATGCTGAATGTTCCATAACCATCCAATAAGGGTATATATCATAAATAGAAATATAATTGTAGTTGGAAACCAACTGTTATCATAAGCCAATATTTACTTACCTAAACCAATAAGCTAGCCAAAAACACAGAGGGAACGAGAGCAACTGCTCACTTTCTGCTGGCTTCCTCATTGACTTTGCTTGTGGGAAGCTGCAGGAACATCGGAAATCATGATTATGTGACCAGGAATGCTGCAGTGGCCAACGACTTTGTGAATAAAACAGGTCTGAAGATAGTGGAAATTTCAGTTCTGAAGGATAATTTCATCCTAGATTTTTACTGCATTCTTGAAGTTAGCAGATTTTAGGTATCTTGAATCAAAAAATGGTTGTGATCCACCACACTATTTGGGCTAAGCCAATGGTACAAACAGACAAACAGATGAACACAAAGGAAGTTTTAGAGAATATAGATCAACACAGTGCCTATCGAAGCTGCTTGATGTCCATTCTGGTAAAAGACTTTACTTCCAGAGATTTTGTAGTTTTGTTTTCTATCTGGGAGCATTTTGTTGATTTCTCTCTGCTATTTTCTGACTAACAATAAATTCCTGAGCCCTGCACTGATAATGCTAGTGTTCCTTGAGGACAAATCTGAATTAGCCCTTAATACAATTATATTTGATATAAATCACAGGAGGTTTTTGTGGCTGATTACAGAAATGTACAATTTCCATCCTTTGGTAGCATTTGAAGGCAGATATCAAAGTTCATCACTTAAATGCAAACCTCTGAATGATATTGACTTTAAAGGAAATAATAGTCCTGGGGAAAAGTACATGACAGATAAATGAAGGAAATGTACAGAGAAAAGAGGTGGGGAAGTTGTGAATCTCTAGACATTGCTGAATTACAATTCCCAGCTTCCTTACGCACTAGTCATGCTGGAGACTATTGCAGCTAGATCATGTAAGGTCAAATAATCTCAGGATATTATAGGATAACTAAGATGGCAGAGTAATCAAACCATAGAGAATGCTTTTTTGAACGCTTATATATAAAACTCTTTGAAAGTGATTAACTGGTATTCCGGAGAGAAAAGCCTCAGGCTCAATCTGCTCCCTGGTGTATGAATTTTGTACTTACAGGATCCTGTTTATACAAGGGGAACATTCACAATCCATATGCAGAAAAAGTCCATATTCTTACCCTATTTCCCCGAAAATAAGACATCCCCTGATAATAAGCCCAATCGGGCTTTTGAACGCATGCGCTAAAATAAGCTTCACCCCGAAAATAAGCCCTCCCCAAAAATATTTAAACGCAGAGCTGGAAATCAGGTAAGACTGCAAGAGGAGCCCCATCTTGCTCTACACGCCCCAAAATAACAAGACCTTCCCGAAAATAAGGCCAAGCGCTTATTTCGGAGTTCAAAAAAATATAAAACAGAGTCTTATTTTCAGGGAAACATGGTATTTCTGATATCACCACCTTAATTATATAATAATATATTCTGCTCATGGGATCTCCAATATAGTAAGTGTGTACATTTACATGGCATATCAGCAGGCATTCTTTTAAATAATATGTTCAACTTTCTTAAAAGAAAGAAACTGGCAAAATGCCCTTGACATCTCTATAATCCTGGTAGCTATGGCAGAAAACAAAATTCTGAATGATGTCTTTGTAAATGCACTCACCTGTCTAGAAACAAGGCAAAGGGAGAAGGGCTGATTTACAGGGTCTCAGAAGGGGATGTCAGGAAGCAATTTCCCCAATTTGACATCCATCGAATTTCTATTGATGGACGACCATGCTCACTATGGCAGATACATTATTAATAGGGAGAAATTTGGAACCACCTTTTTTTTTCCTCATCCCAACACATGTTTAAGATAAATGTTTTAAGATACAAGAGGATAAGTAAGGTTGATTAAAGAAATCATGTGTTTTGATGGAAAACTTGATCTTTGGCCTCTTCTCATGATATAGGAAGCCTAAGAGTATCAGAGCAGATGGAAGAAAAAGAGAAGGCTGAAATTTACACTCCTGATTCCTTCATATTTATGACTTGCTCTAGAATCTTCACAGGTATCAGTGAAAGATTGATTATTTCATAAATCTCTGGATCATCCCTTTCATCCTTTATGGAAAACATTCCAGTTATTTGCCATTTTTCCAAGCTTCTCATAGAAATAGGGATTCAAAGAACAGGCTTGTTCCTAAATGTCTATCGAGATTTTCAATCATCCAGGTCTTGATTGCTCCAAATATTTTTTTTTTCCAAAAAGCAACTGGACTTTCTTGGTTTTTTCCTTTGAAAATATTTCAGTTCTCATGTAAGAAACTTCTATAGTTCAAAGGAAAAAAAGCAAGAAAATCCAGTTGCCATTTGGAAAAAGTACCTTTGGAACAGTCTGTTAGAGTTTGCAGCAATCCAACCAGCACACACGTAAATGATTCAGTAGGATTCATTTATAGAAGAAACTTGTTTATATACAATAATATAAAACATGATGCATGTATACAATACCCATGTAGCAGAATCCAGAACCAGAACTCAGAATCCAGAAGCACAGAAGCAATAATGCAAGAACAAACCAACTCTTATATATATATATATATATATATATATATATATATATATATATATATATATATATATATATATATATATATATGTGTGTGTGTGTGTGTGTGTGTGTGTGTGTGTGTGTGTGTGTGTGTGTGTGTCTTTTTCTTTTTCGTAGGCTTTTATGTGCATATCCTTTCTAGCCAGGTTTTACCTACGTAAACTAAGTTGTTCTACAGCCCTGGTTCTGTGAAATCTCATTCACAAGTTTCTGGGCCTTTTTTCTGCTGACAAACTGCAACTTTGTGTTGCTTTCTGGGAGACTCAGATAGCTATTTCTGCCTTTTAAGGCGTCATCAGTGAGCCACACCCACTTCTCAGATATCCTCCCTGTAAAGGTACAATGTGTCTTTTTCTTTTTCGTAGGCTTTTATGTGCATATTCTTTCTAGCCAGGTTTTACCTACGTAAACTAAGTTGTTCTGCAGCCCTGGTTCTGTGAAATCTCATTCACAAAGACAGTTTATAAATTCCTATATACTGACACAGTCTGGTTCCTAATTAGCCTAGGGATTAAAACTCATTCAGAGTTTAGATATGTTTTCACCCTATTTCTCTCAACCTCAACCTTCAGTCTTGTACCTTCACAGTTTCCTCATAGCCATACAGCATTTGGTTAGAGAAATCTAAGCCCAAATAAGATTTCAATATAGGGTGTCAATAGTTCTGTCTGCATTTTGTTGTATTGTATCATCCAGCCCTTTCAAATGGTACTTGACCCTTCCTCATGCTGAAAGAAACAGTAAAATGGTCAGTCCTAATTTTTTCTTAATGAGTAGGAGGTAGGAGCTAATCCCTGTTGCTAGTCCTAGACGAACGAAACAAATCAAGATTTTCCTGAGAACTTCACCCTTGGTAGAATTTCTTCTTTATATCAAGTTAGTTGATGCAAATTCTTGATTTAGAAGGAATTCTTGTTAGGTGTTCCCCTTTGGATTTCAGAATCTGAAATTCTATATCAAACTCCTGTTTATTCTTCTCTTCATAGTGTCTCTGTGAGAAAATGTGAAAAGGGAAGAGAATGGCAAAGATCAGGGATTCCAGAGGCTGTTATTATCAGGGGTGGGTTGCTGGGGGTTCGCAGGGTTTCAGGAGAACCTCTAGCTAAGATTCTGTGCAGTTCGGAGAACCCCCAAATCCCACTCCTGGCTGGCCCCGCTCACACCGCCCTGCCCCTCCCAGGAATCCCCATGTGGCCCATTTTAGATGTAGGTAAGTGCAGGGAACACACAGAGGCTTGGGGAGGGTGAAAAATAGGCCTACCAGAAGTTTGGAAAGGCCAGAAATGGGCCCGTTTCTACCTCCAGAGGGCCTCTGGAGCCTGGGGAGGCTGTTTTTGCCCTCCTGGAGGCTCGAGGAAAGCCTCCAGAGCCCAGGTAGGGCAAAAATGCCCCCCCCACCATAGTGCAGGAGGTCGACTAGGCCACCCTCACCATGACCACACCCACCCAGCAACCGGGCAGAGAATCCCTTGCTAAAATTTTTGAAGCCCACCCCTGGTTATTATATACTGGCAGCTTCAGAAGAAACAGTTTACAGTGGTACATATAATTTTCAGAAAGGTGAAGAAGCATAACATTGGCCTGAGGTGAACTTCTTTTATTTGGTGGTTTCAATACAAGGTGACTAAAACCCTTTTTCTGATATAAAACCAATTCCAATAAAACCTCACTAAGGCATAGTTTAGCATACTAAACTCTCTACGAAATATTCTTGCAATCATGCCTAGAAGGATTTCTTTTAAAATATGTGCTGTTTATTGTATCTTTTTTTCCCCTCCTAACATCCTTCAGATGTCTTCTACTTGGTTGAATAAATCTGTAATCCATTTTCTTTATTATTATTATTTTTAGGAGAAAACACAGCTTTATTGTCAAGAAGATAGCCAAGGGATTTACTAAGTAATTCTACTTAATGCTAATGAGAGAGTTATGCAGTTTTATATGCATACTTACTGATAATGTGAATAAGTTAACTTTCCAAATGGAAGGCAAAGAGATATTAGAAATTCAGAAAATTT
This sequence comes from Pituophis catenifer annectens, assembly GCF_029215685.1. Taxonomy (NCBI): domain Eukaryota; kingdom Metazoa; phylum Chordata; class Lepidosauria; order Squamata; family Colubridae; genus Pituophis; species Pituophis catenifer. The sequence goes on along the minus strand of NW_027256884.1, from coordinate 114,276,999 downwards.
GATGATTTAGCAAGAATGTCAGATTATGGTCCAAGAACACTGGATTTTATTCCTGTACTTGCAGCCGAGACATTAGAAATCTTGTGACCATGAGAACTAGAAACTTGTATTAGGAACATAATTTAAAATGGGTTTATGAGATTCATAAAACTGATATGTGTGTCTGTTCATCTGGCCAATTGCTTCCTAACCAAAAGTTGATTATTTCAATATTTCAGCTGAGAAATAGCAGTTAATTGTAAATTACCACTCTTGCTCTGTCAGGCTAGATCAAGAGAGTTTAATTTGTCAGTTTCATATTATTTTTAGTTGCCATGGTTATCACAGCAACTCTTTCTTTAATCTCACTGCTTCGTGCCACTGTGTTGGAAGTAAATAGTGATCCACAAAATCTTGCGAGAGAAGAATTTTGCCAGTCTTTAAAGGTGCCATAAGACTCTATTGCTTTTATTGTAAAAAAAAAAAAAAAAAAAGGCCCATTCACTTATTAGATTTATGTCCCATCTGGACCAGAGACAGAAAAATCAAGTTATATTTACTACCCAGACTTCTATGAAGCTATCTCCTCAAAACTAGTAAAAAATATTTACCCAAAGACATGGATTGTAAGCAGTGGTGGGATTCAAATAATTTAACAACCGGTTCTCTGCCCTAATGACCAGCTGGATAGGCGTGGCTTGGTGGTCATGTGACTGTGTGGGCATGGCCAACTCAACGTCACTCACGTTGATGGGTGCTTCACCTTTGCTGTTACAATGTAATAAGGGTTAACCAGAGAGGCAGTTTCTGTAAGCAGGGCAATAAAGATTAGGCTAGAAATAACACCAGAATGTTTCCTTCCTGCCTTCCTTACAGGATTAGCCCTGTAAAGTGGGGAAAAAACAAAATAAGATTTCTTCCAACAACCGGCTCTCCAAACTGCTTAGAAAGTTAACAACCGGTTCTCCCAAATAGGTGCAAACTGGTTGAATCTCACCACTGGTTGTAAGATCTGAAGACGTAATTTCAATGAGCCATGACAGGAGCCAACTCCATGTCTCTTTTCAATTTATCTAGAAATAATATTTAGAAATAACTGGAAATTGCTTTGTAAAAACCCAGAAAAAAGGTGACTCGTTACTAATTTTTGAGAAATTTGCTGGTTTCCATCTAAAGTAAACTTTAATATTCTGGCTGTTTGACATGAAGGGATATCAAATATGTGCTATTATAAATGCTGGTCATTTCTGTACAATAAACTCAGAATTCCAAATTGCCATGTCTTCATCAGCTTCCAGTTCCTTAGGAGATCTAGAAAAGGGTCGGAATCATTGTGTATTTCTTTCTTCTTCCCAATTTATTCTCATCATGAAAATAATAGTAGTTGATGTCGTCAGCTATTTCTATTCTACTAATCATAGGTTTGCTAGCAAACAGCTTCTCTCCTATGGCATCAAAACACAGCTATAGACACCAGTGAGCCTTAATTTGATTTTAAGAGGAATTCTGGAGTGCGGCCCCATGAACGTCAGGCCAAGTCCAACATGAGTCTCAAGCTAAGGCAGTTGAACTTTTCTGATTTATTTAATCCCAGTCTTGTTATTTTTTTTCACATCGGTTTGTTTGGATGCAGGCAGTGATGTGAAGTGCTATAGTACACATCTTTGTTTTTGCTCATCGTTTTCAATTTGGATAATGCCAAACGGCTGTCTCCTTTGTAACTTAAAAGGCTGGGATTTCAATATATACAAATCTTATCTAGATTTTAAAATATGGAATAGTTTTCTTTTGCAGGAAACTCCTACTTGGTCTAAAGACCAATACATTTTAAAGAAAGACTGGTTGGGAGTGGTTTATATGCAAACCAATTATAAACATGAAAGAACTACAGCAATTTTAACTGGATTTTCCACATTGATAGTTGAAGGAATTATGAAAGTTGTTTTTTAATACTTTTAGGGCAAACTTTTGCAGAGTCAATTCAAGCAATCAGTGGTTTGCTAATAAGTCACATTGCTTAAAGTTGTTTGGAAATTTGTCTAGGGCATAATGAAATGCTTGGATAGTATTTTTTTTTTTTTTAAGGAAATAAGCTTTCCCAATTCAGTGTTTGATTTCTAAACTTGGTTAGTTCTGGTTCAAAATATTCCACAGTTCTTTGAAAACAAACTCAAACTCTGTTTCCACTCAAATTCTGGAGCTATTCGCTTTCTGCTACATGGGATTTCTGCAGATTATCCCCTTAGAAGTTCTGCCAGTTCAGGCAGAAATGCAAAGGGATTTTGCAGCTCTACAGGAAGTGTAAAATCCAATAATAATGCAGCTAACTACATCTCATGAGAGAGAAAGAGAGAAAAGAGAGAGAGAGAAAGAAAGAGAGAGAGAGAGAGAAAGGGAGAGAGAAAGGGAGGGAGAAAGAGAGAGAGAGAGAGAGAGAGGAAGGGAGGGGGAAAGGGAGGGAGAGAGGGAAAGAGGGAAAGAAAGGGAGAAAGGGAGAAAGGGATGAAGAAAGAGAGGGAGAAAGGGAGGGAAAGATGGAAAGAGAGAAAGAAAGAGAGAAAAAGAGAGAGAGAGAGAGAAAGAAAGGGAGGGAGGGAGGAGAGAGAAAGAAAGAGAAAGAGAGAAAGGGAGGGAGAAAGAGAGGGAGAAAGGGAGGGAAAGATAGAAAGAGAGAAAGAAAAAGAGAAAGAAAGAGAGAGAGAGAGAGAGAGAGAGAGAAAGAAAGAAAGAAAGAAAGAAAGAAAGAAAGAAAGAAAGAAAGAAAGAAAGAAAGAAAGAAAGAATTCTTTTCATCTGAATAATCGGCCTCTGTAAATTGATGTGCTTACAGGGAAGTCAGAAAACCTGAAGGGTGATGAAGGATACAGCAATCAGCTTGAAAAGATGTGCATCTCTGAAGAGCATTGAAGATGTCAGATGATGCTAGGTCCTGCAAAAGGAGGGTCCCCGAACAACTGTTAGTCTCTTTAAATTACTCTGTATTTCAAACAGGAAATCACCCAATTAGACTAACAGCTGCAGAGACGGAATAAGCCTTCAGCTGAACACTATATAAAGCAGCTAAAGTAACGTCTTCTTTCCCCCTTTTTCATTGTGGTTAAAATAATTTTTTTAAAAAAAAATAATAATTCTGTCCTAGCATTCTTTTCAAGGATGATTAAAGATAACATGTGACAGCTGATTTTGCTAAACTGACAAAGGGCAGCAAGGAAGGGGGAGAGAAAATTTGAAATGCAAATTATGAACATTCGCAGCCTGACTAATCTTTTGCCCCAATTACTCCCAAGGAGAGAAGAGTTGAACAAACAGAAGAATGCAAAATTATGTTGAAACGAAGGAGGTAGCATCTGAGATGGGAGGCTTTTGCTGCTTTCTTCAGAAGGATGGAAGACATATTGCAGCACTGCAACAAAAACTTCATCCCTTTCCGGTGTGCAGGTAATGTCAGGACACATGTAGGCAAGGAACAGGACTTGTGTTACAATAACCTTACTTGCATCGCTCCGAGTTCCTAGATGCAGCTTTCTGTTAGCTTCCCTGAGAAATTCTAGAATTCTGTCTCTGCATTTTTCTCTTAAATCTTCCTCACTGAATCTGAATTACAGCAATATATAATTTTAGTGCTCTATTAGAGAGCCAGTTTGATATAAGGGTTAAGAGACAAGCAGAGGTGGTATTCAGCCAGTTCGGACCAAACTGGTAGCGGAAATCTCCCGCCCCGGCTCTATGCCATCCTATTTAGACACATTTTTGAGGCCGGGCGCATGCACGGAAGGTGCATGTGTGAGCAAAGTGCATGTGCAGAAGGCCGGGCGCATGTATGGAAAGCAGGTGGGTAGCGAACCGGTAGTAACATAATGGGAAACCGACCGCTGGAGACAAGGCTAGGAATCAGGAGACCAGAGGTGGGTTTCAGCAGGTTCTGACCAATTCTGGAAAACCGGTAGTGGAAATTTTGAGTAGTTCGGAGAACCGGTAGTAAAAATTCTGACTGGCCCCGCCCCCATCTATTCTCTGCCTCCCAAGTCCCAGCTGATCGGGAGGGAATGGGGATTTTGCAGTAACCTTCTCCTGAAGTAGGGAGGGAATGGAGATTTTGCAGTATCCATCCCCCAGAGTGGGGTGGGAATGAAGATCTTACAATATCCTTCCCCTGCCATGCCCACCAAGCCACACCCATAGAACCGGTAGTAAAATTTTTTGAAACCCACCACTGTAGGGGACCATGAGTTCTATTCCTGCTTTAGGAACAATGTTAGCTGAATGATCTTGGGCCTGTCACATACTCTCAGTCTTAGGACGAAGAAGGCAATGACAAAGTAAAGGTAGTCCTCGTCTTGCCACAGTTTATTTAATGACCATTCAAAGTTACAACAACACTGAAAAAGATGACACATGACCCTTTTTCACAGTTGTAATCTTTACAGCATCCGCATAATCATGCGATCAAAATTCAGATGCTTGGCAATTGGTTCATATTTATGACCTTTGCTATGTCCCAAGATCATGCGATCACCTTGTGCGACCTTCTGACTAGCAAAGTCAATGGGGAAACCAGATTTACCTAACTGTGTTACTCAGGGGAGAAATTCACTTATCTTCCCTACTGGTTCGCAAATGTGTGTGGGGCATCCACGAATGCGCAAAGCCTTCTGCACATGCGCAGAGGCTGAAAATCATTACAAAAAATGGACGTCATGATGTCCATGCTGGGGGGGGGGGGTTCACGCAGTCGGCCCTACCGTATTGCACGATCCGGATGGAACCGGCTGAATTTCACCCCTGGTGTTACTAAGTTAACCACCACAGTGGTTCAGTTAAGAACTGTGGTAAGAAAGGTTGTAAAATGAGGGGAAAACTCACTTAAATGTCTCATTTAACAACAGAAATTCTGCGCTCCATTGTGGTCATAAGTCAAAGACTACCAGTCAAGAACATTGTCTTGAAGGCTCATGATGTATGGAAGTTTGATATGTCTATTAGTTGCATCAACCACATTAACATCTTGTGCATCATGATATCATGCAGATAACATGTCACTTTCATGATATCTTGTTGCACATGATATTACTTCTATATTTTTCTCATGATTGCCTTTCTAGATAATTACAATCACTCAATAGAACACGAAAGAGTCTGACAATTGTATCCTTTTTATCTCTGTATTGTTTGGTGTTTTTTTCTATATAGATAGAGTGCATTCAATTTCACACACCCACACATGACTCTACACGTCTATTGCTTTATTGTTCGTCTGGTTTGCCCCTGTCCTAAAAGTTATTCATAGCAGAATCAAATTTTAGAGCTGGAGAGAAATATGGGAGTCTTTTAAATTTAACACCTTGTTCCAAACAGGAAAATTGACTTCTAGATGTTTCTTGAATACCTCCAGTGAAGGGCAGTGTGTTTGCCACTAAATGACTTTTAGTATTAGGAGGTTTCTCCAAAGATTTAGGACTAAATATTGATTTATGATTTCCAAACATAGTTTTGTGCCTCTCCTTGGGGTGAAGAAAAAAAATCTGTGTGTCAGCGTTCCAGAAAACCCCCAACTCCAAGTAAAGATTCTGAAGCAAGCATCTTTCAAAGTTCTATTTACTAGAATAGGTAAACTGGCACATCTGGGAAAACCCGGACCTCTCAGATTCGGGTTTTCCCTCAGTAAATCAAAACCCCCAAAACCATCTCCTCACTCCTCAGTCGATTACATGCTCCAATCAACCGCTGTCGCATCTTGAGACATCACTCCGACCACTCCTTCTCCAGATGCAGGATCTCCCTGACCTTGACCGACAGGAAGAATGCTATTATGTCTACAGACAACCCCTCTACTAAATCCCCCCTCCTACTTTCCCACACATGAGAAGGTGGCAACATGGAAGTTTCCGGCCTAATATGGCTTCCAAAGCTGACACTGTGTAGAAGCCACTCAGGGATGGGTTTCACAAATTGTTGCCACCTGTTCGCCGTGTGCGCACACACTCGCTTCACTGGTGCACACGCCTTTCGCACATGCGCCAGGCCTTCCGTGCATGTGCTTTGCTCTCTCACACACCTTTCACACATGCGCTCAGCCTCAAAAAGGTAGCTAAATAGGGCATTACATCTGGGAGGGTCGGTGGCCACCCCCACCCAAAGTCACTGCTACTGGTTCACCCGAAGTGGTTCGAACCGGCTGAATACCACCTCTGAAGCCACTCACATACTACAAGGCAACTTCTTTATAGTTCTTCTTCTGTCTGCAAGCTAGCAAAAACTTAAATCAGAGTGGCTTTTGCTATTCCTGTTGCCAGTTTTTTTTGTGAGACATTGTGAGGAAGCTGAGCAAACAATGAGAGGACTGCTAACTATAAACAAGGCACAGATGGAGTTGTTTCTTGTTTTTATTTATCATGCTTTTTTTTTAACTAGGGTTGTGTGATCATTTTGACTTGGGATCAAGTGAATCTTCTCAGAAACTTAAGAGACCTGTAAGTGAACAGGCCTGGTGAATGACAACACAAAAGGACCTGCAGTCATGCATTGTAAGACGCACATAATGATTGTGTTTCAACAACACACTTAACCCAATTACTGAACTGAGGTTTTCTGAGTTCACCTATCATACTGAATTACCCATTAACCAAAATTGTTGGGTTTGCCCAACATGGCCAATATCTTAAGCCAGGAAAAATAGAGGACAACACTAATCAAACTTAGCAGAGGGAAACATCTACCGTGACCAGGATCACTGTGTACAGAATATTATAGGGATCCCCTAACCCCATGCATACACAATTTTTGAGAAGTCCAATGCCTTGTTAGTAATACTATGATATTACAGTGCAACTGGAATTTTCTTTCCTTTAAAAGTCTGGATCATTTTTTTCACATAAGTGCTAGCAGATATGAAAAAGAGCAGAAAATTTTGCTGCTGTTTTGGTGGTTTGCCAACAAATTACAGCTGCAAAATCCCAAGAATTGGGGGCCAGGGAGGGAGATAGATTAGGTAACTAGTTGATAGTCTTGCTTGCCTGCCCTTCTAACTGCTTCAAATAAAGATAAGACTAGGACAATTAAACTTGAAGTTGTTATCATATAATCACAAGAGCCACAGTGGCACAGTGATTAGAGTGCAGTACTGCAAGCTTATTCTGCTGATCACTGGTCTAAGTGCTATTGCTATCACATGAGGTGACATCAACTGATCAACCTTGGCTCATCTCAAAAAGCTACATAGGCTACCTTTGTAGTGCATGGAAAGCACATGTATGGGAAACCACTAGGAATCCAAGTTGTAAACCAAATTTGGGAAGTCAGAACTAAAATTACAGAATGATTTCTGCTTTGTTGCCAAGAAAACAGCAAGGACAAGTCCCTATAGCCTCCAGCACTCATGCTGAATTTGAGGGGAACTTTATCAAGGGCCTTTAAACCTCATATTTTGTAGTTCTTTATCATAGATCATGCTGAATAAAGATGATTGGGAATTAAAGTTCAACCATTTTGGTGGAACTATACATTCTCCATCTCAGTTTTAATTGTAATTATTAGCAATTACAAAATGAGTAAAATGTTCACCATAGGATCCTTTACTAAAACTAGAAATAGATTGATTAAATTGTTTTTTAAACAATAGCACTTCTTTTAACATTAGCACTTTATTTACATTTAAAGCTTTACAAAGCAGATAAAAACTAGCACTAACTAATAACAAGGTAAGGCAGAAAAGAGGGAGAAAAAGAAAAATCGAAGAGAAAAAAAGACAAAAGTACAGAAAAACCCAAGAGAAAAAAAGAAAAAAAAATACACTCCTTAAATGGTTTCCAACCTTGCTTAAAAAAAAAAAAAGATTTGTAAGCATAATGCTCTCTGGTGTACATGTATTATATTACATAGTTATGCTTTGTCTCAATTTATATTTTGTTCAATTTGGAGACAGGCTGACTCTCAAAAAATTCTAGGTAATTTATCACGTATGAAAAGGGAAAAAAAACCCAAAAATTAAAGACATGCATGTCCGGAGGAGTTAAGCAACATTATGGAAATTACCAATAATTTTATTTGATGGTTTCAATACACGGTGACTAAAATTGTATCAGATTAAGTGTACTTGAATAGCTTCTCCTAATTTCACTGGATTTTGAATTCATCTTTTCCTCTGTTTAAATTCAAAGCTTAGCCAACAGCACTATATTATCTCTCAAGATCTAACTATATGAAGTCACAGTTACCATAAAGTGAGCAACAATGGCTGTCTTCCTGGAATGGTTATTGTTAATTCGTATATGGGATATAATTTATAGTTTGCTTAAACCGTATCTTGCATTTAAGTGTTGCATTCAAGTCTTCCAGTTGCAGCTGCTTTGCTTTGCTTTTCTCTCCCCTCCTCTCCCCCCCCCCTTCAGAAGATATAACTCAGATAATTATATTTTGGTAAATTGGTTACACATTTAGATTGAATTGTACCAAAGGAACAGACCTACTGCTGAGCATAATATCTGTCTTAAGATAAATAATTATTGTTTTTCTGCATGCAATAACATTTCCCAGACTGCAAGGACAAACATAGAGGGGGTAAAGCAAATGACAGAGTAGTTAGATTAAAAGACTAAATCAGAGTTCTTGCAATTTGGTGTGTTTATTCAATAAGCAGACTACAGGCAGAAAGAAAGGAATTATCATAACTAGATTCATGTTAATAAGGAGATTTTTCCAAGATGGGCTTCTTGTACCTTGTACCTATATCCTTGCAAGAATATAGCAAATCTAGAAGATGGATCCATGTTAAATCAAAGCTGGGGGAGAACATCTGAGCCAAGCAGAACTGCATAATTCCATCCTTTTCATTTTATATCACAGAGGTGAAAAAATACTTAGAGAAAACTCATATGGAATCTGCTCAGTTATGTGCATTTTATATCTGTTTTTCTTTGGGGTTGCACGGAAACCAATCTGTTCTCCATTGTATGAATCTGTATGCACAAAATTCTGTCCGTGTTTTGAATTGCAAAACTATGTACCCAAACTCTTAAAAGTATTTATTTCGATGTGCATATATCAAGAGGCCCCAAATTATAGTTCACATCTAAGAATGTGCAGCAGCTTGAAAGTTATACAGCAGGGATGTCAAACTCGATTTCATTGAGGGCTGCATCAGGATTGTATTTGACCTTGGGGGCCTGTGGCGGCCGTGTCAGCAGGCCCCTATGGTGGTCCAAGCACTCTGCCAGCTCCGTTTTTGGCTGCAATGGCCTCCTGCAACCCTCTGCCAGCGAAAACAGAGCTTGGAGGGGCACATACGGCCCTCGAGAGCTCTGTTTTCACTGGCAGCACCATCACAGGCCGGTCCTGCACTGTTTCCAGGGCATCCCCGCAGGCCAGATCGAAGCACCCCGTGAGCCAAATTTGGCCCTTGGGCCTTGAGTTTGTTATACAGCAAAAATCTTGGAAGGGGTAAGGCTGAAACAATTTCACTGTTTATCCAACTCTTATCTGACTCTGGATGAGACTTCAAATTTCAAAGGAGTGAAGATGTAATTTAGAAAATAACTGCCATGGTGCAAGGAACATTTTTTTTCAATTTTAGATGGTACATCAAGTGTAAACATTTTCATGGAAGGTTGACATTACCAGAATAATGACCGAAACTTGCTTTTGACATATTTCAGTCTAATTACTGTAAAACTATGATGTATGGCTCTTCTAAACTATGGCTGGTCCAAAATATGGCAGCTGTATTCTTGTTTCAACTATATTTGCTCACAGTCACCTGAACTGCAAGATAGGCAGCAAATAAATTTGTTAAATAAAATATTTTTATCCAATCACTTCTGGATGCAATGAAAAGGGGGCAGGTTATGACTTTTAAACTCCAAATATGTTGAGACTTAAAAGGCTTCCTATTTCCTTGTGAATCTGTCCAGTTTACAAGAACAGGCAGAGCAATTTTCCTCCAAGTCTCCACCTCCAAGTCTGAAGGTATCTGCCAGGCTTCAACCAGCAGGCAGGAGGAAACCCCTCTGCCAAACTCAGGATACCCCAAGAAATTGTAAGTAGTCACAGGGAGGAGGGAAAGGGATGAAACTTGTATCATGTTGTGATTCAAATGCTACTCCTTTGTATATCTATGAGATGACACAACACAAGTATGAAAAGAAAGGACATCTGTCATGACATCATAGTGCAAATTTCATTTTGGCAGTTAGAAACAGGTACTATAAACAGGGGTCATCAACCTTTTGGACCTCAGGGACCACTAAATTCATAATTTAAATCCCGGGGACCACTAATATGATCTGCCTAATGACCGCCTGGGTAGTCATGTGACTGGGTGAGCATGGCCAACTCGATGTCACTCACGTCGAGGGGCGCCTTGCCGGCCTCTACTCGCCCCTCCCCTCCCAGTCACTCCTTGTTGTTTATGTCCTAACTGGTTTCTCATCCTTGTGATTGATAGATGTTTTAAAATAGTGCATTTAAAAACCCACAGTGAAAATACGGTATAGTATCACTGTGGTTTCTGAACACATTATTTTAAATTATATTTTCACTGTTGGTTGCATTTTTAATTTACCTGTTCTGTATGCTTTTTCAGCAGCAACGGCAGACTCAAAGTGCTGTAAGCTGACTATATAAATAAAATATCCCTTGAGTCAAAGCAGATGTGTCAGAAGCAAGAACTAAAACTGGGGGTAAAATTAGAGCCAAAATAAAAGATTCACAAGAATGTCTGCCCAGGGGAAACTTAAAGAGAGCTTGGTTCAAGAAAAGTAACAGATTTATTGTTTATCTCTACAGCCAGGCTGGTTATCTTCTGTGACAGGATTCACCAGTTCCCTCAGTGGCTTTTCCATTTCCTAAGCAAACCAGTCCTTTAAGTGCATTTATCTAACATGCTTTATTCTGAGACAATGAATATTCATAAGCACATTTATCTAAAAGAGTCACTTGAATATGAATTTTTTTTATTAGCCATGTCTTAACTCAAGGACGTTCTTACACACCAAGGTGTTACATCTAGCAATACCATCGCAGATTTGCTTAGTTAAAAGCTTCCTGACCACCTTGTTCCAGCAGTGGATTGGAAAAGTCAGAAGAAACTTCTGATTGTCCACAAGGCATATATGGAAGCATCTCTAGTTAACTGGAATTGGTAGGAGAGTCCTTGAAGATTCACCTTCAGAAACACAAGAGAACAACATTCTTTTGTGATGAGCTTTAAAAGAGATTCTTTGCAAAACTTCTTGGATGCTTTGGTAGCCAAAGGAATTTTGAAGCATGTTTGAGCTGAGAACTAATTGCAATTTAATCTACAGTACAATATGTGTTATCAGGTAGATTTGGTTTTGAATGTGTTCGCCTGGCTGTCTATAGAGGTAGTCTTTCTTTCTTTCTTTCTTTCTTTCTTTCTTTCTTTCTTTCTTTCTTTCTTTCTTTCTTTCTTTCTTTCTTTCTTCTTTCTTTTTCTTCCTTCCTTCCTTCCTTCCTTCCTTCCTTCCTTCCTTCCTTCCTTTCTTTTTTTTCTTTTTTTAAAATTTGATTTATATGCTGCCCTTCTCCGAAGACTCAGGGCGGCTTACAATGCGTTAAGTAATAGCCTTCATACTTTTGTATATTGTATACAAAGTCAGTTTATTGCCCCCACAATCTGGGTCCTCATTTTACCTACCTTAGAAAGGATGGAAGGCTGAGTCAACCTTGAGCCTGGGGAGATTTGAACTTGCAGTAATTGCAGGCAGCTGATGTTAATAACAGTGCTTTAGTCTGCTGCGCTACCAGGGCTCTTCTTCTTTCTTTCCTTACCTACCTACCTACCTATTTATCCACCAATCTTTTTTATTTTTATAAGTAACTCAAGGTAGCAAACATATTTAATACTCCTGCCTCCTCCTATTTTCACTATAACAACAGTCCTGTGAGATACTTTGGGCTGAGAGAGAGTGACTGGCCGAAAATTACCCAGCTGGCTTTCATGCCTTAGGCTACACCAGAACTCATATTCTCCTGGTTTCTAAGCCAGCACTTTAACCACAAGACCAAACTGCCTCTCCAGTTTCTTATTATTTGTATGTTGCCTACTCAAATGTCTTACAGAAATTTACTTCAAATATAGCTTAGAATCATCATTTAGCATTGCAATTGGAAACATCTCACAGATGGCTTGCAAAAAAAAAAATTCTTTTCCATATGTCAGCTACAAGGATATTGGATCTGGACTGCATCAATGTAGATGACCAGTAGAGAGCAGGAATCTGTATCTCTCTGTTTTCATTTAGTGGTGAGCTGGGATTTTGAAGTTCAGATTCTGTAGCCCTATCCAACTAACTGCAAGAGTTTCTATTAGCAATACCGATTCTTCCTTCATCACCCTACTGATTCACCAAATGTTCCTGATTTTGGGGGTGATAATCTCACTCACATTGCCCTGGAATGAATCTGTGTTTGTGGTACATATTGTAGAACGTATGAAACAATGCCCAAATGGTCATTGCAGTAGTAGAAAAAATAATCTTCAGCCAATAGTTCCTAACTATTTGAACCATGGCCAAGCTTTCTGCGTAGCACTCCATGAGCTTGCATAATTTCTCTCTTTGCTACATTCCTTCTGGTTTATTCAATTTCCAGCAGCTGCTGATTCTCTAGTAGTATTTGGATTGTGGAAAAACAGGTGACTATAGAGTCCTCTCAGTGTGACAGCTTGAGTTTAAAATGCTTTTGCATTAAAAGGGCTTTTGTTTTTGCAGTAATAAGGACCTCCAAGAAACTCACCTTTTCCTGCCTGTCTGAATAGAAATAGCTTTTTCCTATTGCAAAAACCACAGCCTGACTTTTCCATTGGGGAAAAAAAAAGGAAAGGAAAGAAAAGGGGTTTAGGAAATCTGCAGTGGCTAAGGCATGAGAGTACAAGTGGGGAAAGGTTCATGTGTCTTTAACTTTCCCACTTAAGCAATCTCAGCTGCACTAAATTTGCTGGGAGAAGCTTTGTATGTGCATGTCCAAATGTATGTTCATTGGTATGTACTTATCAGGCCCTTCGAAGAACCCCCCCCCAAAAAAAACTATTAAGTTATTTCTGAGTAGTTTCCTTTATTCTTCATCTATAGACAGACATCTTGCTAAATTAAAGCAATTATTTATTTTGATATTCTGAGAATCATGGGAAGGGCTGGTCCAGAGGTTAAAGATGCTGAGCTTGTCAGCTGGACTGCTGAAAAGCCCAGGTTTGAGACCCGAACCTTGGGTGAGCTCCCGCTCCTTGCTCCAGCTCCTGCTCACCTAGCAGTTTAAAGGAATGCAAAAGCGAGTAGATTAATAGGTACCACTTTGGCGGGAAGGATATGGTGGACTTTCGGCATATAGCCATGGTGGCAACATGACCATGAAATTTGTCTTCCCTGGCTCCCTTGGCCAATAAAAAGAGATGAGCACCACGCCCTACAATTGGACATGATTGACAGGGAAACCTTTACCTTTTTTATTCTGTAAATCACTAATTTCTACCTGGTATCTTACCAGTATTTTTCATACATATGGTCTGCAAGTTGAGTCATGGCAACTGGATTTCTTTTCAATGTTGCCCTGACTCAGCTTCCAGACAACTCTACCTGGATGATTGAGAATCTTCATTGAATATTCCATACATATTATGAGATCAAAATGGTAACAAAACAAAAACAAAACCAAAAACAAAACATAGCAATAGCACTTAGACTTATATACCGCTTCATAGTGCTTTACAGCCCTCTCTAAGCAGTTTACAGAGTCAGCTTATTGCCCCCAACAATCTGGGTCTTCATTTTACTGCCCACAGAAGGATGGAAGGCTGAGTCAACCTTGAGCCGGTCAGGATCGAAGTCCTGGCAGTGGGTGGACTGAATCTGCATTACTGCATTCTAACCACTGTCCCACCATGGCTCTTAAACATCCCCTTTAAGTAAAAAAGAAAAAGAAGCTGTCACTGGCAATTACTAATAAAGCTCATTCCAAATAAATTGTAAGAGAACAATTTTATCCTTCTAGATAAATTTCGTTGTTATGGTTTCTTCCTTCCTTTTCTAGGACTAACATTTTTAAAGGCTATTTGCATGCATCTGTAGCTCGTACGGGCCATTCTAAATAAGTCATATTTTAGATAAAATTGGATTAGTTGGGTCTCGTGTATAGCTCATTTCAGTGCTAAGAATATGTAAAAAGGCACTCTATGTTATGAACTGTGCAATAATACAGAAGGGAACACTAGAGATAGCTTACTTGAAAACCATCTGTTATGAACTATGGGGGATGGGGGAATTAAAATCTCTATTTCCTGCACCAAGTGCCCCATTAGTGCATGCTGTCTATACGGGTCGTTGATGTTCACCCAGCTGTCAAGTGGAACCAAAATGTTCTCCTGTTACAAGTTGCATACCTAAAAGGATAAAATATATATTTCATTGTTCAGTAGCAGAAAGGTTGTAACAACCGCTATAAAGAAAATGGGCCTGAACATTTGCTTGTTTGATACAGCTACATCTCTTTGTGCGTGAAAAATATTCAGGACGATGTCCTAAATATTGAAGCCTTTAGAGATAAGTCACAGTCCACAACTCAAATCGAAAGCAGCAGAGATGACTGGTGAAGAAGCTAAGAGATTTAATGAACACTCCTATAAATACTTTGAGGTTCCTGAATCCCTCAGTCCATAGGATAGAGTGCATTGTGTCCTCCAAAGGCGAAAGAGATATAAGGGGCCTGTGAGATAAAAATTACCTCACAGTTGCTGTGACTATTAATGGCATTTGATTTGGACAAGTAAATAAGCAATCAGAAAGCAGCTCATGAATTTGAAACTCCTGGGCTTTCTTATGCCCTCCCCTAACTGCCACTGTGACAGTATAAAAGGAGATGCTTGACAGAAAACAGTTGAGTTCGGTTCGGGATCACAGTTCGAGATCATATGCAGATCTGTATTAACAAAAGCCTACTTCTTCTGAGAAAGAAAAGACCGAACTTCAATCGCATAGAGCGATTACACAGAGAGCTGACAGGACATTTAAGAAAAGGACTGACTTCCGATATTCTTGTTGAATAGACTTTGTTTTACTTTTATGTAAATAAAAACAGTTTAACGAAAACTACTTGTGAGGCTCATTTGTTCTAGTAGATTGTAAAAGATATAAGGTTACGGTCCACCTCAATTTCCCCTCCATTCACAGGGCCCTTGGCTCTCTCTGAGCTTGGTTGTTTTTTTCTTACAGATGTTTCATTACCCAAACTAAGTAACATCATCACTGCTATTTTGAATACATTTTAGCACTGATGGTGTTACCTAGTTTGGGTAAGGAAACGTCTGCAAAAAAACCCCAACAACAACCAAGCTCGGGGAGCACCATTTCAACCCTGAGGTACAAATATTCTCCTTTAAAGAGATATAATCTCAGAAACGAAGATCCAAATTCATCTTGCAATTTCTATAGCATTATTCGTGGACCTCACCTATTCAATTTTGGTAGTAGGTGATCTCTGGAGGCAGGAAAACCTGTGGAACTGCAACTCCAAGCCTGACTCCTTGAATAGACCCTGGAGCAAACCAGAGGTGGGATTCAGCCAGTTTGGACAAGTTCAGGTGAACCAGTAGTTAAATTGCTGGCTAGCCCCTCCCCTCCCCTCTCTGTAACTTCCAGGAGTCCCCACGCACCCCATTTTGGCTCCTAGGTAAGTGCAAGGAGGCCTACTAGGCCCAAAATTCAGGCGCTGGGAGGTGCAGCACACCTCCCACAGCCTGTTTTCCCCTTGGCCATGCCCACCATGTCCACGCCCATCCAGCCGGTCATTAGGGCAGAGAACCAGTTGTTAAATTATTTGAATCCTACCACTGTGGCAATCTATACACCTCCAAACTTGTAGCATACAATAGAGTGCCAGGATCACTTTTGTTATCTTCGAGACCGCCTGCTGCTACCGACGACCTCCCATCGACCCGTGCGCTCCCACAGAGAGGGCCTCCTCAGGGTGCCATCGGCCAAACAATGTAGGCTGGTGACCCCCAGGGGGAGGGCCTTCTCTGTGGGGGCACCTACCCTCTGGAATCAGTTGCCCCCAGAGATAAGGAGAATCCAAGACCTCAGTGCCTTCCGCCGTGCCCTTAAAACCCACTTTTTCCAGCAAGCTGGGCTGGCTTAAGAAGAAATTTTTAAATGTTTTAATTGGTTTCTGATTTTTAATTTGTGGGCCAAATTTATATATATATTAATTGTTTTTTAATATTTGTATTTCATGTTCTTAATTCTGGCTGTACACCGCCCTGAGTCCTCAGGGAGAAGGGCGGTATATAAATTGGAAATAAAATAAATAAATAAAAATAAATAAATATTTGCATATCCGTCAACTGGATTTACCACAAATGATTAAACTTCAGTAGGAATGCATGAAAATCCAGGTCTAAGAATTGCACTTCTAGAAGAACACAGATCTTTTCCGAAAGATAACTTTTCTGTCCTTAAAAACCTCACAGCATGTATAGAACTAGTACTTTGGAGCACAAGTAAACCATTTTCCATGCTATGCAAAAAGACTACATCAATTCCAGCTCTCAATATTTATCAAAAATTCCAACAAGAAGAATCGGCCAGCTTTTTGAACTGTGGCTATGTTATGGCATCCAATGTGACTTTTGTCCCCATGAAAAAATATAATTTGAAACAGGGAGACTTTAGAATGAACTTAAAATTTACCAACTGAATATTGATGTTTTGAAATGGCCTCCACCAATTTTGAAAATTGCTTCTCTTCTGCTTGTTAGACTTTTCTTATTTATATTACATTATATCTATAATCTGATATAAATATATTCACCTTACGTCCTATTTGATATCAACAAATGACATTTCTGACAGAGGCATAAATGTTTAGAACCAATTGTAAAATATGTCTATTTTACATATTTCTTAGTAAATATGTTTTGGATTAAAAGGTATCCAATTGAACCTAAGGAGTAATAAAACTTGGAAGCTTCTTGGAAAAAAAATATTTTGCTAAGTTTTTGTGCTTTGAATGTTGAAGGATGAATAATATTGCAATTTATAATAAAGAAATAAACAAGCAATATATAGCCTCCCCTAAACTCTGCATATCTGTGAAACAGAATTAGAATTCCCAATTTGTATGGTCAGTCCTGTTCTGAAGAAAATAAGTATATAATGTTCTAAATCTAAAACAACATACTTCACTTGCCTTCTGGATCATCACCATGCAGAATTCTGAAAACAAAAATAGACCAAATGCCTATTTATTTAATGACAATATTCCTATGCCATTTTTTCCACTTAAAAATACCAGAGTGGATTGTATGAAAAATATAACTATATTTCATTTATTAAATTTATTTATTCATTAAATTTGTTTGCTGCCCATCTCACTATAATCAAGGAGTTACAGTCATAACCAACAAATGATTTGTTAATCCCTAGTAATTACGAAGAAGATAAGGAGATGAAAAAATCTGGGCAAACCAAAAAAATTTTGGGGAAAACTCTTTTTGAATGTGACCCCACCAATTATTCATTGGATGTTTTTCCACCTGTCATGTACCATTATGGAAAATCTCCAATATAAATAAACAGTTAGTATATCAAAAAAATAAAAACTAATGTCATGCCCCCATCGGAGCCTGAATCTGTAGGGGAAGATGAGCTGGAACAGGAGCCGACAGAGATCGAGGAGGCGGCTCTGTTGGCTTGGGAAGAAACTGGGGAAGTGCAGGGTCAGTCTGGGCAGGGCTTTTCAGGATTAGAAAGGCTTGTAGATAGGGAGGAGCAGGAGAGACAGAGCTCAGGCAATGAGCAAGAACCATCCCCTCCTGATCCTAGAGCATGAAGAGAAGAGAGAAGGCGAGAACAATGCAGACTGAGCCAGCTACGAGGGAGGAGAGTGCCCCTTCACAAGGCACACATGGAAACTGAGACATAAGGAGATGCTGGTGGGAGGGCATTTGTCAGGAACAAGCATTGAATCTGTAGAGCCTCATGTGCACTTGCTGATGCCTGGAGATTACTGTGCTCTGTCTTGTGGGGCTTGCCCAGTTTGCCTCCTTCGCTGAACTTCTGGCTCTGTTTTGCTCACCTTGCTTACTGAACTACTTGCAGCCAAAGGCTGCTGAAGGTGCGTGTGAGAGCTTTGCTCCAGGACTTGCAGAAAACATGTGGATGTTTTGGGGCAAAGTTGGAGTAATAAAGGGCAGTTAGACCTGTTCTCTGGCTGTGTTTCTTTCATACCATACCCCAAGTCATCACAACTAATTTAGAATCCTGAACATACTATATTTTCTATCATTGAGAATTTTTATTTCAGGAAATACTTATGCATCTTACCATCTCCAGTGATTTAAAAGCAATGAAATACTCTTTTTAAGCATATAAAGGTAAAGTTAAAGGCCCGCATATGCATGCTAGTCGTTTCTGGCTCTAGGGGTGGTACTCACCTCCATTTCAAAGCCAAAACTGTCCGATGATGTCTCCGTGGTCACGTGGCCAGCATGACTAAACGCCAAAGGCGCACGGAGTGCTGTTACCTTCCCACCAAAGTGGTCTCTATTTTTCTACTTTCATTTTTTTAAATGCTTTCAAACTGCTAGGTTGGCAGAATCTGGGACAAGTAACAGGAGTTCACTCCATTATGTGGCTCTAGGGATTCAAACCGCTGAACTGCCGACCTTCTGATCGACAAGCTCAGCGTCTTAGCCAGTGAGCCACCGCATCCCTTAAGTCATATATGGGATTCTGACATATATTTTTGCATGCATATGTTTATCATTATTTGTTATGTCCTTATAAGGACATCCGCCCTGATTGGCTGCCAGCCATCGGGCGGGAGATTTGAATCCCTGTCTAGGGGCGGTGCGTCTGCCGGGAGCGAATATAAGGAGAGCTCCGGCAGCGCGCCAGCAGTCTTCTTTTACTTGTTACATTGTAAATAAAGTTGTTACATGTATCGAGCTGGTCACGTCTTCTGTTCCTGCGCCTGATCTAACACTGGCGACGAAGGACTAGAGAAGAGAACCTGAGAAAGACTCACGGCACGATCGCCCAAGAGCTGAAGTCACTTCACCACAGCGACTTCCAGAATGGCTACCCCGCAAGCCCCGATGACCGCGCTGAACCCGTTCGACCCATCCCGGGAGAAGTGGAGGTCATACATGGTCCGATTCCGGCAGTTCCTGCGAGGCAATGGATACCAGAACCTCGATGATGAGAGGAAAAGAGCCCTCTTCCTGGCTCATTGCGGATCGGACGTCCTAGAGATGGCAATGGACCTCGTGGCACCTAGGGACATCGAGGAGATGTCCTGGAACGACCTGCAGGACGTCTTACAGGAGCACTATGCACCTACAGGCACCCCCATCGCAAACAGGTTCACCTTCCAGCAAAGAAACCAGCGGGAAGGTGAATCCATCAAAGAATTCGTGGCAGCGCTCCGTCAACTCGCTGCCAACTGTGAGTTCGATAATGTGGACAACGCCATCCGGGACCGCATTGTTTTTGGAATGCGAGATGTGGGGCTGCAAAAGAAATTCCTCAGCAGGAAGAGGATTCCGCTTAAAGACGTCCTCGACGAGGCAACAGCGGCAGAGACGTCCGAACAAGCAGCCGCCGCAATGGTAAAAGCAAGAGGCATCCATAAGATCCACAAGTCGGGCCCAACCTCATCAGACGAGGCAACCACTCAATCCGAGTCTGATGAGGAAATGGCCGTCCACAAGGTGTCCCGCCCTCCCAGGCGGGAAACACCACAGCATGGCGACCGTGGAGAGCGATGCGGCAGCTGCAGAGGCGACCACCCCAGAGCAACCTGCAGATGGAGGGACGCGACCTGCCGCCGATGCCTGAAGAGGGGCCACATCGCCGAGGCCTGCAGAGCCACAGACCCAGCCCCGGAGCCGCCCAGACCGCGATTCCGGGAAAATCGCAAAGATAATCAGAGGACATCCAAACGGTCCTCAAACCAGTCCCGGCGCGGGGAGGAGGAATATCCCCGAAACAGAACGGTGCACCAGACCACCACCATTGCTCACACAAGCGACGAGGGGACCACCAAGTTCCACGTGACGCTGCTAGCAGAGGGGTCTCCGTGCAAGATGGAGGTAGACTCTGGATCCGCCTTCTCCATCATGGACTGGCAGCACCTACAACAGCTGAAACCGGCATACAAAAGGACCCAGCTGAAAGCCCCGAAAGACAAACTTGTGGACTTTAACGGAAACCCCATTGAAATCCTAGGCAGAGCAACCATCCATGTGAAGTACAACGACTTCGATGGAAAGCTACCCATCACCATTGTGCAGCACAGCCGACCGAACCTGTTGGGCGTGGAGTGGTTCAAGCCTCTAGGACTTTCACTCCAGGGCATCCACGAGATCCGCAGGGACGAACTCGACTCCATCATCGAAGAGTTCAAAGAAGTCTTCGATGGTAAGCTGGGGAAATTTGTGGGGAGGCCAATCTCTTTTAATCTGGACAAGGGAATCACCCCAATCAGGCTCAAGCCCCGCCGAGTTCCATTTGCCCTGCGGCCTAAAGTAGATGAACAGCTGGATAAGCTGATCGCCCAGGGCGTACTGGAACCGATCGATCATGCCTCATGGGAGACCCCCCTTGTGACCCCACTGAAGCATGATGGGTCTGTGCGCATCTGTGCTGACTACCGTTGCACCATCAACAAGGCGTTGGCACAGAGCGCATACCCAGTCCCAGTGGTGCAACATCTGCTGCATTCCCTGGGATCTGGATCAATTTTCGCGAAACTGGACCTGGCCCAGGCTTACCAGCAACTGCCAGTGGATGACAAAACGGCGGAGGCCCAAACGATTGTCACGCACAGAGGGGCATTTAAATGTAACCGCCTCCAATTTGGAGTCAGCACTGCCCCTGGCATCTTCCAATCCATGATGGAACGCCTTCTCCAAGGCGTTCCAGGGGTGGTGCCTTACTTCGATGATGTGCTCATCTCCGGTGACTCGAGACCCCAACTCCTTGAAAGGCTCAGGCTTGTCCTGCAGCGGTTCAAGGCCAAGGGTTTGAGGGTCAGGCGGGACAAGTGCATCATAGGAGTACAGGAAGTCGAGTTCCTGGGCTTCCTCATTGATAGCACAGGCATACACCCCACCAAAGCAAAAGTGGAAGCAATCCATGAAGCTCCAAGCCCAAAAAACAAAACGGAGCTTCAGGCTTTCCTTGGGTTGCTCAACTTCTACGCCATTTTCTTAAAACAGAAAGCCACAGTTGCTGAGCCACTCCACCGCCTGCTGGGGAAATCGGCTTCCTGGAAGTGGGGCCAGGAAGAGGAAGCAGCATTCCGGGCCATCAAGGGACTATTGACGTCCAAAAGCGTCCTCATCCAATACAGCGAGACGCTCCCCATCAGACTGACCTGCGACGCGTCGCCCTACGGGGTGGGGGCAGTCCTCAGCCACGAACTGCCCAATGGCTCGGAAGCCCCAATCGCGTACTTCTCAAAGACTATGTCCGGCGCAGAACGGAACTATAGCCAGCTGGACAAAGAAGCCCTGGCCATCGTGGCCGGAGTGAAGCACTTCCACGAATACCTCTACGGAAGACGCTTCACCATAGTCACAGACCACAAGCCTCTCCTGGGACTCCTCGCAGGCGACCAACCAACCCCGACCTTCATGTCCCCAAGAATGACGAGATGGGCCATCTTCCTAGCTGGCTACTCCTATAGGCTCATGCACCAGCCAGGCACAGCCATAGGGAACGCTGACGCCCTCAGCAGATGCCCGTCGAAGAAGCCGGTCGAGGACCCAGCCCCCACGCTTCACCTACTTCACATTGATGACGACGCCAGCTGCCCGGTGTCATCCGCAGATGTGGCCGTCCACACCCAAAAGGACCCCACACTCCGCCAAGTGAAGTCATGGATCCTCAGAGGGTGGCCAGCGGAAAAGCCAGAGGAAAGGTTCAGCCCGTTCGCCAGGAAACAGGAGGAGCTGTCCACCATCAAAGGCTGTCTGCTATGGGGAGACAGGGTGCTGATTCCAAGCACTCTGCAACGGCGGACGCTAGAAACCTTACACAAGGGGCATCCGGGCATCGTCCGCATGAAGGCCCTGGCACGGAGTTATGTCTGGTGGCCCTCCATGGACAGAGACATTGAACAATGGGTCTCCAGATGTGACCCGTGCCAAGAAGTCCGCCCAGCGCCACCGCAATCCGAAGTCGCGAAGTGGGAGACCCCCAGCAACCCCTGGTCGAGGATACACATTGACTTCGCGGGTCCGATGCAAGGGCGACACCTCCTCATCGTGGTAGATGCCTTCTCCAAATGGCTCGAGGTGGTGCCCATGGCATCTACCACAACAGACGCTACGATCCGAGCCCTGCGCCGCCTGTTTGCCACACATGGTCTACCGGATGTGCTGGTCTCAGACAACGGCCCCCAGCTCACATCCCTGGCCATGGAGTCCTTCCTGGCAGGACTGGGCATCCGCCACGCCCTGTCCGCCCCTTACAGGCCGGCCGGAAACGGACAAGCCGAACGCATGGTCCGACTGACCAAAGAGGCCCTCACCAAGATGGGCCCGGGGGACTGGCAAGAGCGCATAGACAATTTCCTCCTCACACAGCACATCACGCCACACGCCACCACCCACAAGAGCCCGGCCGAACTGTTGATGGGCAGAAGATTGAGGTCACCCTTGGACCGGCTGCACCCCCAATACAGCCCAGAAGTGACCACAACCGCCAGCCGCCCGCTTCGCGCCTTCAGCAACGGAGATTCAATCTTCGCGCTAAACTTTAGCGGCTCTCCTAAATGGCTGAAAGGGAAAATTGCCAGCACAACCGGCCCAAAATCCTACATCGTCGAGTTGGAAGATGGACAGTTCACGAGACGCCACATCGACCAACTCCGAAAAAGGTGGGGGGGGGGCACATGAAAACCAGCCTGACGAGGGAGGCCTACAACACCCCGACGAGGTAGGCCTCCAACACCCTGACGAGGTAGGCCTACCACACCCCTGCGAGGCAGAGCAGCACCACCCCGACAAGGTTGGCCCAGCCCACTACCAGATGCTGTCACATCGGCAGCCCAGCGAGGTAGACCGGGGCCAGCCCCACGGGGGATGGCAACACCAACCCAGCCAGGTGGGCACCGGGCACGGCAAGGCCAGGGACCACCAACCCAGCCCGCAGGTAGACCGGGACCTGCCCAGAGGAGGAGCAGCGCACCCCACCAGTTACAGCAGCCCATGCCAGCCCAGCCAGGGAGACTGCAGTTCCAGGCGAGTAGACCGGGACCCAGCCAAGATGGGCACCCCACGACCCACGGGCGAGGGTGGCACACGGCTCACCGACGTGGGGGACCCCCGCCCATCACGGAAGACAGCCAACAAATGACACCCTGACCCGGATGACCCCAGGCACCACCCGACGGTAGACCAGGGACTAGGGGGAAGGGAAAGCCGACAACAACCCGGCCAGGTAGACCTGCACCACCCCGGCAGGGGAGACCTCCGCCGCCCCGCAGAGGTAGTGCCACAACAACAGCCCGACCAGGTCGACCACCACCGACCAGACGGGGTAGACCAACGCCAGCCCGACCTAGCAGACCAACGCCACCCCTGCGAGGTCGGACAACGCAACACAGGCCAGCACCACCCGCAGCCGGCGGGCCGGTCCAGAGGGCACCAAACAGAACCACCACCCACCCAGCACCAGGCCGAACCGCAACCGAACCGCAGCGCCCGGGAGACCAGGGAGGAGCAACCGATGGACTTACCGAGACTCAGACGCTCTTCCCGGGTCGGAACCGAGCCACCGAGGCGAGGCGACAGATCCACAGGCCAGGAAGAAGACCACCAGAACCAGCCATCCAAGGTCGGCGGTCCGGCCGGAGGCGCTGGGGGTGACCCCGCTCACTCGACAGCCGAACCAAGCCCGGTTCCGGAGAGGGAGCCGGGAGACGACAGAGCCCCGTCCATCCAGGTCGGAGACGGAGAACAAGTGAGACTGCGCAGGTCAGCTAGGGTGCCGAGGCGTCCTACGTACCTGCGGGACTACGTGACTGTTGTGAACGAGATTGACAGTTCAGACTAAGGGGGGAGGAGTGTTATGTCCTTATAAGGACATCCGCCCTGATTGGCTGCCAGCCATCGGGCGGGAGATTTGAATCCCTGTCTAGGGGCGGTGCGTCTGCCGGGAGCGAATATAAGGAGAGCTCCGGCAGCGCGCCAGCAGTCTTCTTTTACTTGTTACATTGTAAATAAAGTTGTTACATGTATCGAGCTGGTCACGTCTTCTGTTCCTGCGCCTGATCTAACATTATTGTCCCAAACTTTTATACTCTGACCCTTATGTGTGTGTGTGTGTGTGTGTGTGTGTGTGTGTGTGTGTGTCTATAAATATAGCATTAGTGAACAAGGAGAATTTCAGAAAATAACCATGATTTGAGAAGGAAAGGCACTTTTATTCACCTGAGAAAAGACACTACGAGAACATGGTGTCTATATATCTTTCTTTGTTTTGTTTTTTTATTGACCAGGCTGCTATCAAAATGTCATTTTCTCCAGTGCATGTAGTAAAGAAAATCTCGTTGTTCTCTCTCTGTTTCTCCCTTTTAGTCAGCAATCACCATTCAGAATAATGCACCTGGAAATGCATCTGCTGAATACTTAAAAATAGGGGGAAGGAAGACTGGCCTCGAACAATGACAAAAATGGATGGAAATTAAGGATACTTCTCTGGTCACTGGCAAGGGTATAGATTGATAATGACAGCTCACAGTTTCCCCTTACAATAGGCAACTGGGAAAGAGATTCTTTTTTTCCCCCTCTGCTTTAGAGAGAAAAGAAAGAAAACATGGCAAATGAGAAATCCTGCTGAGAAGATCCAAATGTTTGCCACTTCATTTCAATAGTACCATTGTTGAGATCCAAACCAGCACGTGTTGATTGGGAAAGTTTAATCCTCAATCAGGAAATTGTTAAGGACAGCAAATAGCACTTCTTTTGTCAATTCGCTGTTGATTAAGATTGGAGGAGAAAATTAAAGCCAAGAACACACATGGCTAGGCTACAAGGAAGAGGAAAATAAAACAATGACATTACAACAATTGGCTTCGTTTTGTCACCATTTCCCCTTCTTAATTGCCTCCAGAGAAAACTTAGCCCAGAATTTAAGTAGACCATCTGGGCAGTTTTTCTTTTTTTCGCACATTGATTCTGGTAATAATGGGTATGAGGAAAAAAGAAGATTAGGGAGGTCTAATTTTGAGCGTGGTTAAGGATGTAAATCTGCAAGATTCATCTTCCTGGAAAATGAACTTCTCGTTTCTAACAGAGCATCACTTTTGGCTCCCATTTTTCAAAATAATGATACCAACTTGTGTGAGCAACAATGTCTTTTCAGAAAGGTACCATTTTAGATTCAAGGACATGCACAAGTTTCAGGGAGACTTCCTGGAAAGATTTCCAAGGGGCCTTAAAAATAATGTTTAAGTATAAGTGAAACGTATACTACCCCAAACATGCACAATTTAAAATTATTGTGTAAAGTCCTACCTCACCGATCTTATCAAGAAAGCAGAACTCTTGAAACACTTAACATTTCAAAAGGAACTTCTATTGAAAGATGGGAATAGCAAGGAGATCTAGGCAGGATCTGAGGTTTCCCGCTCAAAACGCTAAATTAAACTATGCAAGCAAAGCCCCTCCCAATGTCCAGTCCATCTTTGAGCCAATCCCAGGTGGCGAAGATATTTTGAGAACCTCAGGCACAGAAGGTGATATCTGTTATTCTCTCAGCCGCTTTGGTTTCACTTTCTCCATCACCGAGATAGCCAGATGGCTCCAACAACATTCCATTCCTCCTCCCTAGGATGACCCGAGGCACATTCCTTCCCCCTTCCTATTTCCCTCAAGGTCCCGTACAACAAAGCAAGTGAAAGCCCGTGAAAGATTCCCCCTCAAGCCTCCCTCCTCCCAACAAAATGGCAGCGTCGCAATAGCTTTCTATGGGACCTGATATATTGTTGTTGTTATAAAGATTATAATTTTTTTTCCCAATCTTCCAGGCCAGGAATCTATGTACTTTATCCAAAGCAAAAAATATATTGGAAAAAACAAATTTCACTGTCATTGTTATTTATTTATTTTTTTGAGTTTTCAGAGTTTTAGATTTTTATTCTTTATTCCTAAATGTTAGGCATATTAATAATGTTTACTAGTAAATAATGAACTTAGAATATATCTTTATTTTAAGAATGACCTTGAAGTGAAGACCTCTTGGGGGGAATAGCTGGCCTAAATTTTGACCTGTTACTGTTGTTGTTGTTACATCTTGTCTGATAAAAGAGTGCTGAAGACCTAAAAGCTTGCACACATTCATTCCATTGCATATTATGGAAGTTGGATATAGAATTCAGATTTTCTTCTACCAATAATGATGGATACAAAATCATTTATTAACGAATGAAGGCAGATATATGTGTCCCAGGATAATGTTGCAGGATCCACCGGTAACAGAGGTTTAGTATTCCTAGCTTTTGGGCTCGTGCTGGAATTCCTCAGGGAATCTCTCTCTACCAGAATGTGTAGAGAATGTGTACATTCTGATAGAGAGAAGTACCCTGAGGATGGGCTCCAACTCAAATTTGAAAGCTCGGAATACTAAACCTCTGGTCCCAGTGACCGACACCGATTGGATCATGAATCAGTTATTGAGTTTGATGTTGCTTCTCTATCGAATTGGCCACCCCTGAGCATACCTTTTGTAGTGTTTGGAAGGAATTGATATTGGAGATTATTTATTCCAAATGCTGCATTTAATTCACTGAGGAGAGAGTTTGTTGTTCTAACGTTCCTTCTAAGAGGATATACCTTAATCATAGAGTATACCTTAAAATGAAATATTATCAAACAATTCTTTTTTTGTGTGGGTGCAGTGTTATGATTTTCACTCTGAAATGTATTTAACTGCATAGAAAGGCTAATGCCTGCATGTAATTCAGCTGATTAAATCCCATTGAACCATTACTACTCACCCACTTATAGTACAACTGTTTAGAATTTGGCAGTCTCCTTATCCCTCTCCCTCTCCCTCTCTCCTCCCTCCCTCTCTCTCTCTCTCATGAGATATACACACACAGAGACACACACAATATATATATAAATTATATAGTAGGGAATATATATCCCTTATTATATAATTAAATAAAAGTGATTGGAATTCAAGCAGTCTGCAGTGCAAGATTTTTAATTCAGTGTAATGGTTGTGGAGAGTTTCTTATAATTAAAAACATTATCAATCTTATAATTAGTTAGCTCTTGTTTAAATATGTAAGAAAATTAAAACCTCATTGGATCAGATTCCACCGACTCCATTTATTTAGACAGTGCAGATTTCCAGTGGTGTTAAATATAGATTTTAATTAATCCACACTTTCTTCACTTTCATTTTTTTCCAAATATCTTTGTGACTTTCAATCTGCATTATCTCATTACTGGGGGTTCCAATTTTAGATCTAACCAAAAAAAAAGGTCCATTGAATTCATGAGCCATGATGGCGCAGTGGTTAAAACGCAGTATTGCAGGCAAACTCTGTCCGTAGTCTGCAGTTTGATCCTGATGGGCTCAAGGTTCTCAGCCTTGCATCCTTCTGAGGTCAGTAAAATGAGGACCTAGATGGTTGGGGGCAATATGCTGATATTGTAAAGCACCCAGAGAGTAATATACGTACTCTCTGAGTATATGAGTCACTATAAATTTATAGGCTATTGCTATTTATTCCCCATCCAGAAATTGTGATCCTTTTAAGAAGAACCGGATGAAATTAGTTGACTCAAGGGAACACACTAAAAGCATGGATGCTATTTTAAAGCTACATTAAGTAAATTTAAGAAAATCCAGATTCTTCATTTAGCATTTTGTAACTTATCTCAGTATGCCTAAATGCTTGGTATTATATAAAACAGCACTGCCTGTGCAAAAGAAGGCGTCTAGAGGTATAAAACCAAGTTTAACAAAAGTACCCAAAGAAAAAATTAAGGGGACATGGGGGAAAAAACCAAAAGCAGCACAGGACTATGACTCCAGTATGTTGTAGGAGAATGGCTGGGAAGAAAGAATTAGGTAAAATATTCTAAATGGGCAAGATTATTTTATTAAAAATTGCTTAAAACCATTGTAAGCCGCCCTGAGTCTTCGGAGAAGGGCGGCATATAAATCAAACTAATAAATAAATAATAGAGAAATAAATAAACATGTTACCTATACTGATTAATGCAGAAGCATTTTCTGTGGTTCATGGCACCACACCAGTGGTGAAATCCAATTTTTTTTACTACTGGTTCTGTGGGCTTGGCTTGGTGGGTGTGGTGTGGCTTGGTGGGAGTGGCAGGGGAAGGATACTGCAAAAACTCCATTTCCACCCCACTCCAGGGGAAGAATACTTCAAAATCCCCCTTCCCTCCCCACCACTGGGGGAAGGATATTGCAAAATCTCCACTCCCACCCCACTCTGGGGCCAGCCAGAAGTGGTATTTGCCAGTTCTCCGAACTACTCAAAATTTCCGCTACTGGTTCTCTGAACTGCTCAAAATCTCTGCTACTAGTTCTCCAGAAACTGTCAGAACCTGCTGGATTTCACCCCTGCACCACACACAATCTGATTTTATGGCCTGTGTCCCCCATTAACACAATCCTTGTGATATAATCTCCTGATAATTTAAAATATTGTGATAGCTCAAGACAGAACACCAAAATCTCTGCTGGTTCATCGACATATCGTTTGTTTCAAAATTACCCTGTGTTATTGTTAGAATGCTTAGATATTAAAGTTGGTTGCATTGAAAGAGGAAGGAGACAGAAATCAAAAGAGAAAGGGAGAAACTGAGGTATGTTTAGATCTAAATCCGAGGGCTGCTGAAGGCAGGATATGGCAGGGCAGGGGTGGGTTCTACTTACCTTTACTACCAGTTCAAAACAGGAAGCTTCTGCGCATGTGCAGATAGCAGATGATGACATCCGGGGCAGTGGGTGGAGCCTCACACCGGTCTTACTACCAGTTTTTGCGAACCAGTCTAAACCGGGGGCAACCCACCACTAGGCAGGGGGAGTAGGTGCCACTGCCACCTTGCAAGCTGAGTCCCCCAGTACCTCTCTGTTTTAGCCAGACGGTAGCAGTTGTAGCCCCTGTGGTCCTTGGCACAAGACTCGGCATCCACATCCTGAAAGTATCTCGCACGGCAAATCAGCCGGGGTGATTTGTTCTATGGCGAATTGCCGAGGGCGAGGCAATGGGAGAGGAGCATGAGGAGGGACAGCCAGAGAGGGATGCACACAGTGGGTTGGTTGAAGCAGAGGGATCGGGATGAACACAGCTGGGACTGTGTGGGCAGGAAGGGGTGTCCACAGTGGGGAGGCTTGAGCAGGGGGGGAGCAGGTGTAGTGGCCAGGGTGAGGCGGCTGCAGCCAATTGTCCCATTCTGCATATTATTGCTTGTTCTCTGAGGCAAGGATTGGCCCCTTTCTTATGTCTTTCTAGAAAATTGTAAAGAGCAGAATGTTTTAGAAGACCTTTCAGGACTTATTGTGGAGCCATCAAATACTTTGTGATTTGTTGTTATGTTATTTTCTATTTTTCTATTATTTCATTTATTCATAATGTTTATATAGCCTCCCCACCTCTCCCCAAGATGATTTAGGTGACTTACAAATAATAACAATAATATTTCCCCCTTAGGCGTGAAAGCCAGCTGGGTGATCTTAAGCCAATCACTCTCTCAGCCCAACCCACCTGACAGGGTTGTTATTGTTGTTGTTGTTGTTGTGGGGAAAATAGCAGTGGCGAAATCCAAATATTTTTACTACCGGTTCTGTGGGCATGGCTTGATGGGCGTGATGTGGTGGACATGGCAGGAGAAGGATACTGCAAAATCTCCATTCCTACGCCACTCTGGGGCCAGCCAGTGATGGTATTTGCCAGTTCTCCGAACTACTCAAAATTTCCGCTACCGGTTCTCCAGAACCTTGGTGGTGCAGCAGACTAAAGTGCTGTTAAGTAACACCAGCTGCCTGCAATTACTGCAAGTTCAAATCTCACCAGGCTCAAGGTTGACTCAGCCTTCCATCCTTTCGAGGTAGATAAAATGAGGACCCGGTTTGTGGGGGCAATAAGCTAACTTTGTATAAAAAAGATACAAAGGGGGCCTGAAAGCCCTACTAAGCAGATATATACAAAAGTATGAAGGCTATTGCTTAACGCATTGTAAGCCACCCTGAGTCTCTGGAGAAGGGCAGCACATAAATCGAACCAATAAAATAAATAAATAAATAAATAAACCTGTCAGAACCTGCTGGATTTCACCCCTGGAAAATAGGAGATGGAAGTTGTATTTAAGAATGTTCACCGCCTTGAGGTATTTATAAGAATAAAGGCAGGAAATAAATAAATAAATAATAAAACTTCCTCCTTCCCCCTGAAAGTTTATAGGCCTAAACATTCCAGAATCTTCTATAGGGGGGGAAAAAGAGAAAAGAAATATTGAGTTATTTCCTTCCCTATGTTCAAAAATTTAGGCCACAATGCAAAAAATTCTACATGAAGCTTCTACAAATTCTATAGATAGTGTATTCTGAGACCAGTCTGGTCTCAGAGCAAAATCTGGTGGCCTAGTTTTCTATCAGAAGTTTCCAAACAACTACAAATGTAGGGGAAAAATGGTAATTGCTCATTTTTATTTGGGTTTTATGCATTTAAATGTGCTCAGGGTTAAATGATCCAACTCCAAACACTTAAGTCACAAGAGTATAACTAGGGGGGTGGGAAAAATAGTATGGTGACATAGCATCAATGAAAATTTAAAATTCCACATAGGATGCAATCTAAAGGAATCTATTTTTATCTCTTTTTTTTTTCTTAAATCCGTTTTCTAGGTTTCACAGATTGCCCTAAAGTTTCATTAAGAAGAAATTTGCTATGAATGTCAAGATTTCTCTGCGCCTGAAGTATCTGGGGAATTTAGTGGGAAGCAAAACTAATTGCAAGAAGTCATCTTCCACAGCTGGGACACACCAGTATTGTATAGTGATACTGTTGTAGGCATGATATCCCTGTCTCTCCCTCTCTCCCTCTCTCCCTCCCTTTCACACACACACGCACGCACACACACACACACACACACACAGAGAGAGAGAGAGAGAGAGAGAGAGTAGAATGGGAAAGTATAACACAGGGATATCAAAGAGGCGGCCCATGGGCTGGGTGCATCATGCACAGGCCATACCCACCCCAGCTCCATGAAGGGGAAAAACATTGCAAAATGTCACGTGATGGCAATGTGACACAGCGAGTTTGATACCCGTGGTATAACAACATATATAGGGAACAGCTTTACACATAGCTTGATGGGAATTAAACTTGGACTACCTCATCTGAGCACAAACCACTGAACGACACTGCATCATTAAATGACAAATAGTCTTCACCAAGACAAATTCCTTGTGTGTCCAATCACTTGGCCAATAAAGAATTCTATTCTATTCTATTCTATTCTATTCTATTCTATTCTATTCTATTCTATTCTATTCTATTCCTTTCCATTCCATTCCATTCTTACTCTAGTGACTTCTAATCCCACTCTAGAAAGAGTGCAGAAGAAGAGCAAAGAGCAAAGATGATTAGGGGACTGGAGGCTAAAACATACGAAAAACGGTTACAGGAACTGGGCATGGCTAGTTTAGTGAAGAGAAGGACCGGGGGAGACATGATAGCAGATGTCAACATTCTGATGCTGCCACAAAAAGACGAGGCTTGACTTTTCATTTATTTATTTTTTCTGTAGATAATATCCCCTAGGAGATGGAATGGAGCGGGGGGGGGAAACATTCCTGTGGGGTGAGGTCAGAAGCTGGGGAGACTGACTTGGAAGATGGCCAATGAGAAGATGAGAATTGGGGAATGGAAAGGGAAGGGTTTGGGGGTCAGAGGGTTAGTATCGGCTACGACGAAGTAGCCGATCTGTCGTACTCAATAAATGGAATATTTCAGCAAAGATTAATTGTTTGGGAGTGCAATTTATTTGAGATGACATCAAAACCTGACAGCAGTCTTCCAATATTTGCAGGACTGCCATAGAGAGGAAGGAGTCAAACTATTTTCCAAAGCACCCAAAGGCCAGACAGGGAATAATGGATGGAAACTGAGAAAGGAGAGATTCAACCTGGAAATAAGGAGAAATTTTCTGACAGTGATATCAATCAACCAATGGAACAGCTTGCCTTCGGAAGTTGTGGGAGCTTCACCACATCACTTGAGACTTTCAAAAAAAGACTGGACTGCCATCTGTCAGAAATGTTATAGGGTCTCCTCTTGGAAAGAGGGTTGGACTCAGTGGTGGGTTGCCTCCGGTTCAGACCAGTTCTATAGAACTGGTAGTAAAACCAGCAGGAGGCTCCGCCCACTGACCCTGACGTCATCAGAAGCAATCTGTGCATGCACAGAAGCAAGGCGCGCAATCCCATTGCAAACCGGTAGTAAAGGTAAGTAGAACCCACCTCTGGTTGGACTGGATGACCTACAAGGTCCCTTCCAACTCTGTTATTCTGTGCTGCTATTCTTAGGCACAAAGGCAGCTGGATGACCTTGGGCTGATTAATTACCTTCTCAGAAAGGTAATTAGAAAGCAGGCAATGGCAACCATTTTTGAAATCTTGCCAAGGAAATTGCAAGGACTATAGGTAGTCCTCAACTTACAACCATTCTCTTAGTAACCATTCAAAGTTACAATAGCATTAAAATGTCACCTCCCGTATTGATTACTGCAATGCTCTCTACCTAGGGCTGCCCTTGAGGACCAACCGGAGGCTTCAGCTGGTACAGAATGCAGCCACGCGGGTCATGATGGGTGGTTCCCGATACGCCCATGTTACACCTCTCCTGCGCGACTTGCATTGGTTGCCAGTTGCTCTTCGGGTGAGATTCAAGGTGCTGGTGATGACCTATAAAGCCCTACATGGCTTAGGTCCAGGATATTTGTTGGACCATTTGCAACCAGAAACAGCTCCTCATCGCCCGGTGCGTTCTCACAGGGAGGGCCTACTCAGGGTGCCGTCAGCTAGATAGTGTTGACTGGCAACCCCTAGAGGCAGAGCTTTCTCTGTGGGTGCTCCCACCCTCTGAGACCAACTTCCTCTGGGGCTCCGATAGGCCCCTGACCTCCGCACCTTCCGCCGCGACTTAAAGACATGGTTGTTCAGTCTGGACTGGGGGGGGGGGGGTTAACATGTATTTTAACACGCTTTTATTAGTATAGTTTTTCTGACAAGCAAAGTCAATGGGTGAGCCAGATTCGTTTAACAACTGGGTTAATAACTTACCAACTGCAGTGATTCACTTAACGGCTCTGGCAAAAAAGGTTGTAAAATGGGACAAAACTCACTTAACAAATGTCTTACTTAGCAACAGAAATTTTGGGCTCAAGTGTGGTCATAAGTTGAGGGACATCTATATCTACTTTTTCCTCTTGCCAAGCAAAAAAGGAGGAAACATTTCGATCTTGAACTAAAGGTGGGAACATGGAATTGGCTGGGTAACTTTGGGTGAGTCATCCTTCCCTCTGGGAAGTCAAAAAAACAAACACCTATCTATTAACCTGCATCAGATGAGCATTCTAGATTATGATATATCCTATACTAATGAAGATTCGTCCTGTACTGTATTGATTTAGGGCAGTGGTGGGTTTCAAAATTTTCTGTGGGTGTGGGTGTGGCTTGGTGGGCATAGCATGGCTTGGTGGGTGTGGCTTGGTGGGCATGGCAGGAGAAGGATATTGTAAAAGCTCCAGGGGAAGGATACTGTAAAATCTCCATTCCCTCCCCACTCCAGGGGACGGATACTGCAAAATCCCCATTTCCTCCCGATTAGCTGGGACTCAGGAGGCAGAGAATAGATGGGGGCGGGGCCAGTCAGAGTTCTCCGAACTACTCAAGATTTCCGCTACCGGTTCTCCAGAACTAGTCAGAACCTGCTGAAATCCACCTCTGATTTAGGGTGAAGAGATAGAGAAAGGGAGAGAGATAGAAGATGAAAAACATGCAACAAACGTCTGTATAGCAGAGACAGGATGATCTCAGCACTGAATGAATACTGATGGTGAATCTATACATGAATGTATTTTTTTTCTCCTCCCAGGGCAACAAACTATATTGCATAGCTCCACTACTAATATATAAGCTTATCTGAAATCATTTCTTTTTAATACTTATGCCTTTAGGATTGAATAGAATTATTCCCACAGAGGGACAAGGGGGAAAAAGCCCAGGAAGAAGAGTTCTCTATGGCAAAAGTTATTAAGATGAAAACAGTGGCAATATAACAGTTCCAGCTAATGAACTACATTCAGTTCAGAATTAATATAGATTAGTTAAAAACTTTCTGAGTCCTGTCCCCTCCCCCTCCCTCCGCAGAATGGACCAGCGAGCAACTGATTTTTTTTTTCTTTCTCTGATTCTGGGAGAATTAGTAACTGGATGACCTGAATCACCTGAAAACCAACTCTTACATAAAATAGGCTTCACATATATACATTATATTTATTTATTTATTTTTATTAATCAAATTTATATAGCCATCCACTTCACCAAAGGTGATCTGGAGTGACACACAATAGATAAAACAGCCAATATAAAAGCAGATAAAATTTTAAACACCATAGCAATAAATAAAAACGAGCAATATATATCTGCTAATAGGATATCTTCACATATCTAAACATTCTCTCCCACACACAAATACAAATGTCTTTCTTTTTTCTTTTTTAATATATGTTTTATTTGTTTTAATTATATAACATTCAATTTCCATCAAACTGTGTGAGATCTGGGTACAGTTATTTTTAATCATAGTCCACATAATTGTTGTAATATTCATCACCATAATATTAATAATGTAATAATATAATAACAATAATACTTAACATCCTCTTCTTTGACAACTCTTCACATTAGCATTTCCTCTTTTTATATCTCCTCCTCTCTAATTTCTGTTTCTATTGTCTAGCCATTGATAGAACCCAGTGGTGGGTTGCCCCGGTTCGCACCGGTTCTATAGAACCGGTAGTAAAACCGGCGGGAGGCTCCTCCCACCAACCCTGACATCATAAAAACACTTCTGTGCATGCGCAGAAGAACGCGTGCGGCCCCGCTGCAAACCGGTAGTAAAGGTAAGTAGAACCCACCCTGGAACATATCCCATATCAAAAAATATTCAGTTTCTTCTTTATCCTTAATAGTGAGCGTTAATCTATCCTGCCTTTCTTTATGTTCATCTGAGATAGCCTGATATCTATTAGATATCTCAGACACCAAGAAAAGGAGGGACACTTGCTACTATTGCCATACTTTGATTCCCCCTTCTGCAGCTGATTTTCCACTAAACTTACTATATTTTACACACACAGGCAAAGGAAATATCATAAATTAGGCTGACTTAGTCTGAGACCCACCAGATGTGTTGAATCATGTCAGGACTTTAATTACCTCACACGAAGGAAATGCTCCCCAAATTCAGATACCATAATTTTCCTGATTCACCAAACCACTTTTCAACTTGATGTGTTTGTTACCACTCTTTGCAAAGTGATCTACGTTTTGCAACACCGTGTGGTTCTGGATTGATCAAATATTCTCTAAACAAACATGATCAAGGGCCAGGGAGATGTTTTATTTTATAAAAACAAGATATAAAAATGATATGCAATTGCTTCCTATATTATATTCTGTTGCTATCTCTACACTATTACATGATAATTACTATACTATTACTTATTGCTCTATTACGATTACCTATATATATTATGCTATATACTATTATCAGTATGCATCAATATATCTTAAACCTACTCTGTCTTCAGTTCCCTTTCTAAGATTTCTTCCATTCCCTCAGAAAAAACAAAACAAAACCCAATCTCTTTCATTACATACTGTGTTTCCTAGGGGCTATAGAGCTCCACAACATGTGTCTCCTCCCACATCTGTGTCAATGTTGCAATCAAAGGGGAGGGAAAGAAGGCAGCACAAGTGTCTACAATTTTGTTCAAGCAGCCTGTTCTTCCATCATTTCCACCTCTTTTTATTAGATACAGGTTAAGAGGTGGAAAGGACCTGGTAGATCATCTAGTCCAAACCACCCCTACCGCCCCACCCAAGCAGACCCTACACCATTTTTGACAGATGGCAGTCCAGTCTCTTCTTGAAAGCTTCCAGTGATGAAGCTTCCACAACTTTTGAAGGCAAACTGTTCCATTGGTTGATTGCTCTCATTGTCAGAAAATTTCTCCTTATTTCCAGGTTGAATCTTTCTTTGTTCAGTTTCCATCCATTATTCCTTGTCTAATCTTTTTTTTTTTGTTAAAAAAGTTTTTATTTTCTGATCAAACAAGTATACAATATAAACAATCATTCAAACTATCATCAAGAAAAAAAAAATCAATCCATAATCCATCACTAAACTCAATCTTCAACCCCTCCTCACCACCCCCCACCCCCGACTTCCCAGAACAAAAACAGGGCATAGATTTCACCAAACATTCGCTAAAATAAACTAGCTAACTGCAAGATTTAATAGCTCCCAAGACCCCTTAACTCCCCTTTTACAATTTCATTAACCTGCCTTTTTATAAACTCAAAGTAGCGTATAATCCAATAACTCTAAGAGTTTTAAAACCATTAACAAATATTAAGCATTCAAACCTTAAAAATTCTCTTAATATATCAATAAAGTATTCAATTCATTTGCAAAAACATTTTTCCCCCTCCTACTTTTCTCAAAGTTCAGATATTTTGAAATCTTATGACAAAAAATAAACCTTGGATATTCAATAGTTAAATTTCTACATTTTCTAAGTTTCTAAATTTTCCCCCTTCATTATTCCTCCCTCCAACTTTTAAAATTTTAAAACATAATCATCAACATTTTAATTAACCATTAATACATAAACTAGAAAACCAAAAAAGATTAATCTTACATTCTTACTCTTAAAAAATCTTAAAACAAAAAATAAACCTTAATTAATCATAATCTGTACATTTACCCCCTCAATCTTTTTTCCTCCCTCCAACTTTTAGCTACTAAAACATAATCATTTTTAGCCATTATCATTATTTAAGTTTCTACCTTTTTTAAAAAAAAAAAACATAATCATTTTAATTAACCATTACTTACTCTCAAATATTTTAAAAATCTTAAAACAAAAAATAAACCTTAATTAATCATAATCTGTACATTTACCCCCTCAGTCTTTTTTCCTCCCTCCAACTTTTAACTCCTAAAACATAATCATTTTTAGCCATTATCATTATTTAAGTTTCTACATATTTTTTTTTTAAAAAATAATCATTTTAATTAACCATTAATGCATCGTATTTAAAAATCAATATTTAAATTTATACTTTTTCCCCCTCAGTAGTTATAACACCTAAAACATAATCATTTTTAACCATGAATAGAACAACTGCAAAACCAAAAGGAAAGGTTAATCTTCCATTCTTGCTTTCTTTTTATATTTTTCCAGTCTTTCTGCATCCCTCCTATTTCTATTTTGAGGAGGTTTTTCATTTTAATTTGAGGTTGATGTAACTGCAAAGATTGTCCCCTTTTTGAGAAAATTTCCTCTGATTTAGAGCCCCCATATCACCTCTTCTTGCTTATATAAATCAGTTCATTCCTTCGTCTGTAAGACCAAAGATTGTCAAGAATTTGTGAAAAAAAGTTCAGTTGTTTCTTTTCTATTAAATGTATAAATACCACTGGCAAATCTCCTTCACCTTC
Organism: Pituophis catenifer annectens; assembly: GCF_029215685.1. Taxonomy (NCBI): domain Eukaryota; kingdom Metazoa; phylum Chordata; class Lepidosauria; order Squamata; family Colubridae; genus Pituophis; species Pituophis catenifer. Next base: position 114,239,223 of record NW_027256884.1, on the reverse strand, counting down.
TGAAACTTCGGAAGTCTGGTCATTTACTACTTTCTTCCAAACCAAGTCGTAATTTTGAAAGATTCTATCAATTTTTTCAAAAAGAGCAGAGAATAAGCTCGAAAATTCTTGAGAAGATTCTTCCACCTTCTCTGCTTCAATCAAAATGTCTCCTGAATTGTCATCATGCTCCGTACTTGCTTTTGTCTCCTCAATCATTTCTGTCGTTATCCCTTTAAGAATTGCTATTTGATTACTTATAGCTGCAGTATGATTATTCATGGCTTCTTTTATAAATTCTGTAAATTCTGCATCAAAATCCTTATAGTTCTGTAAATCAGACAACTGTTTCATTTCTGACACCTCCAAATAGCTTCCAGCACTTTCAAAATCTCCTTTCTTGGAAGCCATTTTATTTTAAAAAGATTTTCTTTCTTCCCACAACCATAAAGTCATAAAGTCACAGCCATCCTCTTGAACAACTTTCAGCAGTTTCTTTATAAATCACCAAACGAGATAATCTTTTCCCAAACAGCTCTTTAAAATCTATTCCAGCAACTTAAAGCCAGTCTCTGAGCACGAGTCTATTAGCAGACACTTTCCTTTCTAGCTTTCACTTTTAAAATCACAACAAAAAAACGCCATCTTTACTTCCAGCTCAGAAAATCCAATTAGAAACATTGTATCCCCGGAGTTAAGTATTATACTTGCAAAAAGCTTGTCCTCCTGCTTCTGTTCCGCCTGCTTTTTTGAAATCATTTAATCTTCTGTTTGACAGCAGAAATTGGATGCGACGCCTAGCTCTGTAAAAAAAACAGAGTCCCCCCAGATCCGGAGCTTCAGTGGGCTGAACGGGGAGCTCTCGCCCTCCTAACCCCTGGAATTAATCCAGGGGTTTTTGGGGAGCTCTACCCTCACCCACCTGCTCTCCTCCCCTTCTTTTCCCGAAGGGGAGATTTTCAAGCCGTTTGACAGCTGATTAGCGCTGTCAGAATGGCTCAATGGGATCACGGGGGCGGCGGTCTAAAAAGACCGTCCATGGCGCCGCGGAGCCAACCCGGAAGCCCCTTGTCTAATCTTCAGGTGCTTTGGAAAATAGGTTAACCCCCTCCTCACTGTTGAAGGCCCTCAAAGATTGGAACAATGCTATCATGTCTCCTCTGGCCCTTCTCTTCACTAGACTAACCATGCCCAGTTCCTGCAAACGTTCATCGTATGTTTTAGCCTCCAGTCCCCTAATCATCTTGGCTGCTCTTCTCTGCACTCTTTCTAGAGTCTCAACATCTTTTTTACAGTGTGGGGACCAAAACTGGATGCAGTATTCTAGGTGTGGTCTTACTAAAGCTTTATAGAGTGGCATTAGTACCTCACTTGATCGTGATTGTATCACTCTGTTAATGCAATTTAGGATTGCATTGGCTTTTTTGACTGCCACTGCACACTCTGGCTCATATTTAATTGGTTGTCCACAAAGACTCCAAGATCCCTCTCACAATTAGCCTGGTTTTACCCAGTCTATACAGTATGTGTACTTTTGGTTTTTCTTGCCTAAGTGTAAGACTTTACTTACACTTTATTACAAAAATCTCTACTAGTCTCCACGTTTCTTGGTCTGAAAAATCCCACTGCAAAAAGTTTAAGGGCTCTTCTGAGCTTTAGCTGAAGCATAGGATGATTGGGAAGTTACGGATCATTGAAGAGAATGGAATAGAATAGAATAGAATAGAATAGAATAGAATAGAATAGAATAGAATAGAATAGAATAGAATAGAATAGAATTCTTTATTTGCCAAGTGTGATTTACACACAAGGAATTTGTCTTTGGTGCATATGCTCTTAGTGTACATAAAAAGAAAAGATACATTCATCAAGAATCCTAAGGTACAACACTTAATGATAGTCATAGGGTACAAATAAACAATCAAATCATACTAGGAAACAATCAATATCAATATAAATCATAAGGATACAAGCAACAAAGTTACAGTCATGTAGTCATAAGTGGGAGGAGATGGGTGATAGGAATGATGAAAAGACTAATACTAATAGTAATGCAACCTTAGTGAATAGTTTAACAGTGTTGAGGGAATTATTTGTTTAGCAGAGCGATGACATTCGGGAGAAAACTGTTCTTGTGTCTAGTTGTTCTGGTGTGCAGTGCTCTATAGCGTCGTTTTGAGGGTAGAAGTTGAAACAATTTATGTCCAGGATGCGAGGGGTCTGTAAATATTTTCACAGCCCTCTTTTTGACTCGTGCAGTATACAGGTCCCCAATGAAAGCCAGGTTGGTAGCAATTGTTTTTTCTGCAGTTCTAATTATCCTCTGAAGGCTGTGTCTGTCTTGTTGGGTTGCAGAACCAAACCAGACAGTTATAGAGGTGCAGATGACAGATAATAATTCTGTCATCTGTCAATAATTCCTCTGTAGAACTGTATCAGCAGCTCCTTGGGCAGTTTGAGCTTCCTGAGTTGGCGCAGAAAGAACATTCTTTGTTGTGCTTCTTTGTTGAGAACACAAAGCATGAAAGAGGGTGATCACACAAATATTTTCCACGGCCATGAAAGAAAGAATCCCATACCTGGGCAAATAGTAGAGCGGCTTAGATGTTCTTCTCCTTTACAAAGGAATTGCCTTTCTTTCAAAGGGGGGGGGGAATCAGGAAAGGCCTTATCGGCAAGAAGTTTAAAATAAGCCATTATTAATCTCACAGTAAATATTGCAACATGCAGAATCAACATTTCATTAAGGAAGGAGAATAGCCAATGGATGCTCTTTCAAAAACAGGAGCAAAATGTGGTGGTATCCGATAAGAAGTAAAACAGCCTGGTGCATGACATCATTAGCCCAAGGTGAGCAAGTGGCATCCTATTTTCTTTTGCCCAAAAATCTCCTCACTGAAAGACCTTTTTCTATCCAATTATTACTCTGAGAAAGATACATGATGCATACCAAGTACAATAAAAGTCTCAGTGGGAGGATCATGCATTTTAATATCACCAGCCTGAAAATAAAAATGAACTCTGACTTTTTGTACCCAAAGAAAGGAGAGTGAAGGATAGAGCAGTAACCTCTATACAGTGAGGAATACATTTTTTTTTAAAAAAAAAAAAAAACATTATTAGCAACAGCGGAAAGAATGTTCTGTTTTTATAAAATGAGGAAAAGTCAGGAAAATCTGTTTTCCGATCACATCCAACTTCTTTGGCCTCCTGCAGATCACTGCATCCAATGTGAAATACTTGGGCTGCCCCTCATAAAGCAACTCTAAAGTCCATCAGAGTTGGGCAAGTTATAAATTCAAAGAAACAAACAAACTGTCCTGTTTACAGCATAAAGAGTCGTATGCATTTAGCTTTCTAATGTTAAGACCAAGATCTATAGGTTTTTATCATATCAAGAGTTTAAATAATCATTGCTCTAAAAGAGCAGCTCTTGTATGATGCAAGAATAAAAATGTTATTAGATGATGTTTCTTTGTGCAATTTCAGATATGGATGTTGCTGAGAGGTGGTATTAAGCCGGTTCAGACCGGTTCGCCTGAACCGGTAGCGGAAATCATGGGTGGGCCTGTCCCAGCTCTATGCCATCCTATTTAGGCATGGAAGGCATGTGCACAAGCAAGGCACATGTGCGGAAGGCCAGGCGCATGTGCGGAAGGCAGGCATGTGTGTGAACATAGTGAACATAATGTGAAACCCATTGCTGATGTTGCTTATATGGTGAGTGCAATTCTGAACACATTTAGTAGAAATGTATTGCACTGAAATCAAAGATAAAGAAACCCCTTGTGGCCCATGCTCTCTGGTGCCACTTTGATGGAATTGGCTTTGATTATCCCTACTACCTACAATGGGGAAGGGAAGGGGAGGGGAGGGGAGGGGAGGGGAGGGGAGGGGAGAGGAGAGGAGAGGAGAGGAGAGGAGAGGAGAGGAGAGGAGGGAAGGGAAGGGAAGGGGAGAGAAGAGGAGAGAAGAGGAGAGGGGAGGGGAGGGGAGGGGAGGAGAGGAGGGAAGGAAGGGAAGGGAAGGGAAGGGGAGAGGAGAGGGGAGGAGAGGAGGGAAGGGAAGGGAAGGGAAGAGGAGAGGGGAGGAGAGGAGGGAAGGGAAGGGAAGGGAAGGGAAGGGAAGGGAAGGGAAGGGAAGGGAAGGGAAGGGAAGGGGAAGATAGTACAAGACAAGGCAAACATGGGTCCTATTTGCAGTAGAAATAAGTAGAAATAAGTATCCTTCTGTAAGGTCCTGCCTCACCAGTCTTCTCAAGAAAGCAGAACTCTTGAAATGAAATTCATGTCAAAAGGAAGCTTTTATTGGAAGATTGTGACAGCAAGAGAAGTAACTTTTCCCACTTGAAACATTAGATTAAACCAGTGCAGACAAAGCCCCTCCCAAAGTCCAATGCATCATGGAGCCAATCCCGGTGTGTGAAGATGTTATGGGTTAAATTCAGCCGGAGAAGATGATAAACGCTGGTCTCCAAGGCAACGCTGCTGCTCTTCTCTCCAGAGATGAGATAAGGCCAGTCTTCTCAAGAAAGCAGAACTCTTGAAACAAAAGTCATTTCAAAAGGAAACTTTTATTGGAAGATTGTGACAGCAAGAGATGTAGGCAGGAAGTAACTTTTCCCACTTGAAACATCATTTTCTGCTACTACCGGTAGCAACCACATCTATTTTGTTCATGACAATATATCCCTAACCTATTTTTTCAAGTCTCCCAATGGGACACACCTAGTCTCTGTAATTGAGTCCATCCACCTAGCTGAAAGTCTTCTTCTTCTTCTTCTTCTTCTTCTTCTTCTTCTTCTTCTTCTTCTTCTTCTTCTTCTTCTTCTTCTTCTTCTTCTTCTTCTTCTTCTTCTTCTTCTTCTTCTTCTTCTTCTTCTTCTTCTTCCCTTCTACTATTTCCAGCATCAGAGTCTTTTCTAGAGAGCTAGGTCTTTGCATAATATGTCTGAAGTAGGGTGATTTGAGCTTGGCCATTTGTTCCTCATGTGAAAGCTCTGGGTTAAATTGTTTAATGATCCATTGGCTTGTTTTCTTGGCTATCCCTGGAATTCTCAAGGATCTGCTACAACATTGAAATTCACAACAATCAATACTCTTCCCGTCTTGCTTCTTTAAAGTCCAACTTTCACTTCCATAGAGCATCACATGGCTTGCACAATTCGAATACTTGTAGACATAGGCACCTACAGTAGTGGCCAAAATTGTGGAAACCTTTGGGAATGTTGTGTTCGGCAGCCCCGGCAACCGGGGACGCCACCCTGTGATTGGCCAAGAGGCGTGGCCTCCCTAAAGCGGGAGTATCTGTGGTTGCTGATTGGTTATCGTTTGACAAGCTATGGAGTATTTAAATAGGCTGTCAGTTCTCCTCAGCCTTGTTCATGTTTTCTCAGTGCCTGTTGCTTTTTAATAAAGTGTTCTGTTTAAACGCAACCTCGTCCTAATTCATGCCTGAACGAACTAGTTAACACTGGCGACGAGGAAGAGGAAGAATTCCAATGGCTCCACCGACTTTTGCCCCTTTTGATCCATCCACTGAGGTCTGGGAAGCTTATATGGAACACTTCAAATGTTTCTTAGAGGCAAACGACTTCACCGACCTTTCCGGAGGTAAAAAGAGAGCTCATTTCTTGAATTCTTGTGGCCCTGAGGTTTTCGCGACCGCTCGGGCTTTGTTTGCCCCTACCCCGGTGCACACAGTTGCCTGGGACGTCCTGTGCCTTAAGTTAAAAGACCACTACTCCCCCGCACCTTCCCGAATTGCCCGTCGGTTTCAACTGCGACAGGTGTTACAAGAGGAGGGGGAGTCTATCAATCGTTATGTGGCTCGTTTGAGGACAGCTACCCTCGATTGTGAATACCGCGACCTTGATGATGCGCTGGTGGAACAACTGGTGTGTGGCATTAAAGACATCCGTCTGCAAAGACGTTTACTGGCCAAAAAGAATTTAGATCTCCTGACTGCGATCGAGGAGGCACAGGCGGCTGAAATGTCGGACAAATCTACTGCCGACATTAGAAAGTTCTACCTTTCCGGGGAGTTGTCATCTACTACTGTTAACCTGCAAGACGTTGCCTCTGACGAGTCTACGGATGAGGAGGCCGATATTAGTCGTCTACAAGCTTCTAAGCCTAGACCGAAGAACAAACGTTGGCCAATTAAACCTCAGCCCTCTCTATGCTTCAGCTGCGGTGAACAGCATCCACGGGCGACCTGTCGATTTAGATCTGCAACTTGCCGCTGTTGTGGGAAACTGGGCCACATTGCTTGAGCATGCCGATCTCTGCCCAAACCTGCTGCTTTACCGAAGTCTCACCGTCCTAAAAAGGAGGAATGTTTCTCGATTTCGCACGACTGCCGCATCACTGAGGTGACTTCCTTTTCCCAGTAACAACAAACTTTCAATGACAGTGCTCATCGAAGGCGCCTCCTGTCCGATGGAGGTGGACACTGGTTCGGCAAAGTCAATCGTGTCATGGGGGGTGTTAAAGCGGCTAATTCCAACGATTCAGAAGAGACGTTTGAAACCCTGCCCTGTCAGACTGAGAGACTACCAGGGGAACTTCATTCCTATTTTAGGACAGGATTCCTTTTTAATTGAAACTGAGGGGTTTGTGGGATTTCTTCCATTGATCGTGGTCAAGGGTTTCCTTCCCAGCCTACTGGGAATGGATTGGTTTCGGGCATTGGGGTTACAGGTATCAGGGATTCACTCCACACACGTGGACAGTTTTGGGGGCCTGCTTAATGAGTTTTCTGACATTTTTGATGGGGGCCTGGGTCAGTATGTGGGCTCCCCTATCTCCCTTAATCTGGACCCCCAGGTTGCCCCGATTAGGCTTAAACTGAGCCGTGTCCCTTTTGCTCTTAGGCCAAAGGTGGACGTGGAATTAGATAAGCTCTTAGCACAAGGTGTCCTTGAGCCAACCAATCACTCTAAGTGGGAGACCCCCGTCGTGGTTCCCATCAAACCTGATGGGTCTATTAGGATTTGTGGTGACTTTAAATGCACCCTAAATAAGGCGTTGACAGCTAATCCTTACCCTGTTCCTGTAGTTCAACATCTACTACATTCCCTAGGCCCAGGGTCCATTTTTGCCAAATTAGATTTGGCCCAGGTGTATCAACAGCTCCCGGTGGATGATGCCTCGGCTGAGGCTCCAACCATCGTGACCCACCGTGAAGCTTTTAAGTGTCGGCGCCTCCAGTTTGGTGTGAACGTAGCCCCGGGCCTCTTTCAAAATTTAATGGAGCGTCTTTTGCAGGGTCTGCCGGGGGTAGTGCCTTACTTTGATGATGTGCTCATCTCCGCTTCATGTCGGGGCGAGCTCATCGAACGAGTAAGGGCTGTCCTCCTCCGTTTCCGTGAATCAGGCTTAAAATTAAACAAGAGCAAGTGCAAAATTGGTGTTTCCCAAATTGAATTCTTAGGCTACTTAGTGGATGGTAAGGGGATCCATCCCACCCCATCTAAGGTCGCTGCCATTAAGCATGCACTGGTGCCCACCTGCCGGGCTGAGTTGCAATCCTTTTTTGGTCTCTTAATTTTTTATAATGTATTTTTACCCCACAAAGCCACGGTAGCCGAACCCCTCCACCAGTTGCTGTCCAAAGCAACTCCCTGGGTTTGGACAAAAGTACATGACCGCGCATTCCAGGTGGTTAAAGACCTGTTATCTTCGTCAGCTGTGTTAGTCCAATACAGCTCAGATTTACCCCTCACTTTGACAGCTGACGCGTCCCCATTCGGAATTGGGACGGTGTTGAGTCACCGTTTTCCGAATGGGTTAGAAGCACCGATAGCATTCTACTCGAGGACTTTGTCCTCCACAGAACGTAACTACAGTCAGCTTGACCGGGAGGCTCTCGCGGCTGTCACTTCTATCAAACGCTTTCACGAATATGTGTATGGCAGGCAGTTTGAATTAATAACAGATCATAAACCCCTGTTAGGGTTACTGGATGGTTGCTGCCAAATGCCTCTGGTCATGTCCCCTCGCATGTCCCGGTGGTCGGTATTCCTGGCCGCTTATAACTACTCATTAGTCTACAGACCGGGTAAGCTCATTCCCCACACAGATGCACTGAGTCGTTTCCCTTTGCCGGCCCCTGTGCTGGATCCATCTCCGGCCCTGCCCGTCCTTCTGGTGGACGAGTTGTCATTACCACTGACCTCCACTGACATAGCAGCCCACTCCCTCCGTGACTCGATCCTCTCTCAGGTTCTCCACTGGGTTACTAAGGGGTGGCCTTTAGGGCAAGTGCCTCCTGCTTTTGCTCCTTACCGTACCCGCCAAAATGAGTTATCAGTCCACCTAGGGTGTCTACTGTGGGAACACAGGGTTGTGGTTCCTCCCTCCCTCCAGCCTGAGGTTCTTAGATGTTTACATACAGGCCACCCAGGCATAGTACGTATGAAAGAGTTAGGGCGTAGTTATGTGTGGTGGCCCTTATTCGACCACGATGTCTCTGCATGGGTCTCCGGGTGTCAGCCTTGTCAGCTCTCCCGGCCAGCCCCTCTGTCCACCCCGTCCAGGGATTGGGAAACTCCCCGTGGCCCCTGGTCGAGGCTGCACCTGGATTTTGCCGGCCCTTTCCGGGGCCGACATTTCTTAATCGTTGTGGATGCCCTATCAAAATGGGTGGAACTGGAACTCATGCCTTCCACAACCGCCAAGGCCACTGTTAAGGTATTACAATGCCTTTTTACCACCCATGGGATCCCTGATGTGATCGTTACTGATAATGGACCTCAGTTCGTCTCTGCCATTTTCCAGTCTTTCCTCGCGAGTTTAGGAACCCGTCACGCCCAGATTGCCCCTTACCGGCCGTCAGGGAATGGTTTGGCTGAACGGGCTGTGCGGTCTGCCAAGGACGCGTTGGCCCGGTTTACCTCGGGGAGCTGGCAGGACAAGATTGATGCTTATCTGTTTGCTCAACATGTGACTCCTTGCCCGCTCACCCATCGCAGTCCCGCGGAGATTTTGATGGGGCAGCAGCTGCGAACGGTGATGGATCGTTTGCACCCTACCTATGCTCCAGAGGGCTATCAGGGTGTTAGTGTGGGGCTCAGGGCATTTAAGGAAGGAGACCTGGTGTTTGCCAGAAACTATGGGGGCGAACCTCATTGGTTACTGGGACGGGTGCTAGATGTAACTGGCCCCTGTTCTTACAGGATTCAACTGACTGATGGTCGATCATGGCGCCGACACGCGGACCAACTGAGGGGCCGACAAGATACCCCATCAGACGCTGGGGACAGAAGAGACCCAAGCGTAGTCCTACAAGATGCAACACCACCCAGATACGCCCCCGTGGCCGTCACACTTCCTCCTACCCCCCAGGGGCCAAGTCTCGCCCAAGACTTACCAGCAGTTCCAGATGTCCCCATTGGCTATGACGGCTCGCCGGCCATGCCAGCTCCTGACACTGATCTGCCCCCCTCCGCCGTTGCAGCTGCGCTGGCGCTGAGACGTTCATCTCGTCTGCGCAGGCGCCCAGAGTACCTTAAAGACTACGTCTGTTCAAGCCAGGGGTGAAGGAGTGTTGTGTTCGGCAGCCCCGGCAACCGGGGATGCCACCCTGTGATTGGCCAAGAGGCGTGGCCTCCCTAAAGCGGGAGTATCTGTGGTTGCTGATTGGTTATCATTTGACAAGCTATGGAGTATTTAAATAGGCTGTCAGTTCTCCTCAGCCTTGTTCATGTTTTCTCAGTGCCTGTTGCTTTTTAATAAAGTGTTCTGTTTAAAGGCAACCTCATCCTAATTCATGCCTGAATGAACTATTTAACAGGGAAAAGTGTATCTTTGTGGTTTGGTGGCTAATAACACCAATTTTTGGGGGGAGTTTCAAGATAATCCTATTCCACTGCTGGAATGGCCTAGGAATAGTCCAGACCTTGACCCAATTGAAAATCTATGGAGCTGACTAAAGAAGCTTGTTAGTCAGAAGTGACCCAGCAATAAAACCCAGTTAATAGAAGCAATCATTCAAACTTAGTTTCACATTCTAACAGCTGCAGAACTAAAAGATTTGATTCACTCCATGGGAAGATGTTGTAGGGCCATAATTCATGCTAAAGGTTACCCAACTAAGTATTAACTGATGTGATAATTTCTGTATATCTCGTTTTTTTCTATGTGTTTCACTTTTCTTCTTTATACTGTAACTGCTCTTCTAATAGCAAATCCTTCATAAAAGTTATTGCATTACATTCTTGATTAAATTTTCTTTCCATTGATATATAATTTTATGGTACTACTCCCAAAAAAAGTGGTGTTATTAGCTAGTTTTAGAAAATGTACTTTTCCCAAAAGGTTTCCACAATTTTGGCCACTACTGTAAATGGAATTTGATGTTTTTCTAAATATAAAACAGGCATTATTTTTGGAGACACAATGTGTGAAACAATGAAGGGGCAGGATATTCAACAAAGTGAGTAAAAAAAAAGAATGTTAAAATTAATATCATAGTGAAGTTCAATCTGGATTGGGGAAAAAAATAGGAATAGCCCAAAGGCCATAGAATTTTGTCTACACATGGGAAGGGACATTTGAAAGTGAGAAGAATTAACTGTATTTTTCCCCTGCAGGTACATAAACTTTCTGCCTTTGGGGGTCTCTTATCTACAACAGCTATTATGCTCTTTCACTTTGGAAACAAGAAAGCACAGTGTCACTAAATTGGAAACAATTTTTCATACCATACAATCTTCCCAGTTGCTATGAATCTAATTAAAAACATTGCACAGCCATCTTAGTTTTCCATATTTAACATATTACTGAATGATTACTCTATTGTCTTTAATGAAAACATTCACTAAGTAATACAATTAGCTCAAAGTAAATTAAATGTGAAATTCAGCTTTTGAATGATTGTAGCATCTCACACACACACAAAAAGCAGTGCCGATTGCACAGTGGAAAACTCGGTATAGATGGGCTTTTATAATAACTGAACGGGAAGAGAAAAAGAAGAAAGGCCTTTTTCTGGATTTTTTTTCACATAAGTCTCATCAGCAACAGAAGCAACGCTGTAATCCTGTGTCTGCCATGATACCCAAGATCCAATTCTTTTCTAAGATATCATCATAGGGCAAATAATGGAAAAGTATTATTATCATTTGTTCACAACAATGTGAAGTCACAGCTACCAATTCTTTAGCTGGTGTTGGCCTTCATGTGTACTGAGTTATTTTCAAGAACCTAGGATATGCACTACCTGACTCTGTTGTTACATCCTCAACACCCCATAACTTTAACCTTAAACTGTCTATTGTTGATCTCACCCCATTCCTAAGAGGTCTGTAAGGGGCGTGCATAAGTGCACCAGCGTGCCTTCCGTCCCTGTTCTACTGTCCCCATTTATTCATATCCATTTCCTGTATTAATATTGATGTTTATATTTATTCCCATTATCTCATACATGTATGACAAACCAAATAAATAAATAAATAAATAAATAAATAAATAAATAAATAAATAAATAAATAAATAAAATATATAATGTCCCAAAATTGCTTTTTCAAGAGGCAACTGAACTTTTTCTTGAAGACATTTTACTTCTTACCCAAGAAGCTTCTTCAGTTTTTATCGTTCATACACCACCCCCTACTCCATTCGAAAGGCGTTCAACCCAATGTACTGTAGCTAAATGTCTATGGAGATTCTCAGTCATGGTCATCCCAAAGGTGCACCTGGATGACTGAGAATAGCAATAGCAATAGCACTTAGACTTATATACCGCTTTACAGTGCTTTACAGCCCGCTCTAAGCCATTTACAGAGTCAGCCTGTTGCCCCCAACAATCTGGGTTCTCATTTTACCCACCTGGGAAGGATGAAAGGCTGAGTCAACCTTGAGCCTAGTGAGATTTGAACTGCCAAATTGCAGGCAGCTGGCATTCAGTAGAGGTGGCCTGCAGTACTGCACTGTAACCACAGCGCCGCCGTGGCTCACAGTGAATCTCCACCATGATTTTTATAAAAAATCTAGGATATATAATGTATTGGCATAGTATAGGTGCAGATCCATATAGTGTGGCTTTTGCAATTAACTAATATAAATTTTGTCAATGCCCATATTTTCTAATTATTTTCATATTTATTTATTTTTTTGAAAAGGAACCACTGGGGTCACCTGGGCTGGTATATGCCATAATCTTTCGATTTCAATTTTCAGATATTGATTTATTATTTATTAGTCCAATTTATATGCTGCCCTTCTCCGTAGACTCAGGGCGGCTTACAACGCATTATAGCAATAACCTGCATACTTTTTTTGTATTTACCTGCTTATTAGGGCTTTCGGCCCCCCCTAAGCAGTGTTATTCTATACAAAGTTGGCTTATTGCCCCCACAATCCGGGTCCTCAATTTACCTACCTCGAAAGGATGGAAGGCTGAGTCAACCTTGAGCCTGGTGAGATTCGAACTTGCACTAATTGCAGACAGCTGGCAGCTAAGTGCTAGCACTTAACAGCACTTTAGTCTGCTGCACCACCGAGGCTCTGATACTTTGGAATCTTCTCCTATTCTTTTTCTTTTTATTCTACTATCCCCTAGCATTATCAAATCAATTGTCTACACTTTCTTCTTTTCAATCACAGTGGGGTTTTATGAGCCAAAGGCTTTATCAGTTTAGATTCAGAGGACTCACAATCCTTTAACCTGCTCATTTTCAACTACTTTCTCGGCTCTGTTCCCACTGTTTTTTCATTACTGACACATAGACATTTCTAGAAACGTTACAGGGAATAGATTTGGTGACTGTGTTATGTCATTGTTTATAATCCATTTGGGCAATCTTCTTGTAGGACCTATGATCTGCTATTTCTTCTGCTTCTTTGCACAGTCTGCACTTTGAATCTAACGATCAACGAAATTTAACAATTGCAAGATCGAATCTAGGTTGATCATTGGGACCAGAGGTTTACTCTTCCAAACTCTCAGACTTGTGTTAGAACCCATTTTCAGGGAACTTCTCTCTACTGGAATATGTGCTTTGGACTATTCTATACTTTATATTTTGCCTTTATTCATTTAATTATGTTTCTGACCTTAATTGCGTCAGTTAAGTTGTGGGAAATTGCAACAGGAAGTTGTGGGAGCTTCATCACTTGAGACTTTCAAGAAAAGATTGGACTGCCATTTGTCAGAAATGGTGTAGGGTTTCCTGCTTGAGCGGGGGGTTGGACTAGATGACCTATAAGGTCCCTTCCAACTCTGTTAATCTGTTAAATCGGTTTGAACAACTTGCTTTTGTGCAGCCAAAATCAAGTCTTTGGTTACCTTTTTTTTTTATTGCTCTAGGTGTAACCCATTGCTAAATTATATTTTTATACACTTTCCCTTTTAACTTTTGAATTATTATATTCAGAACAGGGAGAAATTAAGACTGATGTCTCAGCCAAGGAGGGGGGAAAAATCATCTTGTTCAAGAATTATGTTGCATGCGTTTGTAAATTGTCAAGTTGGTGATATAGAGATCTGATACAGGGATTCAGCTACTAGAGACTATGAAAACAGGAATGGAATGCCTAGAATCATAGGCAGGAAAACTTAATTATAATTTTAAGGGTGCACACAAGAGAAAGCAATTCTTTGAATGTTTTGATTCTGACATTTCTTGAAACAGGATGCTGCACCAGATTTGGAAGAGAAGCAACCTGTTCCTTCTGGATTTTGTTTTCATTAGTTTGAATACAATGACATCAATGAAAAAGCTAAACATTTCTCTTGAACGGGCCAGTTCTGTAAGAATACTGTAGTACACTTATTGGGAGTGAACAGCAATATCTGGAGTAGGTTCTAAATACACAAGGTGTCATCCTACCTGCTGAGATTCTTCCCATCCTATGCCCCCCTTCCAGCTGGAAACAAATATATCAAATTTAATTGCTTGTTTTCCCAATTTCACTTTGCTTCATCTTGTTTCTATATCAGTTGATATTTCTTTTAAAACTACATGAAAATGATATACATATTATCCTGTGCATTATCTCCTATTGTTAGTATTTTTGTATGTCTTCCTGCTAAGCTACATATTTTGGGGGTAGTTAGAGTTGTATTGAAAAGGGATGTGGTGGCTCAGTAGCCAAGACACTGAGCTTGTCGATCGAAAGGTCAGCAGTTCAGCGGTTCGAATCCCTAGTGCTGCATAACAGGGTAAACTCCCATTACTTGTCGCAGCTTCTGCCAACCTAGCAGTTCAAAAGCACGTAAAAAATGCAAGTAGAAAAAATAGGGACCCCCTTTGGTGGGAAGGTAACAGCATTCCGTGCGCCTTTGGCGTTTAGTCATGCCAGCCACATGACCACGGAGACATCTTTGGATAGTGCTGGCTCTTCGGCTTGAAACGGAGATGAGCACTGCCCCCTAAAGTTGGGAACGACTAGCACATATGTGCAAGGGGAACCTTTACCTTTTATAGTTGTATTGAACTGGATTGTATTGTATTTTTATGCAAGCTCTTCCTCTTATGTATCCATCCTTGACAGGCACTTTTCTGTAATGTGTGCATTAGGAAAACTGAAAAAGCATTTACTTACAAATTGCTAGCATTACCCTACCTTCTAAGAGTGGAAGTACTATAACCTCATAGATTTTTATTTTCTTCAGATAAATATGTGGAGCTGCAGTATTGCTGCTGAGCTGATAGACAGAGGCTAGTGAGGCTACTGCAGTTTGCCTCAATGAGGGTCTTCATGCCATAGAAACAGTCTAATGGTTCCAAGCAAGTTGTTGAAATTAGCAGGATTTCCTCCATTCAGATGTGTCATATCAGTTCAGGTATTTGTCTAGCAGTTCCAATACTTGATTAGAAGAATCGGAGGAGACATTTGTGTGATTAGCACACATGCAACCTGTTCCTTAGTTCACTATGAACTTTTCTGCAGAAGAGACTTTGAATATTCCAAAGGAGAATCATAACAAAGAATTGTTAAGACTTTTGGACTATTGTCACTTGCTCTAAGTAGGACTGTTCTCAACGATCATCTTAATGTTTAAATTGGTGCAGCATGGAGCAGCCCAGGTGGATAGGGCTGCACTGAGAGTTGGTCACATAATATGTCTGTGGGAAGAAATATCCATCTGGTTCAGTTCCAAGCTGGGAGAGAGACACTGGAAACATCGAGGCTGATTGGAAAGATGGTTTAATGATGAACAGAACCACCAAGCACATGGTTCTGGTGCAGCTGACCACATGGAGTTGAGAGTGGGGAGGTGGTTTATGCCTTCTCTTGGACTTTGCACTTGAACTTCCTGTTCCTGTGCAAGAACATATATTCTATTGGCTGTGGGGCCATGTAGGGGTTATGTAGGGGTCATAGCTGGCTCTGTAGGTTGTCTGAGCTCCCAGGTTTGGTTGAAGTTTCTGTGGGTGATGCAGTGAAGGGACATTGGGCAATTCATACTAGGGATGAGGGCTAATCCTACCTTTGTTGGATCTTGGGTGAGGGTATTTGCTTATGAATAGAGCTATCTATCTCTTTATCTCTTAAGTACTGACATCTGCTGAGGGCTATTGAGAAAGGTGGAGACTGCTTTCTGTCTCTAAGAGCATATTTCTCCCTTAAAGGAAATATAATATTCTGCCTTTTTAATATTTCCTAAAATAGTTCATTTTTCTAGGAGAGGGATGGGTGCTAACTTTCTACACCTCTATTCCAGCTACATGGCCTTCCAATACAGTTTAAGATCTCTAAAATCCTACACGTCTGAAGGACTGGTTATCTTCAAAAATGTCCACGATTCAGAATAAATCTACCTGTCTGATAAGTCAAAGCCTGCTGAGGGTTCTACCCTCAAGGAACTATATCTTTAGGGATCCTTGTAGTGGGTCTTCTCAGTGGTTGCTCTTCTTCTGTGGAATGACCTGCCCTCATATATGTGGATCAGCATTTCATTGATAAGTAATGGCAAAAATGTAGATTCTGAATCTGTAAGATAGCATTTTAGGGATGTTAAATCTGGGCCTATCCCTGGAAGATGACACTATTCTGATTGATACTGCTGATTTTCTACTTCCCTTCCTTCCTGGATGTTGGTTAATTTTAATGACTCAAGACATATCTCAAGACCTAAAATGGACACCTAACATCAAAAACATCATCAAAGAAGCACGACAAAGAATGTTCTTTTTGCGCCAACTCAGGAAGCTCAAACTGCCCAAGGAGCTGCTGATACAGTTCTACAGAGGAATTATTGAATCTGTCATTTGCACCTCTGTAGCTGTCTGGTTTGGTTCGGCAACCCAACAAGACAGACACAGACTTCAGAGGATAATTAGAACTGCAGAAAAAACAATTGCTACCAACCTGCCTTCCATTGAGGACCTGTATACTGCACACGTCAAAAAGAGGGCTGTGAAAATATTTACAGACCCCTCACATCCTGGACATAAACTGTTTCAACTTCTACCCTCAAAATGAAGCTATAGAGCACTGCACACCAGAACAACTAGACACAAGAACAGTTTTCTCCCGAATGTCATCGCTCTGCTAAACAAATAATTCCCTCAACACTGTTAAACTATTCACTAAGGTTGCATTACTATTAGTATTAGTCTTTTCATCATTCCTATCACCCATCTCCTCCCACTTATGACTGCATGACTGTAACTTTGTTGCTTGTATCCTTATGATTTATATTGATATTGATTGTTTCCTAGTATGATTTGATTGCTTATTTGTACCCTATGACTATCATTAAGTGTTGTACCTTATTATTCTTGACGAATGTATCTTGTCTTTTTATGTACACTGAGAGCATAGGCACCAAAGACAAATTCCTTGTGTGTCCAATCACACTTGGCCAATAAAGAAGTCTGTCTGTCTGTCTGTCTGTCTGTCTGTCTGTCTGCCTGCCTGCCTGCCTGCCTGCCTGCCTGTGTCTGTCTGTCTATCTATCTATCTATCTATCTATCTATCTATCTATCTATCTATCTATCTTCTCCACCATTCAGAACCAGTATATTAGTAAATGCTAGGCAGAAATAAATGACACAATTGCCTTTTTCAGTGATGCAACGGCTTGCCATAGGGATGCTTTAAGACATATGTATTTATACCATTTATATGCCCCACACAAATGTAAGCAATTACTCTGGGCAGCCCAAAAATGCAACCATCTTAATTTTCTCTTCTTTCATTTTTCATATTCTTTCCTCTTCCGGCAAAACTAACCAAGTATTTGAGAGCATCTTCAATACAAGATCCATCTGCATCAAGATTAGATCCATTTGTAGCTGACAAATGGAGTTTCTTTACTGACAGAAATGCATTACAGTATAAATAGAAATGCTATTTTTCAAAGGGATCTTGATAAAATCATTCAGATCACACTTGCCAGAGACGGAAACAGTTCAAGTTCATTTATTCATTTCCAAAACACACCTGATGAGATCCTGTGGTCAAATTAAAAGATTTCTTTTAAAAGAATAACCATCAGCGCGGTTGTGAACAGAATCTGTATGGAAAATTATCAATGCAATAAACTGCTCGTACTTATCTGAACAGTGTTTTAAACCAGAAGAGACAACACAGCTCAGTTTAAGCCAATCGAAAATTCTTAGAATAAAATTGGAAAAATTTGCTCATCCTTCTTTTTAAGTGGGCTAACTGATTCAAAGAGAAATACCCAGATTAATGTTGGCTAGGGATGTAGAACTGTTTTTGCAATTTTCAAATCTATACTATTGAAAATTCATTACTCATCTGCCAATCATTTGCTGCAGCAGAAATGAATCAAGACCTTATTTTCATCTTACTGTTAAAAAGGCAACTCGTACTTCATGTTCTTCCATGCTGGACATATTCATTGTAGGGTTAAGAAAATCAGGATACCATGTGTGATAAATATACAATTCATTAAGCAATGAATTTGAATTCACTAATTTTTAAAACCTATGGGCCAAAGAGCGTCTGGGTATAATTTTAATGGGTTTTTTTAAAAACTTTCCTTTCCACTTATTTTCAGTTCCCTTCAATGCTTATTTTTTAAAGGTGAAAACAACAATGTAAACATGCCAAATTATTACTAGAAATTAAGAATGCTAACATGAAATACTATTTGTCAAATATTTAATATCTGAAGGATGACAGGTAATATTTCAAGGTCTTGGTTGTAGGTACATTTCAAACTTGCTATCAGATTTTGCATAAATGTATTATCCGCTGGCTCCCAATATTGTGGTGAAGCATTCACCATGTAATCATGATTTATTGTAAAGAAATATGGATAAATCTAATTCCAGGCCATGCTAATTTCATATATGTTCAATGAAAAACTGCTTCCTGCCCCCATTTGTGTATCAATCTTGTGCATTGCATTTTAATTAGTTATTTCCCCTAAATTGGTTATTTTGAATACCTTTTCTACTAAACTATAGATGTTTTGCATGCAGGAGAGAGAGAGGGGGGGGGGAGAGAATGGATGGATGGATGGATGGATGGATGGATGGATGGATGGATAGATGATAGACAGACAGGCAGGCAGACAGACAGATAGATAGGTAGGTAGATATAGATGACAGATAGATGTTAGATGGAAAGATAGATAGATAATAGATAGATAGATAGATAGATAGATAGATAGATAGATGATAGATAGATAGATAGATAGATAGATAGATAGATAGATAGATAGATGGAAGCACGAAGCCGAGAACACCAGCCTGAAGATGACGAATGAGACTTTGTCGAAACGTCGCCAAGACACTTCCAATTTTACGTGGGAGAAGACCCGAATAACCAAAGACCTACATAGATAGATAGATAGATAGATAGATAGATAGATAGATAGATAGATAGATAGATAGATAGATGCTTGGCAACTGACTCATTTATGATGGTTGTAGTATCTCAGGATCATATGATCACCTTTTGTGATTTTCTGACAAGCAAAGTCAATAGAGAAACCAAATTCACTTAACAACTGTGTTACAAACTTAACAATTGCAGTGATTCACTTAAAAACTGTGGCAAGAAATGTTGTAAAATGGCACAAAATTCAATTAACAACTTCTCGCTTAGCTATTGTGCTCAATTATGCTCATAAGTCAAGGACTACCTGTAGGCATATGTATCATCTTCATTTTCATTTAACGACCCCATAATCCCTTGCGGGGTAGAATCTGAGCAACTGAATGGAGCTAGCAAAGTGTTTTAATGGACGTATGCCCTTCCTGTCACCAATGCGGCAGATATATTCTCAGTGTGCCCAGAGAGAGAAGTATCTGCATCTACCTAGGATCGAACTGACCTGTAAGTACATTATACACAATCAAAAACAAAACAAAACGAAAGCTCAAATGGCAGATTCAATGGTCTTTTTCTATCTTTGTGTATATATTGTTTAAACTACTTCTAATATACACACAATATACTCTATAACACAGATTTTTACCACCTTCCAAGCATTCTTTTTTAAAAATACATTTTTTCCAAATAGATGTTGCTTCATACATTTTGGCTTATTTGCTGAGAACTACGATCAACAGATGATCGTGAACTCTATGTATTCCTATTCATGACGCCAAAGTGGAATTTGTGTCAAGAGCACTTATCTATCTTATCTGACATGCAGATCTCATTTGCGCACAATAACTAAATCTTCTGTCTTCTGTGCAGCTTTTTGAATTAACAGCTTCTTGTTCGAGCGCCTTGCTCTAGTACGGTTCATGGGCAATTGGGAAATTATTTGAAGAATTGTAAAAGGTAAATCCATCTCTTATTTTTCATTGAACAATGATCTCTCTAGATTGTCTGCAGCCTCTCCTAATTCCCCCACCTCAATTAAAGCACGAAGAAAAATGCGGTAATCAATTCCTCCCATAGGACTTTTTCAGAAAAGGAATAACGTGGAGATGCAGCAAAGCAATGAAGAAATATAGAAAGAGAATCCAGTATGCTGGACAAGCTTGGTGAACTAAAAACACTAATAAAAGAACTTCTAAAGCATTTCAAGAATGAAGCAGGAAAATTAAGTTCTTTCCTGCAATTTAGGAATAAGGAGATTAATAGAATTGCAGTCCAATGTTACCATTTTTTTCTCAACTTCTGTATGCTATTTTTTTCAATATTACCAATAGTTTATCTATTTTATGCTCCTATATGCTTTTTTTTTTTACATATGTTCCACACAACATACACAATATGTTTTTTTAAAAAATAACACAAATGGAAAGCTTTTTCTCATATCTGTATTCATTTTTAGGAACTCTCCAATTGAAAATAATCAAAAATAGACTAGGTTCATCTCAGGTAGTAAATAATGGCCAAAGAATTGCGGCCTTTGAACTATGGTGCTGGAGAAAACTCCTGCAAGTCCCTTGGACTGCAAAGCAATCAAACTGGTCAGTTCTAGAGGAGATCAACCTTGACTGCTCTTTAGAAGGCCAGATTCTGAAGATGAAACTGAAATACTTTGGCCACTTAATGAGAAGAAAGGACTCACTGGAGAAGAGCTTAATGCTGGGAAAGAGGGCAAAAGAAGAAGAGGATGACAGAGAATGAGGTGGCTGGATGGAGTCACTGAAGCAGTCGGTGTGAGCTTAAATGGACTCCAGAGGATGGTAGAGGACAGGAAGGCCTGAAGGAATATTGTCCATGGGGTCGTGATGGATCAGACATGACTTCGCAACTAACAACAAAAATTAATGGTGCAACAGTTCATAGAATAACTGATCTAATGTAAGGAGAGGAAATCTTCAAGAAACAGAAAAACCATTTTAATCCCAGTATTTACATTTATATGTGAACCTGGAAGGAAATGTCCATATTTCCACAGGAGACACCAATTGTTACATTCTCTAGAGGTGAATTGAATCAACTGAATTCAGGCAATAAATTGAGGGATTTATTCATGGTTCTGAAATTCAATACAAATGCAGTTGGATTGAATATCTGAATTGACTTGAAAGCTAGTTCAAATGTCCCCAAAACAATTTGGACATTCTGACAATTTACAGAATTGACTTTTTTTCTGAATTGATTCAGAAATCTGAATTGAACTGTCCCAATTCAATCATTTGATGCATACATTCACATCATTGGATGAGATTTGTTTGAACAGAATCAAATCATTCCTACCAGCCTGAATCCTGTAACTCAATGAGTCTCTCACCCATGGATTAAAGCCAGAGGATTAAAGCAAGACTTTTTAATTTAGAACTTAATTAATATTGTATTAATGCTTGGAATATATATTCATGCTACTGCTTTACTGCACTTGTTTTTGCTTTATTTATTGAGTGATCAACTTTGCATGGCTGTCCATGTCATGGAAAGCAACTCTGGGTGGTATACAACAATCCAATAAAACAACACATATACAAACATTATAAAATATAAAGAATATCAAAATGTAAATATTATTAAATTCAAAATAAGTAAACCCTAGGCAAATAGAAAATTAGGATATCCATGTCTCCGGTTTCATAGAGCCTCCAGATCTGGTGACACAATCAGATCTTCTTGACTTCTGGAACATGAACAGGGATGGTGCTAATCTAATTTGTTCCATAAGCAAAGTAAGATCATCATCTGGGACCCACCAAATCTACAACCCTAGTTAATGGTATCTGCAGCACGGCTTCTCTGCCAGAACTTATGGGTAGGGCTGATGTAATTAGGGATAGGCAGTCAGTTAGATAACCCAGTCATATGTCATGAAGAGTTTCAAAGATTAAAATCATCCCCATTCTGTTGTAGAGTGGTCCTGGGACTCTCAAAATCCAGAAATTCTAAAAAACAATTCTTTCTCAATCCATAGTATTGATTGCCAACTCATATGTCATTAAACCTTCTAACACATATGATGCTGGTTTTAGTTTGCTTTGAAAGGTCTAACATTACCTTTTCATCATGCACAAAGAATATAGCGTCCCATTCTTAGAAAATACCAACTTCATTATTTGAGCATCATAATATTACCAAAGAGCCTTCAAATGAATCAGCGAAACAGAAGTTCTTTTTAATGAAACCTGTAGATAATGCATTCAAAATATGTCAGTCATATTTTGCCTCTCAGAAGATCAAAAAAAAAAAGGAACACCTCACATTTCTTATGGGGCTTCAATTTCCCAATTTTTTTACAAACACAATATCTTTGGGAAGAAATTACTCAGAATTAGTAATTTCTGATCCTTCCTGGAACAGCCTCTCAGCAGAATCTGAGCTGTGACACTTCAGCATAATCATGTTTGATTACACACAGAATGTTATCCCAGATATAGGCAAATGGAATAGAAATAGCAACTTAGCTGCATCCTTCTATATGATTGCAATATACTCCAACATATCTTTATTATTTATTTATTTAAAGAACTAGTACTTTAGTTCTTGAAACGTTTTTTTCACCCCCATGGAATCATCCAACTGTTCATTTAGTAGAAACAATATCCAGTCACTTGTTTAATTATTGTGCTTGTGAGATGTCTGAATAGCTGGATGCCCAAAATTCTGTAAAATGATAAGTGATATCAGTAGAAGGATTTGTAGACCTTATTCTTAGCTTATATTTAGCATCGGCATGACTGCAAGTATGTAAAAATAAATGCAGCTGACTAAAATGTGGCCTTGAAAAAAATGTAACTTGAAACTAAGTAAATACAACAGGATTTTTTTTTTTTTTTAAGCAGGATATTGCTGTATATGGGTCTGGTTTGATAAATCACAAATTATGCAAGTTTGTTTTAGTGTCAGACCTGCACTTCAGTGAGACCTGCTTTTGGGTAGCCCCTTAAACGTTACCAAAAAAGAGAAAATGTAATAGTAATAGTAATAGTAGTAGTAGTAGAAGGAGAAGGAGAAGGAGAAGGAGAAGGAGAAGAAGAAGAAGAAGAAGAAGAAGAAGAAGAAGAAGAAGAAGAAGAAGAAGAAGAAGAAGAAGAAGAAGAAGAAGAAGAAGAAGAAGAAGAAGAAGAAGAAGAAGATGATGATGGAGGAGGAGGAGGAGGAGGAGGAGGAGGAGGAGGAGGAGGAGGAGGAGGAGGAGGAGGAGGAGGAGGAGGAAATTAAACTGGTATGCAATTGGCAAAGTTAAAAGATGCACCTACATTCATCTGCACACACATACAAATACACTGAGAGAGAGACTTTTTATAGGACTAAGTCCTAATTGTGTAATGTGTACAATCTTAGTTTATGGAGGAAGTGAAATTTAAGAAAAGGAAACAAAATAAACTTTCTCCCCTGATTACTTTTACACTGACAGAAAAAAAAAGACCTGATTGGAGTAACTAGAAAGAATACTTATCTGAATCTGAATTTTCTTTGTCCAAATCCAGTATTCAACATGGGAAAATAGGAGGGATTAATGGATTAATGGATAATTGTATCCATTAATGCTGGACTGTACCCAGTTTCTAAGCTGATCCTAAGTGCATTGTATTACCAAAGTATATCCAAAATACATTCCAGCTAACTCTAATTCATATGACCTTTCTTTATTAATTGAGTCAGATGAGTCTTATTTAAGGACTCATCAACTTCAGAGTAGAACTTCATAAGATCAATTTTGTCTGAAGGATGGAAGAAGTTGGTGTCAAAGAATTAAAGAATTTCATTGTAGACAGAGATATATTTTTCTGTCACTTTAGAAGTAAAACTTGACACAGAATTTCATCTGTTTTGCAGGAAACAACTGACCCTAGGCAAAGGTATTCTGGATCTAGTGATCTATCATCCTGGAGTCTTTCAACTGAATTGCCAGTTGGTTGATTGATTATATGCTATCAAGATGCTGTCGAGTCTTTGTATCCACATAGATAGATTTTCTCCATGATGATCTTTTCCTAACTTTCTCTTTCAGCTCTTCCAACAGCGCATTAATCACCATTATAACTGAGTCCAGATAGATTGTGTATTGAGTTCCTCCAGCTTAGAAGTTTCCAAAGATGCAAAATGGTCATTTCCAGTTGGCGAGAAGTTCTACCATTCATAAATATTTACATGATGTCCAGTAATCAGTATACAGAATAATAATAATAGAGTTGCAAGGAACCTTGGAGGACCTCTAGTTCTACCCTCTGCTCAAGCAGGAGACCCTATACCATTTCAGAAAATGGCTGTCCAGTCTCTTCTTAAAAGCCTTCAGTGATGAAGTACCCAAAGTTATGAAGGCAAATCATTCCACTGGTTAATTGTTCTCACTGTTAGGAAATTTCTTCTTAGCTCTAGGTTGCTTCTCTCCTTGATTAGTTTCCATCCATTATTTCTTGCCTTGCCTTCTGCTGCTTTGGAAAAGTTAGAATAATTAATCAGTGGTACAAGTTGCCTCCAGAAGTTGTGGGCGCTCCAACACTGGAGGTTTTTAAGAAGAGATTGGGCAACCATTTGTCTAAAATGTTATACGATTTCCTCTTGAGCAGGAGGCAGAATGAGAAGATCTCCAAAGTCCCTTCCAACTCTGTTATTCTGTTAATGCTGCGTTTTGGGACCTTTGTAAAAAAAAAAAGTGTGGTTATCTTGGGACAGAGGGTAGCTTTTAAATAAAACTTTAAATAGTCATTAACATGAAGATGTTATTCCACAATTAATGGCTGGATCTGTGCACGTAGTATCTGGAATCGCAAAGACTATGGCCTGCCCTCTTCAAGTAGTCATCGAAAGTGTAAAAAGTGCTAACAGCCTGTATTAATGACACCACAGATTCTAGTCCCTTGACAAGAATAAAGTGAAAAAATGTTAAAAAAATTATTCCATTTTGGCATAGTTTAAAATGCAGTGTGAACACAGCATTTCTGCCACAACCATTTGACAAAATGATATTAATTTGCATCACAGCGCTTAATTTGTGTCAATTAGTTAGCATTGCAGAGCTCCCGTCTTTTTCTTTTCTTTTCAAACTACAGATTCATTATAGGCTTCAGATTTATGAGGTTATTTAAAAAATAATATTCATACTTGATTCCCCCTGCAGTTTTTTATGAACCTTTGTTTCCATCTTTGGTATTCGTTACCCAACTTTTCAAGTATGGACTGTCCCAACTTTCTATCTAGTATCCCTTTGGCCATCTCTCTTACCTAAGGCAATTTTGAACCTCGGTGTATTAAAAATCAGAGCATACCGTTGGTCTTCCTGGCGTGGCATTCTGAGCATAGATCACCCTTGGCATTGACTGCATCAATTTCTTTCCTTTTGATTTGCCAATCACTAATTGTAGTTGACTCAGAAAGCTGCAAAGTTTTCCTAGGAGATCACTAGCTCACCAATACAGCTTTTATCTGGAAATGACAGTTGGAACTCAAGATGCGAAAAAAACAGGGTGATGAACATAACACAATAACAGAGTTGGAAGGGACCTTGAAGGTGTTCTAGTCCAACCTCCTGCTCAAGAAGGAGACTCTATATCATTCCAGACAAGTGGCTGTTCAGTCTGTTCTTAAAAGCTTCCAAAACCAACTGAAGGCAAGCTATTCCATTGATTCATTGTTCTCACTATTAGCAATGTTCTTCTTAGTTCTAGGTTGCTTCACTCCTTGATTAGTTTCCAACCAATGCTTCTTGCCTTGCTTTCTGGTGCTTTGGAAAATAGGTTGACCCCCCTCTTCTTTGTGGCAGCCCCTGAAATATTGGAACATTGCTATCATATCACCCCTTGTTCTTCTTTGATGCATTGGGGGATTTTGTAGTGGTAGCTAAAATGGTCTCTGCTAAAAATTGGCTGGATTGTTGTGATGTTACAGAACGCACAAATGACATTTGTCTGCCTTAGGTTAGATAGAAGAGACTGGAAAATAAGTAAGAATTCAATTGTCCAGGAAAGTCTAAGCAATAAGGACTAGAAATGAAGATGTAAGGAGAAGGTCTAAAGAGGAAATATGAGTGAAAAGGTAAAACTAGGAGAATGAATGGCAGAGAGAGAGAGAGAGAGAAATTAAATACTTGTAGCCAACACTGGAGGCAGAAGTGGGGAACCTGATGTTGATCCAGCTGCAACAAAGTTCATGCCAAAAGATAACACATTCTTTACACAGTCTCTAAACAAGAATTTCTTTGACTTCTTCATTTATCTGACTCGAATTTTACAGTCAGTTTGGGGATTATTATTTGGGGGGGGTGCAGCAGTGGTGGGATTAAAAAATTTTTACTACTGGTTCTGTGGGCGTGGTTTGTTGGTGTGGCATGGCTTGGTGGGTGTAGCTTGGTGGGCATGGCAGGGGAAGGATACTGTAAAATCTCTGTCAGATGTAAATGCCTTATTCTCTAATGTATAAATAGTATATGAATGGGGTATCAGGGGTTAACTTATTCTTCACTTCTTAATGTATTCATAATTCACCACTCCCACTTATAGCTCCACCCATTGTATATATAAGGAGCCACCTACACCCTTTTCCTTGCTTCTATCTGTGAATATTCAGTGAATATAGAATGCCTATTGTAAATAAAAGTAAGTTTATTTAAACCTACAACTCTCACTAATATTATTGAGTCTGATCCTGAAAATATTGCAACAAGCTGGTAGCAGAGGATGGTTAATTGACTCAATAAAAAACTTAAAAATGTCTAAGAAAGATAGGCCCAACACCAGGGCCTACAGCAAAGAAATGGAAACAGAACAAGAAATAATCAACGAATCCACAAACGCAATTTCGAGAGAATCCGAAGAATACACCACTGAAGACGAAGAAATAATAGACGAAAATGATGACCAGGAGGAAATTGAAATAGAGAATAACGAACTCAGGTCAGAGATATTAAAACTATTAAAAAGCCAGAAGAATGATGAAAGCCTCATCGCGAACCTCCAAGAAATGCTGAAGAACAGCGGAGCAGCGAGAGAGAAAAACATCACTAATGAGAAGTCTAAAGACCCAAAAATAGTGAGTGATATGACTACAGAAAAAGTCATTACGAAGAAGAAAAACAGTGATCCCGCGCGAAATTTTGAATGGCAGCCATCTTGGTTTCAACAGACCTCCAAGGTGAGCAAAGCAGAGCCAATCAAAATGCTCAATTCAAAATTTCTGGCGCGAAAAACGTTATCAGACAACGAAAATGAAAAAGAAGATTCGAACTCCTCAGAAGAATCAGAATCAGAAAGTGAAGATGACTCAACAAAATCTCAAATAAAATCAGCAATGAAAACACTTTTTGCTGCATTTGGGCCAAAACTAAAGATTACCAAAGAGCCACCGAAGAAGCGAGCGAGCAAACCGATACCTCAAGACCTGCCCGCTCCCATCCTGACTTCGAAGGCGACGACGCCCGAACCCAGAGAGCCTTGTCGATTCCGCCCTACACCACAGACCGAAGCAAGTGCCAACGCCCCCAAAAGAAAAAGAAGAGCAGCCGCCGTCGTCAGAACTCCCAAGGTCGAACCAGAGACCGACTTGTCTGAAGCAGAGCAGAGCGAGCGAGCCGCAGCGGAGAGAACCTTCCACGACGACTTCAAAGAAGAAATGGACAACGCACATGCGCGAAACTACGCAGACGGTCCGGGAAGACATGAACTGGCGAGAGAACCACGCAGACTCGTTGCGAGCATCCCCATGCCGTTTTGCAATTTTCTACACTTGCGAGACCACGGACTACCTCAGGTCGTAAGTAATGGACAAAATAATGTCGGAAATTTACCCAGTGACTTCCCAAAACTAAGGGTTGATGGCATTAACTTGCAAGAATGGTATCAACAGCTACAGGTTGTCTTTATGAAGGAAAATTTACTATTTTTTATCACTAGTCCCCCAAAAAGACCTTGGACTTTAAAAATAGATTGTTTACACCATAGAGCATTTTTCTTAATAATATCTAGTGTGTCTCCTGCAATGTATCATAGCATCAAACCTAATCTGACTGTTTCAGAAATTATTCAATGCATGTTTAATTTGTTTCACAGCGATAGTGTGGCTACCACCACAAGAATGTCTAAGGATTTCTTTTCATCTAGAGTGAAACCAGGGGTTTCCATAAGTGAGCATTTAATATCTTTAAACAAAATAAGAGCTGAGCTGCATTTGAGGGGGGAGGTGATTTCAGACCAAACAATGAAAAGTGTTGTTATCAACTCGCTTGATTCATCATGGGACAGTTTTATGTCACATTTAGACACTATCAATCTAGGATATTTATCCATAGAAAGTCTATCCAATAAATTGATAGCAGAAGACAACTCAAGAAGAAATCGTTCTAGCAATCACACAGAACACAAACCTTATAGGAAAGTAGCTTTCCAAGAAAAATATAATGAAACATTTAAATGTCACAATTGTGGATCCAGGGAACACAATAGAAGAGATTGTCCCAAAATTTCAAAGGAAAGACATAGGTCAGAATATAGGAACAAATACAATTATAGACAGTCTTCCATAGATAGACATAGATATAGAAGCCCACCAAATTACAAAGAGAATAGAGGGGGCAGAGATAATTCAAAGGATAGAAAATCTGGTTCACTAAATGGATTAAATAAACAAGACAACACTAAAATACAGCAAAATGAGAACAATAATTGGCTTATTGATTCTGGAGCAACTAATCACACCACTAATAACAAAAATATATTGTCTTCATTTACAGAAGATAAATTTGTAATAAAGGTAGCTAACCAAGAAAAGGTTCAAGTATTAGGCAGAGGAAATGTAACCTTGCCTGGTCTAGGAAAAATAGAGGGGGTATTGTTAATACCTGAAATACCTCATAACATACTAAGTGCCATAAAACTAAGTAGAGATTCTGACATTAATATAGTTTTCTCAAAGGGAAAAGCGACTTTGGAGAAGAATAAAATAAATATAGGCACTGTGGTGATTAAAGGAGGCCTACCTTATCTGATAACAAAGGAAAAATGGTTGCATAACATTGATTCAAATATGGAAGATTGTATTGAAGCAGATGATGAAAATATTAGCAACAGTGACAATGATGAATATAAAATATCTCATGATCACGCAGATGCACACAATGAAAAAAAACCAAAAATAGGTAAACCAATTCATGATGAGTGTGCTCACATCTTACATAGGAAGTTAGGACATGCCAGTTTTCCTGTAGTACAAAAAATGACTGAACACGCAGAAGGTGTCAAAATAAAAAATTGTGAAAACTATTTGGAATGCTCAGTATGTAAATCTACAAAACTAAAAACTAGTCCCAGGCCAAGAAAATCTACTAGATCAACTAACAAAATTTTTGACTTAGTACACATGGACTTAGTTGGCCCATTAACTCCATCAATCACCTATAGAAAACGTTACTTCCTGACAATAGTAGACGATTATAGCCGTTATGGGTTTGTTTATACATTAAAACACAAAGATGAAACCTTTCAAAAATTTAAGGAATTTTACAAACGCATAGAAACACAACACAATATCAAAATAAAACAAATTATGACAGATAGGGGATGTGAATTCATGTCTAAAGAATTCTCCCAATGGTTAAAGGATAGAGGAATGCTACATTACACGTCTAGTCCATTTTCTGCGTTTCAGAACGGGATTGCAGAGAGAAAGAATTCCACATTACAAACCATGATTAGATGCACATTGGAAGATGCTGGCTTAAGCAAACAATTTTGGTCAGAAGCCTTACATTATTCAAATTACACACAAAATAGAACCTGGTCCAGTATTGTAAATAAGACACCATATGAAGTAATGTATAATAGGAAACCGAAATTAGCACACATGCACATATTTGGAGTCACTGCAGACGTACACATACCTAAACAGTTGAGAAGAAAGGGAGAAAACGTATCCAGAAGACTCAGATTTATGGGATATGAAACTGGCACCAAAGGGTACAGATTCATTGATAATAATAACAAATTTATAGTTTCCAGAACAGCTGTGTTCCATGAACAGGCCAACTGGTCTAAATTACATCTTAATGAAATATTTCCAAATAAATGTAAAGATACAAAATCTCATGAGGAAGGGACCATAGAAAAACAGAATATCAACAAATATAAAAGCAAAACCAAAACTTGGACAAATAGCCAACACAAAATAAAGACAGACACACTAACAAAAAAAGAAGCAAGATATTTGCATGATAACAATAGCAAACCTGAAAGAGTCATTAGAAACAACAGAAATCAAATGCCAAATAAATACAGAGATTACATAATGCATATGGATAGTGAGCCAATAACACCTAATACTTATGAGGAAGTGTTAAAACTCCCTCGTGAAGAAAAAGAAAAATGGGAATTAGCTATGAAAAAAGAGATGGAAAGTTTACAAGGATTAAATGTATTTACACCTGCAATTGCACCTAAAGATAAAACAATTATTGGTACCAGGTGGATATATAAAATTAAGAACTTAGAAGGAGGCAATACTCTATATAAAGCTAGATTAGTTGCACAAGGTTATGCACAGAAATATCCGGAGGACTATACTGACACGTATTCCCCCACTGTAAGAACAGAGAGTGTCAAAACAGCTCTAGTGGTAGCATCAGCACTCAATCTTGATGTATTTCAATATGACATACAGACTGCGTATCTACACGCAAAACTAGATAAGGAAATATATGTAAGAGCACCTCACAGTCAATACACCAACAAAAATGAAATTTGGCTGTTGAACAAGAGTTTATACGGATTAAAACAATCTGGTAAAAGATGGTATGATTGTTTAGTAAAAGTACTTAAGACCATGGATTTCAACGCTACCACTGCTGATAACTGTTTCTTTGTCAAAAAGGGTGATGATTACATTGAATTTGTGTTGATTTATGTAGATGACATTTTATATATAGGAAAACACAAAGAGAGAAGAGAAACTTTTGTAAATAAGTTAAATGAACATTTCTCGTTGAAATCTCTAGGTAAAATGAACAAATATCTTGGTGTTCAAATTAATAAAACTAGAAGGGGATTCAAACTTACTCAGAGAGATAAGATTATAGAACTTTTAAATAAATGCAATTTAAACAATGCCAAACCCTGTGATACTCCTATGCAAACTGATTTTCTTAGAAATACTGATGAATCTTCCACTGAATTCAAGGATAACACGTTTTATAGATCAATCATAGGTTCACTTCTTTATATATCTAATTGGACTAGACCAGATATCGCCTTACCACTCAATTTATTATCCAGACACGTCAGCAAACCAACAATGTATCACTGGGAAGCTGTTAAAAGAATTTTAAGATATCTGAAAAGTACATTAGATTTTTGCTTAGTATTAGAACCCAGTGATAATAAAGAACCAAAGCTTGCATGTTATGCAGATGCGGACTGGGCTGGAGACACATCATGCAGAAAAAGTACATCTGGTTATATTTTTCTCTTAAATGACTGTCCAGTTTACTGGTATACTGGTAAACAAGAACTAGTAGCCACTTCAACGACAGAAGCGGAATATGTCTGTTTATCCAAAGCTGCAAATAACCTTGTATGGTTTAATGATTTAATTTCAGATGTTTGGAAAAAACCTGCTTTGCCTTTTGTCATGCATGAAGACAATAAAGCAGCCATTGAAATATCTAGATCTGATGCCATTGGACAAAGGTCCAGGCATATAGATATAAAATTTAAACATGTGAGGCAATTATCTCAGGATGGATTTATTAAAGCAGTGCATTGTGATACTTCAGAACAATTAGCTGACATATTGACAAAGCCTTTACCTTCTAAGCAACACAAATATTTAACATCTAAATTGTATGTCTTGTATTGTCCTGAATCTGAATGTAATTGGTGTTGTATAACGAATCGGCATTTAGAGGGGGATTTGTCAGATGTAAATGCCTTATTCTCTAATGTATAAATAGTATATGAATGGGGTATCAGGGGTTAACTTATTCTTCACTTCTTAATGTATTCATAATTCACCACTCCCACTTATAGCTCCACCCATTGTATATATAAGGAGCCACCTACACCCTTTTCCTTGCTTCTATCTGTGAATATTCAGTGAATATAGAATGCTTATTGTAAATAAAAGTAAGTTTATTTAAACCTACAACTCTCACTAATATTATTGAGTCTGATCCTGAAAATATTGCAACAATCTCCATTTCCTCCTGGGACTGGAGGAACTCTGGGACTCTGGGACAGCTGGGACTCTGGAGGCAAAGAATAGATGGGGGCAGGGCCAGTCAGAGGTGGTATTTACCGGTTCTCCGAACTACTCAAAATTTCCGCTACCAGTTCTCCAGAACTGGTCAGAACCTGCTGAAACCTACCTGTGGTAAGCAGCACTTTGGACTAGAATACAAAAAAGAGCTTTGGAGCATGAATGCTAATGGTCCTCTCCTTAAACCAAATGCATTTCTTCCTTCGGATTATTCAGTAGCGTCAGAGGGTAGGATTCCAGTAACAGACATAGCTGTGTAAAAAACAAAAGCAAAAATTGCAGCTAGGGGTTGTGTGAATACCTCTGCAACATTCTCTTAGCCTTCTAACCTGAAGTGCTGCACAACTGTATCATTTACTATGGTTCTATGGATTGAATTACTCTTAATAGCCTTGCGGAACCCTCACTCATTTACTTCCTTACACCATAGTAGACATCCGAAGCCAGTGCAGTCAGATAAAGAACCTTCTTCACTTCCTAGTAGAAGAGCAAAGCCTTAGCATAGAATTCAAGGTCATCTCCAGTGCCCTTTTCAGGTGGCTTCCTTGCTACTCTATTTTTCCCTTATTGTCATGAACAGAAGGGGTGGGATGAAGATCAGATTGATAAGTAGCGTAAAAACATTTGGCCTAATTGAAAAGTTGTTATTGTTATTGTTCTTTTATTTCCTGAATAGATTTTTTGCTTAGGAATTTTAGGTGAAGGGTTTTTTATTGGGTCATCAGGGGAAAAAATCAAAGTGATTTACAAATATAAATATTAATAAGACAATCTCCAGATTTGCCATCTAAAACACATGACACACAAGAAAAAAATGGAGATGATGGATTAAAAAAAGGGGAATATTTCTTAAAAATAACAGTGAGATAGGTTAAAATAGGGTTAGAAGTTAGAGAAAGGGGGATTAATGTAATATATATTTTTCAGGTGAATTAATAATAAGAAGGGAACCTAGGCTTTTAATGATGATGATTTTGAATATGTTTGAATAAAATGGTGATGGCTATAAAAATAACATATAGAAATATTGAATAAGCAAAAGATTGAAGATTATAACTTAATATAAATATATGTATTATTAGTATAACCATATAGGTTTGTTAAAATGTAACAAATATGATTATCAACATTTTATTTGTAGTAAAAGGAATGATATGTAGAATTTGATTGGCATGAAAACAACATATTGAACTATTGAACAAGATAATAATGAAAGATTATAATTCAACAAAATGTGTATTATTAGTAGAATTATATAACTTGTCAAATATAACTAAGATGAACATTGTTTTATTTGTTTTAAAATGTGATTTTGAAAGGGGATATTTTTTAAATATAACAGTGGCATAACTAAAAATTAGAAAGGGAAACAATGGAAGATTATAATTCAATATAAATCTGTGTATTACTATTAGAATTATATAAGTTTGTTAAACATAACAAATTGATTATTGGTATTTTATCTGTAGTAAAAGGAGTGATTGATATCAAGAATATGGAGATTGGCATAAAAATAATATATTGAAATATTGAATAATTAAAGAAAGATTATAATTCAACAAAATATGTGTATTACTACTAAAAGTCTATAAGATTGTTAATTGTGTTAAATATGAAGAGTATTGTTTTATTTGTACTAAAATGTAACTCTGATTCCACACTGTTCACACAATGATATGTTTGTAGAAAAATCAAAAACTTAATTAAAAAAAACGGAGGAGGAAAGACCATTTAAAAGCTTCAGTTCTCAAAGTTAGTTATGGTTGCAACCATACAGAATGTAACATATTCAAGTGGTCCAAGACTAACCCATGAAGCATCCACCAAAAATCAAGATGAACTCTTCAACGTCCTCATAATAAGTGTGTTGGTGAGAGCATACAATATTGGGAAATCCTTAGATTAAAGGTCTTTGCCTTCAGGTTCTTGCCTTCCAAAGGAAGGCCCAAAGGGAAAGACTTTGAGGTATGGATTGAGGGACAGGACTAGCTACTTGAATATGAGTTAGAGTGACAAAAGCAGCTGGTCTCTCCAATGCAATATGGAATGCCCTGCTTTCCTTTCCTTTCTTTGCACCTGTTGTGTCAGATACTACTGACACAAGAATTACATCTTGATTGCTTAAGACACACCAAGCTAATGCAACCCATCAAGTTGTCTATAAATCTTCTGTCTTGATCAAGTTATTCAGATATTTGATGAAGTGTATTACAGATCTGGCTTGGAGGTCCACTGTATTTCTTGCTTCACCTAGCAATGTGTGCTATTCAACACATCAGCAGTTTTACCCATCAAATAACTCTACCAGAAGATGTTGAGGTTAGGAATTTTGAAAGAAAAATGAAAATATAATAATGAAAGACAATGAACATGATGGATTGATGTCCATGCCCACTTAATGAATTTACTGGTATATTCTGAATATTATTGTAGGAATAATTTATGACTATTAGGGATGGAGTCATAGTCAGCTGAATCTTTTGAACTGGGCTGGACTGGTTACAGGTACTACTACATTCGTGTTGGAAGCATCTACCTGTTGTGACCCAAGCCCAAGTAGGTAGTATTAGATGCAAACTGTTCCAAAACAAACAGACTTTATTAGAACAGCTGAGAATTAACTCATTCTCAGTGTAGTCCAAACTAAATTAAAACAAATTCTTCTTAACACAAATTCTTCAGTCTAATCACCAATCTTGGTATAATTAGGCAAACTGCCAAAGACTTCTCTTGGCAAAAGTTCAGAAGCAGAAGACGCCAATCAGAGATAAGTGCAGCAACATCTATCAATGTTGTCTTCTGACAAAGAGCCCAAGAGCTGTTGCTGATCTTTTAAGCCTTATGGGAGGGGCCAATCATCTCTTGGCCCTACTCCCGAGTCGTCCTTTTTGCTGTAGCTGCTCTTGCCTTCTGGCAGCTCTTCTCATATGTGCACTAGGAACAGGCTCCTCCTGTTCCTCTGCCTCTCTACTGTCAGACTCTTGAGGCTCCGGAATCCGCACATCACTCCCTGATGGCCCTGGCCCCATCTCTGCGTCTGATGCAGAGCCCTCATCTGGGCCTTACCCAGCCTCCAGGACTGGCCCCTGTTCTTCCTCAGCCTCATCGCTGTCCGACTTCGCTGCCAGCTCCTCAGGCTGCTGGCGGACCACAACACTACCAAGGTGCTACTGGGTTGAAAGGATTAGGTGGCATCACCATTGCCAAGGGGTGCATGTCCCTGTTATTTTCCCACCAAAGTGATACCTATCTATCTACTTACATTTGCATGCTTTCAAACTTCTAGGTTGGCAGGAACCAGAATGGGACAACCTGCCACAGCCAACTTGCCATGGGATGATTTAACAATTCTACTTAATTATTTGAAATAAATAAAAAAATATTTTAATTTTTGTCATTCACATTTCATTCTGTCCCTCCTTTTGCATCCTTTCTTTAATGATCCTTTTCCACTATTTCTTTGATATTAGTGTAACTCTTGTCCTGCAGTGAGTTGGCCATGGCAAGTTGGCTGTGACAAATTGGCTGTGATGAGTTCACCGCGGAGAATGGGACAAATTGACGGGAGTTCATTCTGTCATTGGGCTCACACTCTTAGGTTTTGAACTGTTGAGCTGTTGACCTCTCAAAGATCTTCTGACCCAGCGTCTTAACTACATGAGCCACCAGCCACTCGTTTTAGCTGCATTTGATATAGGGAGATGTGAGTAGAATACAAGGTTGGAGGGAAACTCTAAACGAGTCTCAGTCTCAGTTTAGATTAATTCCATCTGTCAGAGAACAGGGTTATGAATATAAAGGTAGTCAATTTGCATCCATTCATTTGGTGAGTATTCAAAGTTACAATAGCACTGAAGTAAAATGACTTACAATGGTTCCTCACACTAAAGACTATTCACAAACACATGATTGTGTTTGGGTGCTTAGCAACTTGACATGTATTTATGATGGTTGCAGCATCCTGGGGATCACATAATCTCCCTTTGTGATCTTCCCAGAGAACTCCAACAAGCAAAGTCATTGGGGAAAGCCAGATGGCAAAAAAAAAAAAAAAAAAAAAGGTTGTAAACTCAATCCTGGTCATGTAATAATTCACTTAATAACTGCGTTACTGAGCAACAGAAGTTCGGGTCCCAGTTGTGATTATAAGTCAAGGAATTCCAGGAGGTCAAATAACATTATGTGAATTTGCTCTGTTCATTTTAACATTTTTGTAACATTATGCGAACTTGTTTTATTCATTTTAATCTACTCAATACAAGTTAATTGATTTCTTTTGTTTAATTGTTATCTAAGTGACCGTGCCAGCCTATTTCGTCCTGACATGTCACTGATTCAGAGATACTTTATGAAAAAATAAAGGAGAAAAACATAATAACCTCTAAATAAGAAAAGGGTTTGTGGTGGCAGGAAAACTAATAGTTCTTTCAGAGGTCTCTGAGAGTAAATGGGATTTCACTTCAATTTTGAAGAACAAAAAGATAATAAGAAAAAGGATACCCTCAGCAAGAGGCTACACAATACCATCCCATTTGGTGTACAAATATTACACATTTGAAATGAGATAAAGTAAATATTAGGTTGCAGCCTTTTTTTAATTTAATATCGAGAGAGATAGAGGAACAGACCATTCCCATTAACACAAAAGGAAACAGTGCATTGTCAGAATGAAGAATAAGTAAAGAAATGAAATTATTTTCAGTCTCCCATTCTTTGCTTTTTAGTTTCTTGAGAGAAAATTCAAGTCTCATGAGTAACTGCAGTGAGCTTCCAGTAGGATAGTAGACGAAATGTTTATGGCTGTTTTTTTTTATTGTTAAGAGAGGAGAAAAGAAAGTTATTCCTTTTAAGTTTCATACTCCCTCACATTATTCATTAGAAGCACCTGTGCACTGATTTTAGGAGATATAGGTCTTTAAACTACTGGACAATGTCCTACACTCTGGGTTCCATAGTGAAATTTACATAAACATTTATATTCCTCCATGATATTTAAAAAATAAATAGGTAATCTGCCTTTAGAGCAGGGAATTTCTCCTTAACAGATCATTATTACTCCACAGAGTTTGGTCCTCACATTGAAGAATGAGTGGGGCAAAATATGAATTGGTTGATAAAAGCTGCATTGAAATCTAGAAGTACAACAATATGGCAGTTTTCCTCAAGTACATCCAAGAGTCCTCTGACTAACTTGGGAAGGGAGACTGGTTAAGCATGGGTCAAAGCATTATTTTCCCATTACTATTGAGTATAACTGTCTACCTAGTTCAGTGTTGGCAAACCTTTTCGGCACCAAGTGTCAAAATGGGAGCCTGCATAGGCGGGGGAGGGGAGCACCAAAAACCGGAAGAGCAGTTCCTCGGCATGCATGCATGGGAGCGCCGGAAACCAGAACAGCAAACATGCCAGAACTTGGAAGAGCAACGGGCAATGGCTTGCATGCCCGGAGAGATGACCCTGTGTGCCACTTCCAGCACATGTGCCATCACAGACCTAGGAGCTTCCAAGTTTCAGCCTTTGCAGAAATCCATAACAATATCATAGTCAAGCTATCCCAACAATCAGAGTACCCAGTACTGTTTCAGTTCTAGCCTGAATCCTAACTAAAAAGGATGCAATCTACTCTACTTGATCTAAAATTATCTCTAAATGAAATCCCACTATCTTTTTACCAGCTTCCCTCAAAAGGAGAGGGTGCAGACTGAACAGAAAGTTTTTTTAAAAAAAGTGGTGGATTCAGAGATGTTTTCCTCGCAAGGCCCATACCACACCACATCAAGGTAAGTAGCAGTATTCCCTCCTTCAAAGAGACATTGCTCTCTTTCTGCATTAGTCACTGACCCTGCTTTGTCTCTTTAATCGACAAGGAATGGATCAAGATCAGACAAAAGACCGATAATGTTACCTACTTTGGGTAATGAAATATCTGCAAGGAAACAAGTAAGCTCAGTGAGCACGAATAGAATAGAATAGAATAGAATAGAATAGAATAGAATAGAATAGAATAGAATAGAATAGAATAGAATAGAATAGAATAGAATAGAATAACAGAGTTGGAAGGGACCTTGGAGGTCTTCTAGTCCAACCCCCTGCTTAGGCAGGAAAGCCTACACCACTTCAGACAAATGATTATCCAACATCTTCTTAAAAACTTCCAGGGTTGGAGCATTCAAAACTTCAGGAGGCAAGTTGTTCCACTGATTAATTGTTCTAACTGTCAGGAAATTTCTCCTTCGTTCTAGGTTGCTTCTCTCCTTGATTAGTTTCCACCCATTGCTTCTTGTCCTGCCCTCAGGTGCTTTGGAGAATAGCTTGACTCCCTTTTCTTTGTGGCAGCCCCTGAGATATTGGCACACTGTTATCATGTCTCCCCTAGTCCTTTTTTTCATTAAACTAGACATACCCAGTTCCTGCAACCGTTCTTCATATGTTCTAGCCTCCAGTCCCCTAATCATCTTTGTTGCTCTTCTCTGCACTCTTTCTAGAGTCTCAACATTTTTTTTACATCATGGCGACCTAGGCACTAAGGACCTCTCACTTCTCTTACTACACAGAATCCAATCACTTCTTCAGATTCAGCAAAACTAATATTTCCTAGACATATTTCAAAACAGATTTCTCCAGTCTTCTCATAAAGCTCTGTCCATGTGGTATCCAATGCAAAGTGATGAGAGAGACTTTTTTCCACAGAGGATTTCATAAACCAGGTAGCAATGGCCTATAGGAGTAATACCTCACTCACCATCATCTAACACGCTTCAGGTAAATGTAAACAGAGCTGTTGCTTACAAGTCTGCTTCAAGTTCTAATTGCTATATTGTCAGGGTTCCAAGCAACACCCCCAACGAAAGAAAACACCGAGGCTTGAGTTTCCTCAAAGTTACATTTTGTTAGAGATGTCATATTGGCACATCTGGGAAAACCCGAATCTGAAAGCTTCCAGGTTTTCCCCACCCAAAGAAAAGTTCAAGTCCCTGCCCAACACCCACAAGTCCACCACATGGTCCAATCAAAGCACCATCCCAACTGGAGATGCCTCCCAGGTCCAGCCTTCCAGGTGCAGGGCAAGATGTCCTTGACTCTCTGAGAAAGGAATGTTATTTTGACTATACTTCACCCATGCTCTTATAATCCACCCTCCCAGTTTCCCACAGTAGTAAATGTGGCAGGTCTGAAGGCCTAATACAAAAGTTTCAGCTCAGCAAAAAAAAAAAAAAAAAGAAAGAAAAGAAAAAAAAAGTGGGGGGTTCCCTTTCAAGGTTAAATAATCAAAGGAAGTTAGTAAATTTTGCTAATATAATTAATGATAATTTATAAAGATTAATAAGCACAAAAAGAATTATATATTATTTCTCACAGCAAGGGGGAAAAAATGAGAGATAGTTAAACTGATTGCTCTATTCTAAGAAAAGAACATATCTAATCTTGTTCCCATTTGGAAATCACTTCTGGATTTTGTTTGTGATGAAAAAAAAAAAATTGATTTTGATTTGCTGATTAGATGGGTTTGCTGTTATAGAAATGACTACTATTTATTATTGTCTAAAAATAAAAAAAGTTGAGGCTGTGATGTTATTCTCTTCTGCTGTGCTAAAAAGAATTGGAAATCTCCTTCTATCACATACGTCCTCCTTTTCCCCTTTTCCCTTTGCTAGTTTCCCATTATTTTCATTTTCTTTGTATTTTATATTCTGATAAACTAATAATATTTTATATCTGTGAGAATTCAGCTCAGCAAAACTAATCTCATCCAATCAATTCACCAAGATCTATGGCAAGCTGTCAGTCCTTTGAGGGAGACCAGGTTCAGAAACAGACAATGTTGAGTTTCCAGGAATACTATTGTCAAGGTTCCGACGGTTGCCCTAATTAAATCATGAACCTCGAGCCAAGCTTCAAAAGAAATCCAGTTATTTATTAGGAGCTTCATGTCAGCATGTTCCCAAGTGAAGCCAGCTCTGACCCTACATAATTTATGCCCCAATCATGACCCTGTTTGCCGCCTCCCCCAGGGTGTGTCATCAATCACATTCGCCAATGGAGCAATTTTGCGGGTTTTAGTGGTCACTCCCCTCCGGCCATTGTGGGTAACGCTGGGATACAGCCTTGAGAATGATAAGTCTGCCATGCTGTTTCACTGGTTTCCCATCCCCCCTGGCCTATGGCAACTCGAGAGCAGACCAGGGATGCTTTGCGAGTTGACAACTATCTCACTCTGGCAGTGAATAACAGACTCTTGAATTTTATCCTGGGTCCTCTCATATTACACAAAATCAAAGTGGGGTTATTTTGAGTTACCTCTTTCAACATATTGATTATGAAATTGCTTCTCCAAGTCAGCTTGTTTCTTCCTTTCCCCTTTTGCATGCCTTTGGGTCGGCTTTAAATCTCTTTATACATCCTTATCTAAGGTAAGATTTTGATTGATAGATTATATGTCATCAAGTTGATTTTGACTCTAAGCAATCACATAGGTAGAACTTCTTCAGGTTGATTTATCTCTGATCTGACCCCCTCAGGTCTTCTAGTAATGCTCTAATCACTGTGGTAATTAAGTCCATCTATCTTGTTGGTGGTTGTCCTCTTCTTCCCTCTTTTTCCATTCCTTCCAGCATTATAGATTTTTCGCAAGAGCTATATTGTCATGCAATATGTCCAAAAAGTAGACCAGATCTTAACAGCTGTTATTTTCCTATCAGTTGATGTGGTCTTTCTCAGTAACACTTTTCTATATATATATATATATATATATATATATATATATATATATATATATATATATATATATATATATATATATATATTGAAAAGTATATATAAATATATATATATTTATTTATTTATTTTATTTTATTGGATTTCTATACCGCCCTACTCCTGAAGGACTCAGGGCAGTGAACAGCCACAGAATAAAACACATAAATACAAAAATTTAAAATAGAATAAAAACGAATTAAATAATTTGGCTGAAACAAATTTAAAATACCCAATAATTTAAAAACAAATTAAAATTTACATTTAAAAGGGGAGAAGATTTAGGCCAGGCCAGCTTGATGAAATAAGAGAGTCTTGAGCGCGCAATGGAAGGTGCGCAGATCCGGGATCCTCCGTATCTCCGGGGGGAGCTTGTTCCAGATCATAGGTGCCCCCACAGACAAGGCTCTCCTCCTAGGGGCTGCCAGTCGACATTGTTTGGCCGACAGCACCCGGAGGAGCCCCTCTCTATGGGAGCGTACTGGCCGGTGGGAGGCTATTGGTGGTAGCAGGCGGTCCCGTAGACAACCAGGTCCTAAGCCATGGAGAGCTTTAAAGGTGATAACCAAAACCTTGAAGCGCACCTGGAAGACCACCGGGAACCAGTGCAGCTCGCACAGGAGAGGTGTTACATGGGAACTCCATGTCGCTCCCATAACCACCCGCGCGGGCCGCACTCTGGTGCACCTCAAAGGGAGCCCCATGTAGAGATATAGGGGACACATGAACTATAGTTTACTTAGTTGGCTGGATTTTACACAACATATTTAGTCATAGATTAACTATGTGTACTGGGTTTTCCACACACTACATTAAAATGTGGTATGACACACTGCTCTAGGTGTTTCCTTGACCTTAGCCTAAGGCCTTTCCCATGTATACTTAGCCAAAACATAAACAAGCCCCAACAGCTTCCTTGTTATGCCCTGATATTGCCATAACCTCATCCCCCCACAATATTTAAAGCAGTTTAATATCCTTGACCAGTCCTGTATTTTTCCCCTTTAAGCAGGCAATAGTTTGTGGCAATTTTGGCATGGGTGCAATTTGATGTGTTTCAGTGACCAGTCAGTTTGTGCTGCAAACAAGTAATTTCAAGGATAGTTGCATTCATTGTAGACTTTTAAGGGAATTGCACCCTCCCCACCCACCCCCATCTTCCTCCAATCCCTGGATACCATTATCCAAAACTATTCTTTGGCCAACAGGAGATTCAGATTCTTTGAAATCAACTTTCCCCCGCTTATCTTCTAGGTCTCAAAAGCAATTCCTATCTCAAAGGTCTTAGGGGCGAGTAGCTAGATAGCAATGGCAACTGGGAGAGCAGATACAGGGAAACAGGAGAGAGTGAGAGGCAATTATCACTCTGCTGATTCATGAGTCAATTTTTGTATCTGCCCATTGTGCTTAAGGCTGCTTTGGAATATCCTCTCAGCCCATGTCCTTAGCAATGGTTTGCTGGAAGTCTTTTGCAATGTTTAATCCTTTAGACCAGAAGTGTCAAATTTAAGGCCTGGGGGCTGGATCCGGCCCATGGGGTGCTTCAATCTGGTCCGTGGGGCCACCCTAGAAACAGCAAAGGACCAGCCTGGAGTGCCTCTGCCAGTGAAAATGGAGCTCAAGAGGGCTGCGTGCGGCCCTCCCAGGCTCCATTTTCAGCTGCGATGGCTTCCTGCCAGTGAAAATGGAGCTTCGGGGGGCGTATGCGGCCCCTGTGAGCTCTGTTTTTACTGGCAGAGGGCTTGGGCCACCACAGATCACATGAGTGATGTCAAGCTGGCCATGCCCCCACACACACACGGAGGTCAAACACAACCCTGATGCAACCCTCAATGAAATCGAGTTTGACATGCCTGCTTTAGACATTTAGCACAATTTAGCATAAATATTTCTATTGTGGAAGAGTGCATTTGAACAGTATGAAATGGTATCCAAAAGACCCCACTAGCCAGATTACTGCAATCATAATTAATCTAATGTATTAGGGCATCCTTGAATAAACAATTCCTACTATTGGGTGATAAAGATAGCTGAGGCCAGAAGGCACTGTTTTTCAGTAGCAGCATCTAGTCTTTAGCTTAATAGGATTGGCCTGCCCCACTCACTCTTGGTGGGTGCAGTCTAGAAGAGGAGCTTTTTCTGCTATGGCCCTCATTCTTTGGAACACCTTACCCTCAGAGGTTAGATCTGCCCCACCATTTTACCTTCAAGAAAACTTAAAACTTGGCTCTGCCAGTTGGTTTGGGGTCTCCAGGTGCACTCTAGATTGGAGGTGGTTGGTGGAGTAATAGAGAAGATTCCACCTCCATACCATTTATGCTCCTCGTTTTAAGTCTTTGTTTTATTCTTATTATTTTATATTTATATTTATTATATGTATATTAATGTTATTATATTTATATTTTTATATTGTAAGCCACACAGAATTTCTTGGGCATATAATGGGCATATAAATTAATTAATTAATTAAATCAAATAAATAATCTCCTAATGGAAATCTGACTCAAGATTTCTGCCTGATTGCATTCAGTGAGACACTGAAATTTGAGCTGTTCCATGGACTTTTTATTTGATATATTATTATATATTTGGGTTATGGATGTGAAGGTTTATTTTATTTCTTGTTTTTATGTACCAAACCATTTTATTTGTTTTACTGTTTTGTACATAAAACAATTTTATGTGGATATTTTATTGTTTTATTGTGAATATTTTAATGTTGTCTGTATTATGAAAACTAATTCTGATTGTGGTGGTATGTTAAATAAATAACTTCAACACCTGCAGATCAAATACCAAACCAGAAGTTTTGACAAGCAGCTATACCAGCCAACTATATTCACTCATTCATAAAATGTACTTGCTGTCCTGCCTAGTTCCATCTCATGATCTACCAATTCATCTCCAGAACATGCCCTTCACCTTGCCTATAACAGGATCACAATCACCAATATCTGCACAACATTTTAAATTGGTATACAGGTAATTCTCAACTTGTCCAGCATCCATTCAAAATTTGGATGGAACAGGGGTGGGTTCTACTTACCTTTACTACCGGTTCACAACGGGAGCACCCGCACGCTTCTGCGCATGCGCAGATCGCCCATGATGACATCCGGCAGGTTGGTGGAACCTCCCGCTGGTTTTACTACCGGTTTGCAAGAACCAGACTGAACCAGGAGCAACCCACCACTGGGATGGATCTAGCTGGTAGATAATTACAACCAAGAGTCTAATTTCTGGCAGTCAACACCCCCTCCTGAGATTGCTCAACAACCAGGCTGCATTTATGGCCATTTACAACATCCTATGGTCACATAACCATGTTTTATGATGGGTTTGCCAAAACCTGGCATTTACTGATTTTTAGCAAACGAGCTGCTAATATAACAGTGGTTTGTCTAACAACTGTAGCATTCGCTCAATGATTGTGAATTTGCTTAATGACTGCAGTAATTTGCACAAAAAAGGTAAAATTGGATCGGTCATGTGACTGACTTGTTTTACAACTGTCATGAGTTAAGATTGTGATGGGTAGGCTCCATTACAATCATGCAGTCATATGAGACATACTGGCAAGATGGTTAGAATGCAATATTGCAGGCTAACTGTTCCGACTGCCAGGAGTTCAATCCCGACAGGCTTGAGGTTGACTTAGTCTTCCATCCTTCCGAGATCGATAAAATGAGAAACTTAGATTGTTGGGGCAACATGCTGATATTGTAAACCACCCAAAGAGTGCTCTAAAGCACTATGAAG
Organism: Pituophis catenifer annectens; assembly: GCF_029215685.1. Classification (NCBI taxonomy): domain Eukaryota; kingdom Metazoa; phylum Chordata; class Lepidosauria; order Squamata; family Colubridae; genus Pituophis; species Pituophis catenifer. Next base: position 114,194,689 of record NW_027256884.1, on the reverse strand, counting down.
TGCTTATCAGTGTAAGTGCTGTTGCTATTGCTTTGATTCGAGGACTACTTGTAATTTTCTGCTGGCTCAGAGTCTGGTAGAGAAGAGTTTGACATGATCATAAGGAACCACCTTATTCTGCCTTTCCCTCTTAGTATGATTGCCTTAGTTTTCTAGAAAGGCATTCCAACAGAGGCAGCCAGAATGCGATGTCATTTTGCTAAGATCCAGAGGCTGTGTCCATCACCCCAGAGATGGTAATGCTAGTCCTGCAATATTTACAGAAGAGCATTTATGCAACTAATCCTATTATCCAAATGTGCTGGCCTGTGGCCAGAATGTTTTATCATAAAAATTCAGCTCTGCTGCTGAAAGCATACGGAAAAAGGAAGAAACACAAGCTAAGATCATGGTGGGTCTTTGAGGGGGAACCCTATTTTGCACATATTATAATGGTGTGAAAGGTTTTTGTAACTTTTTTTTAAAAAAACACAAACTAGGACCAGAGGTGGTATTCAGCTGGTTCGGACCGGTTCACCCGAACCGGTAACGGAAATCATGGGTGGGCCTGCCCCCCCGCCCCCCCGCCCCCCCACCACCCCCGCCCCCCTGCCCCCACCCTGGCTCTATGCCATCCTCTTTAGGCACATTTTTGAGGCCCGCCGCATGCGTGGAAGGCGCGCGTGCCAGCAAAGCACATGCACGGAAGGCCTGGAGCATGCATGGACGTGCGCGCTCACATTTGCGAACAGGTAGGGAAAGTAAGTGAATATCACCCCTCACTAGGACCCACCAATATGCTGTCTTTGGCATTTTCCTGAGAATAACATGATAACAGAATAGAGTGCACATGCTTGCCAGGCATAGTGTTCAAAAATGGCACATAGCACTTTAACATAAGACAATGATTTGAATCTCTCCCCCCCACCCCGCTTTTAGTATCTTGGGTCCATCCCTGCAGAGAAAATCACAGACAATAATTTTACAGTCTGGTATTATTGACTTCTCAAAGAACCATTATCATCATTACTTAGCCCAATAATAATTGCATATGTTCTGAGATACTGGAATATTGATTTTAATCAGTAGGTTTAATGCATTAATTTATTACACACACACATATCTCCCCCAGGAATGGAAGTTCCAGAAATTATAGCTCATCTAAAGATTCAGTAGAATTACAAGGATTGTCAAGCTCCTAAGAGTTACTGCTGAACTTGGAAACAAATTCCAAGCTTGGAACTCTCTGTTACTGAAGCATGAGATACCACCCATTTCAATTAACATGTTCTCATTTTCTGCTAATATGAGTTTAATCTTATATGGCCCGCAAGCTTAATGGAAACTGTTTCTCAGAAAAACAAATCTCTACATTCCTCAGTCTTTTACTCAGTCTTTTCAGAGGCAACACATTTGACAAAGAGGAACTTACGTCAGCAGGGAACTTGGAGGATCAGGCCACCCAAAAGGACGCAACAAAACCTTCCTGCAGGACTTGATGAAAGCTGACATTTCTGTTCTATTGGTGTCATGATATAAAACTATTTCAGTTCATTTCACACACAGCAATGCTAGCAAATCTTCTTGTCAGTGTGAGGCAAATCAATTCCCATAGCTCCTAGCTGCTCGCTAGCCCAGCTATCTATCCTGACAAATGGGTAGGCTTGTATCTTTATGTGTATGGCTTCCTTAGTCATTGTAAGGTTTTAAAGAAAGAATCATATTCTAGAACACCAAGCAAAGCAGCTCCAGTGATGGAAAGGCAGAAAGCACGGATATTGCGAACATATGAGGCAGCTGAGGTGTCCACCTTATTCTTAGTCAGGATTGGGGTTCTGGGTTCCGAGATAATTAATTTTTTTTTATTTATTTATTTTTTTAATTTGATTTATATGCCGCCCTTCTCCGGAGACTCAGGGCGGCTTACAATGCGTTAAGCAATAGCCTTCATACTTTTGTATATTTATACAAAGTCAGCTTATTGCCCCCACAAACTGGGTCCTCAATTTACCTACCTTAGAAAGGATGGAAGGCTGAGTCAACCTTGAGCCTTGGAGAGATTCGAACCAGCAGTAATTGCAGGCAGCTGTGTTAATAACAGGGTGCTTAGACCACTGTACTATCAAGGCTCTATTATTAATCCCTGCTATTTCTCCATTGTGCTTTAAATGTCTTGATATGGTTCTATTTAAATACTAACTAGACTTTTTTTTTGTCTTTTTTACAACCCTGTAATCCCTTTATTTGTGGTAGAGTCAGGGCAACTAAATGGAACCGAGGGTTTACTGGCTGGATGCCCTTCCTGATGCCTACATGGAGTTTGCAGCATATATTTTCTCTTTATGCCCTAAGAGAGAAACGTTTGTTGCTACTAGGATTGAACTCTCAACCTTCTAAATGGGATGAAAGAGACTTCACCACTAGGCCACCACACCACTCTACTACTAGTATTACTTGACTGCTAAATACTAACTAGGTTGAATCATGCTTAATCAGCCAAGGTGACCTAGATGTTGCCATCTATTGTGATCAACTCTTGGTGCACATATACATTCATTGACCAAAATTTATTTCACCTCAAAACCTGTTCTGTACAAGGATGGACAGATGGACAGAGAGAGAGAGAGACTGTAAATTACAGGTCTGTTATGCTGCTTCAGGCATCTAGGTCTAGGGCAGGAGTGGGTTCTACTTACCTTTACAACTGGTTCTCAATGGGGTCGCACGCATGCGCAGAAGCATTTTCATGATGTCAGCGTCAGTGGGCGGGGCCTCCCGCCAGTTTTACTACTGGTTCTATAGAACTGGTGTGAACCGGGGGCAACCCACCACTGGTCTAGGGGTATATAAGCAATTGTATATAAATATATTTATTTATTTTTATTTATTTATTTATTTTATTTTATTTTTTATTTTATTTTGAATTTGTATACCGCCCTTCTCCCTGAGGACTCAGGGCGGTGAACAGCCAAGTAAAAAGTATTTAATTTATATACCGACCTACTCCCGAAGGACTCAGGGCGGTGAACAGCCAAACAGTAAAAACATATAAATACAAAATTTAAAAGCAAAATAAAATCGAATTAAACTAATTTGGCCCAAGACATATTAAAACCCCAATCATTTAAAAACCAATTTAAAATTTGCGTAATTAAAAAGAGGAGAAAAAAATATAATATAACAATATTTTTTTTAAAAAAACACTATTGTCTGTACAAAACCCACATTTCTGCTTCCTAACATTGTCTCTTTAGGTAGAGTGGCCACAATGAGATTTTGAGGTTTCTGAGAATACTTTGCATTACCTGTTACCTAATCCATCTGGATATTCCAGGAATTAAATTGAAACTTTGTTACAAAAAAACAAGAGATAGAATTAGAAAATAGTATGAATATGCAAATAACTAAAAAAATAAAAATACCTAAGGATTTGGCTAACTGCAAAAGGTTCCTCAATCAAAAAGGACAATTATGATAAATTAATACTGCAAATTGGAAAAGATGTGGAAAATTGGAAAAATCTACAAATTTCATTGATGGGAAGAGTCGCTGCAATAAAAATGAACATCCTGCCCAAAATTCTATTCCTCTTCCAGGTTATATCAATAAGACTAAAAAAAAGCTTTTTTGATTTATTAAACAGATTGATCTCAAAATTTATATGGCAAGGGAGAAAACCTAGAATTAGATTAAAAATTTTACAAGATACCAGGGACAGAGGAGGAGTAGCCCTTCCGGAATGGGAGATTTATTATCAAGCAGCATGCCTAACATGGTTAAAGGAATGGATGGAGTTGGGAAATAAAAGAATATTAACAATTGAAGGACATGATCTACAGGTAGGATGGCATGCATTCCTATGGGGTGAAAAACATAAAACTCACAGATATTTTAGAAGACATACAATTAGAAATGCATTGTTATCAATTTGGATTAAAATCAAAAAGCAACACTATATGAAAATACCGATTTGAATTTCTCTTAATGAAACATTAATACATCCAAATTTAATAGATTGGACCAAGATACAGAGATATTTTAAACGATTTGGGAAAATTAAAAACAAAGCAAGAATTGGAACAGGATTTGAATAGGGAAGTTGAATGGTGGACGTATTTACAAATAAAATCAAAATATACAGAAGATATAAAGACAAATGAGGTACAATTGGAGCAAAACAAATTGGGATGGAACAGAAACTAATTAGTAAAATATATAAATTCTTATTATGGTATAAAATGGAAGAGGAAATAGTGAAAGATATTATGATTAAATGGGCAAGGAACTTCAATCACACAGTAGAATTAGAGAAGTGGGAAAAGATGTGGCAAATAAACATAAAATTGACATTATCAACGGCATACAAGGAAAACCAGTTAAAAATGTTCCATAGATGGCATTTACCTCCAGCCAGAATAGCGAAGATGTTCCCCAGTAACTCACCGAAATGCTGGAAGTGTAAAAGTAACTATGGGACATATTACCATCTCTGGTGGACTTGCCCAGTGGCAAAGAAATTTTGGGCCAAAGACAAAAAGTGGCTAGAGAAAATAACACAGAAATCAATAAAGGGAGAATCAGAAACATTCTTGCTAGGGATTTTCATAGAAAATTACACAAAGGAAACAAAATATTTAATACTACACATACTAACAGCAGGCCGCGTAGTCTATGCGCAAAATTGGAAGAAGGAAAATCCACCAACAGAAGAAGAGTTAATTAAAAAAATTGTAGAATGCGCAGAAATGGACAAACTGACAAAAGAACTCAAGGAGAAAGAGGATGCAGCATATTACAAAATTTGGCATAGATGGTATGAGTGGTTGGAGGATAGAAAAATGAGAAAGAGGAATAAAGGAGAGAGAAAGAACTGTTAAAATTAAGGGAGAAAATTGGTAAATTATGATATAAATGACTGAAATGTAAAGATCAATCAAAATGTAGATGAAATAAAGAAGAATAGATAGCAATATGGACTAAGATAAAGTTAAAATATGTATAAATAGTAAATACTAAGAAAGGATCACTACGAAAAAGCTGTAAAAAAGAATTTATGTATATAAATGTTGTATGTTTTGTGTTTTGTTTGAATGTGTTTACAATAAAAATCATTTTAAAAAATAAAATAAAATTGAAACTTTGTATAGGGCCCTGACCCTTAGTAACTGTTGTTCTCCAATAGACTTACTTAATAGGAATACAACTGGAAGGGACCTTGAAGGTCTTCTAATTCAACCCCCCCTCCTCCAGTAGAAGACCCTATACTATTTCAGACAAGTGGCTGTCCAGTCTCTTCTTAAAACCTTGCAGTGATGGAGCATCCACAACTTACAAAGGCAAGCTTTTCCACTGGTTATTTGTCCTCACTGTTAGGAAGTTTCTCCTTAATACCAGGTTGTTTCTCTCCTTGATTAGTTTCCATCCATTGCTCCTCTGTCTTGCCTTCTGGTGCTTTGGAAAATAAGTTGATCTCTTTTTTGTGGCAGCCCCTCAAATAATAATAATAATAATAATAATAATAATAATAATAATAATAATAATAATAATAATAATAATAATAATAATAATTAAAAAAAATTATTATTATTAATTTCTATGCCGCCCATTCTCCGAGGACTCTGGGCGGCTTACACCAAAGACAGTATACTAAATAGTATATTGCCCCCAACAATCTGGGTCCTCATTTTACTCATCTTGGAAGGATGGAAGGCTGAGTCAACCTTGAGCCGGTGAGATTTGATCCGCTGATCTGCTGAACTAGCAGTCAGCTAAAGTAGCTGCAGTACTGCACTCTAACCACTGCGCCACCTCGGCTCATTTAAATACTACAAATACTACAATACTGCTATCATGACATCCCTGGTCCTTCTTTTCTCTAGACTAGCCATGCCCAGTTCTTTCAACTGTTCTTCATATGTTTTAGTCTCCAGGTCTTTAATCATTTTAGTTGCACTTTTCTGCACTTTTTCCAGAGTCTCAACATCTTTTTTTTTTTTTTTTTTTTTTGTATTTCTGGTTGGTATGCACCCATAGGAAGGAAGTTCAATGGGTCTTTTATTTTGTATGCAGAATAACTTATTTTACTTTTGTGCATAAACAAGTACAGTGGTCTGTGCATCTTGTACACCATGTTCTCAACACACTGTTTTTAAATACATCACATGAAAATAAATCTTATGGCATTCAGTTTGATTTACCGTCGCACAAATTGTCAAAGGTGAGTGTTCCAATGTTGATATACATGAATAGAACTGATGGGCAGTTCAAAATTAACTTTGATATAAATCTCTGGGCATCTGCTTTGATAGCCAAGGTCATGTAAATGAACTTCATTGATTTTTACATTCCAATTTTTGGTAGTTTTGCAAGAAATCTGTGTGATTTATATATTGCCATACTTTGTGGAAAATAGTATGTCTGAGTAATGAGATTAAACACAAATCCATTTTTTTTAAAAAAAGCATGCAGTATAGTATATGATATGCAGTTATATACAATTCTTGTTTAAGAGTATTGAATTAATATATATATATACAATGTTTTCCCCAGGATATGCCAAGTTGATACAATTAACATATAATCATATCCATTATCCTCTTTAGTCTTCCACACCCAGGTTTTCTACAGAAAACTCTGTGCTTAATTAAAAGATTTTGTTTTTCAAAACATTGTTCAACATTTCTGGACAGATGTTCTTCATGGACTTGCTGGCTTAAAATAGAAAGCTGAGTACTTGTGAGAAATTCTGAGATATTTATTAAAGTCACTGTGACCTCAACATGACATCATGTAACTTCATACTGTGGATGGTTGGAATGGCATGATTATGTAAATTGTGTCAGCTATGTTGCAATATGTGATGTCTAGTCATTGGTGGGTGTTTTTTGCATCATTATATCATAACACTAGCTGGACACCCATGCTTCGCTATGAAACTATGTGCTTGGACTTGATAAATTAACACTTACAGCCTGAAACTTAATGTAGAATATGTAACTCCGTAGCATCCGAGTGTGTTAATATAATGCAACTGGCAGTTGGAACAGAGGGGGAGGGGGAGTAGAATGTCCCAGCTTGCAGCATCCATCTGCTAGCATCCTGTCAGTGTGTGAGAGGGTTGTGGGGTGTTTGGAAACTCAAACAGTATTTATTGTGTAAGCAAGAAGGAGACAGGAAGGAGGCTCGCCGTGGCTTACTTCAACTGTTCTGTAGTAAAGCTGCTTGCTGCTGTGAAAGTAAAACTGGAACTGAAAGTCCTCTCCTCTGCTTGTGTTTTGCATTTGGAACAGATTTCTTTTGAGGTGGGGAGGAGGAGTAGAACTCCTTAGCATCAGAGTATGTTAATAATAATATAGGAAATACTAATGCTCTGATGGTCATTTCAAAAAATCCTTTCTTAGTGAGCACCTAGAAGCCAAGAGGAACATACATGGCAAATTTCAAGTTTGTAGGCTTTACGGTTCTGGAGATTTTGTGATTAATGTGTGAGTGGTTATATAGATAACACTGGAGAAAGATTTGTCAAATACTGGCATGAACTCATATTTCAGCCATACATATGATTGTTTAAAATTGGCAAAAAGGAGTTATTTTGATACCCTTAAAGGGAGCTGTTCCCTTTTGAGGAAGGAGGTTTGCTAAGACCATCTGAAAGCTCCTCTAAAGAATTTTCTCAATATCAGATTTCAGAGGAGCTGGATTGTAGCTAGACAATGCTAAGGAGATGACAGGGGGCAGATCATGTGGAGTGATATGGAATAATTTTGAATCCCTGAGACCTGAAAAAGTGGTCAAGTACTTTTATAGTGTTAGTTCTCAGTTGGATCCCTGCCTCTCATCCTGGTGAAGTGTTCAATTTGTGCAGTAACAATCTCTTTTAACAAGAAGTGAAGGAGAATGTGCTGTTGCCTTCCTCAAGAAACTTTCACTCAATCTGTCCTCAAACTTTCTTTTTATAGGAAAGATTGTGGAAAATATGATGGCCCTGCATCTGAAGATGACTTAGGGGAAACAGATGGTTTTACCATCGGCAGTCAGTTTCAGGCCAGGACTCAGAATGGGAAATATACTTGTGCAGAACCTGTCAGAGTATGAATATTCATAGACTGGAATAGATCAGCCAATGGGGACTGTTTGGATAGACATGGCAACAGGTCAGCCATGGGGACTGGCTGGAATAGGACATGGTAACAAGGTCAGCCAATGTATAGGCATAGCAACTAAGTCAGCCAATGAGGGCTGTTTGGGAGCTGAAACAGCTTGGAGCCTGGGCGTGGCTTAGGTTAACTGATATGTATAAATATAAGTTGTGTGCTCCTATTATTGTCCTTCCTTCTGTTAACTGTGCTTCTGTGATTATGCTTCTGATTCTGAGAACTGCTCTTGGTATTGTATATATGTCTCATGTTGTATTATGTATAAAGAAGTTTCTTATTTAATGAATCCTGCTGCATCAGTGTGCTTTCTGGATGTGATTTCTGCAACAAACTGACAGAACCTATGGTGAGACCAGGATCAGGACCTTTGATGAGACCAGGATCAGGATTCTGGCTTCTTCCTTGATTTCTCAGTAGTTTTAGATACCATCAACTATATTATCCTTTTGGACTATATCTAGGAGTTTGGACTGCATTGTTTTGTAGTGATTCTTCTTCTTCCTGACCTAAAGGGGTTGGTTCCACATTCATGATGGTGAAAGAATAGAATCTGCTCAAAGGCCTCAAATCTGTGGAATACCTTTGTGATCTCTCTTCCCTCCATCCTTTTTTAAAAAAAATAATTTCATGAAACTTACCGTTGTTATGGTGGTAGTTGTAGTGGCAACTGTGGTGGTTGTGGTGGTGGTTGTGTTGTTGTGGTGAGGATGATGTCATCTATTAGCACAGGGTTCTGTATCATCAATATGCTGATAATATTCAGTTATGTATCTTTCCCCAAAATCAGGAGTCGGCAACCTTAAACACTCAAAAAGCCACAAAGGTCCTGTTGCAATATTTTCAGGATCAGACTCAATAAATCTAGTAAGAGTTAAAGGTTTAAATATTTCTTCTTTTATTTACATTAGGCATTCTATATTCACTGAATATTCACAGATAGAAGCAAGGAAATGGGTGCATACAGCTCCTTATATATACAATGGGTGGAGCCAGATGTGGGAGTGGTGAATTATGAATACATTAAGAAGTGAAGAATAAATTAACCCCTGATACCCCGTTCATATACTATTTACACATTAGAGAATAAGGCATTTACATCTGACAAATCCCCCTCTAAATGCCGATTCGTTATGCTACACCAATTACATTCAGACTCAGGACAATACAAAACATATAACTTGGAAGTTAAGTATTTATGCTGCTTAGAAGGTAAAGGCTTTGTCAGTATGTCAGCTAATTGTTCTGATGTTTCACAATGCACTGCTTTAATAAATCCATCCTGAGATAATTGTCTCACATGTTTAAATTTTATATCTATATGTCTGGACCTTTGTCCAATGGCGTCAGATCTAGATATTTCAATAGCTGCTTTATTGTCTTCATGCATAACAAAAGGTAAAGCAGGTTTTTTCCAAACATCTGAAATTAAATCATTAAACCATACAAGGTTATTTGCAGCTTTAGATAAACAAACATATTCTGCTTCTGTCGTTGAAGTGGCCACTAATTCTTGTTTACCAGTGTACCAGTAAACTGGACAGTCATTTAGGAGGAATATATAACCGGATGTACTTTTTCTACATGAGGTGTCTCCAGCCCAATCCGCATCTGCGTAACATGTGAGATTTGGTTCTTTATTATTATTAGGTTCTAACATTAAACAAAAGTCTAATGTATTTTTCAAATATCTTAATATCCTTTTAACAGCTTCCCAATGGTACATTGTTGGTTTGCTGACATGTCTGGATAATAAATTGAGGGGTAAAGCGATATCAGGTCTTGTCCAATTAGAGATATAAAGAAGTGAGCCTATGACTGATCTATAAAACGTGTTATCTTTGAATTCAGGGGATGATTCATCAGCATTTCTTAGGAAGTCAGTCTGCATAGGAGTATCACAAGGTTTGGCATCACTTAGATTGCATTTGTTTAAGAGCTCTATGATCTTATCTCTCTGAGTAAGTTTGAATCCTCTTTTAGTCTTATTAATTTGAACACCAAGATACTTATTTACTTTGCCTAAAGATTTCAATGAGAAATGTTCATTTAGCTTAGTTACAAATGTTTCTCTTCTCTCTTTATGTTTACCTATGTATAAAATGTCATCCACATAGATCAATACAAATTCTATGTAATCATCACCTTTTTTAACAAAGAAACAGTTATCAGCAGTAGTAGCATTGAAGTCCATAGTTTTAAGTACTTTTACTAAACAATCATACCATCGTTTACCAGATTGTTTTAACCCATATAAACTCTTGTTTAACAACCAAGTCTCATTCTTGTTTGTGTATTGACTGTGAGGTGCTCTTACATATATTTCCTTATCTAGTTTTGCGTGTAGATACGCAGTCTGTATGTCATATTGGAATACATCGAGATTGAGTGCTGATGCTACTACTAGAGCTGTTTTGACACTCTCAGTTCTTACTGTGGGGGAATATGTGTCAGTATAGTCCTCCGGATATTTCTGTGCATAACCTTGTGCAACTAGTCTAGCTTTGTATAGAGTATTGCCTCCCTCTAAGTTTTTAATTTTATATATCCACCTAGTACCAATAATTGTTTTGTCTTTTGGTGCAATTGCAGGTGTAAATACGTTTAATCCTTGTAAACTTTCCATCTCTTTTTTCATTGCTAGTTCCCATTTTTCTTTTTCTTTACGAGGAAGTTTTAACACTTCCTCATATGTATTAGGTGTCGTTGATTCACCATCCATATGCATTATGTAATCTTTGTATTTATTTGGCATTTGATTTCTGGTGTTTCTAATTGTTTTTTCAGGTTTACTATTATTATCATGCAAATATCTTGCTTCCTTTTTTGTTAGTGTATCTGTCTTTATTTTGTGTTGGCTATTTGTCCATGTTTTGGTTTTGTTTCTATGTTTGTTGTCATTTTGCTTCTCTATAGTCCCTTTCTCTTGAGATTTTGTATCTTTGTTGTTACTTGGAAATATTTCATTAAGATGTATTTTAGACCAGTTGGCCTGCTCATGGAACACAGCTGTTCTGGAAACTATAAATTTGTTATTATTATCAATGAATCTGTATCCTTTAGTGCCTGTCTCATATCCCATAAATCTGAGTCTTCTGGACACGTTTTCTCCCTTTCTTCTTAATTGCTTAGGTATGTGTACGTCTGCAGTGACTCCAAATATGTGCATGTGTGCCAATTTTGGTTTCCTATTATACATCACTTCATATGGTGTCTTATTTACAATGCTGGACCAGGTTCTATTCTGTGTGTAATTGGAATAATGTAGGGCTTCTGACCAGAATTGTTTGCTTAAGCCAGCATCTTCCAATGTGCATCTAATCATGGTTTGTAACGTTGAGTTCTTCCTCTCTACAATCCCGTTCTGAAACGCAGAAAATGGGCTAGATGTGTAATGTAACATTCCTTTGTCCTTCAGCCATTGGGAGAATTCTTTAGACATGAATTCACATCCCCTATCTGTCATGATTTGTTTTATTTTGATATTGTGTTGTGTTTCTATGCGTTTATAAAATTCTTTAAATTTCTGAAAAGTTTCATCTTTGTGTTTTAATGTATAAACAAATCCATAGCGACTATAATCGTCCACTATGGTCAAGAAGTAACGTTTTCTATAAGTGATTGATGGAGTTAGTGGACCAACTAAGTCCATGTGTACTAAATCAAAAATTTTGTTGGTTGACCTAGCTGATTTTCTTGGCCTGGGGCTAGTTTTTAGTTTTGTAGATTTACATACTGAGCATTCTAAATAGTTTTCACAATTTTTTATTTTAACACCTTCTGCGTGTTCAGTCATTTTTTGTACTACAGGAAAACTGGCATGTCCTAACTTCCTATGTAAGATGTGAGCACACTCATCATGAATTGGCTTACCTATTTTTGGTTTTTTTTCATTATGTGCATCTTTGTGATCATGAGATATTTTACATTCATCATTGTCACTGTTGCTAATGTTTTCATCATCTACTTCAATACAATCTTCCATATTTGAATCAATGTTGTGCAACCATTTTTCCTTTGTTATTAGATAAGGTAGGCCTCCTTTAATCATCACAGTGTCTATATCTATTTTATTTTTCTCCAAAGTCGCTTTTCCTTTAGAAAAAACAATGTTAATATCAGAATCCCTGCTTAGTTTTATGGCACTTAGTATGTTATGAGGTATTTCGGGTATTAGTAATACCCCCTCTATTTTTCCTAGGCCAGGTAAGGTTACATTCCCTCTACCTAATACTTGAACCTTTTCTTGGTTAGCTACCTTTATTACAAATTTATCTTCTACAAATGAAGATAATATATTTTTGTTATTAGTGGTGTGATTAGTTGCTCCAGAATCAATAAGCCAATTATTGTTCTCATTCTGCTGTATGTTAATGTTGTCTTGTTTATTTAATCCATTCAGTGAACCAGATTTTCTATCCTTTGAATTATCTCTGCCCCCTCTATTCTCTTTGTAATTTGGTGGGCTTCTATATCTATGTCTATCAATGGAAGACTGTCTATAATTGTATTTGTTTCTGTATTCTGACCTATGTCTTTCTTTTGAAATTTTGGGGCAATCTCTTCTATTGTGTTCCCTGGATCCACAGTTGTGACATCTAAATGTTTCATTATATTTTTCTTGAAAAGCTACTTTTCTATATGGTTTGTGTTCTATGTGATTGTTAGAACGATTCCTCCTTGAATTGTCTTCTGCTATTAACTTATTGGATAGACTTTCTATGGATAAGTATCCTAGATTGATTGTGTCTAAGTGTGACATATAATTATCCCAAGATGGGTCAAGTGAGTTGATGATAACACTTTTCATTGTTTGGTCTGAAATCACCTCCCCCCTTAAATGCAGTTCAGCTCTTATTTTGTTTAAAGATATTAAGTGCTCACTTATGGAAACCCCTGGTTTTATCCTAGATGAAAAGAAATCTTTAGACATCCTTGTGGTAGTAGCTACACTGTCACTGTGAAACAGATTGAACATGCATTGAATAATTTCTGAAACAGTCAGATTTTGCTTAATGCTGTGATACATAGCAGGAGATACACTAGAAATTAATAAGAAAAATGCTCTATGGTGTAAACAGTCTAATTTTAGAGTCCAAGGTCTTTTTGGGGGACTAGTGATAAAAAAACAGTAAGTTTTCTTTCATAAAGACAACCTGGAGCTGCTGATACCATTCTTGTAAATTAATGCTATCTATCCTCAGCTTTAGGAAGTCACTGGGTAAATTTCCGACATTATTAGGTCCATTACTTACAACCTGAGGTAGTCCGTGGTCTCGTAAATGCTGAAAGTTACAAAACGGCGTGGGGATGCTCGCAACGAGCCTGCACGGTCTTCTCAGCAATTCATGTCTTCCCGGACCGTCTGCGTAGTCTTGCGCATGCGCGTTGTCCATTTCGTCCCTGGAGTCGTCGTGAGAGGTTCTCGTCGTTGCGGCTCGTTCATTCTGCTCCTCCTCAGATGAATCGGTCTCTGGCTCGATCTTGGGAGTCCTGACGATGGCGGCTGCTCTTCCTCTTCTTTTGAGAGCGTTGGTGCTTGCTTCGGTCTGTGGCGTGGGGCGGTATCGGCAGGGCTCTCTGGGTTCGGGCGTCGGCGCTCTCGTAGTCAGGATGGGAGCGGGTAGGTCTTGAGGCATTGGCTTGCTCGCTTGCTTCTTAGTTAGCTTTTTGGTAATTTTTAGTTTTGGCCCAAATGCAGCAAAAAGCGTTTTCATTGCTGATTTTATCTGATTATCTGTTGAATCACCTTCGCTTTCCGATTCTGATTCTTCTGAGGTGTTTGAATCTTCTTTTTCGTTTTCGTTGTCTAGTAATGTTTTTCGCGCCAGAAATTTTGAATCGAGTTTTCTGATTGGCTCTGCTTCGCTCACCCTGGAGGTCTGTTGAAACCAAGATGGCTGCCATTCAAAATTTCACGCGGGATCACCGTTTTTCTTCTTCATAGTATTTTTTTCTGCAGTCATATCACTCACTATTTTTGGGTCTTTTGGTTTTTCAGTAGTGATGTGCTTCTCTTTCGCTGCTCCGCTGTTCTTCAGCATATCTTGGAGGTTCGCGATGAGGCTTTCATCATTTTTCTGGCTCTTTAATAGTTTTAATATCTCTGACCTGAGTTCGTTGTTTTCTATTTTGATTTCCTCCTGATCATCATTTTCATCTATTATTTCTTCGTCTTCAGTGGTGTATTCTTCGGATTCTCTCGAAATCGCGTTTGTGGATTCGTCGATTATTTCTTGGTCCGTTTCCATTTCTTTGCTGTATGCCCTGGTGTTGGGCCTATCTCTCTTAGACATTTTTAAATTTTTTTTATTGAGTCAATTAACCATCCTCTGCTACCAGCTTGTTGCAATATTTTCAGGATCAGACTCAATAAATCTAGTAAGAGTTAAAGGTTTAAATATTTCTTCTTTTATTTACATTAGGCATTCTATATTCACTGAATATTCACAGATAGAAGCAAGGAAATGGGTGCATACAGCTCCTTATATATACAATGGGTGGAGCCAGATGTGGGAGTGGTGAATTATGAATACATTAAGAAGTGAAGAATAAATTAACCCCTGATACCCCGTTCATATACTATTTACACATTAGAGAATAAGGCATTTACATCTGACAGGTCCTAACCAGAATCACCACCACCCGTTCAGTTCTGGAGCTGACCAGAAGTCTGGTTCCCCCAACATAAAGTCTCCTCCTAGCGCAGCATCTGTTTTCCTCTGCCGACCGGAAGTCTGATTCCCCCACCATAGAGTCTCCTCCTAGTGCAGCATCCTTTTTCCTCTACCTGTCCTAACCGAAAGCCCTATCAATTGTGGAGCTAATTGGAAAACCTGCCCCTTGCCATAGAGTCTCCTCCTGGTGTGCTGTGCTTCTCTCCCCCCAACCAGAAGCTCCTCTCAAAATTGTGGCACCGACCGGTGACAGGGAGCCACAGCAGAGGGATGAAAGAGCCAAATGCAGCTTCATCTAAATGAAGTTGTACTCTGTCACTCAGGGATGGTCTGAAGTGTTGGGGTTCTCCTAGATTCACAGAGTCTGCTTGAAGAGGGGGTGGCAAGTGTGACTGGGTGGGTTTTTGGACAGCTACATCTTCTGCATCAGGTTTGGACTGGGAGACCCTGCTTAGAGTTACTTAAAGCCCTAAGTCACTTCCTTTGTGGATTACTTTAATGAACTATAATTGGGAATGTCCTTAAAGAACATTCTGAAGACATAACTAGTACAGAATGTGTCAGCCCAGGCGGTGAGGGCTGTGTCCCAATATATCCAAATGATCTCACTACTTTGGGAGTTGCATTTTTGCCATTCAGTTTTTGTGTGTGATCCAAGATACTGGTTGTCAACGTTAAGACCCTATGTGCCTCCAAATGTAGGTAGATGAGGGACTATTTTCTCCTCTATTCATCTCCCCATCCATCCTGATCAAATAGAGTCAACTCTTTCTAGGTCCTGTCCCATAGGATTGCCAACTGACTGTGCCTTAGGAGCAAATGTTTTCTTTTTTTTTTTTTTTTTTTTATTGCAAAAGTTTTACAATTACATTTTCACCCCTTTTTTCACCCCCCCACCTCCCTCCCCAAACTTCCCATCCACCCTAACCCTCCCTAACCCTCCCCCCCCAGACTTCCCTATTACATACTCATAACTAATAACACTAATATATAAACCTGAACCCATCCCTCCCCCTATATAATTTTTCCTCTTTGTCTCTTTACATAAAAATATTTCTAATACATTATTTTCAAATAAAAGCTATTTGATACTTTCTGGTTTGGTATTTGTTCTGAACATATTCTATCCACCTTTTCCATTCCCATTCGTAAGTCTCTTGTGAACAATCTTTTAGATACGCTGAAATCTTCGCCATCTCTGCAAAGCTGGCCATCTTCAAAGTCCATTCCTCGATAGTAGGCAAAGCTTCATTCTTCCAATATTTACCTATCAACAATCTAGCTGCTGTTATCATATACAATATTAGTTTTATTTCACCCCGTGTAAAACCCTTAACTATACCCAATAAAAACAATTGTGGAGAAAATTGAATTTTTTTCTTCAAAACATTCTGCATGACCCACCAAATTTTTATCCAAAAAGCCTTAACTTTCCTACAGGTCCACCAAACATGATAATATGTAGCATCTACACAATCACATCTCCAACATTTTGGCTGAACATTAGGGTACATACATGACAACTTTTTAGGATCTAAATGCCATCTATAAAACATTTTATAAAAATTTTCTCTCAGGTTTTGCGACTGTGTAAATTTAACATTCTGAACCCAAATTTTTTCCCAAGTTTCCAGCATCACTGGTTCTTCAAAATTCTGTGCCCACTTAATCATACAATCTTTAACTAATTCCGTTTCTGAATCTCTTTCTAACAAAACATTATACAGCCTTTTAATATGCATTGGACCTTTCTCTCTTATATGTCTAACCAATTCTTCCTCATGCAACATAATACCAGTTTTTTGGTCCTCTTTCCATCTCATTTGTAATTGATTATATTGTAACCAGGTTAAATTAATCCCTTCGTCCAACAGTGTCTGCAATGTCTTCAGCTGCCATCTGCCCGCATCTGTAAAAAGAACCTCTTTGTATAAAAACCCCCCGAGTGACATTATATTTGTATTCCACAAGGTATGACCAAGATCCAGCCATAGCGGTATTTTATAATCCCATTTGAGTCGGTGCTTCTTCCAAACTCTCATCAAAGAATCTCTGAGTATATGACTTTTAAATACTTTATCAACTTTATCATCATAAAATAAATAAGCATGCCATCCAAATTCGAGATCAAAACTTTCTGCATTCAATATTCCAGCCTTTTTATTTCCAAACCAGTCACTTGTTAAAGTTAAAGCTGCTGCATCATAATATAACTGTAGGTTTGGGAGTTTAAGGCCTCCTCTTTCTGGAACATCTTGCATAATTTTCAATTTCACTCTCGGCTTTTTCTCGTTCCAGACAAACTTATTCACACCAGACTGCCAGACTTTCAGTTGTTTATCACTTTTAAGCACCGGAATCATTTGAAACAAAAACAGAAATCTTGGCAAAATATTCATCTTAACTGCTGCTATTCTTCCAAGTAAAGACAGTTGCAGCTTTTTCCAGGTCTCCATGTCTTTCTGAACCTCTCGCCACAACACCTCGTAATTATTTTGAAACAATTTCATATTTGATTCTGCAACCTGAATTCCAAGATATTTTACCTTAGGTACAATTTCAAAACCTGCCCTCCTTTCAAGCTCATGTTTACGATCTTGTGTCATATTCTTAACTATCATTTTAGTCTTTTTTGAGTTCAGTTTAAAACCTGAAACTCTACCATAGTCTTGTATAATGTCGTTCATCAGGATTATTGATTCCATTGGTTGTGATAGGGTAACAACCAGATCATCTGCAAATGCCTTTATTCTATAATCCTCTTGCCTTATCACTATACCTTTCAAGATTTTTGAGTCCCGTATTATATTTAGCAAGACTTCCAATGTTAATATAAATAAAAGTGGGGACAACGGACATCCCTGTCTTGTTCCTTTTTCAATTTTAAACTCTGTCGTCAAACTTCCATTAATAATAATCTGTGCTTTTTGCTCTTGATAAATTGCTGAAATCGCCTGTATAAATTGGTCCCCAAAGCCCATCTTTTTTAAAGTCTTTAGTAGAAAGTTCCAATCCACTCTATCAAAGGCTTTCTCCGCATCCAAGAAAACCAGCACTGCAGAAATCTGTTTATTCTTATCAAGATATTCCAATAAGTCTATTACTTGCCTTACATTATCCTTCATATATCTGCCCTCAATAAATCCCGCTTGGTCCTCATGAATCACTTTTTGAATTACTGGCATCAACCTGTTGGCTAATACCTTCGCATAAATTTTATAGTCTGTATTCAAAAGAGATATTGGTCTGTAGTTCTCTGGTTTTTTAGGACCAACTTGTTCCTTTGGTATCAAAGATATATAAGCAGTTGTCCAAGATGGGGGTATTTTACCCCCTTGTTGAATATTACAAAATAAATCTCTAAGTTGTTCCACCATTTCAGCTTGTAAAGTTTTGTAATACACTGCTGTCAAACCATCCGTGCCAGGCGCTTTAGCTGTTTTTAGCTGCTTAATTGCTGCTATTATCTCCTCCACTGTTATAGGGTAATTCATTCTTTCCTTTTGTTGATCAGTAATTTTTGTAATTCTCTTATCCTTTAAATATTTTTCTATAAGTCCATTCTGCACCTCTTCTTTGGCATATAATTTAGTATAATAATCCACAAAAGCTTCTTTAATTAATTTTTGTTGAAAAATTTCTTTCCCTCCAATGTCAATACTATCAATAGTCCGTATACTTTGTTTTTTCCTCAGTGTGTAAGCCAACCATCTGCCCGGTTTATTAGCATTGCAAAATGTATTATGCTTTGCGTATTGTAAACTTGTTGCAACTTGTTCCGCCATAAGCATTTGAAATTGGTCTTTCAAAAGTTTTATAGCACTTCTTATTCTTTCATCTGTTGGGTTTTTAATAAGTAACTGTTCCTTATTCTTTATTTCCATTTCCAACTCAGATCTTTTCTTTTGTCGGAACAGTCTGTGTTTAGAATTCATGTAGATAAGTACCCCTCTCATATAAGCTTTACTAGCGTCCCAAACAATTTCAATTGGGGTACCTTTATTCAAATTTATTTCAAAAAATTCTTTCAAATGCTTTTTAAGTTCTATTGTATTTTTTTCATATCTAAACAAGTTCTCATTTAATCTCCAAGAACGTCTCTCAACCTTATCCATCTCAATTTCTATCCATACAGGGCTATGGTCAGTCAAAGTTCTTGGAAAAATCTTTGTTCTTTTTGTCTTAATAAGTAAATCATTTGACAACAGAATAAAATCAATCCTAGAAAAGGATCTATGTCTATCGGAAAAAAAAGTGTAATCCAATTCATTCGGATTATGTATTCTCCAAACATCTTTTAGTTCCATATCTTCTTTCATATCAAAAAAAGTCTGCGGTAGTCTAATTCTAGACTTTGCCAAGCTCTTTTTATCTAATTTAGAATCAATTACTCCATTCCAGTCTCCCATAAATAAAATAGATCTATAGTCCCATTGCAATATTTTAGTATGTAACATCTTGTAAAAACAATCCTGTTGTTGGTTAGGAGCATAAATTCCAATCAAAAGAATTTGACCATTTGCTGTAAGCAATTCAATTGCTACAAACCTACCATCTTGATCTACTTCTATAATTTTTGCTGTTAATTTTTTATTTACATAAATAACCACACCATTCTTTTTCTGCGAAGTTGAAGATATATAATGCACTCCTAATTTTGAATTTATCAAATATTTCTGATCTTGAGTTGTAATATGTGTTTCTTGTAAGCAAATTATATCATTATTAAATTGTTTCAAATATGTAAATATTTTCTTCCTTTTCTGTGCTGAATTCAACCCATTAACATTCCAAGATAGACACTTAAGGGTCATCGGCCTGTTTCTGGAGCGCAGAGCAAAATATTTGAAGTTCATCCAAAAGCTTCGATCTTGCTCTTCCCATAGCTCCACTCTCTTGTGGGGTACTCTTAGCTGCCATCTTGTCTTGTCTTTCCTGTTGTTGTTGTTGCTTTTGTTTAAGTAGCTTGGATTGAGCTCTAGTTATACGTTGATCTTTAACTTCAGTCAGCTGAATCAAATCCAAAATTGGAGAAGAATCCAGCAAGGGCTCACTCAGAAAACCTCCTTCTGCACCTTGCACATTTTCTAATTCTTGCTTGGGCTGTTCTTCCGACTGCCTCTCTTCACTCTCCTTAATCTCCAAAACTGTAGATGTACGTGGAGATGGTGTTCTTTCCTTAAGAATAGTACTATAAAAATGTTGTGCCTTCTCCACGGTATTCAATCGATATCCTTCTCCCTTATATCTAAAAATTATCCCAGCTGGTGCATCCCACCGGAAGGGTATCTGTAAGTCTTTCAGTTCCTTAACAAGAAAACCAAACTCTTTTCTAGCTTTCAGCATTTTAGGAGGTAATTCTTTAAAAATTACAAGTCGTGAGCCCCCCACTTCTACAGAGGTGTGAAAAGATTTTTGGAGGATTTCATTTCTAATTTCTCTCTCAGTAAAGTATATGACCACATCTCTAGGCAATTGTCTTTGTCTGGCCACCCAAGAGTTGACTCTGTAAATTTTATCTATTTTGTGAAATACCAAATCAGGGTTAACTTGTAAGATCTTAGCCAGGGCTTCAGAGCAAACTTGTCTCAAATCCTGTCTCTCCTCCTCTCGAATTCCCCGAAGCCGTATGGCAAATTCCATCGCCCGGAATTGTATCATGACAATCTCATCTTCAATTCTCTGCATTTTATTATCAGCTTCTTCAATTTTATAGTCATTATCTTTCATCCTAACATTAACTTCTAATTTGAGTTCTTCAACTTTAAAATCAACTTTCCCAATAAAATTTGCCAGGCCAGACGCCACTTCTGATATTTTTTTGGTCACCATATTTTGATTCTGCTTCACCATATCTTTAACTTCATTAATTTCCTGCAGAAATTCCTCATGTGATTTTTGAAGTTTATGATCTATTTCCTGTTGAGATTCTTGAAATTTTTCATCCAAAGTTTTAGCAATAAAGTCTTTTAAATCTCCCACATCAAGTTCTTTTTTCTGAGTTTGTAGTTGTTGAGCAGGGGGAAGTTGCGTTTGATGTTTGTGTGTGGGGGATCCCCCCCCTGATGCCTTCCCTTCCTGCTTCTTTGAAGCCATTGTGCCACGTAGGCTAATTTTTCTAGAGAGGAAAGTTCTTTTTCCTTTCCCTCTTCCACAAAAGCTTCTAAAAAAGTCCCCCAAATTTAGTCAAATAAAACTGAAGTAAAGCAAAGTCAAATTTTAGCAAAAAGAAATGTTTTCCTTTAGGTAAGACAACTTTGTAGCAACTTTTCAACTTTGTAGCAAAGCAGAGAGGCTTCACAAATTCACTTTCACTAGCTCGTTAACTCAAGCGCTGGACGCCATATTTTTTCCAAATCACTTTCACTCGCTCACTTTCTCTTGATTTAAAAAGTCAATAAAGCACTAATACTTGCAATTTTCAGGTTTCTGGATTCAAGTTGGTATTTCCGCTATTTGTTAGAATTAGTTCCTCTCACTTTAAGAGTTTGCTGCTGTCGGCTTGTTCTGCTGAAGGCAGAATCGTCCCACGCCGCCCGGAGTCTCCGCAGGTTGGAAGGGAGCCGCTCCTGTTTTCACCCCCAGAAACAATTCCCTGGGGGGGTTACAGGGGCTCAACCTGTGCCCTGCTGTCTCTGCTCCTGCAATCTTCAAGATTTCGGAGTTTTCGAGCCGCTCCTCGTTCGCGGGGCGGCTCTACAGGCGGCGGGGCTGGCGGTCTTAGAAAATCACCGCCGTCGCCGAAGCTCGCAAACCGGAAGTCCCACTCTTTCTAGGTCCTGTCCCATAGGATTGCCAACTGACTGTGCCTTAGGAGCAAATGTTTTCAATAGCAACTCCTCCCAACAGAGATTTGTCAGCCTTGTCCCTCCTGGGCTTATGAAAAGTTAAGAAAATCTAGCTATTCTGTCTTGCAGGAGGAAGGATATGTTAAACTAAAAGTTGGGTTTGCAAGCATATGACATCCATGTTCCATTTATTCATGTTTTTAATTTTGATTTTTTTAAAAATAAATAATTGCAGTTTCTAGATAATATTTTCTTTATATTCACAATTGTTAGCCACCCAGATCCTCCTGAAATGGGCATTGGGCAACAACAATATGGTACAATCTGTACTCCATAGCAGCAGGGACTGCTTACTTCTGCTCTGCTTTCACCTGGCTCTGGCAATGAAGCTATCAAACCATGTAGAGTAGAGAGGTTTTTGTTTTTCATCCAACCCATCACAAAGACTGATGTAGATTTGTCTGGCTCAAGGTTACCCAGCTGGCATCTCTGCCTAAGGAAGGACTAATACAGGGGATTCCTGCTCTTAGCTCAGCATCTGAATCACAACATCATACAGACTCTCTCAGCATACAAGGAGAGTAAATAACTAAATATTTATTGAGTTCAAGTGTTGCAAACTTCAGGGAAAGGTTCTTTTTCTACTATTACTGGAAATGCAACTCTTGTCTGGCCTACTATTATTAAAATGAGTCTGTCTCTTTCTTGTCTTTTTCTCTTCATGATATAATTTTGATAAAAGTAATGTTTTTCCAAGCTATGCATTTGTTAATGAACCTACTTTTGACTTCAAATAGAATGAATATGCATTTGTATTCACCACCAGCTGAGTTTAAACCATACTTGATATCTACTATTTAATAAATCTGTTTCTTTTTCAGTAGGATTTGTTGCACCTTAAGTATGATGACGCAATGGCTCAGTGGTTAAAGACATTGAGCTTGTCAGACAGAAAATTGTCAGCCTGGGTTCAAGACCAAAGCACTGCACAATGGGGTTAGTTCCCATTGCTTGCAGTTCAAAAGCATGCAAATGCAAGTAGATAAATAAGTACCACTTTGGTGGGAAGGTAACAGCATTCCATGTGCCTCGGCAGAAGTAGCGGGTTGCCCCCAGTTTGGACCGGTTTGCAAGAACTGGTAGTAAAACCGGTGGGAGGCTCCACCCACTGACCCAAATGTCATCAAAGTTGATCTGCGCATGTGCAGAAGAGCACGCAAGCGAAGCAATGCGAACCAGTAGTAGAACCCACCCCTGCCCGGCAGATAGTCATGCTGGCCACATGACCAAAGAAGTGTCTTTGGACAACACTGACTCCTTTGGCTAAGAAAAAAGAATGTGGTAGCAAACTACCACATTTTCAGAAATGCCCTGCACTGTCCTTTCTATAGGTGGTGAAGAAGAAAAAAATGGTCCAAAAGAGGTTAAAGATCACGAGATCAAATCTCACATTGTATAGATCAAGGGGTTATGGTGAAAATAGTGCAATCATCTTGCCCATTTCAGAAAGTAAGAGAAATCCCATCCATACCCAGGTCTGATTTTTTTTTTCCAGGTCATTACTTCAAAAATAGGTGTAAAATTTGCCAGATTAGAAATCTGCCTTCAAAAGTTAAACGATCTACTTGGCCTGCTAATCCCTGCTGGGAACTGGTACTCTCCTGAACCTCGGTGAGTCTAAAATTGGATATAGACTTGACACACATTATACTACGGTAGTATTTGAGGATTAAGTTCTAAAGAATGTAAATAACTAACAGAAAGTAAAACAGCTGAAACTGGACATAATTCTTCTTGACCTCAAAAGTAGGACAGAGGTGATTTCCATTTTCTAATGGAAAGCATTAAGTCTTCAGGTTAAGCTGTTAAAACATAAATAGTTGAAAAATGAAGAGCTTCAATTTTCATTATAAATGAAGAGGATGCTTGAAAGAAAATTCATACAGTACAATTTTGTTTCTAGGTGGTTACAGGAACAATAAAACACTTGAAGGGAATTTCAGATCGTTAGCTTCCACTATATGTTAACAGGTAAAGCTCAGAACAGTATTTTTCATTTCCCAGAATACGTTTTTAATTTTTCTTTATATACAAAGAGAAGGATAAAAACAACTCAGGAAGCTTCATTAAAAAATCATTGGTCTACTCCTAACTAAGCCTGTTGCAATTACTTTGGCAGAAACAGAGTAGCAGAAGGTTTTGATAATAAGATGTAAGGTTGTCTATAATGGGAGAAGAATATGATAAATAGACCAAGCAATTTTAGGATTTCCAGATTTTCAGCAGACGGGAGGAATTTTGAATTCTGATCACTCAGGTATACTGAAAAGTCCTGGAGCAACGTTGATAAGGAAGGAGATTTATGTATATCTACATCAGCAGTGAGTTTCATATATTCTTTCGCCGTGCGTGTGCTTTGCCACACACGGTTTGCCCTGCACATGCTCACTTCATGCGTGCATGCACCTTCCACGCATGCGCCCAGCCTTCCGCACATGCACTTTGCTCATGCATGCGCCTTCTGTGCATGCGCCCGGCCACAAAAACTTGGCTAAATAGGATGGCATTACATCGGGGCAGTTGCTGCTACCAGTTCGCCCGAACTGGTATGAACTGGCTGAATACCACCTCTAATCTACATGCCTGTTGTTGTATTCTGTTCCAGGATAGTTAACATGAAGAAAAGTCCAGAAAATGAATACAAAATAGTAAACCAGACAAATTATAGAATAAGAATAAGACAAAAAAAGGAACTGTAGCTAAACCCAGTTTAGAACAACACAATTTACTCTACCTTTTCATGCAATTCAGTTTACTTGCAAACTATCTTTGATTCTACCACATCCATACTGATTCTTGCATTGCTTTTGGTTCCTTAAATTTTTCATGTCTCTCTCTTTTGGAAGATCTCATCAATTCCATCCATACACAACTTCCTTGATTTTCCCCTTCCTCGAGACCAGGAGTGTCAAACCCGCAGCCTGCGGGTCGGATGCATTATGCGCTGGCCACGCCCACCCCTGTTTTAGCGAAGGGGGGAAGTCACGATATGTCACGTGACACCAATGTGATGCCATGAGTTTGACACCCCTGCTCTAGACCTAAGTTTCCCAGCCTGAGGAACTTTAAGATGGGTGGACTTCAACTAGAATTCCCCAGCCAGCATTCTCCTTAAAATTGTTCAGGTTATGTCTAGTTTAAAAAGAAGGACTAGGGAGTGATAGCATGATAGCAGTGATCCAATAAGGTACTGCCACAAGGAAGAGAGGGTCAATCTATTCTCCAAAGCACCTGAAGGCTGGACAAGAAGCAATGGATGGAAACTAATAAAGGAGAAAAGCAACCTAGAGCTAAGGAGAAATTTGCTGACACCTAGAACAATAAATTAGTGGAATGAATTGCCTCCAGAAGTTGTGGTGCTACAACATTGGAGATTTTTAAGAAGAGACTGGACAACCAATTTCTAAAATTGTATAGTTTCCTGCTTGAACAGAGGATTGGACTAGAAGACCTCCAAGGTCCCTTCCAACTTGTTATTCTCTTCTCAATAATGGAAATATTCACTAAGTATTTCGTTATATTTACTCTTACACATTGTGTACTTTTATCATATATTGCTCATTCAACAATCAATCCCAACTCCATATTTATTAAAAATAATCTATAACGTATGTTCTTTCACTTTATTGTACACATGTACACTAAGCTTTTTTCACACTTTCATTGAACTCTCAGTGATCTGCTGAACAGCAAGAATCTGGTCTACATATACAGTAGCTGCACAACATGAACCTGTAGTGCACTTCCTAAAGTTTGGTCACAATTGGTACTCTTTCAATCCAATCTACACAGGGTAAAATTAATAAACTAGTCTCCCTGTATTTTTTTTCCGTTTATTCTTGTAAATAGAATACAATAATGACATTCTTCCAGTCAAATCCAAACGTTTTGTGTAGCCACACAATAAGTTAACCAATATGCGCCAACATTTCTCCTATTATACCATTTTTACCTGCAGCCTTCCTGTTTGTTTGTTTTTTTCAACATTGTCACAGGATTTGTAATTTTATTTTCAACAATTTTGTGAGGACATTAACATCTTTAGTATTTATTTCAATTCTGCACTTTAACATATTATTATCATTTCTATTCTTACTAAAATACTTCCAGCATAACCTTACTTCAATTTCTTCCAAAACATTTAATCACTTTTATCTTTAATTCTGTTCATTTCACTGTTTAATTCTTTGTATGTACTTCAAAATATGTATTATTATTGTTATTATTATTATTGATCATCACACAGTCAACCCAGATGTTCAAACTGGGTTTGGCATTTTTGTCTACCTATCGAGGCCTTACCAAGGACCTGGGATAGGCAAATCTGGATGTTTGACGGTGTTACAGATATCATCGCAGAATGGAAGCTGTTCCAAGTAAAGCTGCCTTCAAATGATAATCAAATGTGTGAATAACAATAACAATAATGTAATAATAATAAGTCATGGGAACATAAAGTGGAAAAAGTTATAGAAAATGAGAAGGTGAAGATCTTGTGGGACTTTCAAATACAGACAGATCGTCACTTGGAACACAACACGCCAGATATCACAGTTGTCGAAAACCAAAACGTACAATTTATTGACATTGCGGTACCAGGAGATGCCAGAGTTGAAGAAAAAGCAGGAAAAAGGCAACCTGGCCATCGAAACTACACGGCTATGGATGAAACATGTAACAGTGATACCCATTGTCATAGGGGCACTTGGTACCATGTCCAAGAATTTTATAACATACAACAGCAAATTGCAGCTTCATGCAATAACACCAGCAGAACTGCAAAAAACTCCGCTACTTGGAACATCATACATCTTAAGAAGGTACTTGGTTGATACCTAGGACGTTGGCAGCAATCCATATCAACCATTAGCACCAGTCAATGGTATTTGTGATGCAGTTTTGAATGTTCAGTTGACTGAGTTTCATATTTAATGAATAAAGATAATAATAATGTAACAGTGATACTCCTTGCCATCAGGGCACTTGGTACCGTGTCCAAGTATTTTGCAAAATACATCAAGAAGCTGCAGCTTCCTGCTGTAGCACCAGCAGAGCTGCAAAAGACTGCACTATTCAGAACGACATACATTTTAAGAAGATACTTGGTCGATACCTAGGACGCAGGCAGCAACCCGTATCAACCGTCAGAGCTAGTCAATGATATTTGTGATACATTTTTAAATGTTCAGTTGAGTGAGTTTCATGTTTAATGAATAAAAGTTTATAATAATAATTTTTTTGAAGTACATACAAAATAATAATACAAATTATTGTTGTTGTTATTGTTATTATTAATTTACTTCTATCATCAACAACAACACTCCCCCCCATAGTTTCCATCCTGTTTTAATGTTAATGATTAATGATTCTTTGCCCTTGGCATGAACAAAATTTATGTGGTCACTGAATTGACTTCATAGCACATAATCAATCAATCAGTTCCTATCCCTCTTTATACACGCACGCACACACACTATAAAGTATCTTTCTCTCACTCTCGGTTTTTGGGAGCAAGCATTCACTTATCTACATTTTCACTTTATCATTTTACCAAGCATCCTGCTAATTAGCATATCTCCTTATCCTTCTGTGATGCTCTGTAATATAATTCTTTTCATTCCTCAAGCAGCTTTCCCATCCTCTTTCATTATTTCTGCTTTGATTGATTCTTTTGAGAGATTAATCTATGTTTAATAATTTTTTGCAATGGGACTTGTACTTTCTGTTCCTGCAATTAGTAATTACACATTTGTTCTAGGTTTTTTTCTCTCCTTTACATATCCAATTTCCCCCTAAGATTTAGTTTTGATACGATTAAAAAATGGTCTTTCCTATATTCAGAAACTCTTATCGCTTTTGTATCCTTCATTCATTCTCTCAGTCTATCATCATAAACAATCAAATTAACCATACTATTGATTTATAGTTGTTTGCATGGATTATCTGTAAATAGATTTATACTTAGAACACATAATTTAATCAGGCCTTTTTCTAAGCAGATACTCACAGAACATACTTATCATTCTCATTCATTCACTGGTTTGTGTTTTGCTATTTCTTTATTCTCTTAACTTGTTTTCCTCCATCCATTCATGTCTTCTGCCAGAATATTTTGCCGTCTTCTCCCTAGACAACATTCATTCAGAAGAAGTTCATAGTTAAAAAGCTCTTAGTCTATCAAGCCATTCATAAATAGGATGATTTATTTAAAATTTAATTGAGATGTTTTCTACTTTTTTTATATAAAAAGGATATTAAATGTTTTATAGTAAAATAAGGTTTGGATGATGTATTAAAATGTATCCAACCTTAAATTTGTTGTCTGGCTGTATTTTATTGTTTAATTTTTTTAAAAAAAATCTGATTAGCTAATCTTCATATTATTGTTTGGGCTTGTATTTTTATTTTTATTTTCCCCTTTTTGTTTAAAATATATTTCTATAACAACAATATATTTCTTTAAAAAAGATAATTGTTCTGCTTTGCTTGAGTTACAGACTTGCTTTTTGTTTACATTTACATTCAATGTATAACATTTAACTTGTATTATGCATTGTATTCATTATTATCCCATTCAGAACTACTCCATTGGGAAATATCATTATGATGATGTATATGATGATGATATTATGATGTTATGATATATGAAGATGTTATCTTATATGTGCCAAAATCTGCTCAGCTAACAAACTCTTTCATTTTACAGATTAACAGAGTTGGAAGGGACCTTGTAGGTCATCTAGTCCAACCCTCGCCAAAGCAAGAGACCCTACACCATTTCTGACAAATGGCAGTCCAATCTCTTCTTGAAAGCCTCCAGTGATGAAGCTCCCACAACTTCCAAAGGCAAGCTATTCCATTGGTTGATTGTTCTCACTGTCAGAAAATTTATCCTTATTTCTAGGTTGAATCTCTCCTTGTTCAGTTTCCATCCATTATTCCTTGTCTGGCCTTCGGGTGCTTTGGAAAATAGCTTGACCCTCTCCTCTCTGTGGCAGCCCCTCAAATATTGGAACACTGTTATCATCTCTCCCCTGATCCTTCTCTTCACTAGACTAGCCATGCCCAGTTCCTGTAACCATTCTTCATACGTTTTAGTTTTCAGTTCCCTAATCATCCTGGTTGCTCTTCTCTGTACTCTTTCTAGAGTCTCAACATCTTTTTTATAGTGTGGTGACCAAAACTGGATGCAGTATTCTAGGTGTGGTCTTACTAAGGCTTTATAGAGTGCTATTAGTACCTCACTTGATCTTAATTGTATCCCTCTGTTAATGCAGTTTAGGATTGCATTGGCTTGTTCAAAGGAGTTAGGTTTTTATATGCACAAGTCTTTTCAATCAAAGTCTACACTCAACATTTGGAGCTAAATTGTATTCATGCCATTATTTGATCCACTTGAAAGAGTACAATCTCAGTTTTTAAGGATCATCTCCCTCCACTCTGTTCCTAAAGTGGTAGGGCGCTATGAAGCCAGTTTATTTAAAATTAAAACATCTGCTTGGATGTACATCTTTTCCCATTGGTTAAAGTTGCTCTTCCTTTTTACCTGTCTGGCTTTCCTAATTCTGGTTAACAATGAATTGCTCTTGGTACCATGTCATGTATGAGCTAAAGTATTTTCCTTTACTTGCTCTACAAGAAAAATACTTTCACAGTCTCCCTGATAACCTATGAATACATGTTACTGTTCTTATGCAATTTTATTTTAAAAAAGATAAAAGCTAATGCAAATTGATATAAAGTAAGCAAGTAAAAAGATACTCTAGTTCAGGGGTGTCAAACTCATGTCATCATGGCGGCGTCACATGATGTATTGGGACATTTTCCCCAGTGGTGAAATCCATTTTTTTTTACTACCAGTTCTGTGGGCGTGGCTTGGTGGGCATGGCAGGGGAAGGTTACTGCAAAATCCCCATTCCCTCCCCACTCCTGGGGAAAGGATATTGCAAAATCTCCATTCCCAACCCACTCTGGGGCCAGCCAGAAATGGTATTTGCCAGTTCTCTGAACTACTCAAAATTTCCGCTACCAGTTCTCCGAATTGCTCAAAATTTCCGCTACCGGTTTTCCAGAACCTGTCAGAACCTGCTGGATTTCACCCCTGATTTTCCCCCTTCGCTAAACCGGGCATGGGCATGGCCAGCATGTGACACATCCAGGCCGTGAGTGAGTTTGACAGCCATGTTCTAGTTTCATGTTTTTGGTTAATATCTTTATCATCTGTTGAGTTTAAGCCTGCTGATATACCAAATTCTTTTAGTTTTCCCATTAACATTCCAATACCGTTTAGAGGATCTACCAAAACCAACACCCAGTCTGCAAATTTAGTGTCCTTTCAAAAATCTTGACTGTGGTTTAAGCAAGATAGTTACTCCCTTTTATCTTCTCTGAATTTTTATTGGGGAGAAATGATAAGAACTTCCAATGAAAAGAAATGGCGGACTGAAGATGGCTCTTGAAAAGTAAAGCCAATGACTGTCAGAATAAAGAGCTGGCAAATAGGTCAGTTTTTCTTAATTCCTTTATGGACAAAGAGAGGGCTTGAGATCATCTGCAAGTGCTCTGGACAGGTATTCTTGATCCGTAAGATGATCTCCAACAAATATGGAGCTCTAGGAGATGAGGAAACCACAGTCAGTACCTTCAAAGGACACTAGGTCCACATAAAACCAACAGTGATCATCTTGAATAAATTCTGTAAAATTATTTTCAGACTATCATTCAAAAATCAGTCTACAAAGAACTTGTCATTATTAAAAATGATATTGGCTTACAGTTTCTCTTTAAACTAAAATCTTGTCCTTCTTTAGATATTAGTGCTATATTGGCCACTTTCCAACTCTCCAGTATCTTTTTCTCTTTGTAAAAGGAAGTTCAACACATTTTGAAAGATTATAAAAGTTTATTCTCAAAACATTTATAAGAACCTGATAATCCTTCTGATTGTGGCACCTTTGCTGGTTTAACCTTTTTTTTAATGGCTTCAAAAACTTCCCTTATTAATATACGTTCATTCATAATTTGTTTCTATTCATCTGTAATCCTCAGTATATTTTGTTTCTTTAGGTATTCATCTATTTTCTCCAGAGAGATATCTTGCCCTTTATACAAGTTGGAATAATATTGATTACATATTTTTGCTTAATCACATTATCCATTAATATAGTATCTTACTCCTGTAGTTTCATTATCATTTTCTTTTTCTTGTCATATTTTATATGCCAACTACTTCCCTACTTTGTTTGTAAAGTCATTTTTTTTCTTTACATAGTTCATTTTTATTTCCATTTATCTTACAGTTAACATAGGTAATTGTTGTTGATACCAAACTCCACTATTGGTCTTACTGTAACATTTCACTTAATCTTCAACTAAAAGAACTGGATTTTCTTTTATAAACTGAATTCACAGAATTATTATGAGGGGAAAACAATCTCCGGAAATATCTACTTTAGAACATAGCCAAGTTCTATGAAATCATATCTATCCTTGAAAAGGATCTACATCTTTCAGAAAAATAGCTAAACTCTCTTCAATTGCCATTTTACTCTCTCCATATATCAAGCATATCCCTAAATTCATCATCATCATCTTTTAATGGCCCCCATAATCCCTACTGGGGTGGAGTCTGGGCAACTGAATGGAGCTGAGTGATTACTGGCCGGATGCCCTTCCTGTCACCAATGTGGAGTTATATTCAGCAGGTATATTCCCATTGTGCCCAGAGAGAAAAATGTCTGCGTCTACCTAGGATCAAACTCACAGCCTCCAGATTGTGAGGCTAGAGCTCCACCTCTAGGCCACCGCACCACTCATCAAGCAGTCCTAAATGGTCTCTAAAAATTCAAGAAAACTATAGGTACTTTGTTCCGAGTGATATTTTTTTTAATCAGAGATCACTCCATTCCAATCCCTGATCAAACACAAATGAGAAATCCATTAGTTCTCCATCCCCTGCAAAACAATTTTTTATCCTCCTAATTATTGCTGCAAACACATTCATGAATGGAGGAGAGAATTCTGGATCATTGTTGGATGAAATAAGCCTTATGAAACTACACACATCCCTTGAAATCTGAAAGATCAACAGGAAAAAAAATGGCCTTAAGGCAGCATTTCATTTTAAAATGTTAAGGAAAAAATTGGGCGGGGGGAAATAATAGAAAATATTAGGCACAATTCAGATGTTAATGCTCTATATATCAATAATTATTAGAAGTATTTTGTTCTGCAGTTGCATAGAAGCATCCAAATTTAGAGGGTTTCTTGAAGTTTAGTATAAAAGCATAAGCAAATGTTATTTTATTCTTGTACTAAGTATTCATGAATCATGACTGAAGTGAATTTATTCATTTCCCCTCTTAAAGTTCATGCCCATTATCCTCTTTATCATGGGCTCATTTTAAATACTGAATTCTGGTTTAAGCAGTGACATGTGTTCAACTTGAAATATGTCTTAAAGAAATAATAAATAATATATACTAGCTAGATTTTTGTTGACAGGAGAACTTGCCTGAAATTCAATGAGTGATTATGTAAAGAAGACAGTTATTGCTGGTTACCTTCTCCTATATGGCAATGTATTAATTCCGTCAGTGTTCCGAACATAGCAAGTTATTCAGGTAGATGTAGAAACAGTTAATTTGTTTGTCCCTTTTAGTTTGCAGAAATATCCCATAACTCAAAACAATGCAAATCAGCTGTGAATCCCATCTAATAAAATATAGAATTACGTTTTGAAGCAGGGCAGAGAAATATATATATATATATATATATATATATATATATATATATATGTCACAGTTCTAAGTGGCAATGTTCTTCGGAAGTAAATACACATCTGGATTGTTGCCTCTATTTTATTCCATTATCTCCCAGTATGAAAGAATTTATCTTAATTATTCCTAAGCTTCCTAGTGCCCAGTTATAAACACTGCTAGAGGAGGTTCTTACTCTTTGCAAAACATAAATCTTAGATTATAAGAAAAATCATTATGTCACTTTATATTGTTCAGAGGGGGGAACTGTTGTGTATATATGTGAAATAGTGTGTTCCATTTATAAAAGTAAGTTGAAAACCTTTTAATTCAGAATCCAAAATGCATACAAATAGGAAAAAAAATTAAGACCTTCCTCCTCATCATCCTCATCCTCATCATCCAACAACATCTGTCTGTTTCAGGTCCTGGAAATAGGACTGGATAAGTGAATAAAAATGCCAAATTCAGTTTAAACATCTGTGCGTCAAAGTGTATACTTTTGTGAAACCATATTCTCCAAAGAAAATTTGTTCGGACAACATGCTTCCATAGGAAAGGCACACTCCAGGCTTTAAACATTGCCACCTTTCAAGATCTAGGAAGGGTTTCTTCTCCATGGCTGCTGCTGTTCTATCTATTCAGTAAATAAATAATAATAGCAAGAATAATAGCAAGAACAACAACACGAGCCGTGGTGGCGCTGTGGTTAGAATGCAGTACTGCAGGCTACTTCTGCTGACTGCCAGCTGACTGCAATTTGGCAGATCGAATCTCACCAGGCTCAAAGTTGACTCTGCCTTCCATCCTTCCAAGGTGGGTAAAATGAGGACCCAAATTGTTGGGGGCAATATGCTGACTCTGTAAACCACTTAGAGAGGGCTATAAAAACACTATAAAGCGGTATATAAGTCTAAGTGCTATTGCTAAGTGCTATTGCTATCAGTAACAACCACCACAGCTAAGGGGATGTAGATTGCATATCAGATCCACTGTGGGTGCAAATTCTGTCTGTCCCATTATTGATCTTTCTCAGACACATATGTGGGACTCAGACTCTTGTCATGGATGGGTTTTTGAACAGATCCATGGCTCTTCTATCTTATTTCGATGCTTAGCTGGAAAATGGAAATGGCAGCCAATAGAAATACTAGTGTGACAAATAAAATGTTGCTTTGCTTTCATCTTCTTGTGCTTTATTGATGTTTCTTGATTTGACCTTCATTTTCTTGCCTGTTCTTATCCTATCTTTGATATAGAATAAAGGACTAAAGGCATAGGAAGACAGATTCCAATAAAGTTACTGAAAACATCTAACAGGAAGAGCGGTTTAAGATTAGAACCAATCACCCAGAGAGATAATTGGTTTCCCTTCAAAACATAAATTTAATTGGAGGCTGGACAACCTTCTCTTGGGAACACATCTGGATTTCTGCATTTAGTATGGGGTTGGCTCCAGATGTGTTGATGGCCCTTGTCCCGCTCTATCACTAATCCAATTTAAATGAAAGTCAAATCAAATATAAAATCAAATGTATTTATCTGAAAAGGGATAGTTTTGTTGCTTCCTCTGCCAGTTTTTTTAGTATTATTGTGAGAGAGTTGTCTATACAGCCAGTAATGGAAGGCAAATTAGTTTTTCTTCTTTCTAATTGCCTTTTGTAGAGAATTGTCTTAAAACAGGATAATCTTTCTTTGGGAAAATTAGTTGTCTTGACTGCAGTATTATTTATTGGGTAGTCTTTCACATGACATTCAACGGTGAAGGAGTGCTCCTCAATTAAAAAACTCACATATACACACTTGCACGAAACTGTTAATTACTCATTTTCCCCTAGTTTTGCTCAATATTTAACACAAGGATTTATTAAACTACAGGTGGCAAGAACTATAATCATAGATATTTCTGTAAGGTTCCATCACATCTAAAATAAAACAAATGGAATTTGTGTTCGTATCTTTATTTCTGCTCGTGACTAAACCTTGTACGAGTAACCAATAATTGATCTTGTTTGTATTGACTTGGGTTATTTCAGTTGGATTCACATACTAAGTGTCCAAGAGATTGAAATTTAAGGTTTCTTTAATGGGTGACAAAGGCAGCAATTATATTATTCTTCTGCTTTGTCAATCTCCTGTTGAAAGAAAAATTGCAGCAACAATCAGAAAACTCACAGGTATTCAGCAAATGAGTTTTTTTTTAAAAGACTATTACTTCTAACAAGGAAAATGCAAAGCAGAGAAAAATAATAAGCATAGGAAAAGAAAAAATACCATTTAAAGATATTTAATGGGTTTTCAACTTTTCAGCTTTGTTTTTCTGGGGGAGTTTTTTGGAGCAAGCACCTTCTTTGCATATAAAAGACCTGATTTAAGAGCTTCAGCAATTTTATCAAGGGAGATCAAACACTCGACAAAGACCAGAATAAGAATTTTAAGAAATACAGAAAACACAGAAAAATGATATGGTGCAATTCAGATTTATAAGCTCTACATATCTGGGATACAGGCATAAAAGCATTAAAGTCTACAGCATACAGAAATCATTTAAAAACACACCCAGAGGGATTTGTGTGTTTCAGAAAGCCTGCAGCATTGTGCCATTCGACCTAACAACTGTGCAGAAATCAAAAAGTGTCCCTTTGGGTCATAGTTTCTCTTATTACTTATTATTAATATTAATTTGGCCTTTCGGTTTCACTTAGCAAGGTGCGAAATATTTCCATCTAAGGCAGATTTATTTGTCCGTTTATGACCTTCAACAATATATAATTTACCTCCTGAATCTCAGTGCAGTTGTCTGCTTTTCTAAAGAGCGTAATAATTTAACTCCCTGCAATATTTCATGTACTTCCAAGGGTAGCAGCAGCCATCAACCTGTAAAATGTTCTCCCCAGGACCTCATGTGCCAAAGCTGTTACTCAGGCTCATCAGATGTGCCAAATGACCCTTGGACATGTGAACAAGTATGGAGGATAATGAGAAGCCAGATGCTTGTAATTGACCACAGCCTCCAATCACTCATGCCACAGATCCTTTTGCAATCTAAGAAGAACCGAAGAATGGATTAACACCAGTTTCAGATGAATCTTCACTTAGTTATTTGTTCAGTTGAGATTTCATGTGCTTTTCTCCTACCCGTAGAAAAGGATGCAAGGGAGGATGAACTAAGACATAGCAAGTGCTCCAGTGGTGGGTTGTCCCTGGTTCGGACCAGTTCGCAAGAACCGGTAGTAAAACCGGTGGGAGGCTCCGCCCACTGCCCCGGATGTTGTCATAGGCGATCTGCGCATGCACAGAAGCTCGGCACGTGTGCGATCCCATTGCAAACCAGTAGTAAAGGTAAGTAGAACCCACCCCTGAAGTGGTCCACAGTCAACCAGTCAACCTTCTTTTAGGAAAGATACTAAAATAATGCTTGGGTGATGCTTTAATTGATTAGTATTGATGCTTTAATTGATTAGTATTTTTGCCTGGAAAAAGTATATCGGTATATAATTTTACGCATTGAACTCAAGACAGATGAAGGGCCTTATATGTGTAGGATCCTGAATTATACCTGAACCTCTTTTGCTAGCCCTGCTGCTAGCTTGTAGAGAAGACTGAATGCTGCTGCATTGTTCCCATAGCAATAGCACTTAGACTTATATACCGCTTCATAGTGCTTTACAGCCCCCTCTAAACAGTTTATAGAGTCAGCATATTGCCCCCAACAATCTGGGTCCTCATTTCACCAACCTCAGAAGGATGGAAGGCTGAGTCAACCTTGAGTTGGTCAGGATCAAACTGGTGGCAATGTGGCAGAATTAGCCTGCAATACTGTATTCTAACCACTGCGCCACCACTTCTCTTTCCCCCTCTCCCCCAAATTAGGCAAGCACCAAATTGTTAATTTGCCCCAGTAGCTAAAGAGGTTCATGATGAGAAGGTTGGGCCTACTAATATTTATGTAGTAGCCAATAGCATTAGACTGGTTTTCTTTGTTGTTACACTTGATGTTCCATGCTATGCTAAGGAGGATACATCTAATGAATGCATATCCAGTTGAGTCCTATTCAGCCATAAGCAAGAGAACTTCCAACTTCGTGTATATCAATATTCCTTAGTCTTTCTGAATGTCTTTCCACAGCTGCTGTAAATACATCTGACAATTGCAGAATGATCTGAGAAACAAGGACAGTCCTGTTCAGCTGTTCAAATGCCGGGGTGAGGCTACTTTGATTTAATCCTACAATCTTCAAGTATTTTGCATATAGCTGGAGACATGGATCAAGTTCAGATGTGCAAGTGAAGGACATGTTTAATAGACTTGTAAGGATGTCAATTAGAGAAAAAGGCAATTTATGTTTATTTTGTACAAGATTCCATGCTTATACTTCTCAAACTTCCAATGTATTACTTTATTTTTTTTAAAAAAATTCATTTCGGCTGGAGCAGTTTAATATCAAAGCTTCTCATCTATGTTAAGATATATTTCTTTCTTAACTGATACCTTTCAAGGATTTCTCTGTTTGATTTGATCATCCATTAATCTCCATCAGACTGATTACCTAGAAAGAGCAGGGTCATGGCTTCTGTCATTGTGATGCTTTGTCCAAAATCATGATTTAAGGTTAGAGTTTTTATTTTGCTCCTTCTCTTATATTTCCTTGCAACTGAAGGAAGCTGCATTATTTCTGCTCCCATGGTTGCCCAAATCAGCATACTTAATTGACCCTCCTCCTTCGTTAGATTGAAGTTGCAATGTGTAATTTTGTAGTTCATAAAAGAAAGAGCACAAATCTAGTTTTGACACCAAAGACCATCTGATTTCCTGTTTCAGAAATGAATTTTCATGAGACTTTAACTTGCATGGAATCTTATCCCCTGCCTCTTGAACAACTGAAATAAAGAGCTTAGACACATATACCAACATTTCTAAAGAAACTATAATTATGCCTCAATTGCGGGAACCAGCTTGATTAAGCCACGTAATTATTTGCAAAGCAGAGACCTTTAATCTCTTTTCATGTCTGGGTGAGATATGGGATTGTATATGCCTGAAACCTGTGAACTCTTGCTTATATAAGGGAAACCATGATTTTCTCTTACACCTCAACCAGACTGTGGCCTCACTGGTGAATGAATGAATGAATGAATGAATGAATGAATGAATGAATGAATGAATGAATGAATGCATGAATGAACCAACCAACCAACCAACCAACCAACCAACCAACCAACCAACCAATCAATATTTGCATACTATATCAGTCTTCGTGGTCACCATGTTTTTTTTTTTCTGGATTCAATTCTGCTATTCAGATTGCTCCAATGATAAAATGACTATATTTTCAAAAGAGGATCAGAGAAACAACACTTGTAAATACACATGGGGGAAATGCACAAAAATCAAAGGATGGATGTTGGGGTTTTACTTTCCCCCTTTCTCTTTGAAAATCACAATTCAGCACAGCAATAAAGTAAGGAGTGCAGATTAGAGTTCCATGAAGAATGGAATGACTAGTATTAAATTTTCTCATCAAATTTTATCTTTGGTGCAATCATCATGGGCCATAAGTAAGTTGAATTTTGTATCTAATAAAGGAACAGAGTCTTTATTTTTGGAGTCAGTGGAGTCAATAAACAACCAATAAAATCAGTTTGATCAGTTTGAATCCTTTTTTTTTTTTTTTGGTTAAACAGGGAGAGAAACACTTAAATGCTATGAAAGAAAAAGCAACAGAGATAGAAAGAGAGAGACAAAGACAATACAAAATAATTTCCATACAAAATTATTATGGAGGTGGGTTTTTTATTTATTTTTCAAAATATAGTTTAAAAATTACTGGAGTTCAGAGTTAATAAAAATGCCATCACTGCAGCATCTTCCTCTTGAAGTGGCTGGCTCTCAAATGCTTTTAACAATAACTAAGTTGTGTCCAACAGAGTAAATTCTCTTTTTGAAATTCCATTTGAATGAATGGTGATGTGCCAGGGAGCTTTTGAGAGACCATATGTAACAATAGTTGCTAATCGCCAGTTTTCCAGAAATTAGTCCCCTGGTTAACCTAAAATTACCAGCAGTTAACAATGCACATACTCTGCACTGGGTTTCTAATTGTGTTCTTGTATGAAAGAGAACAACTGTGAATATGACACCCCATATGTTGCCCATCACAATACACATTAAGCAAAGTGAGTATAAAGAGAAAGAAGTGATGAAATCTGTGCCAAAATTTGCTTAACAATGGCTTCAGCATTGGACGGAGGGAACAGCCAATCCCTATCAGCTTTATAGCCACATTACAAAAAACAACAACTTGCTATTATAATGTAATTAGAAGAATACATAGGTTTTATTTGGGATTTTGTTAGCAGTTCATTAGATTTTTATAGAGCTTCGAAGTATTCTGGAATTGGTTCAGGGTCTGTTAAATGTATTTTCATCTTTCTGGTCCAGCTAAAGAGTAGGAAAGAGAGAGAGGGTGGAGGGGAAGGAGGGAGGGAGGGAGGGAGTGAGACTGAGCTATAGTTCTTTAGGGGAAAATATGTCAAAAGCAACCTAAACAGATTCATTCTGCTTTTACAAAGAGGAGTGTCTGTGAGGACAAAGCTGATTTCTTCATCTCTGTATGCTGGTAAGAAGAATAATTTCTGTAATGAAAAAAAAAAGACATTCACATTTATTTAGAAATCATGTGGATCTGGGAATATATTGTAATTTTTCTGGATTCCAAATGTCCTGAGAAGAAAGGCAGAAAACAAAGTTCTAGCACTGGAAAGGAAAGATGTCAGGGATATGAGTTCTCCTGGCAAAAATCAGGTGCTTTACTCCACACAGAGTAAGCAAATACCAGGGACAAATAGCAACTAAGAAAAATAGTGAGAACAGAAACCTTGTAGAGAACCCCATCTGATTCAAAATCAGTTCCAAATTCTGCCTTCAGAATAAATGAAGGCCATTTAAGCATTTTTCTTTAAAATTAAGAAGGGAGTGGAAATTCTCATAATATGCAAATGAAATGATAACAACTGGGGCCCAATTAAAAATATCGTGGAATTTTGCATTCTTTTAGAGAGTCATTGAGGCCACTTGGAGGTTTATCTGTGTTCTCAGGATCACCTGAGTGGTGCAAATGGATGTGGAGCCTTCTTGGAACTGCTGAAAGGACTGTGTTGTAGACTGGAGATAGATGATGTTGTATCCCTCCCACTCTATTGAGAGAGGGCTGTTCAGTTTTGACATAGATGGCCTCTTTGACCCCTCTTTCAAACCACCGGTCCCCTCTGTCCTCATTTTCTGTCTTATTTTCCAAAGCACCAGAAACAATAGATGGAAATTAATCAAGGAGAGAATTCCAACCTGGAATTAACCTCCTAACAGTGAGGATAATTAACCAGTGGAACAGCTTGCCTTCAGAAGTGGTGGGTGCTTTATCACTGGAGGTTTTTAAGACAAGACTGGACAGCGACTATCTGAAACGGTATAGGGCCATGATGGCGAACCTATGGCGCGTGTGCCACAGGTGGCACGCAGCACCCTCTTTGTGGGCACTCGAGCCGTTGCCCCAGTCCAGCTTTACCACGCATGCACGCCTGCCTCCTGCTGGCCAGCCGGTCATCGATTCTCTGCCGTGCATGTGCGGGAGGACGGGGATGCGGGGGGACGGGGGATAATTCAGCAGAGCTCTAGAAAAGAAAAAGAAAATAGCAATAGTTCATATTTCTTAAATGGCTGCCTGTGTTTGTACTCTTTTAAAAGGCCTTCCTGGAAACATAACTATCACAGCAACAAAAAGGCAGTCTTATTCGTTCTTTGGCCAATCACAAAAAAAAAAAACAAAAAAAAACAAGGATTCAATTTCCCTAGTCTGAAACAAAATGGATAGAGATAAGTAGTGTTTATGTGGTTTTGTGTGTGTGCGTCTGTGTTGTCGCTGAACTGCAAATCCTATAATTACAAACTAATATGCTAGCTAGAATCAGTGATCGTTCTGTTCCACTCATCTAGAGGACGCCCATTGGAGTAAGTTGTGTTAAATGCCTGATAAATCAGTTAGAGGTGCGTTAACCACTTTATCTTGTAGCCATGGTGAAGCCCAACAGACTATGTTCCCCTATGCTCTGTCTTTCACTGGTAATTTTTTTGCTTACTTCCCTATCTAGCTTGGGGTAGCTGAGCAACAGTAATCTATTTTCTGTTATGGCAAAGGTTAAACAAGTTAGATTGTTACGTGGCATGGAAAACAGGAAACCATGCTGATGGAGCCTTAGCAACCTGAGGCTTATATTAATGGATCAATAAAGCACCCCTTGGTGTAATACATACTCTCTCACAACTTCAGGATCCATTTTATGGAAGGTTTGTTGCTGTTTTTGTCAAACTGGGATGCAAACGGCAAGAATGAGGATCAAGTGGATTGATAATAGCTCAAAGCAACCAGGCTTTGATGAAAACAACTGTAAGGTTTCTATAGAGACAGTGGAAAACCTTCACAACACCACAAAATGTTCCTTCCAGCTATATGGTGCCACTTATAAGAACCCTCACTGTATTTCAGACATCAATACTTTAGAGAGGGTCCAGAGATATTTTACTAGGAGAATACTCAAATCTTCTGCTCGAAATAAAATTCCCTATCCCACCAGGCTTGAAATTTTAGATCTGGATAGCCTCGAACTACGCCGTCTACGTTCTGACCTATGCTTAGTTCATAAGATTATTTACCAA
The DNA here is from genome assembly GCF_029215685.1 of Pituophis catenifer annectens. Classification (NCBI taxonomy): domain Eukaryota; kingdom Metazoa; phylum Chordata; class Lepidosauria; order Squamata; family Colubridae; genus Pituophis; species Pituophis catenifer. Next base: position 114,153,562 of record NW_027256884.1, on the reverse strand, counting down.
AACGTTCTACCTGTAAATGAGTACTTTAATTTCAACCGTAATTACACAAGGGCTATCAATAGATTCAAACTTAATGTAAATCGTTTTAATCTTGATTGTAGGAGATATGACTTCTGCAATAGAGTAGTAAATGTCTGGAACATTCTACCTGATCCTGTTGTTAATCTCTCTAATCCAGTGGTGGGTTCCTCCCAGTTCGGCCCACTTCTGTCGAGCCGGTAGCGGTGACGATATGATGTCACCGAACCAGTTCTCTTGGTTTGGGAGCTGGGCCCTCCCGCCCCCCTGTTATTCTTACCTTTTATTTGGCCTCGCCCCCAATCTATTCGCTGCCTCCTGAGTCCCAGCTGATCAGCTAGAAGGAAAAAAACTGTTTAAACTCTTGCCACGGGGCTTCAAAGGGCCGCCCTACAGCTGATCAGTGTTAAAAGGCAGTGTGGTGGTAGACCAGTGTGCTCAAAAAACAGATGGGTAGACCGGTGCCTCCAAGAACAAATGGGTAGACCGGTACAGGTCTGCAAGCAGTTAAAAGCCTGGTAGACCAGAACCTCTGCTAAATCCTAAAGAATTGTCACATGATCATCAAACCACACCCACAAAATAAGCCACGCCCACAGAACCAGTAGTAAAAAATTTTAGAACCCATCCCTGCTCTAATCCCCATACCTTTTACCTTAAACTGTCTACCGTGGACCTTTCATGTTTCTTAAGAGGTCCCTAAGGGGGCGTGCATAAGCGCACCAGTGTGCCTTCCGTTCCTGTCCTACTGTCCCCATTTATATGTAATCATTCTATGTATTTATGGCTATGTGTTGCCTATTTATATCCTTTTAATGTGCCAATTTGTTTCTGTCATGTGTCCATGTCTATGTCTATACTATTACTTGTTTCCTTATACTTGTTGACAAACAAACAAACAAAGAAACAAACAAACAAACAAACAAGCAAGCAAGCAAGATATATGTATATCCCATCTTTCCCCTGGAAGCCATAAACTATCACAACCACCATTATCCACAACCTTCCTTGGCAAAGCTACTGAGACTCCAAAACAGATCAATGGTAGAAGAAAGAACTACCATATATCAAAAGATTGATTGATTTGATTTAAATCCTGTCTTTCCTCCAAGAGCCCAAGGTTACCCACATAGAACCCTCCTCTGATTTTTCCACAACATCTGTGCAGCAGATGTTCATCTAAGCGATAGTGACTGACTAAAATTACTGAGTGAGCTTTTGTGACTGAGGTGTACATGGATTTCAACACTTCTAGTTTGGACCTTAACCGTATCATCACATTGTTCCTTCAGTGTGTTTCATGTACTGTGAAGCTGGTTTACAGAACTCAGTCATTTATCTGTATAGGGAAAAGCTTGATTCTATGACCCTGTATATTTCTGATCACCATTCCTGCTTTTAACAATTGGACGCCTTGGTGTGTTTTGCTCTGCATGCTCTTCACAGCTCTTGACCTTATATTAGCTTCTGTCCATACAGAATTTTAAAAAGTACATTTGTATGGCTGACATTCGACTTGAACTTAACTCTGCCTGCTTCTCTTCCAGTCCCTTAACCTTTGCCCACTTTGCTATTTGTGGGTCAATGACACTTGATTGGAGAAATCCACATTTGAATTTACTGACTTTTTACCAGTGGCAATGGGAAAAAAGGATGAAGTCCAAATTTAATCTACATGGTCAGATTTTATTCCCAGTCTGAATCATTTAGGGGGTTCTATGCAGGACAGGAAGAGGTAGAGAGAATTCCTGGGCAATTGTATCATTGGGCCACCACCATATGACTATACTTGTTATTGCTCTTACTTTCTGTTACAGTTTTCATATTTTCCTATTGATTATACTTTATATGTTTGCATGGCAGTAGAGACATCACTCTGCCAACAAAAGTGCATATAGTCAAGGCTATGGTTTTCCCAGTTGTAATCTATGGCTGTGAAAGTTTGACCATAAGAAAGGCTGAGCGCCAAAGAATTGAGGCCTTTGAACTATGGTGCTGGAGAAGACTCCTGCAAGTCCTTTGGACGGCAAAGCGATCAAACTGGTCAGTCCTAGAGGAGATCAACCCTGACTGCTCTTTAGAAGGCCAGATCCTGAAGATGAAACTCAAATACTTTGGCCACCTAATGAGAAGGAAGGACTCACTGGAGAAGAGCCTAATGTTGGGAAAGATTGAGGGCAAAAGAAGAAGGGGACGACAGAGAACCGAGGTGGCTGGATGGAGTCACCAAAGCAGTAGGTATGAATTTAAATGGACTCCAGAGGATGGTAGAGGACAGGAAGGCCTGGAGGAACATTGTCCATGGGGTCACAATGGGTCGGACATGACTTTGCAACTAACAACAGCAACGATGGTATTTTTTAGAAAGCTGCTTAAGGCATGTTTTCATCCATTATTTTAACCTATCAGTTTTGATTGGAAATACACACTTTAACTGTAAACCCCTTCATGATTTCTTTGAGTGGGAAGCATTAGATAAATTATTTCAAGAGAGAAGAATACACACCGCAATCTGACAATTCTGGTCCTGTGATGGCACTGCCCATGACAGTACAGTCCCTTCAAAGGGCAATTTCCAGCAGTTATCTTTATTGTCCTGGAATGCAAGACACTGAAAGACCCGACCCAAGTTTCTGGTACAAACGAAGAAACTTTAGGGCATAGTTTTCCAATCTTGGCACATTTAAGATATGTGGACTTCAACTCCCATAATTTCCCAGCTGGTATTCTGGTGAAGTTCATGTATCCTGAAGTTTCCAGAGTTGGGAAAGCCTGCTTTAGGGCTACCAAATTGGAGATTTGATGCCAGATTACCAGCCTGGCTTGTAAAAATCTATATGGCCAGTGGAGGGCAACAAAAGGCAAGCAATTTTCAGTGTCTCTTTGCTGCCCTCCATTGGTCATGTAGATTTTCACAAGCCAGGCCGGTAACGTTAGCCTTTAGAGGGGGAAGAAGACAAACAGCTATAGTTTGTTTTATATAATTTTATTTTTAGGATAGGGTACTTTCTTTGGAGACAGAAAAGATGTTTTAAAAGGAAACAAAAATCCTGTATGGTCTTCAGTTTCTCCATATTTACAAGTAAGATTGCTTTACCAAGCCTAAAGAGATTTACAGTACTTCAAACAAATGTGTGAATTTGGCATGCTTGTACACATGTGTCCATATCAGGGGTGAAATCCAGCAGGTTCTGACAGGTTCTGGAGAACCGGTAATGGAAATTTTGAGTAGTTCGGAGAACCAGCAAATATCACTTCTGGCTGGCCCCAGAGTGGGGTAGGAATGGAGATTTTGCAATATCCTTCCCCTGCCATGCCCACCAAGCCACACTACGCCCACCAAGCCACCCCCACAGAACCAGTAGTAAAAAAAATTTGAATTCCACCACTGGTCCATATGTTCATGAATTTATTTATGCACAAGCAGAGGCTTCTCTGATAAATGTAGGACCTGGCAAATATTAATATTGTTTGAAGTCAGAACATCAGAATTAAAATTATTGTAAAATATACCTATTTGTGGGATGCTTTGTCTCTCCCTCTGTCCATACATATGTGCAAACCAGATTGGGAATTTTTTTTTTTTTTTAAATACTGCTGGGTTCCTTCTGCCTCTGATCAACTTTTTCTTTAAACAAAGTCTGCCATTGTGTATCTTCACCCAGTTCTTGGGCTCTAAGGAAATCAATTTCTATCTCTTCCCTTGGAAAGCCAAGAAAAACAAGAGAATGACCACAGCTTGATTACAATAGGAAACTGATTTAGTGTTAATATTTTTCAATTTGCTTTTTATTCTTTTGTTCAGTTCTGTTCAATTCTTGGAGAGTGCCTGGCCAAGTCCCTACAGTTTTTTTGGGCAAAGTTTTTTTTTCTTCCAGAAATGATTTGCCATTGCGTACTTCCACTTTAAACTTCCGCTTTATTCTTCTTCCTTCATTTCCCCCATTAGCTGCTGTTATTTCGCTGGGGCACCTTTTAACAATTTAAAAATATTTCTTTTTTGCCTATGAGCTGGCAATCACTCACCCAGCATCAGTACTCCGTTCAAATCACTGCTCCTGCTCAAAACTTGGTCCGGTTGCCCCAGCTTTATGACTGCTGCAATGGCTGCCACCCCCACCACCGAGTCGAAGAGTTTCCTCTGACCCCATAATTCTAGGTCCCCTGCCCCCCCCGCATGAGCGCACAATCCCATGCTCCCCCCCACTTTTGGCATGTGACAGCATGGTGGGCATGGTAGGCCCATTTTTTTTGCCCTCCCCAGGCTCCAGAGGCTTTCTAGGAGCCTGGGGAGGGCGAAAACAGCCTTCCCCACCCCACTGGAGGCCCTCCAGAGGCTGGAAACAGCCCGTTTGCCAACTTCCAGTGGGCCCAGAAGGCCCAAAAATCAGTTGGCCAGCGCGCGCATGTATGCTGGAGCTGAGCTTGGACAACGCTCGCATGCCCAACAATATGACTCCGCGTGCCACCTGTGGCATGCGTGCCATAGGTTCACCATCACGGGGTTAGAAGATCTTCAAGGTCTCTTCCAACTCTATTATTCTGTATATTGCACAACCCTTCTAAATACATTCCTTTCCCTACAAGCAAATATAAATTATTTGGGGCTACAACTTGCCTATAAAGCAAAAGAGCTTCTGCCAATATATCAACTCTGCTCTGGTGCTACAGTAAGTTATTCTAGTCCATTAACTTGGAGATAAAGAGATTTTCACAACTTAAACTGTTCCTGTCATCGAGACGATCTCCTTTAGCCACTGTTTTTTCCCCCTCTCACAAGTCTGAGATTTCATTTTACAGTTTTCAAGAATAGTCAGGCTATTGAAAGGAGGTTTAATAATGGTTAGTTCCAACAGCCAACCCCCAACCAACAGTCCATTGAGAAATCAGGTGCTATTCTGTACGAAACAAAGACTTGATTATGAACTGTCCAATAGTGCAACAAGAAAGTGTGAACCTATTCCACTATTTCTCAAGAAGCATCTAATTTCACACACTTATGAGGCTAAGAGAAATAGTTCCAGGTGATTTTCACAAAAATCCTCTGATAAAAGTGGTTTCGTATGAAATTTAGTGACAGTTCTAATCTATGCTTATTGATAGTATGGCAGATCTCTCCCTCCCTCCCTCCCTCTCCCTCCCTCTCTCCCTCCCTCCTTCCCCCCTCTCCTATAAGTATGATCAGGTTGTCTAGGAACACTTTCCTTTATAAGCTCTCTTTGAGTATTATAGAATGATTATCAAAATCTTCCTTTATCTAGAAAATGCACACATTGGAAACAATCTCACTCATTTTAAAGCGTTCACAAGAAATCAATAGAAACTATGGAAGCTGCTGAACCTCATTGCTTTCAATGGATTTCAGTCTAATAACCAGGCATAAAAGGCTCAATGATTACCCTAAATTTGCATCAAGTATTACAGCAACTTCTTTTAGCAAAAATCTTTATATGTTGACTCAGGCCATTAATTTTCTCTAATGTTCCCTTCATGGGCTTTTTTTAGCCTGTTTTATAATTGCCATAAATTGCTTTGGCATGGTGATGAGATCATAGGAATAAATAAATCACAATCAATCAATCATAGATTTGTAGTTTATGTAGCTTGGAAAAATCTTAAGAGCTTGGGAAAAAGTCGGTCATTTAGTCCATGTCACTATTCAGTAAACTACTGCAGAGAGAGACCCATTCAGCCCAAATCTGAAAATCTTCAGTGTTCTGAGCAGGCTACTTTGTGGTACTAATTAATCAACAGGATTGGTTTGTGTATTTTGAAACATATTTTATGTGTCTCCTAATATAAAGCTTGAATCTCCTTTCCTTTAATGTCACTCTTCTTGTCTTTTTCTTGCTCTCACATTCAACAGAGAACAGGTCTTCAAAATTGTATAGGGCTTCCTGTTTGAGCTAGAAGACTTACAAGGTCCTTTCCAACTATTTTATTATTCTGATATTATGTAATGGACTGTCCTTTCTCTCTCCCTCTTCCTTCCCACCTCCCTCCCTCCAACACTCCCATCCCCAATCAAGCTACTCTTGGCTGATGGGATATACAAAGTACAACATTCATCGTAAGCCATACAATTAAAATTCCAATGGAAATCAGAAACAACAACATAAAAATGATAAAGAAAAAAAAACTGGCACAATAATTACATCAAGAGAATATCTCCTGAAATAAATTACATTTTTACACTCATCTGGTTGTGTGTTCCTTTATAATTATTGTATAGCATTTTTATTCTATCTGGTTTTGTTGTATGGTTTTTGGACAGCTAATGCCTAAACTGAACAGATTGAATTAAATTACTGAATATTCCTAACTCTTTTAACCATTGTCCATAAAACTGGGTTTCCTGATCCTTGATCATCTTGATAGTTCTATAATCCACTCCAGCTTCTCCTTCTCTCTTTAAAGCTCCGTGTCCAAAATTGGACACAGTAATTTCAAAGTAACCACTTAGCAAATAATACAATTTATTCTGTGATTTGAATACAATCTTCTGTTGATAGGGCCAAATTTTTGTTTCCCTTTTTATCTAACTCATATTAAGCTGATGGTATTTGGACTCCTAGATTTTTCTTGTATGAAGTGCCATCAAGCCAGTTATCCCAAGTTCTCTCTGCCTATATCTATAAGTCAATTTCATTAATTGAACTTGGAACAATGTACGATGGATGGTCCCATTGCAAGATGGATTTGCAGTTGGCAGAAGAACCATAACTCACACTTGATCCTTAATGGGTCCATGTCTACCTAAAGTGAGATATGCAGTAGAGTCCCTCAAGGTTCTGTCTTGGGTCAATACTCTGCAACATCTTCATAAATTATTTTGATGAAAGAGTAGAAGGGATGCTTATAAAATCTGCAGATGACACAAAGTTGGAAGGATTGATAATAGGACCTGGATATCCTGCCACAGCTGTCAAAAGAGCCATTGCTGTTTTTGGCTGCATCAATAGAGATATATATTATAGGTGGAATATTGTGTTCAGTTCTGGTCACTACAATACAAAAAGGATAGTGAAGAACTGGAAAGAATGCAGAAAAGAGGGACAGGTATGGCAAGGGGCTTGGTATGTTCTTCCCAAAGAAGAGATGGCAAAAGGGAGACATGATAGCAAACTTCCAATAAATGTAGAGGCATCAGAGGGCAGGGGTATAGGACAACTCATCATGGCCAACTTGCCATAGCCATGTCGCTGTGGCTAACTCACCCTGGCCATCTCGCCACAGCCAACCTGGCACAGCCATCTTGCTGCAGTCAATTCACAGCTGTGACAGCTGAGGAAACACCCTGTTGACAACCATGAGATGAGAAAAGCCATGAGAAAATCTATGCGGGATAATTCAACACAATGAATGTTTTCTGCTGCTGTTTCTTCTACATTTCCATTTTTGTCAGTGGAAATATGTCAAGGAAACAATGGGGGATAACATTTATCATATTGAGTTATCCTGCATGGAATTGTCCCGTGGGCAAGTTGTCCCACAGTGATATGGCAATGCCAAGTTGGCTGTGGCAAAATTCCACAGGGTACAGGATATGGATACGTTCTCCATAGCATTTAAGGGTAAGGCAAGAACAAACAGGTAAAAGCTTAACAGAGAGACAGCCTAATTTCAAATAAGGAGGAATTTCTGGATAGTGAGAGCTATCAACCAGTGGAACAACTTGCCTGCAGAATTCTTTGGTACTTCATCACTGGGAGGTTTTCAATAATAGGTTGGGCAGCCATTTCTCTGGGGTATGAAGATCCTGCTCTGGGCAGGGAATTAGGCTAGAAGACTTCTAAGGTCTGTTCCAATTCTGTGATTCTATGAACTTATCCTTTCTCCCTGTATGCAAGCTTGTCAAGACTACTATCCCTTCCATTTTATCTTCTACACTATTCATTTATTTATTTTATTTAGTTAGTTAGTTTGTCAAACATGTACAAGATAACAGTGTTGTGGCCCACCAGCAGCCTGCGCAGATTGTGGCTGATCCCGACAACGAGGAGGCTGGTGTGATGTCACTCCAGGAGCCTGCGCAGCCGGCACTCACGTCAGACAGCAAGGAGGCTGAAGAGGATGTGGTGCCAGAGGCAGAGACTCAGCCAGGGCCTTCAAAACCTCCAGAGGCTCCTTCAAGTGGAGAGAGCGAAGTGGAGGAGCCTCTCCTCAATGCTCGAGCACGCAGGGCTGCCAAAAGGCTACTCAGGAAGAGGAGGTCTACTCGAGAGTAGGGATTAAGGATAATTGGCCACTCCCTTAGCCTATTTAAGTCGCACGCAGCTAGTGCTTTCTTGCTAGAAACAACGTCTCATTACTACAGAGCATCTTGGAGAGCGAGCAACTTCTCATATCTTGTTTTCTGGGCTGGTTGCCAACCTTTGTCGGACTTTGTTCTTAATAACTTTGATAAGGACCCTTTGCACGGGAAGCCTGCATTCTTGAAAGGGGTTTGTTTGGAATTAAACAGTGTTTGCGAAGCTTGGTGTGTGTCACATTCTCTGAGAATCCGAAGCTGGGATAGAACAAACAGATATAAGTATAAATATGAATATGAACACAGGAACTGGATACGAATAAATGGGGACAGTAGGCACATTGGTGTGCTTATGCATGCCCCTTACAGACCTCAGGGGTGAGGTCAACAGTAGACAGTCTAAGGTTAAAGTTATGGAGGTTTGGGGATGTAACCACAGAGTCAGGCAGTGCATTCCAGGCATTGACCACTCTGTTGCTGAAGGTTTTGTATGCCCTTGTTTGCAGTTCAATATTACCGGAGAAGAAGCTTCGTAAGATTAGGTTAACAACTCTTAATGCTTTTTTGGCAATGCTGTTACATATTCAGAAATATGTTGGAAAGTACAGGGTCTGATGGGGCCCTGGAGGATATCTTCATACTGTTGATACCTTCCTTTGTGATGTGAAGGCATAGTTGGTTGACTGATACAGTGTCCGGATCAAGTAATGTACCCAGCATTATTTCTTGTGAACAAGTTTGTGATAACTATTGTCATGAACCTTTGAGTGTCAACTAAGGTCTACAGTTATAATACACACATGCCTACCCAGCTACAAGTTAATATTTCACTCCTTGGTTGGCCCTCAAGGGCAATGAAGCTGTTCTTAGAACATACTATAAGATGCATGATATATAATATATGAATGAGAATATTCATCCCTTGAGCCAAACAGAATTAAACAAGCCCATGTGAAGCATGAATAAAATTAGATTTAACATTTCCCTCCTGAATAATAATACTACTGAACAGCAGTGTCTGAACACTATTAGAAAAAGGCCACCCATTTGGTTTGGAGGCTTTGGGTTACAGATTTCACTTCTTCCAACCATTGCAAATATATATATTTTCCCTTGAAGTTTTATTACCTTCAGAAGCCACAGAGTCTGGTTACTGAACAAATCACCAAAAAACATCTAGAGAAGACACTCAAAGGAACTTCCGAATGCCTTTGCCTTGAATCTCAAGAGAAAAGAAAACCAAGATCAAAGGTTTTTGCTATCCTCATCATCCTGTTTCCCCTCCCTCTTTTTTATGTAATAGCATGACAATATTGGGACGTTATTAAAAGTATGAATCAATCCCCATCATGAAAATAGTTCAAGTTTAAGCCAGTATTCCCAATCCTGGCAGATATTATTTCTGCTGGGGTTCAGACTACAAGTCTCAGAATCACAGACATAAATTAACACCTAGGAAGTTCCAACTTAGAATGAGACTACAGGGAAAGATGAATCAGCTGCTTTAAGCCTACACAAGTTCTCTCTTTGTCCAAGGAGAGATTTATTCCACTGAATTTTCCATTCTTGTTTTAAAATCAGAGAACATGGTAATAAATTTATACAATGGAATTTTGTGTGTGCACTTTCTTCTTTAGCAATTACCTGTGTTTGTCTTTCCTAAAATGTGCATTTTTATTAGAGAACTACATTACAATGTTTAGATTCCTTCCTCCCTCCCTCCCTCGGTAGTGAAAAAATGCTTAAAAAGTAAAAAAAAAAAAAAAAAAAAAAGTTCCGACGATCACATGCCATTCAGCTGATCGTCAGAACTTTTTTATTTTTGTACATTTTTTACTACCAGTTCAGGCAAACCGGCCCGAACCAGTAGCATTTCACCCTTGAAATGAATACTTAATAGAGACATAGTTAGTACTCAGTAGGTAATTAAAAGAAACTCCATTTTTCCCACCAGAGATTTTCTGATTCAAATGTCTGATCTGCTATCAGATCAGACTATCTACCAGATAGTCTTGGACCAATCATACCATTTTTTTTCAATTGAAATACCATCTCCTGCTTGGCTTTATCTTTTTGAAAGATAAAATGCTGTGTGCATGATGGTGTGTACAAATAATTAAAAAGTAATGAATAATTACAGCATAACCATACACATGTTTATTCATAATGGTGTAAGTGAGCAGTGCTGGGTCAGACCTAAAGCTTATCTGGTTCCACATCCATAGCAGCTAAACACATGGTAAGGAATATGATTAACTCATAAGACACACACAATTTTAATAAAACCTGTTTTTAACCTTAAGTGATGACACTTTGGGGTTTGGCTAGTCTAAAGAAAAGCAGAATTAGGAGTGATGTGATAGCAGTATTCCAGTATTTGAGGGGCTTCCACAAAGAAGAGACGGTCAGATTATTCTCCAAAGCACCGGAGGGCAGGACAAGAAACAAAGGTTGGAAACTAATCAAAGAGAGAAGCAACCTGGAATTAAAGAGAAATCTCCTAACAGTGAGGACAATTAATCAGTGGAACAGCTTGCCTTCAGAAATGGTGGGTTCTCCATCACTGGAGGTTTTTAAGAAGAGACTAGACAGTCACTTATCTGAAATGGTATAGGTTTTCCTGCTTGAGCAGGGGGCTAGATTAGAAGACTACAAGATCCCTTCCTGTTCTGTTCTGTTCTGTTCCATTCCGTTCCGTTCCGTTCCGTTCCGTTCCGTTCCGTTCCACTCCACTCCACTCCACTCCATTCCATTCCATTCCATTCCATTCCATTCCATTCCATTCCATTCCATTCCATTCTATTCTATTCTATTCTATTCTATTCTATTCTATTCTATTCTATCACTACTAAGCAGGATCGAGATGGGAGAGCATTGATCTAATGTTGTCAGGGTTCAGAAAATCCTGAAATGACTCCAGAAAAAAAAAAATCAAGTGCAATTTTGTGGGCCAGCTAGTCAAAAGTTCAGCTGCAGCAACACACCACAGTAAAAGCTAGCATTCCTCAAACTATAAGCTCCAGGCAGTTTAACCATCCAGATGTATCTTTCTGGGCACCTGGCCAATGAAGGTATTAGAAAAACAATAAGTCAAGTTCATTACTATATTGCTATATTGGCCAAGAGCCCCCCAGTGCATCATCTGATGGGTTCACCTGGCCCCTGTTAATATTTTAAAGATATTTTTTTCCTTTTGAAATTACACAAAACTTCTGCATCTCTAATGAAAAGACCAATGCACCACTTTCAAGGCTGACTGAAATCAAGGAGACAGACATGGAGCATATGGTAGAAAGTTATTGAAAGAGAAAGCAGGGGGAAAGGTGATGGAGGAGGACAACACAGAGAAACAGAAGCAGATAAAAGTAGCAGATTGCCTTTGCTGTGATCTGAAAGCTGAAAGAAGACTGGTCACAAGGTTGCAGAACCCTTCCAAACTTTAAATTATCTTTTTTTAAAAAAAAATTCTGTTTCAAGTTGCTAAGCTAAGTAAAGCAACAGCAGCAGAATAGGAATGTCTGTAATTACATGGAAAAAAATATCCAAATGTGGATAAAAGAATGTCTCTGGACATCTGCTTAATTGTCAGAGTTTGTTGCAGAAATCAAATCCAGAAAGCATACACAGGTAACTGATTCAGCAGGATACATTAAATAAGAAACTTCTTTATATACCTAATAACACATGAGACATATATACAATACCAAGAGCAGAGAACAGTTATCAGTTTCAGTTCAGCAGACAGACTAGTTTTTGAACCTTTTGCACAGACTCAGAGCTGAGCCATATCCAGCCTCCAAAACTGTTTCAGTTTCCAAACAGTCCCCATTGGCTGACCTGTTACCATGTCTATCCAAACAGTCCCCATTGGCTGATTTAGTTGCTATGCCTATTCATTGGCTGACCTTGTTACCATGTCTTCCCAGTCATGAACTCTCATACACATTGACATTAATGAATTTCAAGTTGGATCTGATTAGGGCTCATCTAAAAAGGCATGCAACTCTAAGCTGCATTAACAGAAATAGAATTACCAAGAATGGATGCAACACTTCCATTATATTCTACATTTTTCAGACTATACGTCAAGTAATGGTTTATTATACCAAAATTTAAGATGCATTCATTTAAACTGGAAAAAGGGCAATAAGCTTGACTGTCAAACTGGAAATTTAATTTTGTAAGAAGAGACAGAGGGAACTGGCTATGATTACCCTGAGAAGAAATAAAAGAGGGGCCATATGATAACACAGTTCAAACAGTATATACTGTTAAAATGCAAAGAACAAAATATATCTGTCATCTGTCATCCAAGGAACAATGGTCTTAAATTACAGTAAAGCAGATTCTGGTTTATTATTAAAAAGTAGCAAACTAAGCAAATGCAGTTTGGCTCTGGAACCAAATACCCATGGTAAGTTCTTATCTGATGGATTTCTTAAGATAAAGATTTGTTAGGTTTGCTTTACTTTGTATCTCTACACTGAACAGGGAGGTAGAAACCAAATGTCCCCTTGCAACTTTGTGATTTAATCTACCATTCTTTTTTTACTAAATTACATAAAAGGCATATTCTGCTTATATTTTAAAGCAGATTTGGGGTGAAATTCCAAACTTCATTACAAATGTGAGTTTACAATATGATGTCGGATTAAGGTACCATCCTTTTTTCACATTCAAATTCTCAATTTAAATGGATGTTCTTGTAAAATGTGGTGTTGGTTTGGCACAGTGCTTTCTGTCTTGAATGGGACTGAATATAAATCATCTCTTTCCACCTATATGGTTAAAACCATTCTCTATTACTTATAAGCCACTTTCATTTCACGCTAGTCCCCTGGATTTTAGCAAATTCATGCATATAGCCCAGGGAATCTCAAATAATAATGACAAGATCTAGGAGAATGGCAGAGATAAATGTACCTGAGTAAAAAGGAGAGATAGAGAAAATAAAATGAACTTAAATTAGTAACAACATGCCCCTCACCAAGCAAACAGTCTATACGAACAGAACTTCAGTTTCTACCTTATCTTCTTGGAGAAAACAACCAGCTGCATCATCAACATTAAATATGAGCCAGCAGTGTCAGCAGTATGCAGCAGCAGCTACCAAAAAGGCCAACACAGTTCTAGGCTGCGTAAACAGAGGGATAGAATCAAGATCACGTGAAGTGTTAATACCACATTATAATGCCTTGGTAGGGCCGCACTTGGAATACTGCATCCAGTTTTGGTCACCACGATATAAAAAAGATGTTGAGACTCTAGAAAGAGGGCAGATGATTAGGGTGCTGGAGGCTAAAACATATGAAGAACGGTTGCAGGAACTGGGTATGTCTAGTTTGATGAAAAGAAGGACTAGGGGAGACATGATAGCAGTGTTCCAATATCTCAGGGGCTGCCACAAAGAAGAGAGAGTCAAGCTACGCTCCAAAGCACCTGAGGGCAGGACAAGAAGCAATGGGTGGAAACTAATCAAGGTGAGAAGCAACCTAGAACTAAGGAGAAATTTCCTGACACTTAGAACAATTAATCAGTGGAACAACTTGCCTCCAGAAGTTGTGAATGCTCCAACACTGGAAGTTTTTAAGATGTTGGATAACCATTTGTCTGAAGTGGTGTAGGGTTTCCTGCCTAAGCAGGGGTCCTTTTCAACTCTGTTATTTAATTCTAACATCATCTTGGCTGGTTATAGTTTTCTCTTGAAATAATACTGAGCTGGAAATAATGTCTCAGTGTACATTTTTTTATTCAATATGTTGAAAAAGAATTTATTTTAGAAAGACTTTAATAAAAGAAAATAGATACTCGTGGGTGAATTGTGATGTTCTGACATGCACATAAGTAGATAGTCATGGAGTTGTATGAATCACCTGACTTTCAGTGCACGATCTTTTCTCCATGGGTCTGCAGCTTCTCTGTTTTTACGCATGTCAAATCCCAAGTGGAAGACATCATAAGAAGATTCTGCCCCTTTCAAGTGCCAGTTGTATTGTCCTGTGTTATTGATATTGTTAAGAGGATGTCCCGGCTTCAAAAAGTGCTCAAGTATTTCTCCTTCCCTTGGAGAAAGGTCAAGAAATTGCCCATCCAGTTTCTCTGCTCACAAATATATAATGGAGAATTTTAAAATGGGCAAAGAGGCAACCTATAGTTTAGAAGGCAAGAGTATAAAAGGACAATAATTTAGTTCTTCCCAACTTTCAGATTGTAGACTGGTTCAGAACACTTGTTAAATTCTTCCCATTTGGGGATATAGTTTGGAAAATTAGTTAAACCAAATCTAGGAAAGCCTCGGGGAATTTGTCCATCTTTACAAAACTCCATCATATTCTTCTGTTACATATCAAGAGAGGGGGGGGGGGAAAGGAAGGAAGGAAGGAAGGAAGGAAGGAAGGAAGGAAGGAAGGAAGGAAGGAAGGAAGGAAGGAAGGCTGCTTTCCAGAAATCAAATGAAAAAAAGGAAATCCTAGAAAGATATACCATGTCAGATAATTTATAAGAACATTTGATGAGGACTGAGTCAAAGGATCATGAATTCCCATTGGAAAGTTTTTTTTTATCTCATTTACTTCAATAATACCTGATTTTTGAGATTTACTAGATGCTTACTTAGCTCAAATATATAAAAATGGAACCAGCAATAATAGTTTCAACTGAAATAGTAAAAAGAAGAAAATAAACTTTATACATCACACTTTGAAAACTGTCCTGCAGTGCAAATATATATATTTGGCAGAGAAGTCAGAAAGAAGTTTTTTGCTCTGGGACTGAGAAATAATACTAAAAATATACTTTTGCCTATGTTTTACATTTAACCTAGCTCTAATAATCTACTGGTTAAAATTGAAATATTACAACCAGTAAAATAAGATTTTATTGATCTGTAGTAAACTTCACAAATCTTCCAATGTATGCAACTAAAAATTCCCTGATTTTTGACAAAGCTTTAGTCTGAACACAGCTGGATGTGAGGGACGAAATTGTTGCATATCTTTCAAATTCTGACACTGATGAAGATTAATGATATCAGATAAAGGGAAAGAAATATTTGATTCCATTTCTCAGTGGCTTAATTCTAACATCCCAGAATAATAGGCCAAATTGAACACAATTATTTTTCAGCAAAGGTCACCATACTGAATTTATGAGGCATTTCTTGGTTCAAAAACTGAACATAAATGAGAAATTATATATGTGAGAAGGACAAGTATTACCAAAATGTAGCTATGTTGATCAAAATTGAAATTGCCTTGATGTCATGGAGAATGTCCGAGCATTATTTTCTGCTGGGGTCTCCCATGAAGGATCTCAGGGGCTCCAATGTCCCCTTAGATATCTCTCTTTTTGCCCACCTGACAATATTTTAAAAAATATTTTAATTAAAAGAATACCTCCAATATCACATGTGTTTCAAAACTATATCTGGGCCACATAAAAGTCCAATGAGGGAGTGGGGAGAGGACCAGTGGTGGGTTCCTCCCAGTTCGCTCCGGTTCTCCCGAGCTGGTAGCGGTGACAATATGACATCACCGAACTGGTTCTGCCCCCCTGTGCCCCCCCACCCCCGCCCCCCCTCACCCCTGCGTTATTCTTACCTTTTATTTGGCCCCACCCCCAATCTATTGCTGCCTCCTGAGTCCCAGCTGATGGCTAGAGGGAAAAAAACTGTTTAAACTCTTGCTGTGGGGCTTCAAAGGGCCGCCCTACAGCTGATCAGTGTTAAAAGAAAACAAATGAGTAGACCAGTGCCTGCAAAAATACATGAGTAGATCAGTGCCTGCAAAAATAAATGAGTAGACCAGTGCTTGCAAAAAATAAATGGGTAGATCGGTACAGCTCTGCAAGCAGTTAAAAGCCTGGTAGACCAGTACCTCTTCTAAATCCTAAATAATTGTCACATGACCATCAAGCCACGCCCACAAAACAAGCCACGCCCACAGAACCAGTAGTAAAAAATTTTAGAACCCACCCCTGGAGAGGACCTAAACACGGTGGCTAAAAATCGGTGTCTTGCTTGGAAGTGTAAATATCTGCTTACAAGAAAGGAGCATGCTGTTGGATAGGTTTCACATCCTTTGAAACTTGTCCCTTGAAACTGGCAATACCCTATGTGATTTTTTGTGAATGGGCATCCATCCACACCACATTCTCAAAATCCCAACTATGCCTATTAGCCCTAAAGTATAGGAAACCCTAGTCTGTTTATAGAGAGGCAGCTTGGTACAGTGGATAAAGATGCTTGATTGGAAGCTGTGAGACTGTGATACCTAATAGCAATAACACTTAGACATATATACCACTTTACAGTGCTTTACGGCCCTCTCTAAGTGGTTTTACAGAGTCAGCATATTGCCCCCAACAATTTGGGTCCTCATTTTACCCACCTTGGAAGGTTGAGTCAACCTTTAGCTTGGTGAGATTTGAACTGCCAAATTGCAGTCAGCCAGCAGTCAGCAGATGTAGCCTGCAGTACTGCACTCTAACCACTGCGCCACCAAGACTAAATCCTGTCTAAAACACAGAACTAGCTGGGTATCGTAATCCAATAACCCTTCCTCAACCCAAGAAGGAAGGCAGTGGCAAATCAGTTACGGAAACAGTGCCAATAAAAGTGTATAGGCTTGTCCAACAGCTGCTAGGAGCCAAGATTGACTCAAAGGGACAGTGGATTAATAATAATATAAAACATGTGCATACCAACATATTTTCTACCTTCCTGACATCTGCGTGTCTGGATTTCCCATAAACATCTAACATATTTTTGCATGCCAAATTGGACTCCCTTCTAAACAGTCACTCTCTGTTGTACTTGTGTACACACTCCAAGAGACAAATATGTTTAGAAACTGAGCATGTTGCAACAATATGGGGGGGCAGCAGAGATTTCCCCTTTGCACATTACCTCATGCAAAGTTATTATTCATCATATGCTCACTCTCCATTCACAGCTAGCAGGGAGACATTCAATACAGCAGAGAGCAGACACTTCTGCGGTACTCCATGGAGGGTGGGAGACAGATACAACCAGTGATGGGATTCAAGTAATTTAACAACCGGTTCTCTGCCATAATGATTTCTTCCAACAACCAGTTTGCCAAACTGCTCAGAAAGTTAACAACCAGTTCTCCTGAAGTGGTGAGAACTGGCTGAATCCCATCACTGGATACAACCCATCTAGAGTTTGATGCAGGCCAACAAGTCTGCATTAGCAATTATGTATTTGGATAGAGGAATGCTGCCTCTCGTATATTTTGGACTATAAACCCTATTCTTCCTGACCAGCAGAAAAATTGATTGAAACAAAGCTGCTTACCCTTATATTTAACTGGATTATTTAAGTCATAGAGTTAATAATTAATTGCTAAGGTACATAGGACCACTGTTTCCATTCTATGTTTATTGCCATTATACCCATCAATCCTTGTCCATGCATGCAGAGAATAGATTAGATATATTGGAGAACTCCTGTACATATGTTCCAAAGTGTGGCAGGGTAAGAGATCTGCTCCACACACACAAAGAGTAATAGCAACAGCACTTATGTACCACCCAATAGCGCTTTACAGCATTCTATGGGCAGTTTACAATGTCAACCTGTTGGCCTGCAACTATCTGGATCCTCATTTTATTGATCTCGGAAGGATGAAAAAACTGAGTGAATCTTGAGTCCCATCAGGATCAAACTCCAGACAGCGGGCAGAGTTTGCCTGCAATAATGCATTCTAACCAATGTGCCCCCAGGGCTCCTGGTTCTTTTCTTCACTTTTTT
The DNA here is from genome assembly GCF_029215685.1 of Pituophis catenifer annectens. NCBI lineage: Eukaryota > Metazoa > Chordata > Lepidosauria > Squamata > Colubridae > Pituophis > Pituophis catenifer. The sequence continues at coordinate 114,135,521 of NW_027256884.1, read as the reverse complement.
TCTCTTGCACATGCAAGTAGTAGATGTTAGGGCAGTTACAACACTTCAGATTTGGTTCCAAAAACAGCCAGTTTGGTGTAGCGGTTAAGATGCTCACTTAAAAACCAGGAGACTATGAGTTCTAGTCTCAATTTAGGCATGAAAGACAGCTGTGTAACCTTGGGCCAGTCACTCTCTCTTTGTTGTGACCTAGGCCCAAATAGTTATTATCAGACACAATCAGTCCTAAACAAATATATTTTATTAGAACAGCTGAGAATTCCTTTATTCTCAGCTTAGTCTAAATTAAGTTCAAAACAAATTCTTCATAAACTGTCCTTCGACCTTATCACCAACCTTTTCTTCTTTGGCACCCTGCCAAAGGCTTTTCTTGGCAAAAGTTCAGAAACAAGAGATGCTGACTAGAAACAAATGTGGCAACATTGTTTTCCTACAAAAAGCCAAAGAGCCATTGCTGCTCTTTTAAGCCTATGGGAGGGGCCAATCATCTCCTGGCCTTACTCCCAAGTTGTCCTTTTTGCTTTAGCTGCTCTTGCCTTCTGGTAGCTCTTCTCATGCGTGCACTAGGAACAGGCTCCTCCTGTTCCTCTGCCTCTCTGCCTCTGCCTCTGCCTCTGGAGGCTCTGGAGTCCGTGCATCGCTCCCAGATGGCCCTGGCCCCATCTCTGCCTCCGACGCAGAGCCCTTGTCCGGGCCTTCCCCTGACTCCAGGACTGGCCAATTGTCCTTACCAGCCTCCTCACTTTCCAACTCTGCTGTTAGCTCCTCAGGCTGTTGGCGGACCACAACACTCTTAGCTAACTTCCCCTTGTGGGGAAAACAAGAGGAGGAAGGAGCATTAGGTGTGTTTGCCACCTTGAATTATTTATTAAAAAAATAACAAAAATGCTGAAAAGGTCTTTTTAAAAAGTTGCTTCTGAAAGCATGGGGATGCAACTGCAGCCTCTCTCCCCATTTTGGAAAGCACCTGCCTTTTTCCCCAGGATTGTGCAATTGTCCTTTGCAGCTGTTTTGCATTCCCTGGAAAATATGTGACTGATTTATGGAACGGCAGACCAATGCCATGTTTCTACTCCTTCAGGTTCCAAAGCATCTTTAGGGAAATTAGTCCCTCAAATTATGGTATAGCTGAAATGGCTTTATATAATGACAAGAAACAAGTCAAGTGGGTACAACCTTTATCTCTCCGTTTACCTAATTATTAATCAAATGAATGAACACCCAAATTGCTCTCTCAAAATTCAGTGATTAGATCTGGAATGCACAACATGTTTTTTTTCTGACCAAGGGCCATGCTTGGTCTTTGAATAAGTAAAGGTAAAGCCGTGGTGGCGCAGTGGTTACAATGCAGTACTGCAGGGCTAACTCACTGCTTACTCCAGGAGTTCGATTCTCACTGGCTCAAGGTAGACTCAGCCATCCTTCCAAGGTCGGTAAAATGAGGACCCAGATTGTTGGGGGCAATATGCTGACTCTGTAAACCACTTAGAGAGGGCGGTAAAGCACTGTGAAGCGGTATATAAGTCTAAGTGCTATTGCTGTTGCTAAAGGTTTCTCTGTCAGTCATGTCCAACTCTAGGGCACAGTGCCCATCTCCGTTTCTTGGCTGAGGGAGCCAGCATTGTCCAAAGACATTTTCCATGGTCATGTGGCCAGTATGGCTCTATGCCAAAGGCAAACAGAACACTGTTACTTCCCATCAACACTGTTACTTCCCACTGTTACTTCCCACCTATTTATCTACTTGCATTTGCAATGCTTTCAAACTGCTAAGTGGGTAAGAGCTGGACCAAGGACAGGAGTTCACCCCCATTGCACAGTGCTTGGGTCTCAAACCTTGGCTTTCAAGCTTAGTGTTTTTAACCATTGAGCCATCGCAGCCCCTTTGAATAAATGTCTTTGAATAATATGCTACAAACAAATGTTTTCATTTGTCTTTAATAATATGTCTTTGAATAATACACTGCAAACAAAGCTCCCAAAAGATCAGCGAGACCAAGATAAACAAGGGGGTATGACCAGGACCAACATTAATTTTAACTTAATGTAAATTTAAATTCAGTGTAAATGAAATTTATTAAATTCACATGATCATTTCTTCATGTGATTAATCTATAGGGGTTCTCAAGGCTCCCAGTGATTTCAGGGTCTGTATGGGACCTTGGCCCTCACATGATAGTCCCCAATATAGGTATAAAAGTGTGAGGAGAAATTTCGCTGCCTGGATGAAACTTGATGCCAGCAACTCATAATCTTAGCTTTCCTTACACTTTCCTATCCCTGTGCTTGCCTAGCTATTTGTATCTGTCATACAGATTCATGAAAGAGTCTAGAATGCAGCGGCATGTTCCTTTTTAAAAAATAAACCATTGGCAAACCTCAAAAACTATTATTTCTGAGCTGTTGTTGAAGAACAAATGCACACCCAGTGGAAACAGCAGAGCGTAATGATACCACACTGCCCATCCTTCTGAATGACACATTTTAAATATGATTCTCCGCTCTCTCATTAGAAAACATTGCATTATCTTCAGGTTTATTCTAGCCTGAGGTTTTAAAGCGATTCTGTCACTGGATATAAGAATGTACCTAAGGCAGCCCAAAGCCTTTGACTACTCTTGCTTGATTTGAAATTCATGTACTAATATTGTTATGTGACAAATTGCCTGCAGCTCTCAGAGGTTAAAGTTGCATTCTCCACTGCGGAGAATAATTAAGTTATCCAAGGAAAACTTGATTTGTTCTAGTCCCCCAGCTTTCATTTCAACGCATGCCTTTTTCTTTCTTCCTCTTAAAATTACCTGTGGGCTGAAGTAAACACTTTTGAATTGCCTTCCTTGCAATCAGTTGTCTCTAGAAGATAATGCCTTCTATATTTTCTCTCTTTCTTGTAGCTTTCAAAAACAGCGAAAGGTCCTTCTCCTTATAATAAGTCACAATTCTGTTATGGCTTCTTGTCTGCTTGTCTCAGATTTGTGGGAGGATTATGAGTTTGTGGTGGAATGTCTTCAGGAATCACAGGAGGGAGGGGCTCCTTCCCAGAGGGCAAGGTATCAGCATGGCTTGGAAGGTCTGGCAGGCAAGGAGAGCAAAGTAGGACCCTCCCTAGCAATTAACTGCGTATCTATAATTATTGCAAATAATTGCTTTAGTCTGGCATGATTCTGTCTATAGGTGAACAGCAATAAAGAGGTCAGCCCTGAACCATCCTGGCTCAGGCCATCTTTGTGGCTTCAGGGTTGCCACAAGGCATAAGTGGGGATAGGGATAGGGGAATAGTTAACTGGGGTTTTGGAGTCAAAAAAAAAAGTTCTTCTGTAGGAACCAAGGTCATTCCAACAGGTGGCTGGGAAAGGAGGAGTGAAGTAACTAAACAACTGGCTGCAAACGTATCAGAAGAAATTCTATTTTTAGTTCTTTGGGCCTGATAGAGCCTTCTAAATACGAAGATACCATATGAGGTAACCCAAGACTTTCCCATTTAGAATTAGCTGCCTCTATCAATTAACCAGTTCTCCCATTTCTGAGACAAATAAGTGAGACAGGGCAACAGGCCTCAGATCTTCTTATTCTGACAGAGTACCTAAAGCACAATAACAATATACTTTTTGGCACAAAGCTAGACAAATCTCTCCAAGCAAGGACACCTGTGTGACAAGATCCTTCTGCCTATAGAGATAGTTTTTTTCAAAATTAATAACCAAAGCTAGACTTAGCTCTCATAATGGCAATTAATATTTTGAAAAGAAAAGTTGACAAAGCAATAAAATAAACAATATTAAGTTTACAAATCCATTTGAACAGGTACCATATAAAATAAATGAATATAAAATATGAAGAAAAATAAAGAAAGGAAAAAAGGATTCCCACCCACCCACCCAAGATGAAACTTGAGGGCTGTAAATATGTTACAGCGAAGACTGAATGCATTCAATCCATTCCCTGATGTTTTTTAAACCCACTGAATATTTCACCCTATGTATTTCAGCGTTGTCATTGTGCTTCTGGCCATCAACTCCCAAATTTCTCAGCAAAAAGGCTGAAAGCTGAATTCTTGTTTGCTTTTTTTTGTTTGTTTGTTTGTTTATTTATTTATTTTGTCAAACATGAACAAGGTAACAGTTATAAGTATAAACATGGACATGGGACCTGAGTTCCAACATATCTGTATCTGGAAATAAACTGATTTATCCTTCTTGATTTGAAAGCATCCTAAATTCCATTTTTAAGGAAACCTAAGAACGGAGTTTAAAGTAAAAGAAAAATAATAATAATAATAATCGGATTATAGAAGGAGGCTTACATCAAAGTGACAGAACTTTTTAAAATACAGCTGTGAATTCTTGACATCAGTTAAATTTGATGGAGGGCTTAGTAGTTCATAGCATAATTCATAATCAAGGTAGTTTCTTTTTTCTTTTCTTTATTTTTCATTAGGCTTTAAAAGTCATTTATTTTGATGATGGTATCTGTCCAAATGGATTTGTAAAGTTAATATTGTTTGTTTTATTGCTTTGTTAAATTTTCAGACTTTTATTTTGTTTTTAAAAAGATTCTTTGCCATTGTCACACATATAACAGAGATGACAACACAGATATATCCTCAATGTTTCATTCCGTCTGATGAAAGCAAATCTGCTTTTCAATTTCTTCCCAAGAAAAGAATTTCAGAAGAAGAAAAAAACATCACAGACTGAGTGCGGTATTCTCACAACCGTGGTGTGTTACAATTGTCTCTAATGCTCCCAAACATCCCTGGATTCCTACACCTCTTTTAGATCCCAAGGAAAGAGATGTCTTAAAGGTAAAGGTAAAGGTTCCCCTCGCACATATGTGCTAGTCGTTCCCGACTCTAGGGGGCGGTGCTCATCTCTGTTTCAAAGCCGAAGAGCCAGCGCTGTCCAAAGACGTCTCCGTGGTCATGTGGCCGGCATGACTAAATGCCAAAGGTGCACAGAACGCTGTTACCTTCCCACCAAAGGTGGTCCCTATTTTCCTACTTGAATTTTTTACGTGCTTTCGAACTTCTAGGTTGGCAGAAGCTGGGACAAGTAACGGGAGCTCACCCCATTATGCGGCACTAGGGATTCGAACTGCTGAACTGCCGACCTTTAGATCAACAAACTCACCATCTTAGCCACTGAGTGACTGCGTCCCTGTAGGGATGTCTTGGGACATCTCAAAAAAAGGGATGTCTTGCTTGGAACTTTATTAATAAAATTATAACGTGTTTCCCCAAAAATAAGACCCTGTCTTATATTTTTTGAACCCCAAAATAAGCACTTGGCCTTATTTTTGGGGAGGTCTTATTATTTTGGGGCGCGTGGAGTAAGGTGGGACTCCTCTTGCCGTCTTACTTGATTTCTAGCTCTGCATTTAAATATTTTCAGGGAGGGCTTATTTTTTGGGGGGAGGCTTATTTTAGCGCATGTGCTCAAAAGTCCAATTGGGCTTATTATCAGGAGATGTCTTATTTACGGGGAAACAAGGTATGACCATCAAGTTATAGACCTGCTCTGAAGAAAATGTTGATGAATGTCTCTTTTCCCTAATGAAATTCAGAGAGAGAGAAAAAACCTATATGGGAAAGTTGAAAGCAGATTTTAGTACAGTCTGAATTTGCTTTCCTCCTTGCTTCTGTTCAGCAGTACGTGCTCCCCGAATTATGACAGATGTAGTAGTAAGCAATAGGTCTGTGCCTAAAGAGGAGCTTTGCAATGGATAGGAGCACAAAGCACTTCTTTCTGAATTACTAAAGCAATCACATTTTTCCAAGCTTAGAACGCTTTATTTCAAGAAAGATCCATATTAGCATTCCCACATATTACAAAGCCCTTTTTTTTTCATTGTGCAAAAGCTTAGTAAGCAATTCAGAAAGGTAAGAATCAACATTAACATATTCCAGTCCTGTCTAGTTATCAGTAAACCTTTGCAGCGTTACACCAAAAGGCATGAATTTCCAGTTGATCTTTTTCTCTCTAGGTCATTCCATCTTTGAGTTTACAAAGCCCTAGAAAGTGATCCGGTACTTACCATGACCACTTGATCTGCAGGGATGAAGTCAAATCTTACTTGTCCTTGGAAAACCAACCTACGTTTGCTGACTTTGTATGGACTACTATAGAGTGGCATTTATTGATTTTTTTTTCCTTCTACCGCTTTCTTTCATTTGTACCATTTTTGCTCCTGGATCACACGTGTCATTTCTCAGAGTCTAAAAATATACATCCTGCCTAGAAATTGGAGAAATATAAAAGAAAATAACAACTGTAAAAACAAGGAAATGCTGAGGAGCCCTTAGCTGGAGGCAATGTTTAATCAGATTTCTACAGTGAAAGCAAAAGGCTTCAGTATATGTTTTATATCATTCAGTGGGATTATCCCCTGAACCAGGAGCTCTTCCTATTTTTATAGATTTAATGATATCTGTTATTTCTTGGGGAGATAAAGCTGATAAACAGACAACTTCATCATGTGCAACCGTAGGAAGAATGATAATTGTTTAATGTTATACAATCATGATTGTTGAAAATTGGAAGAATTTATTAATTTTTTTTTAATTTGATTTATATGCCGCCCTTCTCCAGAGACTCAGGGCGGCTTACAATGCGTTAAGCAATAGCCTTCATACTTTTGTATATTTATACAAAGTCAGCTTATTGCCCCCACAAACTGGGTCCTCATTTAACCTACCTTAGAAAGGATGGAAGGCTGAGTCAACCTTGAGCCTGGTAAGATTCGAACCTGCAGAAATTGCAGGCAGCTGTGTTAATTACAGGGTGCATTAAACCACTGTACTACCAAGATAATTGACTAATGGATGCGATTAGTACCATTAGTCATATCATTATATAATTTATCCAAGGTGCTGTTCTTAACATTAAATTGTTGCAACTAATTTAGCTGAGGGATTATTAATTTAGCTCTTCTTTACATTTACAGTTTCTTTATATGATGCACTATTTCTTTGAGACGTTCTTTGTTCTGGCTGGTGATCGATGATATGATATGATATCAGTGGGGAAATTCAGCTGGTTCTATCTGGCTCAGGCGAACAGGTAGCACTGGCAGCGGGAGGCTCTGCCCACCTGCCCAGACATCATCACGTCCCATTTTTGACCCTCTGTATATGCGCAGAAGGCTCTGTGTATGTGTGGAGGAGTCGCGCACGAGTGTAGCAAGCAGGCACGCGAGTGCACTCACATTTCTGAACCGGTAGCAAAAGTAAGTAAATTTCACCTCTATGTGATATGATATGATATGATATGATATGATATGATATGATATGATATGATATGATATGATATGATATGATATATCATATCATATCATATCATATCATATCATATCATATCATATCATATATTTTTCAGGTAGAGTTAATCATGCAGGCATGCTCCACACAGAAACCCACAAAATAAGCAGTTTTGATTTCAAGCTTACATTATGGCTGCAGCTGTAAAGTTTCACATATATAAACTGATACATGACACCTGTAGCATAGTCTGGTTTTGTTTGGCATGATGTTTAGAAAATGTAAATTATTTCTGCAATAAAGGTCCTGCAGGTAGGTAATCCTGAAGATCTTCTTCATATCAAACCCACATCACTTTTTTTTTTTTTTAGCAACAGAAATGTCTCGTCGTTGCCAGCTTTTTATTAAACCCATAGCATGGTTTCTAGATATTGTTGTGGTCCGCCAGCAGCCTGCGGAGCTGACAGCGATGAGGTGGAGGAAGAACATGGGCCAGTCCTGGAGGCTGGGGAAGGCCCGGATGAGGGCTCTACATCGGAGGCAGAGATTGGGCCAGGGCCATCGGGGAATGGGGTGCGGAATCCAGAGCCTCCAGAAACTGATAGGAGTGAGGCAGAGGAACAGGAGGAGCCTGTTCCTAATGCACGCATGAGAAGAGCTGCCAGAAGGCAAGAGCAGCTCAAGCAAAGAGGACAACTCGGGAGTAGGGCCAAGAGATGATTGGCCCCTCCCATAAGGCTTAAAACAGACCAGCAACGGTGTTTGTGCTTTGCCGGAAAACAACGTTGGTAGCTTCGTCTTCTTCGTCTACGTCTTGTATTTATTTTTGTATCTGTGACTTCTGAACATTCGCCAAGAAAGGCCTTCGGCAGTTTGCCTAATTGGACCAAGATTTGTGATAGGACTGAGGAATTTGTGTTGGGAGGAATTTGCTTTAATTTAGTTGAACGACGCTGGGAATGAAGTAATTCTCAGCTGTTCAAATAAAGTTTGTTTATTTTTTCACCGACTGATTTTCCTACTACTTACTTGGGCCTGGGTCACAACAGATATGGTACTGAATAAACCAAATACTAACCGTCTCCAAGTTTGTTTCCCAACACAGACACAAATATGGCTGATACGTCTCAGAAACACAGTAGGGTTAGGACTATATCTTTATTGTAACTCAAGAATGGTAGTCATTACAGAGACAGTCTCTGATTATTAAGCCTGATTCTCAAACCAATCTCTTCCTTGTCTTCAGATCTTTGCCCTGTAGCTTGACCTTTCTTTTCTCACCCCTCACTCATATGGGGGCAATAGCAATTAAAGGTTGTGCGTTTCTGTGGGGGACTATTCAGCTATTGCAGAATGCCGTTGTCCCAATTCAGTTCTGAAATGGATTCCATGGAATCAGACATTTCTTTTCACCATTGTACAGAGAAGTTACTAATAAGCCAGGAGTTCCAAGAAGTATCGCCCTCTCAGAGTATCACCATCTTCTAATTTATATGAAAAGCTTGATTCATAGGAGTGCGTACTTGGATTTTTAAAGTATTCTATATTTAAGGATCTGTTCCTTGGCATTAAGCCCTAGATGATATGAGATTTAAGATCCCTAAAATATAGCCGCCTGCTATATTTTCAGGATTGTTGCTAAGATAAACATGGGAGAATTGACTGTTTTCGCCTTTATTTTCTTGTAATTTTGTTACATGGGACTTCTTCATCATGATGGTACTGACTAACTAGCATGTTCCCCCTGGAGTTTGGGAGTTACCCACTGCAATGCTAGGGACGCAGTGGCTCAGTAGCTAAGATGCTGAGCTTGTCGATCGAAAGGTCGGCAGTTCAGCGGTTCGAATCCCTAGTGTTGCGTAATGGGGTGAGCTCCTGTTACTTGTCCCAGCTTCTGCCAACCTAGCAGTTCGAAAGCACGTAAAAAATGCAAGTGGAAAAATAGGGACCACCTTTGGTGGGAAGGTAACAGCGTTCTGTGGGCCTTTGGCATTTAATCATGCCGGCCACATGACTACGGAGACGTCTTCAGACAGTGCTGGCTCTTCGGCTTTGAATGGAGATGAGCAGCGCCCCCTAGATTCAGGAACGACTAGCACATATGTGCAAGGGGAACCTTTACCTTTACCTTTACCTTGCAATGCTGGTGGGCTACCTGTTGGAAAATCTATCTCTTCTCCTTAAGTCTTTCAAATAGAAAGACTTCATGGACCCACCATGCCATGCTCTTGGCAACAACACAGAAGTACTTTTGTGGTTGTTTTTATGCTTTGAATTTCTAGTCTACAGCCCTGATATTATCTAGTGGTTTTTCACAAAAAAAGTAAAGAAATCCAACCATATTTCTTAAGGTCAACCAAGTCCGGCTAGCAGAAATAGTTGAAATATATAATAAACTAAGCCAGAATAGTAACAAAATGATAGTACGTGCAGTCCTTAATTTACAACCACTTGTTTAGTGACCGTTCAAAGTTACAATGGCATTGAAAAAGTGACTTATGACTGTTTTTCACACTTATGACCGTTGCAGCATCCCCATGGCCAGGTGATCAAAATTCAGATACTTGGCAACTGGTTCATATTTATAATGGTTGCAGTGTCCCAAAGTCAGGTGATTGCCTTTTGTGGTCTTATGACAAACAAAATCAGTGGGGAAGCCAGATTCACTTAACAACCATGCTACTAACTTAACTGCATTGATTTACTTAACAACTGTGGTAAGAAAGGTCATAAAATGGGGCAGAACTTACTTAACTACTGTCTCACTTAGCAACAGAAATGTTGGCTCAATTGCGGTTGTATGGAGATAACACTTATATGAAACATTATTCTCTTTTTTTCTTCCTTGGCCTAATCTAGTGAAAATAAGGACTAGGAGTGACACGATAGCAGTGTTCCAATATCTCAGGGGCTGCCACAAAGAAGAGGGAGTCAAGCTATTCTCCAAAGCACCTGAGGGCAGCACAAGAAGCAATGGGTGGAAACTAATCAAGGAGAGAAGCAGCTTAGAACTAAGGAGAAATTTCCTGACAGTTAGAACAATTAATCAGTGGAAGGGCTTGCCTCCAGAGTGCCCCATCGTGGGGAGTGTCCCATCACTGGAGGCTTTTAAGAAGAGAGTGGGCATCCATTTCTCTGAATGGTACAGGGTCTCCTGCAGGCAGTTGGACTAGAAGACCTCCAAGATCCCTTCCAACTCTATTATTTATTTATTTGAACAAGGAGTATGTGATTTCTTGAGGATAAAACAGTTTCGTTTCCACCCTCAATTATTCCACAAACCATCCCATCTTGGCTACTGTGCTTTAAATAGGGCTAGTCTTGAAAACTGTCAAGCGCTAAATACAGAAGCTATGTGTGCAATTAAGGAAAGCATATGGTACCTGTAGTGAAAAACCTCTACCTGTGGTCAGTTGCTTACTATGCGCAAGTGCTGGTGTTGATCTAAATGATTTGGGACCTATCCCATTGTGAAGGTTACTTAGATCATCAGAAGAATCCCCTGCATCAAAGACAGAGTATGCAGGAAAAGGCTATCTCCTACATGGCTCTGTAGGAAGTTAGCACCCACCCGCCTCCTAGGAAAATGAAATTTTCTAGGAAATATTAAAAAGGCAGAATAGTATATTTCCCTGGATGAAAAATGGAGAAACATGGTTTTTTTTAGGCAGGAAATAGCCCGCACCATCCTCAATAACCCACAGCAGATGTCCACATTTAAGAGATAAAGAGATATTGCACAGAAATGGACAAATTAACATTGAGTTTAAAAGATAAAGAGACATCGATATTTTACAATGTGTGGGAACAGTGGTATAACTGGATAGAACAGAGATAGATTAAAGATAGATAGTTATTAAGTATAAGTAATAGATTAAATAAGAATCTAAATATGCACAATTTAATTTTTGTAAATAATGCACAAATTATTGTTACAAGAAAAACACCACAAATAGCTGTTGTTGAGTGATATAATTCTTTATGTTTTTAATGTAATAAAAGTTTAATAAAGTATTGTCAAAAGAGAGAGAGAGAGAGAGAGAGAGAGAGAGAGAGAGCGAGAGAGAGAGAGAGAGAGAGAGAGAGAGAGAGCCCTCACCCAAGATACAATAAAGGTAGGATTAGCCCTTTACCCATCTAACAACAGAACTCACCACATGGCACCTGGGAAGATTACATCACCCAGAAAGGCTCAACCAAACTTGGACTCAAAACACAACCTACAGAGTTGCCCCTGCATGGCCCCATGGGAGTCAGACAACCAATCAGAATACAAGCTCAAATTCAAAGCCCAACAGAGGACATAAAACCAAGACACATTCAGCATCTCTGCCCTTTTCTGCTCAGGAATTCAAGCCATGTAATCCTGTTCATCAATAAACCTTCTTTTCAAGCAACTTTCAGAATCCAGTGTCTTTTTCCCCACTTGGAACTGAATCCAGAAGGACATTTCTTCCAACAGCTCTAAGGTTGTGGAATATACTTTTCAAGTAGGTGTTTGATTCCCATTCTCTCAATATTAGTGAAAGTTTTCACCAGTTTCTTAAGTTTTGGTCAGCTGAACAGATTTTCATAAAATAGCTGTTTCAGTGTAGCTTTGATTTTAATTATAGCATTCTTATTTTTAGGTTTAACCGTTTGTATTTTTAATTCCTGTAAGATGCCTTGTTAAGTGGGAAGAAAGCTAGGGCATTCATTTAATAAGTAACAACCAATAAATAAATAGTATTAGCTACATGGATTGAGTTTGGGGGTTTCCTGAATGCAGTAAATGTCATGCCAATGAAATTGGAATCCCTTCGCCACTCTTAACATTCTGATATGGAATCTTCCAATTTACATTCTGAATAGGACTGTTCCTGAAGTTAATCTAAAGTGAAATATTGAAAGGAAGGAAATCAAGCTTGAGCAAAATATTCAAGTAATTCTGGGCAGCTGAAGCAGTTTTGGTAAGATTAGGGAAATGATTCATAGTGTTTGAAATGATGTGCATTTTGAACAGCAGTAGAAAAATGAATTCCTTTTAGTGACTTTCTTCTAGATGCATAAGTACCTAGAAGAGGAGAATAACCTTACTGGATCAGATCCACCATCCTAGTTTGCATTTTGTTTCTCACAAGAACTGATCACACACTTCAAAGGTACTCATCAGCAAAAAAAAATGAAGATCTCTCTCCTGAAGTTGATCCCTGGCAACTCCAGTTTGGATCAAGCTTCTCCTAAGCAGGAGAAAATATTGAGTCTTCAAAGGTACAGCTTGCCTGCCCCACCTCAATTGATCAATTTCTCATTTAAAGCCATTCAAGTTTAATGGGTATCACCATATCTTATGGTAATGAAGTTCATAGGTTAATTATATGCTGTGTGAAAGAGTCCTGGTGTCTAATAGAAGACAATGAAGAAGCACTTCAACATTGTCCTCAATAAAATTCCACAGATGTACCTATTAAATCAAAGATGTCAAACTCAACTCAAGGGAAATGTTAGGAATTCCTAAACTTCATATACATTTCCCCTGATTTTTGGAAGCGTATGTAATCTTTTGCACTTCAAATCATGTTTGACAATTGGGATATACCATGACTCAATATATGTCAGGCACAAACAATCAGATTCATGTGTGAAGAATTCAATTAGCTGTTTTATTGCTCATACCTATAACACAGGAATTTTCTCACAATGGTGGTTTGCATCTGGGTCAGACTAGATAAGGTCCAATGGCATTCAAGAGATTGCATACTAGTTCCCCATTTGACTCCTCCAGTTAGCTCAGCCATTCTCTCCCCAAGAATATGAATATTTAAGACTTTGTATTTAAAAGTTGTTTTTGGATAAAAATGATAAACTGGAGGTTTAGATCCATATAGTTTTCTTGGCAATAATTTGGCATTGACTTCCCACTTTTTCCCCAGCTTTTCAGTATATTTTAATTTACTGAGTATTTATTTATTTATTTATTTATTTATTTATTTATTTATTTATTTATTTATTTATTTATTTATTTATTTATTATATTTCTATACCGCCTATCTCCCATAGGACTCAAGGCGGTGTACAGTCAAGAAAAATATAGATACACAAACATCATAAAATTGCTAATTAAAATTATTAAGGCTTTGTAAGACACAAATGTAGATGGAACATAAACCAAATTATATTTTTGAATATTTACATTTGTTATTTTTCTTCCTAAAAATTCTGTGTTTCTAGAATTAGAACAGGCTTAAAGTTACATAAATGATGTTCTTAAAGCAAAATTCAGTAATTTCAAGTACTTGAACAAATTTAGGATTGGCAAAAGTACAGAACAAAGCAATAATTTATTTTAAAAGTACTGGTTCCTAGGGATATCAGAAATGACTTAAATATGACAAATAAAAAAAAAATCCAAGCTGGCAAGTTAGCCTAGGGGAAAAAATAACAAATTGAATTGTAATCCTTTCTTAATGCAAATATCATAAGATAGACCTTACATTAGCATACAAAGTAGGTCTATCTAATAACTGCAACATAATAAAGCTAAATATACCAACTGCTAAGCCCCATCTGGCTTGATATGAAGGACAACTGCTTTTCGCCATGAGAAGGGTCTGCTCCAGGAAGTAGTATGGTGCTACAGACTGAATACCTAATAACTTGCCAGCATCTTTTATAGTAATGTTTCCCTGCAGAAAATGTATTGCCTTTATGACTAATAAACCTAGAAGAATTCTTTTTCATATGTGTATCTGCAGTCCTGCTTTGAAGAACAACAGTCAGAAATGTCATTTGGTTTTGCAACTCAGTATCCCAAACCAGGGGTGAAATCCAGCAGGTTCCAACAGGTTCTGGAGAACTGGTAGCGGAAATTTTGAGTAGTTTGGAGACAGAACTGGTAGGGAAAAATTTTAGATTTCATCCCTGTCCCAAACCCCTTTTTTGAGTAGACATAAATTAGGGGTCACCAACCTTTCTGAACTGGTGGATACTTTTCTACCAGTATTGTTAAGTGTTGGATTCGGTGATAGAAAAGACAGACACAATTCTTCAGTAACAACAGCTCTTTAATAGTAGACCAGTACAATCCAACAACCTGCTTGTCTGGCAGTGTCCTCTTTTATAGAGGGCTGCCAGACAGCTTAGCCAATGAGATTCAAGTATTTTCCCGCCTATTTGGAGGACTTGTCTGAAGCCTGCAGCTCACTTCCTTACTTCCTTATATGGTATAGAACATGAGATATGGGCTGCAAATGTCCGGATATTACTAGATGGCAACAAAGCAATACATCTGGGCAGATGAGCAGACTTCCAAATCAACAGTGGGCTATAGCCAGTCTCCATGTTTTATTTACTCTGGGAAATTAAGATGATGCTAGAAAGAGTGATGCTTTGCTCTTCAGCAATGCTAGTCACCTTTTAAATGTCTAAACAGCAGAAGGACTCTAGGCAGAAGTCCTTCACCATATGGTGTCCATAGTGGTGATTCCTGCCATACAGGAATGTGTGATTATCTCAAGCAATATCACCCTACCCAGTTCAGTTTCTTCTGGATCTTCTGGACTTTTTCATTAAAAATGTCAATTTAAAACATAGAGTGTAATACCTTTCACTCAGCTCAGTCCTTAAGCTAATGTGGGAAGAAATATCCATCTGGTTCAGTTCTAAGCTGGGAGAAAGACACTGGAAACATGGAGGCTGGTTGGAAAGAGGGTTTAATGAGGAAGTAGAACCACTAGCACGTGCGACCACATGAAGTTGAGAGTAGGTGGCTTTTATACCTTCTCTTGCACTTTGCACTTGAGCTTTCTGTTCCTGTGCAAGAACATGTATTCTATTGGCTGTTGTCAGACTCCCATGGGGCCATGTAAGGCAGGAGTGGGTTCTACTTACCTTTACTACTGGTACACAAGGGGACCATGCGCAGATTGTCAATTATGATGGCCGGGCGGGTGGGCAGAGCCTCTCTCCGCTTCTAAAGAACCGGGAGCAACCCACCACTGATGTAAGGGTTATATAGGGGTCATAGCTGACTTTGTAGGTTGTCTGAGCTCCCAGGTTTGGTTGAAGTTTGAGGGTGATGCAATGAAGGGGCATCGGGCAATTCCTATTGTGGCTGAGGGCTAATCCTACCAGCGGTGGGTTTCACATGTTACTACCGGTTTGCCGCACACACACGCACGTTCGCTTCATGCATGCGCATGCCCAGTTTGTACACACACCTGCCTTCCACATATGTGTCCAGCCTTCCGCACATGTGCTTTGCTCCCACCCGCACCTTCTTTGCATGTGCCCGGCCTCAAAAATGTGCCTAAATAGGATGGCATAAAGCCCCCCCACGATTTCCGCTATCGGTTCAATTGAACCAGTCCGAACCGGCTGAATACCACCTCTGAATCCTACCTTTGTTGGATATTGGGTGAGGGTATTTGCTTATGAATAGAGCTATCTATCTCTTTATCTCTTAAGTGCTGACATCTGCTGAGGGCTATTAAGAAAGGTGGGGGCTGCTTTCTGCCTCCACGAGCATATTTCTCCCTTTAGGAAAATATAATGTTCTGCCTTTTTAATATTTCCTAAAATATTTCATTCTTCTAGGAGAAGGGTGGGTGCTAACTTTCTACTACACTAATGAGGTTCCGTGTTCTCATGGCTGTTTGAAAATGAAAGTTACAACCTGATCCCCAAAGCATTTCACTCATACAAATCCAATTTGCTTTAGCAAAGCATATTGTGCATTACGCAGTCCATCTGCTAAGGCATGTAGGCAATTTCAGAAATCTTACCTCAAGCCACATGCTTAACAGCACCCCTGCTTGTTTTCCATTCAGTCCGGCTATTCTTTGCATGGATTTCAAGTTCAAGCAGTGTGGTGGAAATGTGAAAACTGGCCCCAGAGGATTGTTTTTACTTCAGTGTAATTAAGAAATTAAATTTCAGGAGCATTGATATATTTCTCAACTAACATTTAGAAATGGGTCGCTAGCTTGATCCTTGGGAGGCTGTATTATCCATTGGATTATTTGCAATTATGCTCTCACAGCTTCTATACTTTCAAACCTCCAACTTCTACATTTAAAAAAAAAAAGGCCAAGAAAATAGCAATAGCACTTAGACACATATACCGCTTTACAGTGCTTTACAGCACTCTCTAAGTGATTTTACAGAGTCAGCCTATTGACCCCCAAAAATCTGGGTCCTCATTTTACCCACCTTGGAAGGATGGAAGGCTGAGTCAACCTTGAGCCTGGTGAAATTTGAATTGCTAAATTGCAGGCAGCCGGCAGGCAGCAGGAATAGCCTGCAGTACTGCACTCTAACCACTGTGCCACCGTAGTTCATAATAATAGCACTTAGACTTATATACCGCCGCATAGTGCACGATTTGGGCATTTACAATGTCAGAATATTGCCCCCAACTATCTGGGTTCATGTTTTACTGACCTCGGAAGGATGAAAAGCTGAGTAAATCTTGTGCCCATCAGGATCAACCTCCAGACTGTGGGCAGAGTTAGCTTGCAATACAAGTAGTCCTCAACTTACAACTTCATTTAATGACCATTTGAAGTTACAGCATCACTGAAAAAAGTGACTTATGATCATTTTTCACACTTAGGACCATTGTAGCATCCCCTTTGTCATGTGATCTACATTGAGATGCTTGACAACGGACTCAAACTTAAGACGGTTGCAGTGTCCCGGGGTCATGGAATCGCCTTTTGCGACCTTCTGACCAGCAAAGTCAATGGGGAAACCAGATTCACTTAACAACCGTTAAGTGAATTTAACTGCTGCAGTGATTCACTGGAGAAATGTGGCAAGAAAAGTCATAAAATGGGGGCAAAACTCATTTAACAAATTTCTCACTTAACGACATAAATTTTGGGGTCAATTGTAGTCATAAGTTGAAGACTACCTGTACTGCATTCTAATCACTGCACTGCCAGAGCTCTTCAAATAAATAATTAAGATAAAGGAGGATCATTCTTCTAAAATCTTAAAAGTGAACTTTAAGGTATTCAGATTCAGATTTGGACCGGGGGGGGGGGGGTTTCCAAATCCCATCACTACCGGTTTGCTCGTGCACACGCACACGCTGGCGTGAACGCAGAAGCTTCTGCACATGCGCAGAAGCGTCCGGGGGTGGGTGGGCGGAACCTCCTACTGCCGCCGCTACCGGTTCACCTGATCCGGTGCAAACCGGTAGCAGCCCACCACTGATTCGGGCTCAGGATTACATAAATGAGGCACAAATGATCAGAAATCAATGGCAGGATCGGTCTCAGGTTTGCACTTCACTCTGGCCCCTGGAAAAACACTGTGACCAACTGTAAACACCTGCAGGAGTGGCCAAAATTGTGGAAAACTTTTGGGAAAAGTGTATTTTCTAAAACTAGCTAATAACACCATTTTTTTTTTTTTTGGAGTAGTACCATAAAATTATATATCAATGGAAAGATAATTTAATCAGGAATGTAATGCAATAACTTTTATGAAGGATTTGCTATTAGAATAGCAGTTACAGTATAAAGAAGAAAAGTGAAACACGTAGAAAAAACGAGATATACAAAAATGATCACCATGTCAGTTAATACTTAGTTGGGTAACCTTTAGCATGAATTACGGCCTTACAATGTCTTCCCATGGAGTGAACCAAGTCTCTTAGTTCTGCAGCTGTTATAATGTGAAACCAAGGTTGAATGATTGCTTCTATTAACTGGGTTTTATTGCTGGGTCGCTTCTGACTGGCACGTTTCCTTAGTCGGCTCCATAGATTTTCAATTGGATTAAGGTCTGGGCTATTCCCAGGCCATTCCAGCAGTGGAACATGATTATCTTGAAACTCCAAAACAAAGTGGTGTTATTAGCCATCAAACCTCAAAAATACACTTTTCCCAAAAGGTTTCCACAATTTTGCCCACTACTGTATTTGATTATTCATCACTTCTATCATTCAGCTATGGTAGTCACATATCCCAATGTATGGAGGATGAGTACACCTCAAAGGTAACCTCTGCTACAAGGCCTATTCGGTCCAAGTTTGTTTTAATAATAATAATAATAATAAATTTATTGTCATTTATTTATATACACAGTATACCAATACAACGAAAGTTGTAAAGATAATAAAACAGAAAACTTGGTTAAAAGGACATGAACTTGCTCATAAGCAGACCAGTGGTGGGTTGCAAATTTTTTTTACTACCCATTCTGGGGGTGTGGCTTAGTGGGCGTGGCATGGCTTGGTGGGCATGGCTTGGTGGGCGTAGCAGGGAAGGTTACTGCAAAATCTCCATTCCCTCCCCACTCCAGGGGAAGGTTACTGCAAAATCTCCATTTCCTCCTGATCAGCTGGGATTCGGGAGGCAGAGAATAGATGGGGGCGGGGTCAGTCAGAGGTGGTATTTACCGGTTCTCCGAACAACTCAAAGTTTCCACTACCGATTCTCCAGAACTGGTCAGAACCGGCTGAAACCCACCTCTGAAGTAGACAGAAGACTAAGCAATCACAATATTGTTTTTAAATATGCATCTATGGATCTTTAGATTGGCATGGGAATGCTTCATATATTTTTATTTCATGAATCAAAAACATATTCACAGATCATGGCTATTGTCATAAAAAGTAAACCATATCAACTGAATCCAACTATTTCTGGAATGGGCTGCCCACTGGTGGCATTTACAATGAAATGCTTTAATATGAAATGCTTCTGCTCAAACTTGACTTCACACACCCCTCCCTTCAAAGTCCTCTTTCTTTGCCATTGGTAAGGGCATCTTTGTTCTTGAGTCTCTTTGAATTCTGAACAGTAAAAAGAAAAGAGAAGATTAGGCATTGTATCACCCTGCCCTCTCTACTCCTTTCAGTATTGGAAGAAATGGGGCATTGTTGAAAACTGAATGAATAAATAGAAGGTGGGACAGAAATTGTGAAATACATGGCTGGATTCTAGCAAGGCGATCAATGGAGCCAATCAATTGGTGGTCCTGCTAACTGCAGCTGTTATTAAGAACCCTTAGTAAATAATGAAGACTCATTCATTAGGGGCATCAGATTTGGGCTTCAAAAGTCCAAACCATCATTTGATTGCTGAAAATAGGAATTTCTAACTGCAGGTAGTCCTCCACTTCCAATTCTTCATTTAATGACCGTTCAAAGTTACAACAGCACTAAAAAAAGTGACTTATGACTGTTTTTTAACACTTAAAATCACTGCAGCACCCCAATGGTTACATCATCAAAATTCAGATGTTTGACAACTGGCATGTATTTATGACGATTGCACCATCCCAGGGACACACAATCATCTTTTAGGACCTTCTGACAAGCAAAGTCAACGGGGAAGCCAGATTCGCTTAACAATTGTGTTGCTAACTTAAAAATTGTGATAATTCATTTAAAAATGGTGGCAAAATGGTAAAATGGGGCAAAATTCACTTAACAACTGTCTTGCTTGGCAACAGTAATTTTGGGCTCAATCATAGTCCTAAGTCAAGAACTACCTGTATATTTATTACCCTCTCGTGGTCATTCAAGCTTTTGTTGTTATGTGCGCAGCCCTGCCATTCATACACTCTTGTGATGCCAATTTGGGACTCTTTACAACAGTGGTCACCAACCAGTGGTCCACGAACCACTGAGTGGTCTGAGAGAAAATTTTGGTGGTCCGTAGAGAAATCTTTGCATTTCTGTTGAGGAGCCCGGCTAAAGTTCCTGTGCTGCTCACGCTTCAGCGCTTTGATTCCCAGGGACAGGATGGGGTCCTTCAGGCAGTTAGCTTGGCCGCCTGTTAGAGGAGAGAAGCGCCTGAGGTCAACCCTAACTTTGCTGTCCATTGCAGATGCTAGATCGGCCCCCTGCAAACTCTTGTCTCTCGAAGCAGACCGGTGTACTGAGGTGGAGCAGCTGCTCCAGGATGACCAAAGGACCAGTCCTGTGACTACTACAGCTCTGGAATATTGAACTGACTTTTTCACCAATGTCAGCAAGCCACCATCAGTGTGCCCGTCTTCGTTTTCCTTCATTCAGATTGACCAAGCTTCTTGAAAGAAGGAACACAAAAGAGGTTTCCAGGCTGTGTGCCTGGACCAGGCGCTTTCTCTCGGGCCTCCCACCCGGACGCCTCGCAGAAGCAGACAGGTAGGCCTGAAAGGCAGCTGAGCCTCCCCCCCACCAGTGGTTTGCGGGATTTAAAATTATGGATTTGGTGGTCCCTGAGGTCCAAAAGGTTGGAGACCCCTGCTTTATAATGCATGCAGAGTGAAAGATTGTATTTCTTCCAAGTCTAGATTTAGATGAGATCGATACAGGGAGAGAGATAGAGAGATGTCTCTGTTATTTCTATGTTCTGTTTCCCTGTTAAACATCAGGGTTGGGGAAAAAAAGGAGAAGTGTATTTGACCATATAACTCCTACTATTTGACTGGAAATGTAATCTCATACTAAAATAAAATATACTTTTACACTCTTCTAAATGAAAAATCAAAATTTAACCTTGTACCAGTTTCTCTTTTTTTCCCCATTAAAAGCCTATCTGCCATAACATTTCACATATTTCCTCCCATTTTGCTAAAAACATTAAGAGCTGTTAACGGATATTGCATGTTAGCCAACAAAAGGCTTGAAGTACTGAAAATCTAAATGCTACTTGTAGCTTCTAATTCAATGCTAGCTTCCCTTTGTACTATAATTTTCTGAAGATGTGGAATGGCTTCTGTTTCTAAAGCACTAACCCAGAAGAGAATTTTATATCAGTTAAAGAGAGAGAACTTAAAAAACCTTCAATGTTAAGTGTGGAAGAAAAGATTTATAAATTTTACCTTTGCCTCCATTGTTTGGTTCACTTGTTTCCATCTCAATTTCTTCTCATCATTACAGGATGAAGAAATGTGATTGGAGTTGGTAATTTCTTGCAAAAATGAATGAAGAAAATTGTCACCTACCACGAAGGAAATCATGTTTACCTGCTTGCCATATCTCAAAGCTGCTTTTTCAAAAGGCAACTGGACTATGTTTTTTTTTTCCCCTGGGTTTTTGTCTGTTTGTTTTTTGCCTTGAGGAAGAAGAAGAAGAAGATGTTTCGCTTCTCATCCAAGAAGCTTCATCAGTTCTGGCTGTCTGATGTGGGGGATAGAAGGATTAGTTCTGCTTGCCATACATTTATTTAACATATGGTGTTGTTACAATTAGCCAGATTACAGTGTTAGTACTACATAGTAGTTATATGGCTGCTGAAGAATGCTAGACCTTAGTTCGTACTCATGCGCTACTCAGGGTGTACCAGAGAGGGTGAACTAGCTCTGTACCAAAAAGACAAGCAGTGTTCTGTGGCATCATCTCCGGCCTTCTGTCGTCACCAATGTCGCCTTGCAATTGGACATTGCACCGGGGCAGGTCCAGCACCGGCAGATGTCTGACTGTCAGCACAAACACTGTCACATTTCCCACCAGAGTGGTACCTATTAATTTACTCTCATGTAGGATGCTTTTGAACCACTAGGTGGGCAGAAGCTGAGGCACATGACAGGAGCTCACTCAGTCAGGCCGTTCTAGGACTCGAACTGTTGCAGTAGAGACCATTTCCAGTGTGTTTAACTACTAAGCCACAGTGCCTCACACTTGCCATAAAAATACTAATGATTAAGAGTCTGAAATAAAAAAAAAAATGTGGCCACCCTAATGATGTGTCCTAAACAATGAATTATGTACAAAGATTTTGACCTAGATTTTAAGTGCCACGCATTCAAACAAATAATGGGAGAGAAACTGAAGTTGGCTGATTAATGTATTCAGATTTGAATGCATTAATGTTTGTTTGTTTATCTCATTTCACTCTATACATTGGGAAAAAATTATAATGTTCTGTGTGTTCTTGCCATAAGAAAGCCAAATGAAAATCTGCTTTCTAAAATTCATCCAATCAGAAAGCAAGTGATAGTAACTTGAATTCAGTTAATTTGCATTTAATTAAAGTTAAATTAAATTAACAAGATTACTCTCCAGTCATGTGTTTAATACTTTCCTCCCCCTTCAATCTCATTAAAAATTGAACATTTGTAAATCGGGGAGGGATGCTCCCAATTTCTGGGGGGAGCATCTGAACTCCTGGAGTTTAGATGAAATTCTGCTTTCACATGAAACTATAAATGATGTCTATAAACACATATTACCAAATCAATATTGGTTTGAAAGGAAATTTGTAGGTGAAAATGACTGATTGGCTCTTCATTGCAGTGACTTTTTCATATAATTCCTTCTATTTTTTTCCTAAGATGAATTCAATCTTGGAAACCTAAGGCTTTGTAAGAAGAAAATCATTGTCTTGTGGAGATTACATTGAACCCTGCTAATTATTTCTTAAATAATGTTCCATGACACCCTATTTTATGGTGAAATAGGAAGAGAACTGCATGTTTGCCTCATATCATCCATTCTAACCTCATTTGGGGTTAGAATGGATGATATGAGGATACTTCTATGCCCCATAAGTATCTTTGCTTCTCACTTATATCTGAAAGAACTATTTATTCTGATGACACACTAGCCGTAGTGAGCTTAATATCTGATATCTTCTCTTATACCCATGATAGCGAGCCTATGGCATGCATGGCACAGATGGCACGCCTAGCCATTTTGGTGGGCACGCGAGCTCATATTTGGGCCTTCTGGGCCCACTGGAAGTCGGCAAATGGACCGTTTCTGGCCTCCGGAGGGCCTCCAGGAGGGGAGGCCGTTTTTGCCCTCCCCAAGCTCCTAGAAAGGCTCTGGAGCCTGGGGAGAGAGAAAATCGGGCCTACTGGGCCCACCATGCCATCGTGTGCCATTGCATGCCAGGAGTGGAGGGGAGGAGCGGAGGGGTCATGTGCACAAGCGCGGGGGTGGGGCGCATAGAATTATGGGTGTGGGCATATGTGCATGCGATGCCCCCCTCCCCCACTCTTGGCACGCGATGGCAAAAAGGTTAGCCATCACTGTCTTATACATATTTGACAGACATATTTTGCTATTAGTCTTTAGAAAAAAATCCTCAACCTAAACTTTTTGCATTTCACATGTTTGATGCAATAATTCTGCTTCGGAATACTTCTTGTTTCTTCTTGTTGTTTGCGGTTGTTATTGTTCAATGCTTTGGTTTTAGTTCTTTTCTTTGACTATTCTGGCAAGTTTTAGAAAATGGAGCTTTTCCTCTCAACCAGATGGCTGCATAAATCAGCATTACGGGGGTGGGGGGGAAATAGCTGACGTTTCTTGATTAGGTTTATATTCTGGCAATGAAACTCCCATATCAATTCAGCAATTACAAGGAACACTAAACTTGTGCACCAAATGGCTGCTAGCAGACTCTCTCACACCCTGTTGATTCAAGGCAATCTAGAAGCAAGGGAGAAATGGACTGAGATTTACTTTTCATATTTTCCAGAGACGCAGAAGCAATTAATGAGAAATAGGGGGGGAAAATGTAATAAAGTTGGGATGAGTAGTTATCATTCTTCTAAAGGTAAGTTTTAGGGCTATAGAGTGCTTAGGCAAAAAAAGAGATGTAAGCGTTTTCAAGGACACAAGGATAGCACTTGCTTGCAACTCCATTTTATTTATTTATTTGTTTCCATTTCTATACCGCCCTTCTCCAAATAGGACTCAGGGCGGTGAACAGCCAAAGTAAAAAACAGAGCATACAAAATTTAAAAAAAGTATTAAAATAATTAAATATTTTGGCCGTAAATTAAAACAACCCAATTTAAAATCAATTTAAAATTTAACTCAAGCCAGCCCAGCTAGTTGAAATAAATAGGTTTTCAGGGCCCGACGAAAAATCCGGAGGTCTGTTATTGTACGTAACTCTGGGGGAAGGTTGTTAACTTCATTAACTTGAAGTGCCTTTTTCTAGAATTATAAAGATGTACAGAGGGCACTTAGCCATATAGTACCATGTTTTCCCGAAAATAAGACTGGGTCTTATATTTTGAGGGGTTCCAAAATAAGCACTAGGGCTTATTTTCAGGGAAACACGATTTCAGGATGATCAGCTGGGCTGGGTGCCCCAACCCCCAGGCGTGTACACAACAGGCAGCAAGCGTGCAGGGACCAATGGTACCTGGCAGCTGCAGCCCGCTGGTCCTTTGGTCGGCACACTCTGGGGCTGTGCAGCCCACGCAGTGCAGGTGAGTTGATTCTCTGTCCAAGCAGCTTATTGAGGTAGAGGTGCAGGGGGGAGGCAGGCAATCTGGATGCGCCGCATGGGCCGCAGGAAAGCTGAGAGTTGGTGGACCAGAGCAGGCAGCCGGCCATGGGAGGATCGTCTTCACACAGCGCCTCTGCCTCCATAAGCTGCTTGGACAGGGAATCAATTCACCTGCACTGCGTGGGCTGCACAACCCCAGAGTACACAAACTAAAGGACCAGTGGGCTGCAGCTGTCAGATATCACTGGTCCCTGCACGCTTGCTGCCTGTTGTGTACAGGAGCCTTTCTGCTGCCCATGTGTAACGGACAGAAGGAGTGGCCCCGAGCAATAGACTGGCTGCTAAGAAAGTGGCCAGATATAAGGTCAGAGCTGAAGAAATTTCTTGGATGAGAAGTGAAACTTCTTCAAAGAAAAACCAGAAAGTCCCAATTGCCTTTTGAAAAAACACCTTTGGGACAGCCAGATAAAAGAAACATAAGTCTGGGCCAGAACTGTAACCTTAGAAAATATCTCAAGTAAGACCTTCCTGAGTTATCCTGAAATAAAAGGAGGAGCTTGCAAGATTGTGTTATTATAATAATGTAGTATTAGCCTGCATGGCTTTTGTTTCATGATCTTGTCTACCTTGAAGGGTTGAACTGAATGTGTGAGCAACAGTCTGAGTCTTTAATTTGGATTCCTTTCTTGAGTCTGAGTTTGCACTCAATGAAATCTAAATTAACCCTTTAAATGTTTTACATCTGTAATATTAAAAAAAAAAAAGAGGAAAAAATTCAAGGATTATAGATACACTAAACTAAAGCTTCACTTTAGGTTCACTGCTCCAAACTGATAATAATAATAATAACTTGATTGTCATTATATGTGTATACACTATACCCATACAACAAAATTCACTTAACACCCAAAGATCAGGTCCAACACACATAACAATCCCGAAACATATTCCCACCCACCACAATTCCCCACCCCTAAACCACCCAAACATCCACACAACAGATCAAGTAATGCTGTCCAACAGCTCACTGATGGTGGCCCTTTAGTCCATTGTTGAGTGCAATTGAGCTCTGGAATAAAAACTATTCAGAAAACATGTGGTGAGCACCTCCTACCGGCCTCCCACCACCCAGTGCACTCACATAGGACTGCCCTCCTCCGGGTGTCATCTGACAGACAATGTTGGCTGACGACGCCCAGGATAAGGGCGTTCTCTGTGGCCGCACTGACCCTCTGGAACAAGTTACCCACTAGGCTCCGGACCTACAATCACTCTGACTTGGTAACCATAGCTATGACAGCTTTGTGATGCAAGACTAACATATACAAATAAGGACTCACATTAAAGAAACCCATTTCAGAGAAGACAGATGATCATTTCTATGGCTCTTAAGAACATAAGCATAGCCCGGGCCTCATCTCAGTCCAGCATTTTTTTGTTTGTTTGTTTCTTAGAGAATCAAAAGTACTGCTTCTTGGGTGCTTGCTAGCACAGGGTGAAGATGTTCCTTTCTTTCATGGTTCTTGCTTCACAATCAGTATTTGGAGGTATGTTGCTGCCAATTTTGTGGTAACAGAGAATCACAAGATTCATGGCCTTTGACAGATTTGTCCAATATGAGTTTACCCACTCCTCCTTTAAAGCCAGCCAAATTAGTGTATTGTTCATGCTAATGAATTACACAGATTCCTTATGCAGTGTTGGAAAAGTCCTTTCTTTGGTCTCTCCCAGTTAGAAAATCACTAATGATTTTCTAGTTCTAAAATTTAGTAAGAGGAAAAATATCTATCTATCTATCTATCTATCTATCTATCTATCTATCATCTATCCATCCATCCATCCATCCATCCATCCATCCATCCATTTATCTATCATCTATCTCTATCTATCCATCCATCCATCCATCCATCCATCCATCCATCCATCCATCCATAAACATTCGTACATGTAGAATACCGCACTTAGAATGCACTTAGAATAACATCTATCTATCTATCTATCTATCTATCTATCTATCTATCTATCTATCTATATCTCTCTATCATCTATCTATATCTATCTATCTATCTATCTATCTATCTATCTATCTATCTATTTATCTATATCTCTCTATCTATCATCTGTCTATCTCTATCTCTATCTCTCTATCTCTCTATCATCTCTCTATATCTCTCTATATCTCTCTATCCATCTATCATGTCTGTCTGTCTGTCTATCTATCTATCTATCTATCTATCTATCTATCTATCTATCCCTATCTATCTCTCTATCATCTATCTATCTATATCTATCTATCTATCTATATCTCTCTATCTCTCTATCATCTCTCTATATCTCTCTATCTCTCTATCTATCATCTATCATGTCTATCTGTCTGTCTGTCTATCTGTCTATCTGTCTATCTATCTATCTATCTATCTATCTATCTATCTATCTATCTATCTATCTATCTATCTATCTAGCCATCCAACCATCCAACCATCTATTTATCTATTTATCTTTTTAGGTAGTATTCCTAGTGCTATTACCTATGTTTTCAAGCGCTGATTCAGAATTAAGAACAAAGGTGAGTTTAGTGGCATTTCTTACACATGCACATGACTTATGCATCGTTCTCCAAAACATTTCTATTTCCGAGGAAACTGATGTCCTACAATTTCATACAGAAAAGAAAGAGATCATCCTGCCTCACCTCTCAAACAGTATCACAGAATAACAGATTGGAAGGGACCGTGGAGGTCTTCTAGTCCAACCACCTGCGCAAGCAGGAAATCCTACACCATTTCAGACAAACGGTTATCTAATCTAAAATACATCACAATATTCTTCTTCCTAAAGTTCAGATTAAAGCTTGTTGTCTAGTTGGTGCTGGCTCTGGATGTGATTGGCCCTCATCCTTTTACTTCACATTCTTCTCCAAAGCACCTGAGGGCAGGACAAGAAGCAATGGGTGGAAACTAATCAAGGTGAGAAGCAACTTAGAACTAAGGAGAAATTTCCTGACTGTTAGAACAATTAATCAGTGGAACAACTTGCCTCCAGAAGCTGTGAATGCTCCAACACTGGAAGTTTTTAAGATGTTGGATAACCATTTGTCTGAAGTGATGTAGGGTTTCCTGCCTAAGCAGGGGGTTGGACTAGAAGACCTCCAAGATCCCTTCCAACTCTGTTATTCTGTTATTCTTTCAACTAACCATCAATGATGGAACTAGAATTCATAACGCTACAAATACCTAAACATGCCACATGGTTCATTGATGATCAGTTCCCAGTTACAATGTTTGTTTTAATCCATAGGTATAGATGCCACAGGATATAATTTATAACTATATCCAGTATAGGAATTCAATACAATTCGCTTAAGAATGCTTTATAAAATATTATCTTCAACGGTGCCATTTTAGCACATTAAGAATGTCATTGCCTTAAAAATATTTACAACAAAACACTGTAGTAATAAAACCCCAAAGAAATGAACCTCTTATAACATCATGATTCTGTTTAGAGGGCAAGGGAAGGAATTAATACCGTTTCTATGTGGTTATTGCCATGATGCTTAAGGAATTCTTTTTTTATTGAAATGTTATTGCCTTTATAAAATTTGTTTTGCATTTCTAAGCAAATGTTTACTATAAAGAATACTAATTAGGTGTTAAAGGATTTTTGTTCATTTGCTTTATTCACATTATTTGGGATAGAGATGGTTTCCTGTGAATAGTTGGAAAACCATCTATTTGGTTTTGGAAGAAAAATAAAAATAATATCTACTGCTATAAATCGATATATCTGCATTAATTTTTATGAACGTCAATATTTCTTGTAAAAAGTAGTGCTACTCTTATGTGGCCTTTTAAATGACTTAACTCAGGAACATTTTTAATGTGTTAAAGTTAAATAAATAAAAAAAAACCATATCCCCCCAAAGCTAGCAATTATATGGTGAAAAAAGAAAACCTAAATATCATGATAATTATAAATTAAATATAGCAAAAAATAAATAAATTTCTCAGAAAGATCAATATAATGACTACATATATAATGTATAAAATAAATTCAGTCCTTAAACTGCCATTACATCTAGACAGTATAGAGACATATTGGGTACTCTTCTCAAGTAACTTCAATAATACCTGACTCCATCTGGGATTTTTTTAAAAAAATTCCTTACTCCTTTTTTTTTTTTAATTTGATTTATATGCCGCCCTTCTCTGGAGACTCAGGGTGGCTTACAATGCGTTAAGCAATAACCTTCATACTTCTGTATATTTATACAAAGTCATCTTATTGCCCCCAAAAACTGGGTCCTCATTTTACCTACCTTAGAAAGTATGGAAGGCTGAGTCAACCTTGAGCCTGGCAAGATTCGAACTAGCAGTAATTGCAGGCAGCTGAATGATAATAACAGGCTATTAGTCTGCTGCGCCACCAGACTCTTAATGAAGATTCTCATTTATCAGATTAATAGGTATAAATAAAACTTAATAGATTGACTGCCATGATTGAAAAACAGCATTTTGATAATGTGATTTCTTCAAAACGAAGAACCAAGAAAAAGGGAGTGTGCATATGATAAACCTATCCATACATGCTGATGAATTTAGTAAAACTATTATGGCAATATTGTAGCAATTTTGCTTGTTTTAAGCATATTTAAGCATATAGCTTAAAATATTAGGAAGAATGAATAAAATGAGTGGAAGAAATAACAAAATTTTTTTGATAAAACAATTGTAAGAATTGAAAAAAAAGTATATGATTGATGGTGTCTACAATCACCAGCCCCAATAAGAAGAAGACATAGAATATTCTTTCTAAAATCAAACTGATTTTAAGGTACAATAAAACTGAGTGTCATAGAATATGTATCTTAATTTATTTATTATTTATTAATTCAACTTATATACCGCCCTATTCCCCGGGGGGACTCAGGGCGGTGGACAGCCAAACTTAAAACACATATAGTACAAAAGTTAAGAAAAAACTAAAATAAATTAAATCATCGGCATTTCCAATTTAAAATCCCAGATCTCCAAGATCAAAAAGTTCCCAATTTAAAACCCAGAATCAATAAAATCGAAAATTTAAGAACCCCATTAAAACTGTTTTAAGCTAGGCCAGCTTGTTGGAATAAATAAGTCTTCAGAAAGTGCGGAGGTCCGGGATCCGTCGTATTCCAGGAGGTAGCTCATTCCACAGGTTGGGTGCCCCCACAGAGAAGGCTCTCCCCCTGGGGGCTGCCAGCCGACATTGCTTGGCCGACGGCACCCTGAGAAGGCCCTCTCTGTGTGAGCGTACTGGCCAGTGGGAGGTTATCGGTAGCAGCAGGCGGTCTCACAGGTATCCCGGCCCTATGCCATGGAGCGCTTTAAAGGTGAGAACCAACACCTTGAAGCACACCCGGAAGACCCCTGGGAGCCAGTGCAGCTCGCACAGGAGAGGTGTTATGTGGGAGCACCCTGTGGCTCCCATAATCACCCGTGCGGCTGCATTCTGGACCAGTTGGAGCCTCTGGGTGCACCTCAAGGGAAGCCCCATATAGAAAGTAGTATGTTACAGTAGTCCGTTTTACAGTTTGAGAATGCCAAAACAAATACACGGATAACAAAGATTAGTAGGGATTCCCATGGTAGGTGGAGAGTCACTCTGGTGCAATGGTTAAGGAACTGGGCTAGAAACCAGGAGATTGTGAGTTCTAGTTCCACCTTAGATACAAAGTCAGTTGGCCACTCTCTTTCAGCCCTAGGAAGAAGGCAATGGCAACCCATTTTTGAAATCTCTCCAAGAAAACTGGAGGGACTACTCCAGCTAATTTCTAGGAGTTAAAAATGACTCAAAGGCATACACAAATGCACACACAGAGAGGTTAATGGGAAAGAGGATAAGTGGAGGTTCCAAAAACGGAGAAATGAAAGGTTCAAGACATGCTCAAAATAAAAGGAAAACATTGCTCAGTCAAGACAACAAAATGCTAACAAGTATAAAAGTGTAGAAAATCACTTTGGACTAGTCTAGCCCAGTATTTCTCAACTTCAGCAACTTTGGACTTCAACTTCCAGAATTTCCCAGTCAGTGGAATTCTGGAAGCTGAACCCAGGCATCTTAAAGTTGCTGAGTTGAGAAACATTGAGTTAGCCTGAGTCACAAAGTTCCTATTTCAGGGGAAAAGGGGAGACAGTATTATGTCTTGAGTTCTTGAAGAAAAGGTGGGATATCAATAAATGTACCTACTTCTAGAGAGGGAAACATGACTTTGTACACGGATCAACAAGCCAGCTGTGGATGTGAGCATCCATACAGAAACTGTCATCAAAAAAATTACATGATGTAGAGAAGAGGAAGCAGGGTGATAATTTTCTTTGATTAGTAAATTTATGTTAAAAGTACTTGATTTAGCATATGGCAGGGCTGTCAAACTCCTAGCCTGCGGGCTGGATGCATCACACACTGGCTACGCCCATGCCCATTTTAGCGAAGGGGGGAAAAGTCCCAATACGTCACATGACACCGCCGTGACGACGTGAGTGTGACATCCCTGAGCTAGCAATATATGCTAACATTTCACCTAGATTAGTAAAGCACAATAAAATATGAATGTTAAAAAGATCTATGTTCAAAGGCCAATGTCTCTAGGCCAACTAACCATTGAAGCATAGCAACATTTATATTAAAAAAAATTATCAGATACTGGACTGGTATATGCCCTCATCTTATAGCCAGTCAAAGCCACTGAAAATTGTTAAAGGCACTGAAAAATATCCTCTGTTTTTTAGTTTAGTATTAACTCAATTTTAGTGGGGCAGAAGGACAATAAAAGGGATGCTTGTGGGATAATTTAGCCTTTTATATCCTAGAAAAATAAGAAGGGAAGAAACACTTCCTTGTGCTAGATTCAAAGGGAGGATATATTTGTCCAATGACCCTGTCTAACACAAGCTCACCTCTGTTGATATTGTTGCTTTCTTCTTTCCTCAGCCATGCAGATTATGACAATCCTCCTCCTCCTCTAACTCCTCTTTCTCCTCCTCCTCCTCCTCCTGCTGTCTGGTTTTTCAGATCAACCCTTTGGTTCTGACAGAAATGGAAATTGACATAGCAGTTTGTTGTCCAAGCCTGGAATCATGGACTAAGAGACTATAACTGGGCCAAAGTCACCAGCTGGTTTTCATGGCTAAAGTGGGAACTAGAACTCACACTTTCCCAACCACTAAACTCAACTGGCTCTCCGCTATCCAATCTGTTACCATACTATGCAACTAATGCCACAATTAGAAATGGCTGCATGGCATGACCAATTGGGGACAAGTCAGGATAATTAACAAATGGCTCGACTTGTTTTGATAGTCTTTTCCAGGGCTGTTGCAATTGGGGTGGAATCACAAAAGCTTGCAACTTCTTTAGCACAAATAGAACAATTCACAAAATATTTTGAGTAGTAATGGCTCAAGGTAGGCTAATACAACCCCTTTCTTTAAAAGCTGCATCCATAATGTTATAAGATGTTTCCTAGGACCCTGCAATGCCATATTATGAACAAAGTTTATGCAAATTTGCTCTAACTGAATTGTATACCCTTTGGTAGCAGTTCTGGGCAACGCTTGAAGTGTAGCCACAAACTGGAACAAGA
Organism: Pituophis catenifer annectens; assembly: GCF_029215685.1. Classification (NCBI taxonomy): domain Eukaryota; kingdom Metazoa; phylum Chordata; class Lepidosauria; order Squamata; family Colubridae; genus Pituophis; species Pituophis catenifer. Next base: position 114,103,480 of record NW_027256884.1, on the reverse strand, counting down.
TCAGCAACATACGACAGAAACAGTTAGGCAGCCTGGCATGACTGATTTATAAGGAGTGATTAAAGAGTGTTAAATATTCACAGCTTGGCTCTGAAATTACCAAAAGAGAGATGACAACAATATATAAAAAATAAACACAGGAGAAAATGGGAATTATTGAGCCAAAAGAATTTACTAGCTGATGTTAGAGAAGTATAACATAGCTGCTGATTTTGGAAGAAGGGTGGGGTGGGGAAAGGAATAGAGCCATTGAGCTATCAGGATATTTCTTGTAGTCCTAATTATAATTACAAGTGTTTGAAACATAACTAGTATCCTAGAGTTGAAGGGAACCAGTGCAGAGATCTAAACTGAAGCATTCTAGGAATATGGCTGTCTAGTTTCTGCGTGAACATATCCAACTGAAAGGGAGCTTAACAGATCTCTGTGAAACTGGCACCGCTGTTATTATTGTTTTTTTCTCACCTTAATTTGGATTTCTTTAATTTAAATTCATTATTTGCACTCCAGAACAAGAGAGATTAGGTCTTGACCTACTTCTGTGTGAAATCCCTTAAACACTGAAGCATGTTATCACCTCCCGCCCTCCATTTTTTCCCTCAAGTTTGAACATATCCACTCTCTTTTTTTATAATCCCCTGATCACCCTTTCTGCTCTTCTCTGTTTTGTTCCACTGTCTCTGAACACTTTTTAAAATGTGATACCCAGAAATGGAAATAGTATTGTTGGTTACATGGAGTCTGACCAAAGCAGAATAAAGAGAAATGATTACTTACCATAATTTCAAAATGATACCTCTAGTAATGCAGCCAAAAATTGAATTTGCCCCTCTCTCACTATTATCCCAACTAATATTATAAAGCCAGGCATCCTCCACTCCTGCCGTTCTACTTTTTCATTTGATTTTTGCTTTCACAATAGCACTTAGATTTATATACCGCTTCACAGTGCTTTACAGACCCCTCTAAGCGGTTTATTGCCCCCAACAATCTGGGTTCTCATTTTACCCACCTCGGAAGGATGGAAGGCTGAGCCAACCTTGAGCCTGGTGAGATTTGAACTGCCAAACTGCTGGCAGCCGGTGATCAGCAGAAGTAGCCTGCAGTACTGCACTCTAACCACTGTGCCACCGTGGCTCTTAATGGATACATTAATGGCCAGAAATAAAGAATGAAAAAGTTACACTGAAGAAAAAATATTCACTGCAGTTGTTAAGTTAATAATGCAGTTGTTAAGTGAATCTGGGCTTCCCATTGATTCCCATTTGCTCATCAGAAGGTCACAAAAGGTCATGTCATCCTAGGACACTGCAATCTTCATAAATACAGGCAAGTTGCCAAGCATCTGAATATTGGTCATGTGATCATTGGGTTGCTACAATGGTCATAAGTATGAAAAACTGTCATAAATCATTTGTTTTAAAGCTGTTATAACTTCAGTCACTAAATGAATGATTACACTTTGAGAACTACCTGTAATTCAATTCTTTGTTGTTGTTGCTAGTTGTGAAGTCGTGTCCGACCCATCACAACCCCATGGACAATGTTCCTCCAGGCCTTCCTGTCCTCTAACATCCTCTGGAGTCCATTTAAGCTCATACCTACTGCTTCAGTGACTCCATCCAGCCACCTCATTCTCTGTCATCCCGTTCTTCTTTTGCCCTCAATCTTTCCCAGCATTAGGTTCTTCTCCAGTGAGTCCTTCCTTCTCATTAGGTGGCCAAAGTATTTGAATGTAATTCAATTCTATGTTCAATTAAATTGCCCAATTGGTCTTTTAAAGAACTGTAGTCTTTTTTCTGATGCATTTGGTTTGATTTTTCTATTTTACATATATGGAACCTGATACAACACTTGCAATTCTGGGTACAAACATGGAGTTTGAAGACCAATTGAGCAATTTAATTGAACGTAAGTTAACTAAGAAAAATGTGGCTGATCTATAAGGTACAAGGAACATGGAACAGCCGAAACCTATTCATATCTATATTCTGAATACTAAAGTTGCTCTCCAGAGACCCCATTGCTGATCCATACTTACCAAGGAAGTCCAGTTGCCTTTTGAAAAAAGCATTTTTGGGAAACCATGACCTGGATAATTGAGAATCTCCATAGACAACACTTTCTAATGTTTCTAAGATTAAACCAAAGGTGTGGAAACTTGATGTCTTGCATTCATGCAAAATAGCCAGCTTTGGTTCTTTGTGGTTGTGGTAAAAGTTGCAGCTTGAGACCCTGAACAGCTGATTGTTAATGACTATGTTGCCTAAATTGAAGAGAAAAGACTCCATGACAAACTTGACTTTGTGTTAACAATGAAACCATTTGTCTGAAATCAAGTCAACTAACCAAAATTTATTTATTTTTTGCTAAAGGATGTCATCAAACTGTTGTGGCCCGCCAGCGGCCTGCACGGATTGTTGCTGATCCTGACAACAAGGAGGCTGGTGTGGTGTCGTGCCAGCAGCCTGTGCAGCTGGCGCTCGAGTCAGACAGTGAGGAGGCTGAAGAAGATGTGGTGCCAGAGGCAGGGATTCAGCCAGGGCCTTCAGAACCTCCAGAGGCTCCTTTAAGAGAAGAGGATGAAGTGCAGGAGCCTCTTCTCAATGCACAAGCACGCAGAGCTGCCAAAAGGCAGGAGTGGTTACTCAGGAGGAGGTCTCCTTGAGAGTAAGGCTTGGGGCTAATTGGCCACTCCCTTAGCCTATTTAAGTTTGCATACAGCTTGTAAAAAGCTGCAGGAAACAACGTTCGTTTGTTCGTTCGCTGATCATTGAGTTTGGATTTTCTCTGCAAACTTTGCTTCTGGGCTATCTGCCAACTCTTGTAAGACTCTATCTTATCTGTGGAATTTCAGGCAGGTTGTTAAGAACATTTTATTAACAACCTGCATTTGCAAAAGACTGCGTTTTGAAGTAAACTGAGTTTTGTTCGGAGTTTGTGTGTGCTGCGTTCTTTGGGATCCGTAGCGGGGCAGAACACAAACCAGTTCAGATACAAATCAGAACTGCAACAATTCATATTCCTATTCTTGAACAAGGGGTTATTTTCCTGAAAAAAAATAGGGTATAAATTATCTAATACTTTTGAATTCTGAATTATGTATCTGTCACAGATTGTGGCACTAAGCAAAAAAGCAGACACGCAAGAAAAATGAACAAGTATACTGTAGTTGGCTGCCTCCTTGAACAAATCACAATTATATTGTATGTTGAAGCTTCTCTCTGCCTTGAAAAATTCCAGCAGTTCCACAGAGCCACCTTACCCATTTTAAAAATACAATAAATGCAATTACAGCCACACTGAAGCTTGAATTTAGCCCATAATGAATTCCTCTGGGGGAAACTACTGCAAATTTCTCCTTAGAGGAATTTATAGCAGAATTGTTTTACATGTCTGCTTAACGTACAGCTGTCAATCTATATAAAGTGACAGTTTTGAGTGCAATACTGGGCATTGGGCTAGAAAAGCAGTGAGGAACAAAGGAAGTGGGAAATTTACTGTTTACCCCATTCTGACACCTAACTCTCTGCACATAGGATAGATATAAAGCATTTCTATAGGAAATGTTTAAAGCACTTCGATAGAAATTATTTGCAGCATTTCCTTTTGCAACATATTGCTCTGGGGGGGAAAAGTATCTCAGTCATCATTGCTCATGATTGTAAATTATACCTAGGTAAATACCAGCATCTGCTTCCCATGCAAACAGAATTTGTCATCACAGAAACAGTCAGACTATCCTGGCTGAGTAAAAATATAACAACAGTTTCTTCTCTTTGCCAAGGAAATGTGAGGAACAAAACACAAGGAACATCATCAAAATTCAACTGATCTTTTCAGTGATTCGCAAGAGGATGCTCATTCTGCAGTTAGGTGTATGTATTCCATTCAGTGTACTTTTCATGTGTGTGTCTCTGTGTGTGTCTCTACATAATCAAACTTACAACCAGGAGGAAAATGGTCAGAAGGAAAGGTTGCTTAGGCATACAGCAGAAGATGCGGCAGACAAATCTGAACAGACTTGTTAACCTAATATTGCGAAGTTTCTTCTCTGGTAATATTGTATTGCTAACTAAGGCATACAAAACCTTTGCCAGACCAATTCTTGAATACAGCTTGTCCGCCTGGAACCCATACTGTATTTCAGACATTAACACAATTGAGTGGGTTCAGAGGTATTTCACAAGAAAAGTACTCCTCTCCTCTACTCACAATAGAATTCCCTATGCCACCAGGCTTAAAATTTTGGGCTTGGACAATCTGGAATTGCACCGCCTGTAGTCCGATTTAAACATAGTACGCAAAATTGTCTGCTACAATGTCTTGCCTGTCAATGACTTCTTCAGGTTCAACCACAATAGTACACGGGCAAACAATCGATACAAACTCAAGGTAAATTGCTTCAAACTCAATTGCAGGAAATACGATTTCAGCAACAGAGTGGTCAACACCTGGAATGCTCTACCTGATTCCATTGTTACAGCCTCAAACCCTCACAGTTTCAACCTCAAACTGTTTACCGTGGACCTCACTCCATTCCTAAGAGGTCCATAAAGGGGGCATGCATAAGCGCACCAGCGTGCCTACCATCCCTGTCTTACTGTCCCCATTTATTTGTGTTTACTTCCTTTGTTTATGTTTATGTTCATACCTATACTTGTTATCTTGTACATGTTTGACAAACAAACAAACAAATAAATAAATATGACAGACCCCCCCCCCCCCAAAAAAAAGACTAGTATTAAAAAGGATGGCCAATTCAAGAGAATATTTGTAGCTCAAGGTTGAAATGTGGATTTCTTAGTGCTCTCTGAACCTGGTGGTTTTCTTGCAGATTAATACTATTATACCAACAATCAACCAGAAAACAATACCCCAATCAAGGAACTACCAATTCAGACAAGCAATCAAACAGTAAACAACAGCCTAATCAAGGAACCACAAGGAACATTCTCACCAACAGTGACAGGGCAAGTCACTTGTATATAAACAGTGAGCAAACCACTCCCTTCTAGCACTGATCATGTTACCGAATTTGGTAATAAAACCTCTGCAAGAAAACAACAAAACACAGAGAGCACCAAGAACTCCACAGGGGAAATGCTAAAAGAATGGAGAATAGTCGATGTCATTTAATGGAGGAAATGGAAGTTATATAGAGAGAGACCCAAACCAAACATGAGGAGAAATTTCCTGACTGTGGGAATTGTTAAGTGATTGAACAGCCCAGTTGAACAGACTATGGTTCCCTATCACTGGTGGTTTTCAAAGAAAGGTCTGGATAATCTGAGAATTCCTGACCTCAGCAGGGATTTACACTCAAAAGATTTCCAAGGTACCTTTAAACCAGGGGTCCTCAAAGTATGGCCCGCCGAAGCCATTAATCCGGCCCACACAGGATCACGAGGCTGCCCCACCCACATCACCCCACCTACCCACCAGCCCCCATCTGCCTTCTGGAGGCCAAGGCAGCCAAAAACGGGCCCGTTTTTTAGTGGCAGAGTCATTCTGGAGGCCGAGGAGGCCAAAAGCAAACCCATTTTTCTGCAGCAGAGTGTTTCTGGAGGCTGAGGAGGCCAAAAACAGACTCGATTTTGGCCTCCCCAGCCTCCAGAGAGACGGGGGAGGGAGGGAGGAAGGAGACACACACACACACACACACACAAACAGAAGTCCCTCACCCCCCTCCCCAAGGCAGCAACATCCCTTCACTAACCTGCTTTCCACCCCCAGGAGCATAACAAATTAAAATTTAATTTGTGTGTATTGTTTAATGGATTGCTAAAGGACCTCAAGGCACCTTGCTTGTGGGGTGCCACAAGGGTTGGTCCTCTCGCCCCTCCTGTTCAACATTTATGTGAAGCCGCTGGGTGAGATCATCCGTGGTTTTGGGGTGAAGTTTCATCAGTATGCTGATGATACTCAGCTGTACATCTCCACCCCGGACCACCCCAATGATGCCCTTGACGTGATGTCCCGGTGCCTGGATGGGGAGAAACAAGCTCAGACTCAACCCCTCCAAGACTGAGTGGCTGTGGTTTTCTGCGTCCCAGTATAGCCAGCTGGCTCCATTGCTGACTATTGGGGCTGAGACCTTGGCCCCCTCAGAGAGGGCTCGCAACTTGAGTGTCCTCTTGGATGCACAGCTGTCTTTAGAAGATCATATGATGGCTGTGGCCAGGGGGGCTTTTTATCAGGTTCGCCTGATCCACCAGTTGCGTCCCTTTCTGGACTGGGATGCCTTGCGCATGGTCACTCATGCCCTCGTCACCTCCCATCTAGACTACTGTAATGCTCTCTACATGGGGCTCCCCCTGAAGAGCACTTGGAGGCTCCAACTGGTCCAGAATGCAGCCGCACGGGTGATTATGGGAGCGACATAGCGCACCCATGTAACACCTCTCCTGCGTGAGCTGCACTGGCTGCCGGTGGTCTTCTGGGTGCAATTCAAGGTGCTAGTTACCACCTTTAAAGCACTCCATGGCTTAGGACCTGGGTACATATGAGATTGCCTTCTGCCACCGATAGCCTCCCACCAGCCAATACGCTCCCACAGAGAGGGACTCCTCAGGGTGCCGTCAGTCAAAAAATGCTGTCTGGCGACACGCAGGGGGAGAGCCTTCTCTGTGGGGGCACCTGCCCTCTGGAATGAATTGCCCCCGGAGATTCGCATGATCCCCGACCTATGTACTTTTCGCCGTGCCCTTAAGACTCTATTGTTTCAACAGGCTGAGCTGACTTAGAAAATGAATTTTAATTGGGTGTTTGTAGTTTTTTAATATAAGGGCCAAATTTTTAATATATTTTAAACTGTTTTTAAATTTTATGGGTATATGTTGTTTTACTATGGCTGTACACCGCCCTGAGTCCTTCGGGAGAAGGGCGGTATAAAAATTTAAATAAATAAATAAATAAATAAATAAATAAATAGGCCATGCCCACCCAGTCGCATGACCACCTAGCCATGCCCACCCAGCTGCTGTGGCCCCCCAGCAATCTGAGGGACCATGAATTGGCCCCCTGTTTAAAAAGTTTGAGGACCCCTGCTTTAAACTATACAATTTTACACATCCATCTTTTACGTTCAGCTGGGTCCATGTACTTATCGCTGGAACACATAAGCAACCAATGGATTCTCTGACATTACTCTTGCATATGGACAGTGTATTCATGGACATCCAAATTCCCATGGTGGCAAGAGGCCAGCAAAACATTGGGAATAATTGAAAGAAGCAAATAAAAAAAAATGTTATAGTTCATGCAGAGCTTCAAAAAAAAAAAAAAAACCCATATTTTCCTATGAAGCAATCTAAACTTTTGCTGTGAAAAAAAACTAACATTTAGCACCAACCAGGATCAGAAAATTGTACTTATCACTGTTCATTTTTTTATCTAATTAATCGATGTAAGAACTCCAGAACCTGCAAATCTATGATTGCAGAGTTTCTGCTCATCCGCAATTTAATCAGAGTTCTATTGAGAAAGATGCAAGGTCATTGGCAGCAAACATCTTAGCAGTGTTTTTTTTTAAAGCTATTAAGAATAGTGAGCCATCTTTTTTGCTTAAGTATTGATCTGTTGCCAACTTTCCACTACTAGCTCATAGGCAAAAGGAACTCCTCAGACAAGAACATTTCCAGGTAGAATTGGAGTCTTATCTATTTATCATCTATCTATCTATCATCTATGTAATCTTGTTCAGACTAGGATAGAATTTTTACTGATTATACGATAGAGTTTAGCTAATGTTAATGGGTGTCCATTAAAAATATGTGTTGTGGGGAGGGCTGTGAACCTGGTTTAGGAGGTCATTTATTCCTATTAGAGATGCTTAGAAATGGATGCTTTTTGAACATCCATTTGGTCCAGATTGGCTATATATACTTTTTTTTTCCTAGAAAAAAGCAATTTTATCTTTTTTTCTTCCTGTATTCATCTTCTATATTATTTGTGGTGTTTTATTATTTTTTTTAACAAAGGTCTATATGAGTCACTTGAATGCTTCTGAATTTGAATTACTCTTAATGTAGGCTTTGTAATTGCCTGATAGTTACAGTAGATCAATATCATATCTGCTTATTATTGCTACAGTTTTCATAATAGGGTTGCTGTGTTATCACCTTTTTCCTCTCTCTAACTGAAATCTATTCTAATTTATGTAATAAGGACTAAATTGAGAGGAATGTGAATTTATCACTGAAGTTATAAAAGCTGAGTTTCACTTTTCCTCCATTTGCTACAATTTTAATTATGTTTTACAGAGAAGTTTGTTCCATTCTGTTATTGCATCACTTTGTTAATGCTTTTAGAAAGTGATGTTTTAATGTTTTTTTAAAAAAAATGGTATGGTAACATAGGCATTCAGAATTCTAAGAACTCTTGCTTTTATTTGTTTTAGAAAATGTAGCAATATTACAACTTTTGAACTACAGTCTTTAATTTTATTCCACTACTCCCATCTAAATAATATCTCTCCTTTCCACTGTTGTAAGCATCTCATTGCATAAAATTAAAATTATCAGGTCTGCAAGAACCATGTAGGAGATTTTAAATTTTAAAGGACTAGAAAAAAGCAAAACTTGATTTAAAGGGAGCTACCTCCATTTCAGAAAATGGGAGAAATTAAGGTTTTATCTCAGATAATGCTATAACATTTAATTCAAAGGCTCAATATATCCCCTAGAACAGGGGTCATCAATACAAGTAGTCCTCAACTTGTGACTGGTTGCAGCAACTATTCAAAATTACGATGGACCTCCCTGAGGTACTTATGACTCGGATTTGAAGTTCTGATGGTCGGGCCCCTCCCCGTGGTCATGTGACCACATTTCAGGCATTCAGCAATTGGGCCACATTTATGGTCAATCACGTGAGGAGGTTTTTTTTCAATGGTTTTCCTGAAACCATTGCAAACCAGCATTTACTTCCACTTTTTAGCAATAATCTCACACAGATTATTTAGTTCACTTTAGTTCACTTTAATCATGGTAGTTATTTAATGAACCAAAAAGGTTGTAAAATTAGGTCAATAACATAGGTTACCTGATTTATGTTCAGGGGTGAAATCTACTTACCTACCCTACTGGTTCAGAAGCGTGCACACCATCATCACATCCAATTTTTGACCCTTTGCGCATGCACAAAGCCTTCTGTGCATGCGCAAAGGGTCAAAAACGGGTTACTTCCTGGTTAAAACCAGGAAGTAATGACATCTGGGTGGGTGGGCGGAACCTTGCGCTGTCACCATTGGTTCGCCAAACCACCTGCCGCCATCACTACCAGTTTGTGTGAGCCAGACAGTACCAGCAGGATTTCACCACTGGTTATGTTGATGATGGGCAGGCTCCATTATAGTCATAACTCGAAAACTATCTGTGTCCTAACACTTGTCCAGTTATCCATATGCCCACTGAGTCTGTGTGAAACTGGGGTCATTTCCGCCAGGCCTCTTAATCAATCCAAACCATAATTGATTGACTCAATTGAAGAAATAAATTGTATATGTAAACAACACCCAAGAACTTTATTTTAGGATATACTATATTCTTCCTAACATTTATTTGGAGAACTTCTCAGGATGTCTTTCAAAACAGAATAATGACCACTTTTGAACTGATGGTATTTTCCTAGTGATGCTTCATAAATTATTTTTATGAAAATCTTGTTCTAGGAACCGAATTGAACTGAACAGAGTCACTTGGTTGAGTTGGGCAGTTATAAAAATTGAATAAACAAAATAAAAATAAAATAAAATAAAATAAAATAAAATAAAATAAAATAAAATAAAATAAAATAAAATAAAATAAAATAAAATAAAATAAAATAAATAAAAGTAAAAATAAAAGTAAAAACTGGAATATTGGCTGCACTTTACAACTAAACAGTAGTCATCTACCTAAAATACAGATACAGATTAACAGAGTTGGAAGGGACCTTGTAGATCATTTAGTCCACCCCGCCCGCAACCAAGCAGACCCTACACCATTTCTGAAAGATGGCAGTCCAGTCACTTCTTGAAAGCTTCCAGTGATGAAGTTCCCACAACTTTAAAGGCAAGTTTCTATTGGTTGATTGCTCTCACTGTCAGAAAATTTCTCCTTATTTCCAGGTTGAATCCCTTGTTCAGTTTCCATCCATTATTCCTTGTCTGGCTTTGGAAAATAGCTTGAACACCCCCTCCTCTCTGTGGCAGCCCCTCATATATTGGAACACTGCTATCATGCCTTTCCTGGTCCTTCTCTTCACTAGACTAGCCATGGCGAGTTCCTGCAACCGTTCATCATGTTTTAGCCTCCAGTCCCCTAATAATTTTGGTTGCTCTTCTCTACACTCTTTCTAGAATCTCAACATTTTTTTTTATAGTGTGATGACCAAAACTGGATGCAGTATTCTAGATATTACTAAGGTTTTATAGAGTGATATTAGTACCTCACTTGATCTTAGTTGTATCCCTCTGTAAATTTATTTATTTATTTTATTTATTTTTCATATTTGTATACCGCCCTACTCCCGAAGGACTCAGGGCGGTGAACAGCCATAATAAATACAAATACATATAGAAGTTAAAAACTATTAAGAAACAGATTAAGTAATTTAGGCTCAAAAGACAGTTTAAAAGCCAATTAAAAAGGGAGAGTTAGGCCAGACCAGCTTGTTGGAATAGAAATGTTTTCAGGGCTCGGAGGAAAATGCGTAAGTCTTGGATGTTTCGTAACTCCGGGGGAAGCCCGTTCCAGATGGTAGGTGCCCCCACAGAAAAGGCTCTCCCCCTGGGGGCCGTCAGTCGACATTGTTTGGCCGACGGCACCCTGAGGAGCCCCTCTCTATGGGAGCGAACTGGTCGGTGAGAGGCTATTGGTGGCAGGAGGCGGTCTCGTAAGTACCCTGGTCCTGAGCCATGGAGCGCTCTAAAGATAGTAACCAAAACCTTGAAGCGCACTCGGAAGACCACCGGGAGCCAGTGCAGCTCGCGCAGGAGGGGGGTTACATGAGAGCACCACATTGTTCCCATTACCACCCGCGCGGCCGCATTCTGGACCAGTTGGAGCCTTCAGGTGCTTCTCAAGGGGAGCCCCATGTAGAGAGCATTACAATAATCCAGGCGTGAGGTGACAAGGGCGTGAGTGACCGTGCGTAACGAGTCCTGATCCAGAAAGGGATGCAACTGGCGAATCAGGCGAACCTGATAAAAAGTCCTCCTGGTTACAGCCGTCATATGCTCTTCAAAAGACAGCCGTGAGTCCAGGAGGATGCCCAAGTTGCGAACCCCATCTGTGGGGGCCAACGACTCGCCCCCAATAGTCAGAGATGGCGCCAACTGACTATATCGGGACGACGGAAACCACAGCCACTCGGTCTTGGATGGGTTGAGTCTGAGTTTGTTCCTCCCCATCCAGATCCGTACGGCCTCCAGGCACCGGGACATCACCTCGAGGGCATCATTGGGGTGGTCTGGGGTGGAGATGTACAGCTGGGTGTCATCAGCGTACTGATGGTACTTCACCCCAAAACCACAGATGATCTCACCCAGCGGCTTCACATAAATGTTGAATAGAAGGGGCGAGAGGACCGATCCTTGTGGCACCCCACATATAAGGGGCCTCGGGGTCGACCTCTGCCCCCCTGTCAACACAGACTGTGACCGGTCAGAGAGAAAGGAGGAGAACCACTGTAGAACAGTGCCCCCCACCCCCAACCCTTCCAACCGGTGCAGCATGATATCATGATCGATGGTATCAAAAGCCGCTGAGAGGTCTAATAGGACAAGGACTGAGGAGCAACCCCTGTCTCGAGCCCTCCAGAGATCATCAACCAATGCGACCAATGCTGTCTCTGTGCTGTACCCGGGCCTGAATCCCGACTGGAACGGATCTAGATAATTCGATTCATCCAGGTACTGAGGCAGTTGTCGTGCAACCACACTCTCAACAACCTTTGCAACAAAGCGAAGGTTGGAGACAGGACGATAATTTGTTAATACAGCTGGATCCAGGGAGGGCTTCTTGAGGAGGGGCCTCACCACCGCCTCTTTCAAGACGGTGGGAAAGACACCCTCACTCAAAGAAGCATTTATAATCTCCTGGAGCCAGCCTCGTGTCACCTCCCGGGAGGCCAGTACCAACCAGGATGGACACGGGTCCAATAAACATGTGGTCGCCTTTAGTCTGTTCAGTATCCTGTCCACGCTTTCGGGAGTCACAGGATCAAACTCTTCCCAAATAATATTCTCAGGACCTGCCCCTGTCATCTCCTCTGGATCAATCCAGTCAGAGTCTAGCTGTTCACGAATCTGAGCAATTTTGTCATACAGATATTGTACAAAATCCTCAGCTCTACCCTCCAAGGGGTCTTCCCACGTCTCTTGATGGAGCAGAGAGCGGGTCACCCTAAACAGGGCGGCTGGGCGATTATCTGATGACGCAATAAGAGTAGAAAAGTAGTTACTCTTCTCTACTCTTATCGCCACTAGGTAATTCTTAATATGAGATCTTACCAGTGTTCGGTCGGATTCAGAACGACTAGCCCTCCAACTGCTCTCTAGGCGTCTTTTCCGGCGCTTCATCTCCCTCAGCTCCTCAGTATACCAAGGAGCCAGGTGAGACCGGCGCCGGGTCAGAGGCCGCAAAGGCACGACTCGGTCTAAAGCATCAGCCGCCGCCCTATCCCAGGCGGCCACTAAGTCCTCAGCCGAGTCGTGTGCTAGAACCTCAGGAAATGGCCCAAGCTCCATCTGGAATCTCTCAGGATGATTGTTTCCCTCTGTTAATACATGATAGTAAAATTTATCACCCACTTTCCAAAGTGACCTTTTGCACTGCCAGATTTTGAAATTATAAGGGCACAGATATATCCTTATACAAAGAATAGACCAGGCGTTTACATTCCATCCTTTTTTCTAAACATCCAAATATATATTTGGTCATAAAATTAATACACTTTTACCTCCATTTCAGTACACATGAAGTCAAAGCTACTAACCTAAGCAGGCAAATTGCTGCAGGTGTTTAAAATTTGCCTGAAAATAAAGCAGCTTTTTTTTTTTTAATTTGATTTATATGCCGCCCTTCTCCGGAGACTCAGGGAGGCTTACAATGCGTTAAGCAATAGCTTTAAAATCTAAGCATATTTTAAATTTCTAGCAATTATTCTTCTACTGGAAACCTACACTTACTGTTTTTATACTTATTGACTATTTAAAAAAAAATAAATAATATTGAGATATATTCCTAGATAACAATTAGAAAAGGAAGGAAAGACTTACAAAAAAAAATAGGACTGAAATTTTTAGCATGACAGAATTTTCTTTCCTGGACTGAGCACTACTGAGTATTATCTGTCCAATTGTTAAAATGAATAGAGTTTTGGGAAATCACTGGGGTTGATAATTGTGTTTCAGGCATATATTCCTCAGGGGCATCTCTAGTAAGAAACAAACTTTACCACTGGAATGCCTACCTAGATACAGCCCATCTCAATCCTGAAAAATGATTGAAAAATGTGGCTTCAGGTTCAGAACAATTAACCAGTGCAGTGGTAAAATTCAAATTTTTTTACTACCGATTCTGTGGGTGTGGCTTGGTGGGGGTGGTGTGGTATGGTGTGGTGGGCGTGGCAGGGGAAGGATACTGCAAAATCTCCATTCCCACCCCACTCCAGGGGAAGGACACTGCAAAATCCCCATTCCCTCCCTACGCCAGAGGGAAGGATATTGCAAAATCTCCATTCCCACCCCACTCTGGGACCAGTCAGAGGTGGTATTTGCCGGTTCTCCAAACTACTCAAAATTTCCACTACCGGTTCCCCAGAACCTGTCAGAACCTGCTGGATTTTACCCCTGAACCAGCGTAATGGCTTGCTTCCAGAAGTAGTAAGTGCTCCAACATTGGAGGATTTTAAGAAGAGATTGGACAACCATTTGTCTGAAAGGTATAGAGTTTCCTGAATGAGCAGAGGATTGGAGTAGACGACCTCTAAAGTCCCTGCCAGCTCTCTTATTCTGTTATTTGGTTTACGTAGTACAGCCTATTAAAAGCATGATTAATATTCCAATTTCCTGGGAGTTTTGAAGCACTACTGGAAATCTTATAAAGACCTCTTAAATGTAAGGTATCTTATAAAAATGATTAATGTCTTCCTAAATTATGCCATCCTGAAATAAATCAACACCCCATAATTCATATTACATATCTGATGTGAATGCAATTTTATCTGCTTGTAAATCAGAACTTATTTGTATCCATGACATTGTTCTGTTTTTCTTATTCAGTTTTCTTACACCCAGTTTTGTAAGAAAAATAGTTATATATTTTAAATTAGTGATTAAAAAAAACTTTTGACATTTGTCTAAGATTGTCATATGCTCTCTGAGTTATCTCCTAAGAACCTAATTCAGGAGCATTATCCATCCAAATTGATATAAAGTTATTATATTTTCTACCATAGTGCTTCATAGCTTAAAAATCAGCTGTTTATTTCATCGTATGTTGAAGGAAAACTCCATTTAGATGGCTATGCATTTTTAATGCAAATGTAAGTCTTTTTTTTTAAAAAAAAATTTACCAGTAAATAATTTGCTGGATAGCATATTACTGAAATTGTAGCATGAAATGTTGATACATGGGGCTCCCCTTGAGGTGCACCCGGAGGCTCCAACTGGCGCAGAGTGCGGCCGCGCGAGTGGTTATGGGAGCAACATGGAGCTCCCATGTAACACCTCTCCTGCGCGAGCTGCACTGGCTCCCGGTGGTCTTCCGGGTGCGCTTCAAGGTTCTGGTTACCACCTTTAAAGCGCTCCATGGCTTAGGACCTGGTTACTTACGGGACCGCCTACTACCATTAACAGCCTCCCACCGACCAGTACGCTCCCACAGAGAGGGGCTCCTCCAGGTGCCGTCGGCCAAACAATGTCGGCTGTCGGCCCCTAGGGGGAGAGCCTTCTCTGTGGGGGCACCGACGATCTGGAATGAGCTCCCCCCAGAGATACGGAGGATTCCGGATCTTCGCACCTTCCGCCGCGAGCTGAAGATGCTTTTATTTCATCAAGCTGGCATCGCCTAAATCTTCTCCCTTCTAAGTGTAAATTTTAAATTTTTTAATGTATTTTAAAATATGGGTAT
The DNA here is from genome assembly GCF_029215685.1 of Pituophis catenifer annectens. Taxonomy (NCBI): domain Eukaryota; kingdom Metazoa; phylum Chordata; class Lepidosauria; order Squamata; family Colubridae; genus Pituophis; species Pituophis catenifer. The sequence continues at coordinate 114,088,361 of NW_027256884.1, read as the reverse complement.
TTTAAATTATGGGTATTAATTCAGCCAAATTTATTTAATTCATTTTATTCGATTTTAAATTTTGTATATCTATGTGTTTTATTTTATGGCTGTGTACCGCCCTGAGTCCTTCGGGAGTAGGGCGGTATAGAAATTCAATAAAATAAATAAATAAATAAATAAATAAATAAATAAATAAATAAATAAATAAAGTCTAATTTTTTACCAGATTGAAAGAGTCTGACTGCAGTTGGAAGGAACAAACGCTTTTAATTAGATTTAATTTGGCAACAGTTTGTTCACATATTTTAAGTGTATTTTCTCCACTATTTAAAAATGTCTTGTTAATGAGATATACATAATATAAGCCATGAAGCTTACATTTAAAAAAGCAGAATGGTATATGTCCTGTGTCTGTTTTTTTCTACATATGTGGAATGCTTAAGAGATTTTCACCCTAGGCAAGTTCTGCACTTAATATTGTCCTACAGATCAGGGGTGGGCAAATGAGGCCCTTTTACAACCTGTAGACTTCAACTCCCAGAATTGAGTTTGGCTGTCTCAGGAATTCCGAATTGAGTTTGGCTGTCTCAGGAATTCTGAATTGAGATTGGCTGCCTCAGGAATTCTGGGAGTTGAAGTCCACAGGTTGTAAAAGGGCCACATTTGCCCACCCCTGGTACAGATAGTTCTCCTGACAGTGAGAACAACTAACCATTGGAACAGCCTGCCTTCAGAAGTTGTGGGTGCTCCATCACTGGAGGCTTTTAAGAAAAGACTGGACAGCCATCTGTCTGAAATGGTATAGGATCACTTGCTTGAGCAGAGGGCTGGACTAGTAGACCTCTAGGGTCCCTTCCAACTCTGATATTCTATGTTCTAAATATTTTCAGTGGAGCGGGACAAATTATCTTAGAAGGAACTACCTACTGCATCTTCCACTATTTTTGCACTCTTTTAATTTCTCTTTCCACTGTTACTTTGATCTCTTGCTGCAGCTCCACTTGACAGAGCTTCTTGTTTTTCTACCATGACATGACCTCAGTTACTCAGGAATTGGATTCTGACATTATAGTGCCCTGTAGAAAATGAGGCTATCAGTGTGGATGAACAGCAATCTGAGTCACTGAGGGAAGAAATCATATATGGCTGATTTTCTAAGCAGCCAAGGCACATTTTCTCATCCTAGGAGCAATAATAAACTAAAAAAACAAAACAAAACAAAACCTACCCCCTAAAATCAATGACAAGAGAGGACAAATTTCATGGCTATTTTTTTATTATGTGGCCAAAGATATCCAAAACGTGTTTTTTCCCCTCCTCACCACACTTATTTTCAAGATGAGGAAACAACCACAGCCCTCTGCTCCATTTAGGCCTGCTGAAATAATGGCAAAGCCTATGCGTGCATTAACTTGTATTCCCTCAGTTTAAATGGAAGGCGGTTAATAGTGACAAAATATGATATCAAAAGAGATAGTACAGGTTAATCTCCTGAGAATCAATGAAAGAAATATGTAACAGTAACAGAGTTGGAAGGGATCTTGGAGGTCATCTAGTCCAACCCACTGCTCACTCAGGAGACCTATGCTAGGGATTCGAACTGCCGAACTGCCGACCTTTCTGATCGACAAGCTCAGTGTCTTAGCCACTGAGCCACCCAGTCATGTGGTAGAAAGCATCAGCATTGGGTGGATTTATGTTAAAGAGAAATAAGGGAAAGGATGTGTGGTGGTGAGGGAAGTCATCCCTCCTAGAAGAATGAAATATTTTGAGAAATATTTAAAAAGGCAGAATATTATATTTCCCCTAAAAGAGAAATAGAAATCTTAAGGGAGACAGAAACTCAGCCTCAGCTCCCTGTCCCCAACAGATATTTGGTGCCCATTGAGCAGGACTGAGCCACACGTTATTCTTACCTTTTTTTTGGCCCTGCCCCCAATCTATTTGCTGCCTCCCGAGTCCCAGCTGATTGGCTAGAAGGAAAAAAAACTGCTTAAACTCTTGCCGTGGGGCTTCAAAGGGCCGCCTTACAGCTGATCAGTGTTAAAAGGCAGTGTGGTGGTAGACCAGTGCGCTCGAAAAATAAATGGGTAGACCGGTGCCTCCAAAAACAAATGAATAGACCGGTGCCTCCAAAAACAAATGGGTAGACCGGAACGCTCCAAGAACAAATGGGTAGACCGGTACAGCTCTGCAAGCAGTTAAAAGCCTGGTAGACCAGAACCTCTGCTAAATCCTAAAGAATTGTCACATGACCATTAAACCACTTCCACAAAATAAGCCACGCCCACAGAACCGTAAAAAAATTTTAGAACCCACCCCTGACCTGGACACTACAACCATCATAACTACATGCTAGTTGCCAAGGGTCTGAATTTTGATCATGTGACCATGGGGTTGCCGCAATGGTTGTATGTGTGAAAAATAGCCATAAGTCACTTTTTTTAATGTCTTCGTAACTTTGAACGGTTATTAAATGAATGGTTGTAAGTTGTACCTGTAATTGAAGATCAAACTTATTGTAATGTGTAACTTGTATATATACAATACAGATGTGATATAAAGAATGCAGTAAGAGAGCAAGAGTGGCTAAATTTTAAAAGAGACCATAAAAATTGGAGCACAATTTTGATAAGAAGAAAAAAAAATTGCTTGGGAAACAGGGAAAAGATGTCTCAGCAAGCAGCAAAATAAATGTCAGAGTGGAAATAAAACAAATATTCTAAATTAGTGTCAAGAAAATGATATTAAGGAAATCATAAATGTTGAAAACAGATAGGTTAGACTAGAGATAACTGAGTTGGAAAAATGTTAAAATATGCAAAGCTGTTTGCTATGTATTTTTAGTAAACACTGTTGGCTAAGAACCCAAATTATTTTCAGTAAATGTTAGATAAATTACATTATGCATTGTGGAGGAAAATTATCTATGTGGTCACTAGGAGTCACAAACAACTTGATGACACCTAATCAATCCTCATCAATTAATCAATGATGCAATGAGGAATATGATTCTGAAAATTAATTCATCAAAGACCAAATAGTTGTATTTGACAAAGAAAATGTATAATACAACTTAAACAAAGAATGAAGGGGGGAAAAAACAAGGGATACATTTATGCCCCTTGATTGAAAGCTTAATAAAAATGGAGAAACAGATAAAATTTGAAATGTGCAAATACTAGTAGACTAATGTACTTAAATCTGTTGCAAGGAATTGAATGTTTGTGAGTTGAGTTGAGTTTATTTTATTGATTAGCCCTTGGGCCATATCAAGTGCAGAGTTCCAGACACAAATTATTACTAAAATTTGATAAAAACAATTTAAAATGGAATTGGATAAAATACTATTTAAAATGAAATTGGAATTAAATACAGTTTAAAATGAAATTGTAATAAAATACAATAATTTAATATATAGATAAATAAAATACAATAAAATTATATTTTTGTGTCACCCCTACAATCTACCCCAATCAGTCCCACATATGCCGATCTCAACCAAACCATTTTGCTTAAGTACTGTGCTGTGATAAATGTTATTTTCAAATTCCTTTATCTTTTCAGATAAATTTTAAAATGTGCAAATATTAGTAGTCGAATGACGGAACTAATCCTCTGTTGTAAGGAATTAAATCTTTATGAAAAAGAGTGAAAATGGTTAAGTGTTAGAGTGTTTCTACCCACACTGTTTTATGGAAGTGAGAATCTGATATGCTAAAAAATAAAATAAAAGTTGAACGTAGACATAATGGAGTACTTAGGAAGTGACTGTAGTGAAACAAGAAAACACAGGGTCAAGGGTGAATGGATGCAAATGAATGTTGATTATATATAAGTGACTAGTACAAAATAAGCAAGTTATAAAGAATGAATGAGAATCAAACCTCAAGATGATTACACGAACAAAAGATGAATGAATCAAGAGAGTCATTTAGGATGGAATTCATGAAAATTTTAAAGAACAAAAGACAATATAAAAATTATGGACATGATAGAAACTGAGATGTTTACCAGCACAGAAAAACATATCAAGAAGTATTGTAAACGGTGCCGATGTAAAATAGCTTTAGCTAGGTTTCTTTATCTTTTTGTTATTTCATCCCAGTAGTGAAATCTAAAATTTGTTACTACCGGTTCTGTGGGTGTGGCTTGGTGGTGGGGTCATGTGACTGGGTGGGCGTGCTTTTAGAAGCCTCTGATGATCAGGCAACTCAGCTGGGATCGCCAGAGGCTTTTAAAAGCATTTTTTTTTTCCTATAGCCTCTTCGGCCAAAGAAGTTAAAGAAAAAAAATGCTTTTAGAAGCCTCTGACGATCCCAGCTGAGCCGTGCGATCATCAGAGGCTTTTTTTTTTAACTTTTAAAAGCATTTTTTCGGCTGAAGAGATTGTAGGAAAAATGCTTTTAAAAGTAAAAAAAAAAACAGCCTCTGATGATCGTGCAGCTCAGCTGGGCATGAGAAGGAGGGACGCAGGGATTTTTGCTACCGGTTTTCTGAACCACCCACCGCCATTGCTACTGGATTGGGCGAGCATTTCACCCCTGTTTCATCCCTTTGATGTCTTTCTTATTATTGTTTTGTTCCCCTCTTACATTCTGTATAATATTGCTTACCAGGGGTGGGTTCTACTTACCTTTACTACCAGTATGTATTGTGCCCACACGCACGCGGTCGCTTCGCTTGCTCACACGCTCTTCTGTGCATGCACAGAAGCTTCTGCACATGCGCAGAACACCTATGATGATGTCCGGGTCAGTGGGTGGGGCCTCCCGCCGGTTTTACTACTGGTTCTCTAGAACCGATCCAAACCGGGGGCAACCACCACTGTTGCTTGCCCCAAAAATGAATACCCTGATGGGTATGTATGTACGTATGTGGAGATTTAACTCTACGTTTTTTTTTCTGGCATAGCCAGAAAACATCCAAACACTTGTTGATTTTAGATAATCTCTAAAAAAAAAAAAAAGGTTCAGCCAAATCAAGTTGTCAACTTCCATAATTTGCAGAAGTGATATCTAACTGAATACCTGGGAAAAAAAAAAAACACCAATGTTTGTGTGGGAGCACCATGCATTTTGACAATTTTTCATCACAGAGGTTGAAATGAGATAAATTAAACAGCTACCGAGACTTAAACTCAGGAGATTTTGACTGTCTACAGGAAGCAAACAAAAGGCAGAAGATTTATGAGTAAGCATGTCTTATAAATATGGGTATAATACATTGGAGACTGACTGAATGGTATGGTTTTTAATCATACAAACCTCTCACCTGGTTTCTTCCAGTAAGGAAGGCAAGACAGCCATTTCCCTATTTGATCATAACTCACATCAAAATCAGTTCAAACAAATAAATCCCACTGGGACCTTAGTTTTAAGTTCATGGAAAGAATGGGAAGTCTATGTCATTTAAAGATACGTTTACTAACAAATGGTGTCAGAAGAATTCCAAAAATGCCTTGCGTTAATTTAGGTTTTCATTAAAGCTCTTACAAATCAGTCACATTTGAAGAGCTGGGTCTTTGATACCTCACACTGATTTCCTTTTTAAAGAACATAACCAATGTATGAAAGCTGTTTACAATGATTGATCTATTGTAACAGCGAGCAAAAGGACAATAATAAAAGCTTTTATTTTAGTTCAGTGCCCCTATTATTTTGTGCAAACTATCCAGTTCGGTGGATGTAATAAGGCAAGATATTCTATTCCAAAGTACTTACAGTTGATATTCGCAAATGTTTAGATGAGATCAAATGCATTTCAAAAGCAAATGTTGCCCATGGGGATCCAGATTCTTCTCCAGAAAGAGAAAATTATTCAAGATATGACAGGCACTGGCACACTTATAGGGAAAAAAAAACCGATTTTTTCCCTCTCTTTCTGGAGAAGAGTCTGAAGAGCTGCAGGTTATCTGAGGTCGTTGCTGACCTGCTAGTCAAATTATTCATTTATTAAAATATTTATTAAATTAAAATTATGCAGAAGATGCCATTTTAGAAAGAAAACATTCATACATGTAGAATACCACACTTAGAATGCACTTAGAATAACATCTATCTATCTATCTATCTATCTATCTATCTATCTATCTATCTATCTATCTATCTTTCTAATCTATCTATCTATATCTCCCTATCTATCATCTATCTATCTATATCTATCTATCTATCTATCTATCTATCTATCTATCTATCTATCTATCTATCTATCTATATCTCTCTATCATCTCTCTCTATCTCTCTCTCTGTATCTATCTATCTATCTATCTATCTATCATCTATCTGTCTATCTATCTATCTATCTATCTATCTGTCTATCTATCTATCTATCTATCTATATCTCTCTATCTCTCTATCATCTATCTATCTCTATCTCTCTATCATCTATTTATCTATATCTATCTATTTATCTATTTATATCTCTCTATCTCTCTCTCTATCATCTCTCTATATCTCTCTATCTCTCTATCTCTCTATCATCTATCATATCTGTCTGTCTGTCTGTCTGTCTGTCTGTCTGTCTGTCTGTCTGTCTGTCTGTCTGTCTATCTATCTATCTATCTATCTATCTATCTATCCATCCAACCATCCAACCATCTATTTATCTATCTATCTTTTTAGATAGTATTTCCAGTACTATTACATATGTTTTCAAGCACTGATTCAGAATTAAAAACAAAGGTGAGTTTAGTGGCATTTCTTACACATGCACATGATTTATGCATCGTTCTCCAAAACATTTCTATTTCCCAAGAAATTGATGTCCTACAATTTCATACAGAAAAGAAAGAGATCATCCTGCCTCACCTCTCAAACAGTATCACAGAATAACAGATTGGAAGGGACCGTGGAGGTCCCCTACTTAGGCAGGAAACCCTACACCACTTCAGACAAATGGTTATCCAATCTCTTCTTTAAAACTTCCAGTGTTGGAGCATTCGCAACTTCTGGAGGCAATCTGTTCCACTGATTAATTGCTCTAACTGTCAGGAAATTTCTCCTTAATTCCACCTTTGAAGGCATATCAGCACTTCAAAGCAGGTGTCCTTGGTGCTCTCTGAGCTTGGTTGTTTTCTTGCAGTTTCTTTAATCAAACTAGGTAATATCATCAGTGCTAATAAGGAGTGGGCTTTCCTCTCAGTTTATACTGTAGTGGCTTGCCCTGTCAGTTCAAAAGCATGCAAACGCAAGTAGATAAATAGGTACCTCTTTGGTGGGAAGGTAAGAGCATTCCATGAGCCTCGGTACATATAGTCATGCTGGCCACATGACCACAGAAGGACCATGCTGGCTCCCCTGGGTAAAAAGGCGAGATTAGCACCATGCCCTAAAATCAGACATGACTGGACAGAGGAAATCTTTACCTTTTACTTCTTGATTGTTGTCCATTGAATTGAAAGTATGTGGTTAGGCAGAGTTTTATAAAATCCATAATCCTGGGTGAAAGTTTCAATGTTTATGTATTTGGTTAAGTCAGGTGTGCTGTGGAGCAACACTGTCATAAATTCTTTGGCTAATTCCAAGTCTATGGATGTGAAAAGGGCTGTGACACCAATGAGACCATGACTTCAACTCTTCATTGACTGCATCAACCAATGCACCTATTATAAACTGGTTACAGGAATCATCATACAATGAAGAACAGGATAATTATCCCTGAATCATGGCACTTCATAAGAATGGGCAATAGCCATCTATACCTCCCATATATTTTTACTCAAACAATTTCATCTCCATCAAAGTAAATGGGAAGGACAGAAAAATGCATAAGGAATGTTTAGCAGAGCACAGGTTTATATACATTTTCAGGTGAACAGTCCTGTATTATTACTTCAAATGAGATTTCAGACTAGTAGCTTTTGCTTATGAGGCAAAACAACAAATAGCACCCAAATGATAGGCTGTTCTGCTGCAAGAGCCCAAGAAAAAAGATCACACACAAACAGAAATCTAATCCAGAGTTCAATTTAGCAGTTCCATTAAATCCACTGCAGTAAGATTAGAATTCCCTCAAGTATCGGCCAAGATTAAGGTGAATCCTGAACATGAGGGCAAGGCTACTACAGATGTTGTTTACAGCACTGGAAAGCTTCAGTAAAGAGGCCTCAAGCCCAGCCCAGACAAAATATATGCATCCTTACAAATCAGTTATTAGAGATCTTATGTTTGGGTCATATTCCAAAAAGATGCTTCTAGGCACGTAAGGATAAGAATGTAGCACTTGCTGCAACTCTTTAATTTTCCAAAATTTATAGCAACTATCATGTGATTGTGAGAAAAGGCATTGCCTGTGAAACATTACAGGCAAAGAAACAGCAATCTTGGCTTAAAAAAAACAATGAACAAAAATCAGTGTTGTACCTGGGAGGAGAGCTTTTGGAAATCTTCCCCTCCTTAACTTTCTGGAACAAGTTACTTTCTTGGAGATATGAATTAATGCAACATTAAATAATATTATAGAAAGGCATTGTAGCTGCATGCAATAGATTAAGATGTAAATATCAGATATCGGGATACAGGTAAATCCAATCAAAGGATATAGTGAAAAGCTAAATGTTTTGCCTAATTTTAAGTGAAGGTAAAACTGGATGGCGTAGAATAATATAAGTTGCAGTCCTGATTCTTATCAGAAGAATCATTCTTTTATGTAAATTTCATAAACACTGATGAGCTGCAGTTTCTTTAAAAGAACTAATCATAGTTAGCTTTAATAAGGTACAATTTATAATTTGAAGTATCTTTGAAAATGCATCCATTGCATAATTCATTAATCAATGCATAATTCATTTATTTAAAGTTCAGCTTTAGGATGCACAATAATACATTTCATTTAGTGTGCATTTGGACCTTCTAAAGCAGGGGTGTCAAACTCACGTCGTCACGGTGGCATCACGTGACGTATTGGGACTTCCCCCCCTTTTGCTAAACCAGGTGTGGGCGTGGCCAGTGTGTGACGCATCTGGCCCACAGGCCACAAGTTTGACAGTCCTGTTCTAAAGGGAAGGATCTTGGATGCTGCATATTTAGCTGCTTTGACAAGGAGACTTTGCTAATGCCTATTGGAAGGAATACTTTGGCCACCTAATGAGAAGGAAGGACTCACTAGAGAAGAGCCTAATGCTGGGAAAGATTGAAGGCAAAAGAAGAAGGGGACGTCAGAGAACGAGATGGCTGGATGGAGTCACTGAAGCAGTAGGCACGAGCTTAAATGGACTCCAGAGGATGGTAGAGGACAGGAAGGCCTGGAGGAACACTGTCCATGGGGTCGCAATGGGTCGGACATGACTTTGCAACTAACAATAACAACAGCAACAATTGGAAGGAAAGTAACATCTGATGAAGCCCAGTTTTGAGGGTTTAAAATCATGACCCTGCTTTCCTTGACTGTCCTTAGATATGGGTGTGAGGCAAAAATTGGCCATCTGGAATGAAGGAATTATAATATGATTGATTGATTTTATTATATTTTTATGCCACCCTTCTCCCCTATAGGAGACTCTAGGCATCTTACAGATTATAAAAAGACCAAAAAAATATAATTAAAATATTAAAACTATGCAAATTAAAATACTAAAACTATACAAAAACTAAGACTACAAGACAGATGTCATAGGGTTGAGGTCTTCTTGCTTTGTAAACCGCCTCCAGAAGTGAGAGCCCACCTGGACCCCAAGAAAACCAGCAAAGCCAAATGTTAATACCCTTCTGGAAGGCCAAAAGGATGGGAGTGATTTTTATCTCCAATGATAAGAGTTTTCCACAGGAATGGGGCCATAGCAGAAAAGGCTCTTCTCCTTGAATCTGCCTGCTGGAATTCCTTAGCAGGGAGGGTCTGTAACTAGGTGGCTCACTGTGGCTAGGTGGCTCAGTGGCTAAGATGCTGAGCTTGTCGATCAGAAAGGTCGGCAGTTCGACAGTTCGAATCCCTAGTATAGGTCTCCTGCATGAGCAAGGGGTTGGACTAGATGACCTCCAAGGTCCCTTCCAACTCTGTTACTGTTACCTGAAAATGACTTCCACTGGCATGAGTGGGGCAGGCTAGTCCCATTGGAGATAGCTCCTCAGATGATGGGCCTATTGTTTTCCCTTTCCTCATCTGATAATTTCTGGATTAAAAAGTGAATTAGTTCATGGACTATATAGCCAGACAGAGTTCTTTAATCCTTCACATTGTTATAAATCTGGATGTGTTCACAGATTAGCCACAATAAAATGAAGATTTCCTTTAGGAAATTTCAACAGTAGGAGCAATATGTGAAGATCACAATTACATACACTTTGGAGAAAACTACAGAATAAAACTTCTGTTCTGAAATATAGGAAAGAAGTAAAGGAATGTTACAGATTAATAATAATTTAGGAATGAGGAATCTTCCACTGGATAAAATTATTAAGGACCTGAGGCAGAGGTGGGTTTCAGCAGGTTCTGACCACTTCTGGAGAACTGGTAGCAGAAATTTTGAGTAGTTTGGAGCAGGGGTGAAATGTAAAATCTGTTACTACAGGTTCTGTGGGCGTGGCTTGGGGGGGTAATGTGACTGGGTGGGCGTGGCCAACTTTTTTTAAAAAAACTTTTCAAAGCATTTTTTCTAATGCTTTGAAAAGCCTCTCTGCCGATCAGGAACTCAGCTGGGATCATCAGAGACTTTTCAAAGCATTTTTTTTACCACCTCAGAAAAAAATGCTTCAAAAAGCCTCTGATGATCCCAGCTGAGCCGCATGATCATCAGAACTTTTTTTTTTTACTTTTAAAAGCATTTTTTCATCAGAAGAGGTTGTAGAAAAAATGCTTTTAAACGTAAAAACAAAAAAGCCTCTGATGATCGTGCGGCTCAGCTGGGCATGGGGGGGGGGGGGCGCAGGGATTTTTGCTACCGGTTCTCTGAACCACCCCCCGCCATCACTACCGGATCAGGCGATCCAGTCCGAATCGGGAGCATTTCACCCCTGGTTCGGAGAACCGGTAGCAAAAATTCTAACTGACCACACCCCCATTTATTCTCTGCCTCCCAAGTCCCAACTGATCGGGAGCAAATGGGGATTTTGCAGTAGCCTTCCAATGTCACACCCACCAAGCCACGCCCACCAAGCCATGCCATGCCCACCAAGCCGCACCCACAGAACCAATAGTAACAAATATATATTCCTTCCTCCTTAATAACATAAGAAAGAAAGAAATACTCAGGAAAGAAAAAATTGTGAAGAACGGAACTGAAAAATTGAAAAGAACTGAAGAAAGCTGAAGTAACAAGACAAGCCTTTAACAGCAAAAACAGAAGATAATAAGTATGTCAAAAGAAACAGGAGCAGAAAAGTCCTTATTTACTAAAATACAATTAGTAACAATGATTGGGTCTTCTAATGAGTAGGAAAAAAACAGGTGTACTTAGAAAAAAACAGTTTTACCCTTTTAAATAATATACAAATTACATTCTGGTATATTTTGACCCAGTATTATATTTAAGTATTACTACAGTAGCCAGAAGTGAAGGAAAGAACTGGGCAGATTTAAAACAAAATTGAAAGTTGGTTTGAAGAGCAAAGGATTTTTGGGGAGGATTTCAACTTTTATTTATTGGCTACTAACTTCTGTGGACCTATTTGATTTCTATTGTCTACATTGATTCTGGCTCAGTTTCCTCTTTGTGGTAAATCATTGATCAATTCTGCTTTCAGCAGGTTTCAGCAGGTTCTGACCAGTTATGGAGAACCGGTAGTGGAAATTTTGAGTAGTTTGGAGAACCGGTAGTAAAAATTCTGACTGGCCCCGCCCCCATCTATTCTCTGCTTCCCAAGTCCCAGATGATCGGGAGGGAATGGAGATTTTGCAGTATCCTTCCCCTGCTATGCCCACTGTCACTGCATTTTTGTATTTACCAGCAGAGCTCATTATTTCTGGACGGTCAGACTTTCCGTAGCTTGCCAACTTTTGTTATCAGTAACTTATACTATGTGTATCCGCATTCCTTTCTTTCCACCTTTTCCTTTTCTTTCTTCTCTTGCCAAGAGGAGTCCGGCTACTGAGAAGTAGCCGATACGAACTTTGCAAAAATGTAACAATTAAATTTTTAGATAGTTAGATGTTTTATTTTCTTTACAATAAATATGAGTTTATTAGAAGATGTGTTCCGGTTTTATTTTATCAAAAGTATACACAAGGAAATGCCACAATCCAGGCAATTACCCCAGGAAGGTAACAGAGCTAATTACCTCTGACACCCACCAAGCTACGCCCACCAAGCCACACCCACAGAACTGGTAGTAAAAAAATTTGAAACCCACCACTGCTTACCATGTTAGGTAAACTCCACCATTTGGCTTTGTAAAGCATAGAATATACTTTAGCTGAACCTAGCCACTGCAATTCATTTAATAATGCAATATTAATTTGACTTGAAATCAGTCTTTGTGCTGGTTCTTTGTCATTCCCAAATTACTTACATAATAATTTTGTGTGTAAACTGTCAGGTTTCCTGGCATAGGAATAAAATATTGGTTCCTGAGATTTGAAATGCCTTTGAACCCCTCTCCACAAATATTATGAATATGGCTTTCAAAAATAATTCATTGCTAGTAATCATACATGCCTTTTTATTTTGACAGCCATATAGGATATATACAAATTTACATAAGATCCCAACAGAGGCCATTGTCAGTGAGTTGCAGCTCTCAGCAACAATAATCATGTTTGCAGTAGAACCTGGGCACTTGAATATTAAATAGTGATATGGGCAGGGGTGAAATGCTCCAGGTTCGGACCAGATCGCCCAATCCGGTAGCGATGGAGGCAGGTGGTTTGGAGAACCAGTAGCAAAAATCCCTGCCAGCCCCCCCCCCCATGCCCAGCTGAGCCGCGCAATCATCAGAGGCTTTTTTTTTTATTTTTAAAAGCATTTTTTCTAGAACCTCTTCGGCCAAAAAAATGCTTCTAAAAGTTTTTTTTTTAAAAAAGCCTCTGATGATCGCGCGGCTCAGCTGGGATCGTCAGAGGCTTTTAAAAGTATTTTTTCTACAGCCTCTTTGGCCAAAGAGGTTGTAAAAAAAATGCTTTTAAAAGCCTCTGATGATCCCAGCTGAACTGCCTGATCAGCAGAAGCTTTTTTTTCTTTTAAAAACATTTTTTCCACAACCTCTTCGGCCAAAGAGGTTGTAAAAAAAGTGCTTTTAAAAGCCTCTGCTGATCAGGCAACTCAGCTGGGATCGTCAGAGGCTTTTAAAAGAAAAAAAGCCTCTGCTGAACTGGCAACTCTACTGGGATCATCAGAGGCTTTTAAAAGCATTTTTTACAACTAGAAAAAATGGTTTTAAAAGTAAAAAAAAAAGTTGGCCATGCCCACCCAGTCACATTACCCCCCTCCCACCAAGCCACACCCACAGAACCGGTAGCAACAAATTTTACATATCACCACTGGATATGGGAGTCCTCTATACCAGTTGTCCCCGATCTTTTGGTACCAGGGATCAGTTTTGCCGAAGACAATTATTCCATGGGGTGGGGTGGGGAGGAGGAGCGCACAACCTAGATCCCTCACATGCGTAGTTTACAGTAGGGTTTGCGGTCCTATGAAAATCTATTGCCGGATAATCTGAAGGGAAGGCAGTGATACTAGTGGTGGGGAGTGGCTGCAAATATAGTTGAAGCTTCACTCACTCATCCGCTGCTCACCTCCATTTGTAGGACCAGATCCTAACAGGCCACAGACTGGTACCAGTCTATACCACTTTATAATATCTTGGTAAGGCCACACTTGGAATACTGCATGCAGTTTTGGTCGCCACGGTGTAAAAAAATGTGGAGACTCTAGAAAGAGTGTAGAAAAGAACAACAAAGATGATTAGGGGACCGGAGGCTAAAAATATATAAAGAGTAGTTGCTGGAATTGGCTATGTCTAGTTCAATGAAAAGAAGGACTCAGGGTGACATGATAGCAGTGTTCCAATATTTGAGGAGCTGCCACAAAGAAGAGGGAGTCAAGCTATTCTCCAAAGCACCTGAGGGCAGCACAAGAAGCAATGGATGGAAACTAATCAAGGAGAAAAGCAATCTAGAATTAAGGAGAAATTTCTTGACAGTTAGAACAATTAATCAGTGGAACAACTTGCCTCCAGTGAGCCAGGCTAGGATTCGATATTGGGATAAAACTCAAATATTAGAAATCCAAATCTTTGGTCAAGACAGAAGTGCCTCTTCCGTGCCAAGGTGCTGAGATGACAAACGGTATTTGACGTAGGTACAGAATTGTAAAACGGCAAACTGACCCTAAACAGATACATCCTGTTGTTTAATGTTTATTGCATCCCAAATGTCATGCATATCCCTGGATAAGGGGTGCTGCTTCCTTATTGCCCTTGAGGCGTCTCCTAGCCTCTTATCTCCTTTTGTTATGTCTTGAGCGCCGGAGCAGAGAACCTGAGTATGTGAGACGAAGATTGTTATTTCCTTTCCCAGAGATAGATGAAAGGGCAGCTTCTACGTGTGAAATGCATCACTCTCTGTAATAATTTTGCCTTTAAACTGTATAAATACATGGCCAGAAGAAGCCATCGGCGTTCAGACCTTTTGGACTGTTTGAACCTTGCGCAATAAACTCTTTCCTGCATTGAAGAGCTTGGCCTGGTCCGTTTTTCCTACAACACTAGAAGTTGTGAATGCTCCAACACTGGAAGTTTTTTTAAAGAGGTTGGATAACCAACCTCTTTTGTGTAGGGTTTCCTGCCTAAGCAGGGGGTTGGACTAGAAGACCTCCTAGGACCTCCCTTCCAACTCTGTTATTCTATTCTATTCTATTCTATTCTATTCTATTCTATTCTATTCTATTCTATTCTATTCTATTCTATTCTATTCTATTCTATTCTTGGCCTGGGGATTTGGGACTCCTGCTCTATACATAGTCATCTATGATAGGGAAGATAAAGGGAAGAAGTAGTATCATAAAGGTCATAAAACAGTTTGCAAGTAACAAAAATTATGTAACTTAATCAATTTACCTGATCATACCATGAAGCCAAAATAGCTTGTATTGCCCCTATCCAGATGATGTCAGGAAAAATGTTAGGCTAGTCTTCTGCCCTGGTTTTTGCTTTATTAGAAATGCAACACTCATAAATTTACATAGCATAGTCCAGGAATTATTTTGCTTTTGCTGGTTGTATAAATTGGGCCATCAACCTTTTGTAAACAACTCCTTGATATATATTTGCAAAAGTAGATCGAGTCCAAATGATATTAAGCATATGACAGAAGTGCTTGTAAAGATGCCATTATGGGGATTATTTTGCTCACATTTCCAGCCATTGTACAGGAATCCACCTTCAGTCTCATGCTTCCGCACTAGATGCTGCTAATGCTAATATTGTGTATTGATTAAACAAATGCAAATGGATTTTGACAGCAAAGGAGACCATGATTTAGCTAAATTGGCAGAGTGCATAACTCAAGATGTGTAAGAAATACTAAGTAATGTTGTATGATCTAAGTTTTCAAGGGCGCAGATGTTAAACTCCTGTTTTCTGCAATGTGGCTATTCATCAGCCAAGAAGACATTCCCATAAGCAAAATGCAACAAGCTTTTCTTTTTTCCATTAAGCCCTTTTTTTCCACTGAAGAGCCCAAGCAGGTAAAAGTTGTGTTACAGGTTTTTAGAAACCTATTCAAAAATATGAAGAATGGTTGCAGGAACTGGGTATGTCTAGTTTGATGAAAAGAAGGACTAGGGGAGACATGATAGCAGTGTTCCACTATCTCAGGGGCTGCCACAAAGAAGAGGGAGTCAAGCTATTCTCCAAGACAAGAAGCAATGGATGGAAACTAATCAAGGAGAGAAGCAACTTAGAACTGAGGAGAAATTTCCTGACAGCTGGAACAATTAATCAGTGGAACAACTTCCCTCCAAAAGTTGTGAATGCTCCAACACTGGAAGTTTTTAAGAAGATGTTGGATAACCATTTGTCTGAAGTGGTGTAGGGTTTCCTGCCTAAGCAGGGGGTTGGACTAGAAGGGCTCCAAGGTCCCTTCCAACTCTATTATTCTATTCTACTAAGAAATGGCAAAATATTAGAGATAAGTAAGAATTCCAAGTCTGGAATCCTATGGGTTATTTAATTCCTTACATTTTCCACTATAAGAAAGCTATTAACCGAGATTCACCAATATGATGATACCGTACTAGTATTCAATCAGCTGCATTGTATTTTGAGCTGGCATCAAGAGAAAATATCCTGTTTTTTCCTTAGCATGTTCAAATGTAATAGTTGCATGATTTTCCTCCCTTTTCACAATTGTGGCTTGATGTCCTAAAAGTCTTTAAAAGCCTGGCTGCTTTCCCAGGCCTTGGGGATAGGATAGTTGTGGGTCTTTTGTTGGCTGTGTTTCATGATGTATGGAGTGTGGTTTCTCTGGATGTACATTATCTTTCTTTCTTTCTTTCTTTCTTTCTTTCTTTCTTTCTTTCTTTCTTTCTTTCTTTCTTTCTTTCTTTCTTTCTTTTAACCTAATCATTTTCTATCTTTTTTAAAATGTAAGCTGCCCAGAGTTGTTTTGGAGATCAGCCAGTCTGTAAAAGGTATACTTACTGTGTTTAGTATAACTTCAGTTATAAAACCTAGTTACGCATTGAGAAATTCTCCTGCATTTTTTCCCCAACTATTTTCATTCAATTTAGTGCAGCAGAGTTTGTGTGAGCTTAGGAGAAGAGGTTTGAGAAAAATTATCATGGTGGACAATGCTATTCTTATAATTATTTAATTCAGATGAGGTCAAGATGTTTATGTGATGTTTCTGTCCATCACTCTATAGTGAGCTCTGTCATGGTCAAAAAAGTCAAAATGGCAGCCAGAATTATGCAATTGGAGCTCCGCCTCTTTGTGTGTGCATACAACATTGATGTCAGGGTTCCCAAAAACACCCCCAATGAAATAAAACTCCAAGGCAATAGATTCCTCAAAGTTCCACTTTATTAGAGATGTCATGTTGGCACATCTGGGGAAACCCGAATCTGAAAGCTTCCAGGTTTTCCCCACCTAGCTGAAAGTTTACAACTCTGCTCCTCACCCACAAGTTCATCACATGGTCCAATCCATTCTTCAGACTCAACTGGAGACAATCCCAGTCACCTCCCATTCAGGTGCAGCCAAATGTGCTTGACTCCCAGAGCAAGGAATGTTGTTATGGCTATTCTTCCATCGCTCCAACAAACCCCCACCCCCCAATTTCCCAGGCTAAAATATGTGTCAGTCAGGAAGCTAAAAAAAAAAAAAAGGCTTCCAAAATTGACAATTGACTTACACACAAAAGGAATGGAACAACAATTGTAGGGTTGTGACTACCATCTTCACTTTTTTTATATATCCTTTCAGATATTGGACAGCCATTTGTCTGGAATGGTACAGGGTCTCCTACTTGGTCAAGGGGTTGAATTAGAAGACCTCCAAAGTCCTTTCCAACTCTGTTATTCTGTATTCAGATTACACAGGTCTGCAATCCCTTCCATTGGATGAATAAAGAAGACATTACCAGTGGGCCTTTTCAGTAACTATTCTACTACCCTGTTTTCCCAAAAATAAGACCCAACCAGAAAATAAGCCCTAGCATGATTTTTCACGATGCTCATAATATAAGCCCTACCCCAAGAAATAAGCCTGAGTTAAGATCGTCAACCAGACGGAGGTATTTAGTATTATATTTCCTCCAGAGTAAGACCTAACTGGAAAATAAGCCATAATGCATCTTTTGGAGCAAAAATTAATATAAAGCCCAGTTTTATTTTGGGGAAAACACGGTATCATAGGTTAGAGAGAATTCTACCTTTAAGAAATCATTATCCTCTTATCTTGCCTATGAATTTGATGGACAATTTCAAATTTTCATTTGTGCTTATAGATAATCCTTCAGTTATGACCATTAATTTCATGACCATTTGAAGTTACAATCTACAAACCAAAACTACTTATGACCCAATTTTGAAATTCCAATGGCTTTACATACAGAGTCCAGGACAACTTTCCATGGCCAACTCACTGCAACCAACTCAGTATACAACTCTCAGCCTAGGACCAGACATACATAACATCGATGAAACGGTGGAATAGGATCATTAAAGAAAGAATGTAAAAGGAGGGGTAAAATGAATTGGGAATTACAAAAATTAAAATGATCTTTTAATTATTTTAAATAATTAAATTGAATTGTGGAATTGTCCCATGGCACGTTGTCCCACAATGAGTTGTCCATGGTGAGTTGTCCTGTGGTGAACTGACCATGGCAAATTGGCAGCAGCAAGTTGGCCATGGTCAGTTGCCCCATTTTTTTTTGTCCCATGGTCACATAATTGCAATTTGGGCACTGGTAACCTGCTCACCTTTACAGCTGTTTGCAGTGTCACCTGGTCACATGACTGTTTTTTTTTTAATGGTTTTTGCCTATTTTTGCTATTTACTTTCAGTTACCAGCAAAAAAATCTAAAATAGATTTGCTTAAGGAGAGCAATGTTCGCTTAACGATTGCTGCAAAAAATACCCAAAATTTAACACCAGTCATGTGATGCCTCAACCTATCTCTGTCTTACACACTGGCAAAAAAAATCAGAACATAAAATACAAGCTAGATGGACATGACCTTGTAGATGACCCTCACTCTGTCAAGGACCTTGGAGTATTCATTTCTAAAGTTCTAAGTCCCAGCGCCCACTGTAACAACATTGCCAAAAAAGGCATTAAGAGTTGTTAACCTAATCTTGCGTAGCTTCTTCTCTGGTAATATTGGTAATTATTCTCTGGTAATAATATACTACTAACTAGATCATACAAAACATTTGCTAGACCAATTCTTGAATACAGCTCATCTGTCTGGAATGCATATCAGACATTAATGCAATTGAAAGAGTCCAGAGATATTTCACCAGAAGAGTCCTCCACTCCTCTGCTCACAATAGAATACCTTATACCACCAGACTTGAAATTTTGGGCTTAGACAACTTAGAACTACGCCGCCTTCGGTTTGACCTAAGTGTAGTACATAAAATTATCTGCTAAAATGTCCTACCTGTCAATGACTACTTCAGCTTCAACCACAACAATACATGAGAACACAATAGATACAAACTTAAAGTAAACTGCTCCAAACTCGATTGCAGAAAATATGGTCAATGCCTGGAATGCAATACCTGACTCTGTAGTTTCTTCCCCAAACCCACAAAACTTTAACCTTAGACTGACTACTGTTGACCTCACCCCATTCCTAAGAGATCTGTAAGGGGTGTGCATAAGCGCACCAACGTGCCTACCGTCCCTGTCCTAATGTCCCTTTTTATTTGTATCCATTTCATGTATTCATAATCATGTTTATACTTTTATCTGTTATCTTATATATGCTTGACAAACAAACAAACAAACAAAACAATCACAGCAACTTATGACTCCTAATTTTGTGCTCAGTTAGGGTTGCAAGTCAAGGCCTACCTGTAGCTGTTGGAGAAAAACTAAATTAAAACAAACTCAAGTAGGAATGGATTGGTATATATCAGCCTAGTTAGAGAATGCGTGCTTCATACACCAATGGTCCTACTCAGCAAAAAAGCAGTATTGATTCTGCCCTTGACTGTCTGATCTGATACAACAATATATATCTGAATGCAAGTCAATAGCATTATCAAATTAATCTGCCTTTGTCAGGCACATTAGTACTTAGTTTATTGTGAATCATTACCCACTGTCAAATATGGGACAATAAAAAATGAGAACATATGAATGCAGCAGGCTTGCTTCAAATTCTATTAATTTCTCTAATGTGTAGAATTTATTCCAAGGAGTAAGCTTCCAAGTATAAAAGATCAGTGCTAATCATTTACTGCACTAATGATAAAATGGAACTGGATCTGTTTGAGTGTAAAAAAAAATATGTCATAAATGAGGAAGAAACTATGGTGTGTTAGTTCATTTCTGTAAAACAAACTGCAGATAAATAGGCTGACACAAATGCACATACACAAAAGGGATCTTGGGTGTTGCTGCTTGAGAAGCTTCAACGTGTTTAAAAGAAATAATCACCGCTTTGTTCTCTCATTTTTCTTTCTCAGCTGATATGACAGACACCCACACGTCTAAGAAGGTTCTCTTGAAAAAAGTAAAGACAGTGAGAAAGAACTGGCTTTTTTAACCATTATTTTTTAAGTGAGAATCATTTTTATTGATCCCATAAATATACCAGCGCAACACACAGAGAGTAATTTTTCAAGCCATCACTGATTACTTCACACAATACCTCCAGGTCTTGCCAAATGGCTAGGAGTACATGGATCTCTGCTGGATTTGTCAGACAAACTGTGGTCGTAGATTGGTATAAAATATATAGAATTACATCCGTTTGAAAAATAAGGATTTAAGATACAGATGAATATGTTAATAACATGATTATAGGTTTTATTAACGTAGAATTCTAAAATTTTGAAATAATAAGATCTAAATGTAAGAAGAAGCCTTCATCTTGCAATGGATAAACACTGGAGAAGGAGGAGGAGGAGGAGGAGGAGGAGGAGGAGGAGGAGGAGGAGGAGGAGGAGGAGGAGGAGAAGAAGAAGAAGAAGAAGAAGAAGAAGAAGAAGAAGAAGAAGAAGAAGAAGAAGAAGAAGAAGAAGAAGAAGAAGAAGAAGAAGAAGAACTGTATTCACTATTATTAATAAAACTATGTAATTAGTTATCAAATTTATATGATGCCCATCTGGCTATCTGGGTGGCTTACAATGCAATAAAATATAAATATAAGAACAATTGTGAATATAGCTTAAAGATTACAAGAATGAAATACAGACTAAACACCAAGGACTTGAGTGGAATGGAAGTGGTGCTTTCCATGTCACATACCAACCACCACCAACCTGCGGTGCCTCCATTGGGGACCCAAGCCAAGTTTTAAGGCCTTTGCAGAATGGCAGAATGGTGGGGCTGTATTTTACCTCCAGCTGCAAGATATTCCAAAGGGTGAGGGCCATAGCAGAAAAGACCCCTCTCTAGGCAAAAATCCTTGACTGTTGGCATCTGCAATGGGCTTCCTCTGCCAGAACAAATATGGCAGGCCAATCCCATTGGGTCAAGACAATTCCTCAGATATCCTGGATCCATGCCAGAAAAGACTTTAAAGGTGCTAACCAACACCTTGAATTGTACCGAGAAGCAGATCAGTAACCTATAAACTATAAACTATCACTCTGCTAAACAAATAATTCCCTCAACACTGTGAAACTATTCACTAAGTTTGCATTACTATTACTAAAGGCTTCTCATCATTCCTATCACCCATCTCCTCCCACTTATGACTGTATGACTGTAACTTGTTGCTGTATCCTTACGATTTATATTGTTTCCTATTACCGTGTTTCCCCCAAAAATAAGACATGTCTTGAAAATAAGGCCAATTGGGCTTTTCAGGACATGTGATAATATAAGCCACCCCCGCAAAATAAGCCCCCCCCACCAACTACGCTATTGAGAGGGGTGGCAGGTGGGGCGGGCAAGAAATGGGGCGCGCGTCTTACTTTTCCAGCACTGTCACATTCCTCGCCATTCTGTGCAGGGATACACATTGTAAAAAAACCTTTCTCGCGGATACAGCCAAACTCCTTGAACTCGCGAGAAAGGTTTTTTTACAACGTTGTCTCCCTGGACAGAATGGCGAGGAACGCGACAGTGCTGGAAAAGTAAGACACATGCCCTGCTTCTCGTCCGCCCCACCTGCCACCCCTCTGAATAAGGAGACGGTGGGGAAGGGAAGCAGCCAGGCTGCTATTGCCATTGGGGTGGGACGGGACGTGTTGGGCCACGAGATGTGCATCTTACCTTTCCAGCACCATCACGTTCCTCGCCTTTCTGTCTAGGGAGACACATTGTAGAAAAAGCTTTCTCACGAGTTCAGCCAAACTCCTTGAACTTGCAAGAAAGTTTTCTACAAACTTTCTGGACAGAAGGGTGAGGAACGTGATGGTGCTGGAAAGGTAAGATGCGCGTCTTGCAGCCCAACGTGTCCCACGCCAATGGCAACAGCAGCTTGGCTGCTTCCCTTCCCCACCATCTCTTTATTCAGAGGGGTGGCAGGTGGGGCGGGCGAGAAGCGAGATTTCATGAGATAAAGAATTCATCAGTAAAGAGATTATAAAGTATTACAATTTTTTTTTTTAATTTGATTTATATGCCGCCCTTCTCCGAAGACTCAGGGCGGCTTACAATGTGCTCAGCAATAGCCTTCATCCTTTTTGTATATTTATACAAAGTCAGATTATTGCCCCCACAAACTGGGTCCTCATTTCACCTACCTTAGAAAGGATGGAAGGCTGAGTCAACCTTGAGCCTTGGCGAGATTCGAACCCTGCAGTAATTGCAGGCAGCTGTGTTAATTACAGGGTGCATTAAACCACTGTACTACCAAAGCTCTTAATTACAATTAAGGTATAAAATAACAGATTAGTATCAATGCTACATGGTTTACTAATACAAAACTGTAAAATATTAACAATAAGGGCTCAAAATAGGAATGGCTATACTAATATTAAGGCCATAAAGTTTGTGATGTATCTACACAATGTAAAAATGAAGTAGGAAAAATGAATAGAAAAAAAGCAAAGAGAGAGAGAGAGAGAGAGAGAGCGAGAGAGAGAGAGAGAAAAAAAAATAATCAGCAGATAAAACAATTTAAATTATAACGTGTAATAAACTAAGAGTTTACAGTACTAACGTTAAACTTTAGATTCAGTTTATTTAATACAATAAGATATGGAAAGGAAAAAATGCATAACTATTCTGGTCCAGTGGTCAAGGCACCAGGAGAGAGGGAGTTCTAGTCCTGCCTTAGTCATAAAAGCCAGCTGGGTGACTTTGGGCCAGTCACTCTCTCTCTCTCTCACTCCAACTCATTTCACAGGGTTGTTGTTGGGGGGGGGGAGAAAGAGGAAGGAGTATAAGGTATGTTCACCATCTTGAATTGTTTGTAAAAACAATAAAGGAGAGATTAAAAAATCTAAATTAACAGACTCAAAGAAGTATTCAAGGTTGGAATGTGTCGAATGATCTTTATTATGGTCATAGACTAGTATGAGATATATAGAATTACCACCATTCAAAGGATAAGGTGCACCTGTAGGCTTAGATTTAGCTTTGCCATCTACGAGTTAAATCTAAACCTACAGGTCCAGCTTTATAGTACCTGTGATACCATTTGCTTCCTAATAGCTGCAATCCCAGAGACAAACGTTGCTATCTTACAAGTAGTGTCTGGATTTAAATCCGATTTTTTAAAAAAGGTTGACATAAAAGATGGCTTACCTTAGTATTTCTTTAAAACAGGTGTTCTGAGAAAATGTCAGCAGTCCCTGGAGAAATAATACAAGTGACACTTGCTCAGCAGATTCACAAAGGGATGAACATAGGTGTTTGTCATATGAGACATCAGCAAATCTACCTTGCATAATTGCAGAAGATCAGGCATTTCCTACTGGCCAGTGCCTTGAGGAACGATTCTTAAAAATAGAAAGTGGGGTGAAATGTTTACTTGGATTTTTGACGGCACAGCAACAGGTAATTCTGCTAAGGTCATCTTGTTTGCTGTTTGTTTTTAATAATTTATTTTTTATTTTTCAAAATACAAACGTTCCATCTTTCCTTAAACAGTATGTCGTCTGGGTTCAAATCAGGGTAGATAAAAATCAATGACTTTTTTTTATTTAAATCGGATTTTTTTTTTAATTTAAATTGGATTTATTTGATTTTTATCGAATTTATTTTAATAAAAAACTTTTGGGGTAAAAATCTATCGTAAGGTAGTTTTCTATTTAAGATACATAAATAATTTAGTTTATTCAGCATGAAATGGAGCTTAGTTATGTAGCATGAGGCTGTATATTCTGCAACACTGGGACTATCGGTGAGTCAACAGTGGGTCAAAGGAGTAGCAGAGATGACAGTTGCTCTTTAAAAATTACGATTTAAATCGAGTTGATTTAAATCAAGCCTTTTTACTAGTGATTTAAATCATGATTTAAATTGTGATTTAAATCAACTCGATTTAAATCAAATCCACCCTGGTTCAAATATCTCTGAATGCCATCCTTCAACATTTACAATATCATTCACTTAATATAATTCTCTCATCTTAAAATTATAATATATTAAACAGTTAAACATTATAAGCCTATTCGTTTTTCCTCTTAATGTTTCTGCTAGTGAAAATACAATAATATTACACATAATTATCCTCCTCATCCTAATACTAACAATTATCATCTTATTTATATCTCTATCTTAACATATTTTCTTTTCTTCTTTAATCTTCTTCTTTTTTTTCCACTTTCCCTTTTTACTCTCTAGCCATTGATAAAATACTTCCCATATAATGTAATATTCAGTTTGTTCTTTCTCTTTAATTGCTAATGTTAATCTGTTCATTTCTGCACAATTCTGTCATCTTGTTGACCAGTAGGTTGAATGTGTAGCCCAGCCTTGTCTATGCAGGGTATCCTCACAGGGTTGAGGTTCAGCTAAAACTAAAATAATAAAACACAGAATTAAAATTGGATCGGAACAGTTAAAATAAAGTACGGATGAACATGAGTGGTAGAAAAGAGATCTTGATTCCATTTCCTGAAAGAATAAAATGTGGGGCTGAGAACAATTTCTGAGGTAACATCTCCATGGTTCCTGCCCCAGGAAACAAAAAGAGATCTTAAAGTACCTCTTCTACTGAATCTAATATTCAGACAGGTTCATTCTCATCAAAGGCCCTCTTCAAACTGTGACTAAATTTGGATCATTAGAAAAGAAGCAAGTATTTTCGTAGACTTTTATAAGAAACTTTAAATTGTAAAACTAAATGTCAACGCAAAGGAATAAAGGGTTATTTCTTTACATAATCAGATTGAAACAATCACTGAAGGAACAAAGTCTGAAGAAAACACACTATTAGAAGTAAGAACTTTGAACAATTTATCAGGATGCAGATGAAACCCTGAATGACGCTTTAAAGTTACTCTTTAAAACTATCATTCAAACTATCATTAATTTAGACAGGTAGTCCTTGACGTACAACATTTGTTTAGTGATGGTTCAAAGTTACAATGGTATTTTTTTAAAAAAATGACTTACAGTCAGTACTCACACTTATAACTTATGCATGATCACGTGATCAAAACCCTGGAAACTCAAGTGCTTGGCATTTGGCATTTGATCGCTATTCACGACATTCCCAGCCAGTTTCTGACAAGCAAAGTCAATGGGGGAAGCCAAATTTATTTAATGATCATGTGATTCACTTAACTGAGTAACTCACTTAACAACAATGGCAGAAAAGATTGCAAAATGAGGCATGACTCACTTAACAATGGCTTTGTTAACAATGTAAATTCTGGTCCCAACTGTGGTCATAAATCAAGGACTACCTGTGCACATTGTGAACAAGTTTTCTTTTAAGTATAAATATAATAATATAGGATTGTCATTGAAATAACTGTTGAGCTCAAAAGAAAAATCAGTTGTTCTGATTCTGACTAATCTTCATGGATTCTGATTAACACAAGCAACTCTTCATATCTGCTAAATAACTGGAGTTGGAATACTTATCAGTATTAATTGATACTGATTATCAGTATTAATTGAAAACTAAATAATTTACCTACCACTGTATACATTTTAAATTATTTCATATCAAAATATAAAACTCCTGATAAATTCTACAGTATTATATATATCCTTACTCTACCAGATCTATGAATGGAAAAGAATCAATAGAAATCCCTGGCCGCTTCTCTATCCCCCACCATCGCCCTTACCTTCTCAGGCCAGGCGAGGAGTGACTGGGAGGGGAGGGTGAGGGGTGGGGCCAGCCAGTGGTGGGATCACCTGACAGGGAGCAACAGCAGAGGGCCCAAAGAGCCGCATGCGGCTCCAGAGCTGCAGGTTGCTGACTCCTGGAGTAGTATTGCTTAACAAAACTGCCTTTATCACTTTGACTTGCATTATGTCTTTTGACTTGTGTTTTCTTGAGACTCATAAACTGAAAGTGATATCTGAGAAGTATCCCTGATGGTGGAATGGACAACTTAGTGTGTATATATAAAAATGAGAATTTCTTTTTTTTTTTAATTGTAAAAGTTTTACAATTACATTTTCACCCCATTTTCACCCCCCTAACCCACCCCAAACTCCCCAACCCACCCTCCCTAACCCCCCTAACCCTCCCCTCCCCCCCGGACTTCCATAGAATATGCCCCATCATTATCCCCTTTATATAAAAACCTTGAACCCCCCCAACCCCCATATCATTTTTCATCTTCACATAGTTCAAATATTTCTATCTTAATATAATATAATACTATCAATAAAAAGCTATTTGATACTTCCTAGTTTGATATTTGTTCTGCACATAATCTATCCACTTTTTCCATTCACATTCATAAGTCTCTTGTGAGCGATCTTTTAAGTATGCTGAAATCTTCGCCATCTCAGTGAAACTGGCCATCTTCAAAGTCCATTCTTCTACAGTGGGCAAAGCTTCATTTTTCCAATATTTACCTATCAACAATCTCGTTGCTGTAATCATATACAAAATCAACTTTGTTTCATCCACTGTAAAACCCTTAACTATACCCAATAAGAACAATTGTGGAGAATCAGCAATTTACCAAGAGCAAAAGGCACAGATTATTATTAATGGAAGTTTGACATCAGAGTTTAATATTGAAAAAGGGACCAGACAAGGCTGTCCGTTATCCCCATTGTTATTTATTTTAACACTAGAAGTCTTGTTGAATACAATACGGGATTCGAATAACTTGAAAGGTATAGTGATAAGGCAAGAGGATTACAGAATAAGGGCATTTGCAGATGATCTGGTTGTTACCCTAACACAGCCGTTGGAATCAATAATCCAGATGAAAGACATTATACAAGATTATGGTACAGTATCAGGTTTTAGATTGAATCAGAAAAAAACCAAGATGATAGTTAAAAATATGACACAAGATCGACGACATAAACTTGAAAATAAGGCAGGTTTTGAGATCGTATCAAAGGTTAAATATCTAGGAGTTCAGGTTGCAGAATCAAATATTAAATTGTTTCAAAATAACTACGAAGTACTGTGGCAAGTTGTACAGAAAGATATGGAGATGTGGAAAAAACTGCAGCTGTCCTTACTTGGGAGAATAGCAGCAGTTAAGATGAACATTTTGCCAAGATTTCTTTTTTTGTTTCAAATGATTCCGGTGCTTAAAAGTGATAAACAACTGAAAGTCTGGCAAACTGGAGTGAATAAGTTTGTCTGGAACGAGAAAAAACCGAGAGTGAAATTGAAAATTATGCAAGATGTTCCAGAAAGGGGAGGTCTTAAACTTCCAAACCTACAGTTATATTATGAAGCAGCAGCTTTGACTCAAGCAAGCGATTGGTTTGGAAGGAAAAAGACTGGAATACTGAATATAGAAAGTTTTGACCTGGAATTTGGATGGCATGCTTATTTATTTTATGACAACAAAGTGGATAAAGTATTCAAAAGCCATATACTTAGAGACTCTTTGATGAGAGTTTGGAAGAAGCACCGATTCAAATGGGATTATAAAATACCGCTATGGCTGGATCTTGGTCATATTATGTGGAATACAAATATAATGTCACTCGGGGGGGTTTTATACAAAGAGGTTCTTTTTACAGATGCGGGCAGATGGCAGTTGAAGACATTACAGACACTGTTGGACGAAGGGATTAATTTAACTTGGTTTCAATATAATCAACTACAATTGAGATGGAAAGAGGACCAAAAAATTGGTATTATGCTGCATGAGGAAGAACTGGTTAGACATATAAAAGAGAAAGGTCCAATGCATATTAAAAGGCTTTATAATGTTTTGTTAGAAAGGGATTCAGAAACTGAATTAGTTAAAGATTGTATGATTAAGTGGGCACAAAATTTTGAAGAACCAGTGATGTTGGAAACATGGGAAAAAATTTGGGTTCAGAATGTTAAATTTACACAGTCGCAGAATTTGAGGGAAAACTTTTACAAAATGTTTTATAGATGGCATTTAGATCCTAAGAAATTGTCGTGTATGTACCCTAATGTTAAGCCAAAATGTTGGAGGTGTGATTGTACAGATGCTACATATTATCATATTTGGTGGACCTGTAAGAAAGTTAAGGCTTTTTGGATAAAAATCTGGTGGGTTATGCAGAATGTTTTAAAGAAAAATGAGAATTTCAATCAGTGCCAAGAAAATTATTTCTGTCTTCAAAATATTGACATCTAAGTTACAGCAATTTCAACGTCATGATTTCTAGGACAGGTGACAATAAGTACTTGAGCTCTCTAAGAAGTTTTCTTGGATGTTGACTGGAAAACATATTGGAAGCCACAAATGCCTGTTTTGCTAGTGATTACTACCAAAAGTAGTAGGCATGACTCTCCATGATAATGTCTTGTCATGTTGGCTTTAAGTGAAACCAGTGTCACTTGCATTAGAGAAAACCAGAGGGAAGCTTGGTGTCAGCAGTACCAAAATGGGCATTTAGGGCAAATTCTTCAATGGATCACTTTTAACATGCCTCTTTTATTGCTACTAGTATACATGAACATATCAAAACTCAAATCGTGCAATATACTATTTTATTTATTCATTCATTCATTCATTCATTCATTTATTTATTCATTTATTTATTTATTTATTTTTATTATTTATTTATTTATTTATTTATTTATTTATTTATCAACAAGTACGAAGAAACAAGTAACAGTAGAGACATAGACATGGACACATGAAAAAAAATTGGCACAAATAAAAGGATATAAATAAACAAAACATAGCCATAAACACATAGAATGATTACATATAAATGGGGACAGTAGGACAGGGACGGAAGGCACGCTGGTGCACTTATACACGCCCCCTTAGGACCTCTTAAGAAACATGAAAGGTCCACGGTAGACAGTTTAAGGTAAAAGATATGGAGATTAGCGAAACTAATAACAGGATCAGGTAGAGTGTTCCAGACATTTACTACTCTATTGCAGAAGTCATATTTCCTACAATCAAGATTAGAGCGAATTATGTTGAGTTTGAATCTATTGATAGCCCTTGTGTTAGTACGGTTGAAATTAAAGTATTCATTTACAGGTAGGACATTTTGGTAAATAATCTTATGAACTAAGCATAGGTCGGAATGTAGACGGCGTAGTTCGAGGCTATCCAGACCTAAAATTTCAAGCCTGGTGGTATAGAGAATTTTATTTCGAGCAGAAGATTTGAGTACTCATCTAGTAAAATATCTCTGGACCCTCTCTAATGTATTGATGTCTGAAATACAGTGAGGGTTCCAGGCAGGTGAACAGTATTCAAGTATAGGTCTGGCAAAGGTTTTATTACTTATTTTGCACAAGTAATCCTATGTATTTCTGTGCAGGAAAAACCGGGACCTAATTTGATAATGATTAAGTTACTTTTCAATGAATTCAGTAGATCAACTCTGAGCTTAGCTCTGGATCTAGTCTAGTGTTTTGGAGTATACATTCATTTGCTTTCCTTTGACACAGAATGTTTCACTGCACCATGATTTATAGTTGGTTAAGTTGTTATGGGCAAGATAAAATTATTTTCTAGATCCTGAAGGAGCCCAGGATGCATCAGCTGGTCTCTCTTGATCTATGTAAAGACCTTTCTGTACGAGACCCTTGGGACAATGTATATCTCAAGCAAAACACCATTATTTGTCATCTTCTTTTAAACCTGTCTTAAGGAGCATTAGGAGTCCAATGCTTTCTACTAAGGTCTTCTGTTCTATGAAGTATTAATTAAAGGATAGCTGAAGATGATATTAATATTGTACTCAATATTTTCTCAAAGGAAGTGTACTCACATGTAGGCAACTATACCTATTCTGAAAAGTGTAATTTATTTGATCTTAATTCAACTCATTCCCTAAGGGGGGTAAAAAGCATATAATGGGGATTAGGAGTTAAATTTAACCCTGATCTTTCATGGATTGTAAGTGACCTGAGAAAGTTAAAAATGCATACAAATTCACAATGAAATTCTATATATTTAAATTGTGAATTGCTAAATAACCTCAGGAGTTAGAACTAAACAGTTGATCTAGTAATGTTAATTGATAATGCTATTTTATTTCTTTATTTTTTATTATTTTCACAAAAAAAAATATACATTTGAACATTTTCTTTAAATGAGCCCCTATTTAAAATTAAATTGACATTTTTTCTTTTTTAAAAAAAGATTTAATTTATCTAAACCTTACAGTGCAGTTTCCAGTTTTTATTGTATAAATACCACTGCACTTAGTTATTCTCTGTATTCTATAAAGTATTATTTATATTTTGCACTGGCTCCCAGTGGTCTTCCGGGTGCGATTCAAGGTGTTGGTCACCACCTTTAAAGCGCTCCATGGCATAGGACCCGGGTACCTTTGAGACCAACTTCTGCCACGAACAGCCTCCCACCAGCCAGTTTGCTCCCACAGAGAGGGTCTCCTCAGGGTGCCATCAGCCAAGTTATGTCGGCTGGCGACACCCAGGGGGAGGGCCAGGGCCGGATTTAGATGAAAAGAGGCCCTAGGCTATTCCACTTATGAGGCCCTTTCACCTATAGTGAAAGTGTAATTTTAATTTTGCTAACAATTTGAATGTAGGCCCCTCTTGATCTTGAGGCCCTAGGCTGAAGCCTAGTTAGCCTATAGGAAAATCCGGCCCTGGGGAGGGCCTTCTCTGTGGGAGCCCCTGCCCTGTGGAATGAACTGCCCCCGGAAATGCGTAAGATCTCCGACCTCCGTGCATTTCGGTGTGCCCTCAAGACCTTGTTGTTCTGCCAAGCCGGGCTATCAATTTAATGATTTTTAAATTGGGTGTTTTAAATTTTTGGGGTTTTAAATCTGAGCTGAAATTATGTAATAATTTTAATTATTTTTAATTGATGTTTGTCTTTGTGTTTTTAATAGGCTGTACACCGCCCTGAGTCCTTCGGGAGAAGGGCAGTATAGAAATAAAATTATTTATTTATTTATTTATTTATTTATTTATTTATTTATTTATTTATTTATTTATTTATTATAATTGAATGAAACAACTTGGAAAAAATATTTTGCACAAGACTTCATTATATAATAAACCACAAAAGAGATGTGCCAATTCCCATACTGATCACTGACTCAGTACAAAGTCGATATTCCAAACCAACAATTTCAATATATAGGCATTATTGTATTTCATTTTATTGCTCTTTGCAAATATTGCCATTTTTTTTACAACACTGTCCAATATAGCAAAAAATATTATGACTCGCTGAAGGCTCAGATGATGATTAGCATGTTTTAGCAATAAAGTTTTTTTTTTAATTAAGGTACATACTTTGGGGTTGTTTAAGACATAAATGGTATTGCACACTTAACAGACTATAGTATAGTGTAAACATAACTTTTATATGCACTGGGAAACCAACAAATTTGTGTAACTTGCTTTATTGCAGTATTTGCTCTATTGCCGTGGCTTGGAACGAAACTAGCACTAACTTCGAGATATACCCTGTTAAGGATATTGTTGTGTTACCAACCAGCAGAGTGTAGAACACAGAGAAACGTTGCTGAGAGCAATGAATAAGAGATGTGCAAACTGGTTTATCAAAAGTTTACTTATAGTGAAAAAACAATCTCATAGTCTTTAAATCAATCCAAGTCTTTGCCAGTTAAATCAGTCCAGTGATACAAAAACTCTTCTTACCACACAAACAGTAGTTGGTTAGAATAACAAGTTCACTCTGGTTCACAAACCATGATGGCAGCAAATCCATCCACCGATGATAGCACAACGGTAGCAACTCCACACACTATGGTAGCATATCATCAACTGAATACGTTACAGTACCTTTCTTAAATATGTTTACAACTAGTGATTATCTAATTACAGCATGACTCAGCATTACAATGAATCAGCAGGAAAACTTTAAAGTCACACAATACATATTCATATTAAAGTCACAGAACACATATATTGCCTGGACAACCTGTTAGGCTCAAACCATATCCTAACATAACCACATAGATATTTCAAATTCT
This sequence comes from Pituophis catenifer annectens, assembly GCF_029215685.1. Taxonomy (NCBI): domain Eukaryota; kingdom Metazoa; phylum Chordata; class Lepidosauria; order Squamata; family Colubridae; genus Pituophis; species Pituophis catenifer. The sequence goes on along the minus strand of NW_027256884.1, from coordinate 114,056,292 downwards.
TTATCTGAATTTCAGAATTGCAAATGCAATTATTTTATTTTTGAAGCAATACAAATACATAAGGAATTATGTTTCTACATATTTTTGTCTACTTTTACATTTTCTATGATGTATTATAGGTTACCCAAGTACTCAGAATAATAAGTTGTTTCAATTCAAGTTGCAGTTCTTCTCTATCAGTTGTGTTTCTGATAATTTCATGTCCCATGTTCTCAAAAGTTTCAATCGAATTTTAGTGCCTTTTTAATGGATGCTCATGTGCACCTGTGGCCATCCATAAATCTTTCTCACTCCCCCCCAAACAGCAAGATGTAATTACAGTTTTGATGATATCAACAATTGTACGGAGGGAACTGAGAAATGAGTGATTTATCAGCGTTCCAAAGATTGCCATTTTTTCCTGATAAACTCTTGCCATATAAAAATGTAATTTTGTATAAAAATATTAAACATAGATAAATAATCTTCTGTACTCTCAGTATGTATATGTGCATGTATGTGCATATGTGTGTGTAGTGTTTGTATGTATGTAGTTGTGACTGTGTCTGTATATACACAAACAGACACAATTCCATACTCTATAGATTATCCACATTATGTATGTATGTATGTATGTATGTATGTATGTATGTATGTATGTATGTATGTGGGGGTTTTTTCTGTCATGGAGTTTGTGTATTAAAAAAAAGTTAATTTTTTTTTCTTTTGGTTTTGCAATAATAAAAGTATATATTAAAAGAATGATGCTTCATACCTGAACATTAGTAATGGAACTCTCAGCTCCTTGTCCCACACAGCATGGAGACAGCAATTAAACACAGCTGGACACATCAATCGTAAGGTGAATTCTGGTTTAATGCTTTCGTCAGATACGAGACAATGCCAAGCGACAAAAGTCTTTCACGAGCATCCGCCTCGTAGCACTTTATATCTCTGCGCCCCACCCCTTTCGTAATGAACGGGCGTTTTCCATTAGCTGCGCCGGCGTAGTTCGTGACCGTGTTTCCAGCGTTCTCCTAGCTTTCGCGTTATCCTAGTTATCCTAGCCCAATGCCCTTCTACCCCCTCGCGTGTCGCCTGCACCCCGTGCCACCTCCACCGTTCCAACATCTGGCTGATTCATCATGGGATTCTGTGAGTTGTATCCGCCACCGGTCCTCCACCGTTCCTCCTTCCCGTCCCGTCCGTATGCCGAGCACGCCGGGCTCAACAGGAACATCATCCTCACCTCACCTGAAAGAAATAGGCTAATTTAAGGGATGAAGGCTAACTATATGGTATGCACACCTGTGCTCTCCTTTACCTTTACCTTGTTGATACACCTGCATTCTTCTTCAATAAAAGGTGGTATAGAGGGAGCTAACTCTTCCTGCCTCTTCTCTTGTGTATGCTTCCATCACCTCTCCCTGCCTAATTGTCTCAGTTTCAGCCCTTAGGAGTGAAATGTTGCACACAAAAAATTGTGCAGTGTTTTACTAGGTATTTCCTAATTCTGAGATAGCACCTCTGCAGAAAAGTCACTGAGAAATTAAACATGTTCCAATTCTAAATCCATTTTAAAATTTACTAATTAATAATCAAATTGGAAGAAATAATTTCAGGATACAATTGGCCAGATAATTTTTAAGTGTCTTACCAAACATAGTCACCCATCTATCATCTATCTATCTATCTATCTATCTATCTATCTATCTATCTATCTATCCATCCATCCATCCATCCATCCATCCATCTATCTATCTATCCAGGGGTTGGCTGCTGGGGTTCACAGGGGTTCAGGAGAACAGCTAAGATTCTGTGCAGTCCAGAGAACCCCCAAATCCCACTCCTGGCTGGCCCTTCCCACCCCACCCCTCCCAGGAGTCCCCATGCGTCCTGTTTTGGATGCAGGTAAATGCAGGTACACACAGAGACTTGGGGAGGGCAAAAAACAGGCCTACCAGAAGTTCATTTCTGGCCTCCAAAGGGTTTCTGGAGCCTGAGGAGGCCGTTTTTGCCCTCCCGGAGGCTCAAGAAAAGCCTTCAGAGTCCGGGGAAAGCAAAAATGCCCCACCGCCATGGTGCAGGAGGCCGATTAGGCCACGCCCACCATGGCCATGCCCACCCAGCAACTGGGCAGAGAACCCCTTGCTAAAATTTTTGGAGCCCCCCCTCTCTCTATCTATCTCTATCTATCCATCTCTCTCTGCTGTTTAGATAGATAGATAGATAGATAGATAGATAGATAGATAGATAGATAGATAGATCTCTTATAGCACTCATTCTCATAATAATAAATGACTCTCATAATATGGATTTTTACAAGTTCAGAATAGAAAAGAGAATCCAACGTTTTCAAAAGTTCAAAACATTTTTGAAATCAGATATTTTGGAGATGAAAGAAGCCTTATAGAGTTAATGGTCAATGCCCATGATGTGCTGCTTCGGAAAGGAAAAAAGCTGGAAAGGCTAATAGAATAAATTGTCCTAGAAAAGGCCATAGTTGCCTAGAATGAGGAACAGAGTGGGGGGGGAAGTTTTGTGTATCTATTTTCATAGATCAGTGTTTTTCAATCTTGGCAATTTTAAGAAAAGTGGACTTCAACTCCCAGCATGCTGGCTGGGAAATTCTGGAAGTTGAAGTCCATACACCTTAAAGTTCCCAAGGTTAAAAAACACTGGCATAGATAGACATAGTGTACTAGCTGATTTACTTTTGTGACCAAGTCAAAGGCTGTTTTAGTTTATGGTTATCACAGTCCTATTCCTTGTACATTGCTGGCACTGAATTGATGTTATAATAAACATCTCTTGAAAAGGTGTTTGGAATACACCTTCCAATATTTGTACCTCAAAAATCAGGGGTGAAATCCAGCACGATCTGACAGGTTCTGGAGAACAGGTAGTGGAAATTTTGAGTAGTCTGGAGAACTGGCAAATACCATCTCAGGCTGGCCCCAGAGTGGGGTGGTGTGGAGATTTTGCAGTATCCTTCCCCTGGAGTGGGGTGGGAATGGAGATTTTGCAGTATCCTTCCCCTGCCATGCCCACCAAGCCATGCCACCAAGCCACGCCCACAGAACCAGTAGTAAAAAAAATTGAATTTCACCAATGCTCAAAATTATAGGTACTATAATATGAACACCCCTATAAAATGTCAGGTTACTAACACCTAACTTAATTATAGTAGAATTGAGGATATAACCAACTGAAGGTTTTTTTCAGTTGGATGTCTGTAATGAATTCTTATTCAATATCATTTCTTATGAATACTGAATAGTTATATCTCTGGGATCGCACAATAAATTCACAAACTACCACTCTACCATTTTGTTCTGATTATGGATTAAGCATTTGGAGGCAGTGGGATCGTTTTTTAAAAAAAGAAATGAAATTATTTGCTTGCAAAAGGGAGGAGGAAAGTCACAGACAGACTGAAAGCATAACCTGATATCAGAAATATCTAAGAGAATTCTTCATCTGTTTAGTCAGTTCTGGCATTCAAACAGAATGAACAAGCATTGCTAATGTGATTAAGGTATTTACTTTCATGGTATTAAAAAAACAAATTTAGCTAAACTAGATATGTAGACACATATGAATTTTAGGTCAATAAACAACAGCTGATAAGTGATCTTGAAATATTCATGCTTTGTATCTCTGCTGAGGGATTTATTTTAAAATAGAAAACAAACAAACTTTATATAACTTTCTGAAGATAGATTAAACCATTGACATTAAAAGTGTGAAGAAACTCAGATCCAGATTAAAAAAACAACTACTTTTGGAGTAATTTTGAACTGTCCAAAATTATTTCTGAAATTTTCTAGAGCCAATTTGCCCCACTATGACAGAATTAGAAGACAGTCATTTAAACTAACGCGGGCTCAAATTTGCCTTAGGATATCTTGCAGTAAACATTTTCCCTCTTTTTCTAATTTATTCTCAAATTGCTTGGGAATTTCCTCTGAATATTTTTTCCCTTTTAAATTTATGCTTGCTTTTTTTTTCATTGAAAGTAAGGAGAGGGCTGCTGCTGATGATGATGATGTTCACATTTCCCATCCATAACAGTCCATTGCTGGAAAATCCTGAAATGCTATCTTTCATTGAAGTGTAAAAAGTCAAGGAAGCTACAAATTGTTGGTGGCATGACTGTAAAATGAAGGACAAGAATATCACATTTAACACAAGGCAGGGGTGAAATTCAGCAGGTTCTGACAGGTTCTGGAGAACCGGTAGTGGAAATTTTGAGTAGTTCAGAGAACCGGCAAATGCCACCTCTGGCTGGCCCCAGAGTGGGGTGGGAATGAAGATTTTGCAATATCCTTCCCCCAGGAATGGGGAGGGAATGGTGATTTTGCAGTATCCTTCCCCTGGAGTGGGGAGGGAATGCAGATTTTGCAGTATCCTTCCCCTGAAGTGGGGTGGGAATGTAGAGTTTGCAGTATCCTTCCCCTTCTATGCCCACCAAGCCAAGCCCACCAAGCCATCCCCACAGAATTGGTAGTAAAAAAAATTGAATTTCACCACTGACACAAGGCCTATAAGAGTGCAGAGAAGAGCAACAAAGATGATTAGGGGACGAGGCTAAAACAAATAAAGAACAGTTACTGGAATTGGGTATGTCTAGTTTAATGAAAAGAAGAAATAGAGATGATATGATGACAGTGTTCCAATATCTCAGGGGGTGCCACAAAGAAGAGGGAGTCAAGGTATTCTCCAAAGCACTGAGGAAGCAGTGAGGGCAGGACAAGAAGCAATGGATGGAAACTAATCAAGGAGAGAAGCAACCTAGAACTAAGGAGAAGTTTCCTGACAGTTAGAACAATTAATCAGTGGAACAACTTGCCTCCAGAAGTTGTGAAGGCTCCAACACTGGAAGTTTTTAAGAAGAGCTTGGATAACAATTTGTTTGAAGTGGTGTAGGGTTTCCTGCCTAAGCAGGGGGTTGGACTAGAAGACCTCCAAGGTCCCTTCCAACTCTGTTATTCTATATTTCTATATTCTTAGCCATTAACCAAGTACAAAAATACACAAGGAACATTTATATAAGGATGCTCAAAAAGATAATTTATAAGAAATTCACTGAGATTCTCTTCTCCTTTCAAATAAACTTTGAAAGCCAGTCCTCCTTGCAAATTGAAATCAAACTGAAGAAAAATGACTAATAATTTACATGGAAAGGAAGGAAATCGCCTACTATTCAATCTTGGCTTTATCTGACTTTACTGAAATTATGACCATATTGTTTGTTTGGCATCAACCCAGCAAATGGTTTGCCACTGCCTCCTTCCAGACAATTTCCCCCTATGTTTTCAGGTTGTCCTCCCAACCATGTACTAACTTGATCCAACCCTGCTTAGCCTCTGCACAAGCTATGATATAGTACACATTTACAATAACTTTGCATAGAAAGGCATGGCATTTAAGTGAGGTGGGGTGGGATAGTTAAGGAAGAGAATATAGCCTGTTTCCCTGAAAATAAGACGTTCCCTGATAATAAGCCCAATCAGGCTTTTGAGCGCATGCGCTAAAAATAAGCCTCCCCCAAAAAATAAGCCCTCCCCAAAAATATTTAAACACAGAGCTGGAAATCAGGTAAGACGGCAAGTGGAGCCCCATCTTGCTCCACACGCCCCAAAATAATAAGACCTCCCTGAAAATAAGGCCAAGCGCTTATTTCGGAGTTCAAAAAAATATAATACAGGGTCTTATTTTCAGGGAAACACGGTATTCACTGCATCACTCCCATTTCCAGCCAAGAATATCTTCATTATGTTTAAAGCAAATCACAATGCTTTGAGAAGGAGCATCTAATGAACTTACGGAGGCTATTATAACGTTTTCACTTATTTTTATGGCAGGTGTTCATGGCCTTGGAAGACCTTTTGAGCTTCCATAAATGCCTTGAAGCATTTATGAATATTTGATGTTCTACTAATAGCACCCAACGGGGTGTTTGCCACTTGAACAAGTCCTCATGATTGGAGTCTACTATGCTCACAACTTTTCCTCTGGCTTTCAATTCAGTACAGGTGGAGCAATGTCTTTTTATGACAGTTGATGAGGGCTGAGGGCTGATGATAAGATATGCATATTTCTGGCACCTAACAGCATAACAGAAAGACGACTGAGGCAATCTCTATAGTTTCCATTCCTGTAAAACTGCAGGGATGAGTAGAGCTTCATTTTCTGAACCAAAGACAAGAAGGACACTATCTCTTTATTGAAATAATTGGGACTAGCAGGCAGTGGTGAAATCCAATTTTTTTTTACTACTGGTTCTGTGGGCATGGCTTGGTGGGCGTGGTGTGGCTTGGTGAGTGTGGCTTGGTGGGCGTCGCAGGGGAAAGATACTGCAAAATCTCCATTCCCACCCCACTCCAGGGGAAGGATACTGTGAAATCCCCATTCCCTCCTCACTCCAGGGGAAGAATACTGCAAAATCTCCATTCCCACCCCACTCTGGGGCCAGCCAGAGGTGGTATTTGCCAGTTCTCCGAACTACTCAAAATTTCCACTACCGGGTTTCCAGAACCTGTCAGAACCTGCTGGATTTCACCCCTGCTAGCAGGAGATATGCTCTGAAGGCTTTAGAAGGCTAAAGGAATGGATCTCGACCTTCACCATAGGCCCCCTTTAAATACCTTTTGTGGCCATGGACCATGGCTATGGATCCCCAAGACTTAACTCAAGATTTAAATCATAACATTTCTTCATGTTATGAAGAAATGTTGTCAGCCAGTGACAACAACTTGGCCCCTCAGGGGTCTGTGGACCACAGGTTGAGAACCCCTGGCTTAAAGGATTTGATATTCGACCGTTTAGGCATTGTGTTAAATAATGGATAATGTAATCACAGCACGAGCAACACATGAGTCACAAAACTTATGGTAATACATTTTAAGAAACGCATCTCAAGCTGTTAAAAGCTTCCTTTCAATAAGACATAATATAATGCACTGTATTTAACATGCACCCTTATAATGTATGTTACGTATATTGTAGTGTATGAAAGGTAGTGTAATTGAAGTGTGCCCTCTTATGTAATTTCTCAGTGAAGTGTCATCCATCTACCCTCTATCAAGAATTGCTCTCTTTGTGCCTTGGTTGACAAAACTGAACACAAAGCAATATGAAAGATAAACCCTCAAGTGATTTTTTCCTCCCTTGTATCTCACTAACCTGTGCACCTACCTTTTTGAAATTTTACAGGTTGCTTACCCAGAGGTATCTCTATGATTCTGGTTATCTTCACAAAAAGGGCTTCACAAAAATGGGAGGGTGTAAGTCTTTATTGTAACCTTGCTAGATTTCAAAGGCAGCCGTTTTCTCCAACTCAGAAAGGAATAACACCATGCTTTAAAAATACTTGAAATTAAGAGAACCGTTGTGTAAAACTGCACCACTACCTTTGCCATATATTTTGTCAAAATTAATCCCTTTGTAAGGGAAAAAAACTTTTTCTTCAGGTTTTCTTCAGTTTTGACAGAAGAGAATAAACATAGTACTTTATGCCTTTTGATTTCAAAATGCAGCCATCTGGGGCAAATTAATCAATTATAAGAATGAAGCACCAAGGTAGGATTCAAAGTGAATATTTTTCTACATGCATACCTAATTAATAGGGAGAAAAAAAACAAATTTTGAGAATCAGCAACTTTGCAACTTTAACAGTATATTAGGAGAAGTGGAAATACTTAAGAGAAATCCTGTGTGCAAATTTGATTCTGGTTGTACTAGAACCAGGGTGTCAAACTCACGGCCCGCAGGCCAAATGCATCACGTGTTGGCCACGTGCATGCCCAGTTTAGCAAAAGGGGGGGGGAGTCGCAATGTGTCACATGATGATGCCATGATGATGCAAGTTTGACTAGAACATCCATGTCCCTTTTTGGATTATCTCTGCATCTATATCAGGGGTGGTATTCACTTACCTTCACTACCAGTTCGTAAATGTGAACGCGCATGCGCAGTGCCTTCGATGCATGCGCAGAGCATCAATAACCTGGATAAATAGGATGTGATGATGTCCAGGCGGGTGGGCGGAGCCTCCCACAGCCGCCGCTACCAGTTTGCCTGAACTAGATAGAACCGGCTGAATATCACCCCTGATCTATATACATTAACACCAGAGGTAGGTTTCAGCAGGTTCTGACCAGTTCTGGAGAACCGGTAGCGGAAATTTTGAGTAGTTCGGAGAACTGATAGTAAAAATTCTGACTGGCCCCGCCCACATCTATTCTCTGCCTCCCAAGTCCCAGCTGATCGGGAGGAAATGGGGATTTTGCAGTAACCTTCCCCTGAAGTGGGGTGGGAATGGAGATTTTACAATATCCTTCTCCTGCCACGCCCATCAAGCCACGCCCATCAAGCCATGCCACGCCCACCAAGCCACGCCCACAGAACCGGTAGTAAAAAATTTTGAAACCCACCACTGATTAACACTGTATTAAAAATGTTTATATAGCTGCATTATATAGAGGACACAGGGGATGGCCTTGACGAACAGAAGGAAGAACCGCTGCCAAAACAATGAGAGGGGCTTATGCGTAGGCCAGGAAAGAAAATTGAGAAAAGGTCTCAGACAAACCCCTCCCTTCTTCACACAAAGATAAAAGGAGGATGAGGGAAGCACATACACACTTCCAAGATTCTGTATTGCATTGGTTTCCTAATCTGGTCTGTATCGCTGGAGCATAGCTACATATTGGCTCTTCAGAAATGGGTATTGTTGTTTGGTTTATCACTGAGGTGCATTGTAGGTTTCTCTCTCTCAATGATACATGAACAGAATAACAACGTTGGAGGAGACCTTGGAGGTCTTCTAGTCCAACCCCCCTGCTCAATTAGAAGACCCTATATGAGTGATGGCTAACCGTTTTGCCATCGTGTGCCAAAAGCGGGGGGAGTGCGGGGAGGTTGCACGTGCATGTGCCCACAGCCATAATTCTATGTACCACACCCCCGTGCATGATTCCCCCCGTGCTGCCCCCGCTTTTGGCACGGTGGATCCAGTAGGCCCGGTTTTTTGCTCTCCCCAGGCTCCAGAGCCTTTCTAGGAGCCTGGGGAGGGTGAAAATGGCCTTCCCCACCCCTCCGGAGGCCGGAAACGGCCCATTTGCAGACTACTGGTCCCAGTAGAAGGTCCGTTTTTTACTCTCTCCAGGCTCCAGAGCCTTTCTAGGAGGCTGGGGAGGGTGAAAACAGGGTAGGACCAGAGGATGGCAAATGGGCCATTTCCGGCCTCCAGAGGGCCTCTGGGGGTGGGTGGGGAAGGCAGTTTCCACCCTCCCCAGGCTTCTAGAAAAGTTCTGGAGCCTGGGGAGAGCAAAAAACGGGCTTTCCCTACACCCCCTGGAGGCCCTCCGGAGGCCAGAAACAGCCTTTTTCCTGACTTCCGGTGGGCCCAGAAGGCCCGAAAATCAGCTGGTGGGAGCTGAGCTTGCCTGCCCACCGATATGGCTCTGTGCGCCACAGGTGGCACACATGCCCTAGGTTCGCCATCACAGCCCTATACCATTCCAGACAAGTGGCTGTCCAATCTCTTCTTAAAACCCTCCAAAGATGGAGCACCCACAACTTCTGAAGGCAATTGGTTAATTGTTCTCACTGTCAGGAAATTTTTCCTTCATTCTAGGTTTTTTCTCTCTCCTTGATTAGTTTTCATCCATTGCTTCTTGAATTTCCTTCTGGTGCTTTGGAAAATAAGTTGACACACACCCCCATCTTCTTTGTAGTGGCCCCTCAAATATTGGAATACTGCTACCATGTCACCCCTAGCCAGGGGTGGGTTCTACTTACCTTTACTACTGGTTTGTAACAGGATCGCCTGCGCGCCTTGCTTCTGCTCATGCGTAGATCGCTGATGATGACATCCGGGGCGGTGGGCGGGGCCTCCCGCTGGTTTTACTACCGGTTCTTGTGAACCGGTCTGAACTGGGGGTAACCCATCACTGCCCCTAGCCCTTCTTTTCACTAGCCATACCCAATTCCTGCAACCGTTCTTCATATATTTTAGCCTCCAGGCCTAATCATCTTTGTTGCTCTTCTGTGCATCCTTTCCAGAGCCTCAACATCTTTTTATAATGTGGTGATCAAAACTGGATGCAGTATTCCAGGTGTCATCTTACTAAGGTTTTATAAAGCGGCACTAATACTTGATACAATTTTGATTCTATCTGTCTATTAATGCAACTTAGTATTGTGTTGGCTTTTTTGACTGCTGCTACACCATTTCTCAGACCCTTCCCATTAGCCTGGTACTGACAGACAACTACCCATCATCATAGTTATCAGCAGTGAACTAGAGACTAAGACTTGCTATTATTCTCCCTTTTGATCAGGAAAAAAAAAAAAAAGTTAGTTGCTAACATTTGAATGAGCCATGGTGGCTCAATGGTGAGAATGCAGTATTGCAGGCTAACTCTGCCCATAGCCTGGAGTTCGATCCTGATGGGGTTCAAGGTTGACTCAGCCTTCTATCCTTCCAAGGTTGGTAAAATGAGGACCCAGATTGCTGGGGGCAATAGGCTGACATTTGTAAACTGTTCAGAGAATGCTATAAAGCACTTTGGAGTGGAATATAAGTCTAAGTGATATTCTAAGTGCTATCAACCAAAGTCAGCATCCTTCCCTCAGAACAACAGAACCTTGACAGCTAAAGATATTTGGAGATTTGCAAGATATTTATCTATAATTAACCTTCTACAGATTTGGCAGGTACTTTTTCTGGGCTTGGCCCAACATGCTGTTCTCAGCATTAAAAGCAGAAAAAGTCACCAAAATTCCAATATACAGGACACATCTGCCCAGATGTGAATCTAGAAAATAGAAATTGTCCAACATATGGACCTGGCTCTGCCAGCAGACCTGGGGAACTCAGAGTAGGATGGAGCCCATTAAATGTGGTTAAAACAAGTAAATGTGTTTTTACTTGGCTGTACACCACCCTGAGTCCCTAGGGAGATGGGCGGTATATAAATTTGAAGTAAAATAAAATAAATAAAAATAAAAAAAATAAATGGCTCCTGTGATCTGCTGTTGCTGGGGAGGAGGTAGAGGGTGGGGGATGATTTTATTATATTAATTTATTTGATTCTTTTATTAGTTTTATTGTTTTCTTAATGTGGTTTTAAATTATGTAAGCCGCCTTGAGTCGCCATGGGCAAATAGGCAGCAATATAAATTCAATAAATAAATATGTTTTTTCACTGCAATTTCTATAAGCAATGAAAAAAGAGCCTATATTACCCTTGCTGAATTGTCTCCCAGGAAGAACAGAAGGATATAATCATACCAATCATCTTTTCTCAGACTCCCAACTGAGTCTGCTATCAGTGACACAGGGACCAAATTTCTCGTGGCTGCAGTGAAAATGTGGCAACATTTAGTACAAAACATTTCCAGGCCGGATCCACTTTTTTTTTTATTTATTTAAAAAGTTTTACAAATACATTTTCTCCCCAGTTTCCCCCCCCCCAGGCCCTCCCTAACCCTCCCCTCCCCCCAAGACTTCCTCAGGATGAAATCCAAATCAAAATTACATTTTATGAAACTTAAACCCCTCCACCCCCTGTGTACTGTTTATATCTTCATAAAACTCAGTTAATCTATCCCTGCATAATACATTCAGCTAAAAGCTATCTGATATTTCCTAGTTTGATATTTATTCTGCACATAATCTATCCACTTTTTCCACTCCCATACATAAGTCTCTTGAGTTCGATCTTTTAAATATGCTGAGATCTTCGCCATCTCTGCAAAACTGGCCATCTTCAAAGTCCATTCTTCAATAGTGGGCATAACATCATTTTTCGAATATTGACCTATCAATAATCTCGCTGCTGTCACCATATACAATATCAGCTTTGTTTCACCCAATGTAAAACCCTTAACTATACCCAATAAAAACAATTGTGGAGAAAACTGAAGTTTTTTCTTCAGAACATTTTGCATAACCCACCAAATTTTTATCCAAAAAGCCTTGGATCCACTTTATTAATTTTATTATATATATATATTTGGTATTGCTGATTTTTGATTGTAATAATAAAAATTGATTTGATTCAATTCCTCAAGACTCATGTGTTCCCGGTGGATCTGAGGAGAGTTTATTATAACGGGATTTGATGAGGTTACTTAAGGAGCACACTTCCATAAGAGATAAATATATTGCTACGGTGTACTACACCTGTTGCCATGGCACTAAAAATTAATAGAAGGCTTTCTGGGATTTGCTTCAGACCTTGCTGATACTTGTTAGCTTAGAATGCATGCTCAAATATCGGCAGGATCTATCTACTCATTTCTCGTTTTTCTATCTCATGTAACTCACAAATGTCATCCCAATCTTACAATTTGCTTCATTATGATCGTCCACCTATGGAACAACAAAATAAGCCTTGTCTACATGGACCTCAATAAGAACTTTCATGTTAATATCTATTGTTATTCTCATTACTGCATTAAGAAACAAAAGTGGACAATTTCCTGTAATACTTAAATAAGACTTCTGAGAAAATTATCCCCTCTGTATTCTCCATTCCACTCGTATATACACAGTTTCATCGATGGACCATAGATAAAATAAAAAAAAAATATGGAATCAAAGATTCCTGGCATTGGAACAACCATAGAGGCTATCAAGTCCAATCATTTGCTCAGTGCAGGAATACAGATGTTAGTTATCCAGTGTCCACCTAAACCAGTGTTTCTCAACCTTGGAAGCTTGAAGATGGGTGGACTTCAACTCCCAGAATCCCCCAGCCAGCGCTGCTGGCTGGGGGATCCTGGGAATTGAAGTCCACCCATCTTCAAGCTTCCAAGGTTGAGAAACACTGACCTAAACAATCTAGTGAAAGACAGTCCATGATCATTCTGGATAATAGATACTACGGTCAAACTGTTCTCATTATTTTGTTACCTTCTTTTCAATGAGATCCTGCCTTCCTACATTTTAAATTAAATTCTATGTCTTGGATTCTGGAAAAAATACAGGGCAAAACCATCTTCTATGTCAGTGATTGCGAACCTTTTTGGCACCGAGTGCTGAAAAGGGAGCGTGCGTGCTCTGCGCGTGTGCCTATCTGGGCCACAACACAGAAGAGGAGCTGCTGGCCAACTCCTCTTCTGGGTTTCTGGTGTGCATGTGCACACGATGATCAGCTGGCCAGTGTGCATGCTCACGCAGGAAAATGGAAGACCAGCTCTTCCATTTTCCGGCACTGCCACATGCAGAAAGGCCAGCTGATTGTCACGCGCACATGCGCGCCAGAAACCCAGAAGAGGAATGGGCAATGCCATACATGCCAGGCAACATGGCTCCGCATCAGGGGTGGGTTCTGCTTATCTTTACTACCGGTTCGCAACGGAGCCATGTGCGTGCGCTTTCTGCGCTCACGTGCGCGCCTGCTCTTCTGCACAAGCGCAGAAGCTTCTGCACATGCGCAGAAGCATTTTGATGATGTCAGGGTTAGTGGGCGGAGCCTCCCGCTGGTTTTACTACCGGTTTATAGAACTGGTGCGAACCGGGGGCAACCCACCACTGCTCCGCATGCCACTTCGGGCACGTGTGCCATAGGTTCGCCATCCCAGTTCTATGTGGTATATTTCCTGATTCTTCTCAAATTTTCCTTCTGAGAGCATTTTTCAAAGCTTGCTCCATTCTTCAAATCCTTCTTAAAGCAGAATTGGATACAGTACTCAAGATTTAGCCTGGTGTTAGACAATTACAAATATTGCCCTGCCTGCTTGTTAATATTTTTTTTAAAAAATTTTGATTTATATGCCGCCCTTCTCCGGAGACTCAGGGCGGCTTACAAGGCGTTAAGCAATAGCCTTCATACTTTTGTATATTTATACAAAGTCAGCTTATTGCCCCCACAAACTGGGTCCTCATTTCACCTACCTTAGAAAGGATGGAAGGCTGAGTCAACCTTGAGCCTTGGAGAGATTCGAACCAGCAGTAAATTGCAGGCAGCTGTGTTAATAACAGGGTGCGTAGACCACTGTACTATCAAGGCTCTTGACATATTTATTTCCTCCCCCCCGCCACCGCTCCGCAAAGACAAAAAGAAATCATGTGATGTCATGTGATGTGATCAACTTTGACACTTGTGTTGTAAGTTATATTATAACCTTAATGGTTTGCTATTTTGGTGGCAATTTTGTTTCTATCACTGATCCAATGTGAGTATATCAAGATCAATCAGATTTTATTTTAAACAATATTGATATTCATACTTTTTAAAATAATGAAACCTATTAATATTCACAAGCCATTCCAATATATATGATAATTAGACATGATCTAATTACATATGAGCCAAAATCAATCATGTATTGTTTACCATAGTATAACACAGCGAAAATCTGTGTAAGAAATCAAGTCTCAAGTGCTCAAGCAGGTTTTCTATCATTCCCACACATGTGAACTGAAAATAAAGTTTTGTTTTTTTTTTGAAATTGCTGCCTCTCTCAATTTTGAAATGAACTTTCAGGAATCAGCAATGACTTCCAGGTAAACCACTTTGGAACTATTTGTTTGAAACTGAAAAAAAAAATGACTAGAACTGATTCTGAGTATTGAAGGATGGTAAGCAATGCTATATTCTAGTTCAAAGGTTTATTGTATTTTATGCTTGCATCTGTACTGAAGACAATTGAAAGTTACACTTTTTTATAACTTTTCCTGTTCCCTTTTGCACCCCCAATTTGCTTCTTCCCTGTTTCTGATTTTTTTCCATTTTGATCTTCCTTCCTTCCTTCCTTCCTTCCTCCCTCCCTCCCTCCCTCCCTCCCACCCTTCCTTCCTTCCTCCCTTCCTGTTTTTTGAAATTCAATAGTTTTTTGTGGGGGAGAATCAACACTAATTTGAAGGCAAAATAGATGCATTTATTAGGGGAAAACATTATGAAAGTTTTATTCCATTGTATTATTTTGGAAGTGGCTGTGAACCAGTGGCGAATTTCACTTACCTTTGCTACCAGTTAGTGTCAACTTGCAAAGCTTTCAAGTTGCCATGAGCAGGGGGGAGGAAAAACTGATAGAACTGATTGATTTCCCTAGCTGAAGTGCATTCCATACATTCTTCCTGACCACAATCAGAAGGAGGGTGTTGGATTTCTCAGCCAGCCAAAGTGGTTAATTGGAGAATGTGATTTATGACATGGCCAGAGAGGAGGGAAGAGACAGGGTCATAGGGGAACGTAAATCTACATGGGATTAGTTCTAACTGCATCCGAATATTGCCGAAATGGTGCTCCTAATAAATGACTGTATTTCTTTTGAAGTTCGGCTCATGGCTCATGAATTAATTAAGGCATATTTCGGAAACTTCACAGTTAGCTTGCGCACGTGCCACTTCTGCACATGCGCAGAGAGTATTTGATGACATCCGGGCAGGTGGGCAGAGCCTCCTGCCACCGCTAGTGGCAGTTCTGCTAAAGGTTATATATATTGAAGTATGATTATTGAAGTATGGTGATCAATGTTATATTCTAGTTTAGATCTGGATTCCAAGCTCAGTACAGCAAGAGTTGCTGGGTAACTGAGTCCAATAGACACACATAAAGTACAGGAAAGCAATCCAATCCAGGAGTAAAACAGGCCAGGATACACAGTAGAAGAACACAGCTAGGCACATTGCTCCAGCAACACTCAAGTCCTCAGGGTGGGGTTAAATAGACAATGCTGGTGCAGCCCTTCGTGAGGTGAGGTTGCTTCCTCATGAATAGTCTACCGGATCTGTGCCATGCCTGTCTCCTCTCTGCTCTACATATCCTTAGATCAAGAGGAGGTATAGGCTTCACCTCCTCCTCAATGCTAAGGGGCAGCAGCTGCTCCCAGTCCTAGCCTGAAGCCCGCTGGCCAACTTGATGCAGCTGTCACTCATCTGTCGATCCAGCTGCTCCATCAAGCTAGCATTCTGAGCCCCAGTACTCATCTCCATGCTTTCCTCTGCAGACTCAAACTTACCCTCTTCCTCTGAACTTGTATCTGGAGAGAGTCTGGGTGCAGACCCTCTCCTCATAAAGGATCTTCCCATGTGTATTGGACTGTAAAGAAGAATTGTACTTTCAGACTTGAAATTTTCTTTTAATGAAGTCTTATAGTAAAATTAGAGCTTCAGGGTAAAATTCATGTCTTGACTACCTTGCAAAGTTGAGAGAAAGTGACTGGCCTAAGATCACCCAGATAGATTTGTGCTTCAGGCAGGACTAGAATTCCTAGTCTCCCAGTTTCTAGTCTAGTGCTTGTTGTGACCTAGGCCCAAGCAGTTATTACCAGACACAATCAGTCCTAAACAAACATATTTTATTAGAACAGCTGAGAATTACTTCATTCTCAGCTTAGTCCAAATTAATTCCAAAACAAATTATTCATAAACAGTCCTTTGGCCTTATCACAAACCTTTGTCTTCTTTGGCACTCTTCCAAAGGCTTTTCTTGGCAAAACCCCACAAAGTTCAGAAGCAAGAGATGCCGACAAGAAACAAATACAGCAATGTTGCTCTCCTACAAAGATCCCAAGATCTATTGCTGCTCTTTTAAACCTTCTGGGAGGGGCCAATCATCTCCTGGCCTTACTCCTGAGTCGTCCTTTTTGCTTTAGCTGCTCTTGCCTTCTGGCAGCTCTTCACTTGTGTACACTAGGAACAGGCTCCTCCTGTTCCTCTGCCTCTCTGCTGTCTGCCTCTGGAGGCTTTGGAGTCCGCGCATCCGTCCCAGATGGCCCTGGCCCCATCTCTGCCTCTGATGCAGAGACCTCGTCCGGGCCTTCCCCTGACTCCAGGACTGGCCCATTGTCCTCCCCAGCCTCCTCACTGTTGGACTCTGCTGCTGGTGGACCACAACAGTGCTTTAACCACTACACTCTCAACCATGTATTATCCATTCAGTTAATTTATTCTGGTATACCAATTGTATAGATATCACGGGCATGACCAAGCAAAACATATTTGATGATTAAATTCATCAACAAAATACCTTTTGTTGTGTTTGATTTGCAAATAGAATTTAGCACCATGGGGGAAAAAGTCATTTCCTTCTATTTCCAATATGCTTTCCTTTCCATTTGCACACAGGCGGTATTTGTACAAAGGAGCACAATGCCCTTTGCAGCTGTTTATGAATGCTCACCTTGCTTATATCCACAACTGAAGAAACTGAGGCATCAGGAGATTAATTACAGCTGTACGTTTCAAAAGTGCTGAACACCCACAAATCCCAATGAAGTCCATACCAGCTGCAGCAATTCAACAATATCATATAATGAGGTTGGAGGTGTCTTTGTGAAGGTCAGACTACCTAGTGTATCTGCAAACAGGCAATTACCTATTCAATATAGAAGCAGTCTCACGGGGTCAGGATAAAAGGTCCCCCTTATCCAGCAGCCCTCACAGAATGTGATAAGAAATTATAATAAATACAGAATGAAGGAATCCTACAGTAGTGGCCAAAATTGTGGAAACCTTTTGGGGAAAGTATATTTTTGAGGTTTGATGGCTAATAACACCACTTTTTTTTGGAGTTTCAAGATAATCATATTCCACTGCTGGAATGGCCTGAGAATAGCCCAGACCTTAACCCAACTGAAAATCTATGGAGCTGACCAGTGGTGGGTTTCAAACTTTTTTACTACATGGCTTGGTGGGCGTGGCTTGGTGGGCATGGCAGGGGAAGGATACTGTAAAATCTCCATTCCCTCCCCACTCCAGGGGAAGGTTACTGCAAAATCCCTATATCCTCCAGAACAGCTGGGACTTGGGAGGCAGAGAATAGATGGGGGCAGGGCCCGTCAGAATTTTTACTACCGGTTCTCCGAACTACTCAAAATTTCCGCTACCGGTTCTCCAGAACTGGTCAGAACCTGCTGAAACCCACCTCTGAAGCCGACTAAAGAAACTTGCCAGTCAGAAGCAACCCAGCAATAAAACCCAGTTAAATAGAAGCAATCATTCAATCTTGGTTTCACATTAGAACAGCTGCAGAACTAAAAGGCTTGATTCACTTCATGGGAAGACGTTGTAAGGCCGTAATTCATGCTAAAGGTTACCCAACTAAGTATTAAGTGACGGGATAATTTTTGTGTATCTCGTTTTTTCTACGCTTTTCACTTTTCACTTGTAACTGATATTCTAATAGCAAATCCTTCATAAAAGTTATTGCATATTCTTAATTAAATTAAATATCTTTCCATTGATATATAATTTTATGGTACTATTACTCCAAAAAAATATGCTGTTATTAACTAGTTTTAGAAAACACACTTTTCCCAAAAGGTTTCCACAATTTTGGCCACTACTGTACATTTCAGGCTGCTGCTTCTAAACTTCTGCCAAAATCAATTCAGACCAAGCCCAAGATTACACCTCATACTGGTCAACGTTACACACTATGTAATCTTCTGCTAGAAGACTCACAACTTTCAGCAATGTCCTAGAGTTTAATTAGCAGGACTCCAAGTAGGGAAATGGACAAGGAAGAAGAGTTACAAATAATTCTGTGTCTACTGCATGAATTCAATTTGAGATGCAGGACATTGGCTATGAAAGAGTCCTTCAAACTTTCACTAATCCTGGCCTCTCTAGGATGGCAGGGCTATGGTTAACTTTTTCAATCCTAGGAAATCATTCTAACCAAGCCCAACCAGTTGATCAGGATTTCTTTCAGGAGGGGGAGGCTGCATCAATACTGTTGTGACCCAGGCCCAAGTAGTTAGTATTAAACGCAAAACAGTTCGACAAAACAAACAGAATTTATTAGAACAGCTGAGAATTAACTCATTCTCAGCGTAGTCCAAACTAAATTAAAGCAAAGTCCTCAAAACACCATTCTTCAGTTTATCACTGACCTTGGGATAATTAGGCAAACTGCCAAAGGCTTTTCCTGGCAAGAGTTAAGAAGCAGCAGGCGCCGACAAGAAAGAAATACAGTGAAACAGGAAGCCAATCTCTCAACGTTGTTTTCCAGCAAAGAGGCCAAGAGCCATTGCTGGTCTTTTAAGCATTATGGAAGGGGCCAATCATCTCTTGGCCCTACTCTCGAGTCATCCTCTCTGCTTTAGCTGCTCCTGCCTTCTAGTAGCTCTTCTCATACGTGCACTAGGAACAGGCTCCTCCTGTTCCTCTGCCTCTCTACTTTCAGCCTCTGGAGGCTCCGAAGTCCACACATCACTCCCCGATGGCCCTGGCGCCATCTCTGCCTCTGACGCAGAACCCTCATCGGGCCTTCCCCAGCCTCCAGGACTGGCCCATGCCAGTCCTGGAGGCTTCCTCAGCCTCCTCGTTGTCTGACTCCACTGCTAGCTCTGCAGGCTGCTGGCAGACCACAACACATACAACCATCACCGCCGAACCTAAAATCAGGAAACTGAGCAGTAAAAGAAATCTCATTATGGTAAGGATTTCTCAGAAGTAAGACATCTACTGTGGAGTGAACTTCTTTCCCTGAGTGGTTCCTCTGATAGGGCTAATCCCTGATATGTAAGACTCTGAAGTTTTTACTGCTGGAAAAATGCGTTTGAAAGATTTTTGTTGCTGCCATGGCCATCTGTAGGGAGGATTTAAAAAGTAAAAAATGGTGGTTAAACCACGTAATCAAAGCTCCTTCCCTTTCGACATGAGCTGTGCATGCATTTCAAATAGGAATGGGGCTTTGATTACATGGCTCTGGCTGATTTTATTTTTACCATCACCATCCTTTGCAGATGCTGCTGCTGATTAAAGTCCTAGATTTTCAGTTTTCTGGATCTTTTGAAGCACATCATCGTGACCCACCCTCCTGAGGTTGGCTCTGCTTTGGAACTCCTCTGACTCCGGAGCCTTATAATGTGGTTTGATTGACATCTGAAACGTTTGATGCTGAATGGAACAAGAACCAGGCTACTGGTTTATGTCCTTCTGGTCTATCCATTATATTATAATACTATTAATGCTACAAAGCTGTCCTTAATAAGGCAATGCTCTTATTTCATTGCTTGTATGATTTCCAACTTTACAAACTTGCATTTCTATATTTAATGCACCATTGCTTGTTATTCCTGATCAGAGGTTTCTCCCCCCTCCCCCTCCTGGACTAGTACCTTATCTAAATCACATAAATGGACATTAAATCAGATTGATTCCTGAAAAGGTTTCCCTGGGCCACTTCTCTAAGAAGTAAATAAAGTTCTTAAATTGACATAGATTATAGCAGGTTTGAAAGCAGGAAATCATCCCAATCAAGGGTTAATTCGATAGCAGGAATGTGTTTAAGTACCATGATCTCTAATAGGAATAATAGCATATAAATAGTTCGCTTTATTTAATTACAAATTAATGAGGCATGACAAAGCTGCAGAACAATTGGAATTTCCTCTGATTTAAGGTGCAGCAATTGGATTTTTCTCGTTTGAAGACAGCATTACTGTCCATTATAGAAAAATGGTTGTTGTTTATTTATTATTATTATTATACCTTGGCACAAGTTATGCAACTTCAACTGCAACAGAAAAAAAAAGAAAGTCAGAATAGTTAATGATATTGCTTCTCCTGAATCCCTCATTTGAACAATGTTACTAGTGCTCTTCTAGAAGCTCTAATGCCTAGTCTAAGATGCTATCTTCCAAAACAGTCAGCCGTATTTGAGAAGTCCAAGGTAATCCATTATTCAGGCAGGGCACACTGCCCTCAAAGGTGGACAAGTTTTATCCTATCTAGCAGCTGCTGAATTATTCTGAGATAGCATGCTTGCACAGTCTTGTCATCGAATGATTCAGCTATAACATGACAATAACGGTTCCTGACTTACAAAAACACATGGATGATTGAGGACTCCTATATCTTTGCAGTCCTAAGAAGTGAAAAAAAAAACAGGACATTGAAGCAAACCAATGCTAATTTGTGAAGTAGATCCTGTAGGGGGGAGCCATGCTGGGATTCACACGTGTGGCTAACCATACAAGTTCATGCCAACCCAAGCATGAGCATATGGAGAAAAATGAGGATATAATTCATATTATCTGTGTGTAACTGACATAATATTCAGTGATTTTTAGGTCTTGCAGTACTGACACATTTGAGACAACCACAATCAATTATTTTATTTTTATTTATTTATTTATTTTTATATGCCACCCTTCTCCGGAGACTCAGGGCAGCTTACAACGCGTTAAGCAATAGCCTTCATACTTTTGTATATTTTATACAAAGTCAGCTTATTGCCCCCACAAATTGGGTCTTCAATGACAATAGAGAAGTTGGTTTAAGCTAATTAAGCCATGGCTGCTCAGGGGGGAAAGACAGACAGACAGACAGACTTTTTTTAATGTTTGGAAATTACCTGTTCAGTAAAAATGAAAATGATTTGAGTAATTAAAATATAAGATATTCTACATTCTACATTGCGGAGTATTTTGACTTTCTGGCTGTTTGTTTTTTTAAAATATTCTTTTAATCTGGTTCATTCCCATTAATAAACAAAGAGGGGATACCTTTCACATACAATTAACAACATAGGAGCTATTCTGAATTAGTAAGATCTCACGAAAGTGGAACTTAAATGCCCAAGTTTCTTTTCTTTCAGTGCTATTCTTCTACAACAGAGGCGACAACCTTTTGGTAACTGAATGTCATTTTTAAATTGTGGTGTTTTGTTTTAAGGGGAGACCCTTATAAAGTAAATGGTCTATACTACATGTTATGTATTGTTACTTTTCAGCGGGAGTTTCAAACCTGCCTGAGTTTCTGATTGGCTGACAGTCCCTCCAGGATTGTATATAAGGAGGGCTGCAGCCTCTGAGTTTTTGCTGAAGTCTCACTGTATATTAAAGAGCTGTTGTCACTAGCCTCCTTGTGCCTCTCGTTATTCCCGAACCACTTCATTGGCGACGAAGGTGGGATTGAGGCCACAAGAGGTGAACCAGTGAGACCACGAGCTTCAGCTAGGCGACGAGGCGAACCACAGGAGGCATACCGAACATGTCTGCCTATGTTCCGCCCAAGACTTTTGATCCGACCCGCGAAAAATGGGTCTCATACCTAACGAGGTTTGAATGCTCGCTCGAAGCCAGCGACATGCAAGGGCTCTCCGCTAATCAGAAGAGAGCCCTCTTCCTAAGCCACTGTGGACCGGACGTGTTCGAGATGGCAGAGTCACTTTGTGAGCCAACGCCGGTCCAGACCGTTTCTTGGGACACCCTGATGGCAACTCTCCGGGCTCACTACGCTCCCGTGCCCTCCAAGTTCGTGCAACGATACCAACTCAGACAGCGCGTACAACGAGAGGGAGAACCAGTCAGCGCGTACATGGCGAGCCTGCAAAAAGCCGCAACCCACTGCGACTATAGGGACTTGGACGATGCGTTGCTTGAGCAACTAATCTGTGGGGTTCGAGATATAAGGCTACAAAGGCGTCTGCTCGCCAAGCCTGACTTAACGCTTGCTGGAGCCCTAGACGAGGCCAGGGCTCATGAAGCTTCAACAAAAGCCACAGAAACGCTGCAGCATCCGCTGACCAGCAAAGACAGCCCCAAGTCCACACCAGTGCACAGGGAAGACGCCGGATCCAGCTCAGAGTCCGAGTCTGATGAGGATGTCTTCCGAACAGAGCACCACAGAAAAGACGCAGGCAGCCCTCGGCGAAACTGCCCCAGCTGGCACCATGATAGACTGTCCTGCAAATACAGAGAGGCTATTTGCAGGCGTTGTGAGAAAAAAGGGCACTTGGCGCGAGTCTGTAGAGCCATTCTGCCCAGAAAACACCAACCACGTGAGCACCGTAGCCAGCCAGAATCAACGCGTCAGAAGCATCCAATGAGAGAAGGCGGCGCGAAGAAACAGCGCGAATTTGAACCGCGAGATGGCCGCAGCGTACACATAGACCAGGCCAGCACGGCGATCGAGGACAAAGTCAGCACAGTGGTCGAAATCAACGGCAAGCCATGCTCGATGGAGATCGACACCGGATCAGCTCTCTCCATAATGTCGTGGGCAACCCTGAAGACCCTCCTGCCGTCGTTCCGGAAGGACCAGCTATCCAAGCAAAGACTACGCATCCTAGACTACCAGGGGAGCCGGGTCCCCCTCGAAGGCGTGGGCACGTTCCGAGTCACCTACGGAGACTACGAAAAAGACCTGCTGCTGACCATCATGTCAAAGCAGCTACCCAGTCTTCTAGGCATGGGGTGGTTCCGAGCCCTTGGCATGGGCTTCACCGGCGTCCACCGAATGTCCGAGCCGTCACTGAAGGACAGCCTCCTGAACGAGTTCCAAGACGTCTTCAGGGACACGTTGGGCAAGTATGTGGGGACCCCTATCTCCCTAAACCTAGACCCCAGCGTAGCCCAAATAAGACTTAAAGCCAGATGGGTGCCTTTCGCATTAAAACCAAAGATCGATGCGGAACTGGACAAATTAATTAAACAAGGGGTGTTGGTCCCCGTTGACCACGCAAAATGGGAGACCCCCATAGTGACCCCAGTTAAATCTGACGGCTCAATCAGAATTTGCGCTGACTACAAGTGCACGATCAACAAGGCTTTGCAGCCGAGCGCCTATCCGGTGCCGATCGTGCATCATCTACTACACTCCCTGGGGCCCAGCAAAATTTTTGCGAAATTAGACCTAGCTCAGGCCTACCAACAATTACCAGTTGACGATGCCACGGCAGAGGCACAGACAATTGTAACTCATAGGGGTGCATTCAAATGCACCAGGCTCCAGTTTGGGGTGAGCGTCACACCCGGCCTTTTTCAAAGCACCATGGAGCGCCTCTTGCAAGGGCTCCCGGGGGTGGTGCCCTATTTTGACGACGTTTTAATCAGCGCTCAGGATGAACATCAACTAGGGGACAGAGTGAGGAATGTCCTATCCAGATTTAGGGAAGCGGGACTTAAATTAAAGAAGAATAAATGCATGATCGCTGTCCCCCTCCGTCAAATTTTTAGGGTACAGGGTGGATGGCACAGGCATCCACCCCACCGAAAGTAAAGTAAGAGCAATCAAAAACGCACCAGCCCCCAAATCCAAAGCAGAGCTCCAAGCCTTCCTTGGACTGCTCAATTTTTATTCAATGTTTTTGAAGGACAAGGCCACAGTTGCAGATCCCTTATACAAAGTTCTAGGTAAAAATGTACCTTGGGTTTGGGGAAAAGCCCAAGCAGCCGCTTTCGAGGCTATAAAGAGACTTCTATCCGAAGACAGTTTCTTAATACAATACAACACGGCACTACCACTTGTATTGGTTTGTGACGCCTCCCCCGTAGGAGTTGGTGCCGTCCTAGGCCATAGACTACCAAACGGCCTAGAGGCGCCTATTGCATTTTACTCTCGCACCCTGTCAAGCGCAGAGCAGAACTATAGTCAGTTGGACAGAGAGGCTCTGGCTGCAATTGCGGGGGTTAAAAAATTCCATGAATATCTCTATGGCCGCCAATTCGAACTTGTGACTGACCACCGGCCCCTGCTTGGACTCTTGGCCGGTGACAAGCCCACCCCCGCCGCCCTGTCCCCACGGTTGACCAGGTGGGCCATTTTCCTGTCGGCCTATTCATACCAGCTTGTCCATCGACCCGGACGGACCTTGGGCCACGCGGATGCCCTCAGCTGCTGCCCCCTCCCCGACTTACTGGTCAACCCCATGCCGGAGACCCCCGTTCTACTGATTGACACCATGACTTTGGGACCTATCTCCTCTTGCGAGGTGGCGAAAGCCTCTGCTAGGGACCCTGTAATTCGTACTGTAATGGGTTGGGTCCTTAAGGGGTGGCTGGTCAAGATGGTTGGTGGGGAGTACCAGGGCTATGTTAACAAACGTAACGAATTGTTTATGCAAGGGGGTTGTTTGTTGTGGGGTGATAGGGTGGTAATACCAACGAGACTGAGAATGAGGGTCTTGGAGTTACTGCACGAGGGGCATCCAGGGATTGTCCGAATGAAAAGTTTAGCCCGCAGTTATGTCTGGTGGCCCAACATGGACCAAGTCATATCCGAGTGGGTGGGGAAGTGCAGACCCTGTCAGGAGTCTCGGCCCGATCCCCCGATAGCGCCCATCCGAGAGTGGGAGAAACCAAAAGGACCATGGGGGAGGATCCATATTGACTTTGCCGGCCCCTTCCATGGGCAAACATTTTTAATCGTAGTCGATGCCTTTTCAAAATGGCTCGAAATAATACTAATGCCCTCTACCACAGCCGAGGCAGTCATCAAAGTCCTTCGCAAACTATTTGCCACACATGGCCTACCGGATACTCTGGTATCTGACAACGGCCCCCAATTCACAGCGACCCTGTTTGAGGGCTACCTGGCCGGGCTGGGCATCCGCCATGCCCTATCGGCCCCGTTCCATCCGGCTTCTAATGGCTTGGCTGAACGTTTCATAAGAACGGCCAAAGAAGCATTGTCCAGGCTAGATAATGGGGGCTGGCAGGCCAGGATAGACCAATTTCTAGCTGTCCAGCATGCCACACCATGCACGGCCACGGGGAGAAGCCCAGCCGAACTCCTCATGGGCAGGAAGCTTCGGTGCATATTAGACAGGCTTCACCCCAATTACACACACGAGAATTTCAAGGGAGAGACCACCGGACTAAGACAGTTCCAGGTGGGGTCCCCGGTGTTCGCTCGCAATTATGCTAGCGGACCCCTATGGGTTGCAGGAACCATAGTGGGCATAACGGGCCCAAAATCATACACCGTAGACGTAGGGGTGGACAGACTCTGGAAACGCCACATAGACCAACTTAGAAAAAGAATAGTTGGCGAAGCAAACA
Source organism: Pituophis catenifer annectens (assembly GCF_029215685.1). Classification (NCBI taxonomy): domain Eukaryota; kingdom Metazoa; phylum Chordata; class Lepidosauria; order Squamata; family Colubridae; genus Pituophis; species Pituophis catenifer. The sequence goes on along the minus strand of NW_027256884.1, from coordinate 114,030,558 downwards.
TCAATTTAGACATCTCCGAACCTAACTACAATAACTTTCCCAAAACAGCTAACTCACCCCGGGTTCGAGAGAATACTTAGCTGACAAGCCCTGGTTCCAGCGCTGCCCCAGCGAGTCGCCACTCCCAACCAGGGATAGCCACGCCCCAGACAAAATCCAGGAGGTTCCATTGGTGGAGCCGGGAGAGACAGAAAGTCCCTCCGACCAGCTCGACGCCCCACCAAACACTGAACTGCGCAGGTCAACTAGGACGAGAACTTGGCCAGGGCACCTGCGAGATTTTGTGTGTACCTATGTAAATATTTGAGTGTTAGTGCCTTCTGGGAAGGGAGGGGTGTTATGTATTGTTACTTTTCAGCGGGAGTTTCAAACCTGCCTGAGTTTCTGATTGGCTGACAGTCCCTCCAGGATTGTATATAAGGAGGGCTGCAGCCTCTGAGTTTTTGCTGAAGTCTCACTGTATATTAAAGAGCTGTTGTCACTAGCCTGCTTGTGCCTCTCGTTATTCCCGAACCACTTCACTACACATGGGTGAGGATCAGGGGTGAAATCCAGTAGGTTCTGACAGGTTCTGGAAAATTGGTAGTGGAAGTTTTGAGTAGTTCGGAGAACCAGTAGCAGAAATTTTGAGTAGTTCGGAGAACTGGCAAATCAAATGCCACTTCTGGCTGGCCCCAGAGTGGGATGGGAATGGAGCAGTGGTGAAATGTAAAATTTGTTACTACCAGTTCTGTGGGTGTGGCTTGGTGGTGGTGGGTAATGTGACTGGGTGGGCGTGGCCAACTTTTTTTTTTTTACTTTTAAAACCATTTTTTCTACAACCTCTTCAGCCAAAGAGGTTGTAAAAAAAATGCTTTTAAAAGCCTCTGACTATCTCAGCTAAGCCGCACGATCATCAGAGACTTTTTTTTTAATTTTTAAAAGCATTTTGAAAAGGTTGTAAAAAAAATGCTTTTAAAAATTAAAAAAAAAGGCCTCTGATGATTGCACAGCTCAGCTGGGCATGTGGGGGAAGGGCAGGGATGTTTGCTACCGGTTCTCCGAACCACCCGCCGCCATCGTTAGCGGATCGGTCCGAACCAGGAGCATTTCACCCCTGGAATGGAGATTTAGCAATATCCTTCCCCCAGGAGTGGGGTAGGAATGGACATTTTGCAGTATCTTTCCCCTGCCATGCCCACCAAGCCACGCCCACCAAGCCACACCCACAGAACCAGTAGTAAAAAAAATTTGGATTTCACCACTGGTGAAGATTTTGGGTTTTTTGAACATGACATGCTATGGCAGGATTTATACATTCCAGTTTTCACGTTTCCCAGCACAAAATGAGAAATCTGTTCTCAGTATTCAATTTTGAGGACATTCAGAGTGAGACAGAAACGTTAATAGAAAGTTGACTAGCCCTGCTAAACAGTGGTCCGTGCAGTAATATCCCACATTAGTTCTCTCTCTTTGTTGAAGAGTTATCGTTTTTCTTCTCCTCCTACCTTGCAGAAATGCTATGAATTTTCCCAAGTTTAACTCTCACTCTTAGCAAATACCTTCATATTTTGCTGACACTTTAAGGAAGTTTCTATAAATATTGACCTTGTGAGTAAGAAAAACAAGGCTTTGCACTTTCAGAAGAAATACACTTTTAGGTAGAAGTTATCAAAACCTGTCCAGGGCTAGGCAAACAAATTGTGTTATTTAAAAGGTATACAAAGCATGAATAAAAGATAAGGTCCCTGGACTAAAGAAATAAGCATTATTGTTTAAGGCATAAAGGTATAAAGGTTGAAATCAAAGAATGAGGAGCAAGGAAGATATCATCAGGGGTTGCTGTATGGAGATTATGAAGTGACTGAGAAGTTTAGATAAACATACAACATGTCGTAATGCATTATTAATACTTTTTTTCCCCTGAACATTCTTTTTGCTACTTTGATGATCTGCCATCCTCAGGAGACATAGATGTTCTCTGAAATTTCTTTCCTCCAGTTATATCTACCTGAGATTACAGAGTTTACTAAAATCGCAGAACACAATATGAAAATATACGTAAGCACTTTTCTAGTCTAACTTGAATTTGGAAATAAATAACTGCTTGTCTAGCCATTTTAGTCCTCTATCTATCTATCTATCTATCTATCTATCTATCTATCTATCATCTATCATCTATCTATCATCTATATCTATCTATCTATCTATCATCTATCATCTATCTATCTATCTATCATCTATATCTATCTATCTAACTATCATCTATCTAATCTATCATCTATCTTCTATCTATCAACTATCTATCATCTATATCTATCTATCATCTATCTAATCTGTCATCTATCATCTATTTATCTTCTATCTATCATATCTATCTATCATCTATCTAATCTATCATCTATCATCTATTTATCTTCTATCTATCTTCTATCTATCTTCTATCTTCTATCATCTATCTATCTATCATCTATCTATCATCTAACTATCATCTATATCTATCATCTGTCTAATCTATCATCTATCTATCTATCTATCTTCTATCTATCATATCTATCATCTATCTAATCTATCTATCAACTATCCATCTATCATCTATATCTATCTATCAATCTATCATCTAGCTAATCTATCATCTATCATCTATCTATCTATCTAATCCTAATTTATTCCTTGTTTTTTTAATTTTTTAATCCCTCCTTTATTAATTTTATAAGTAATTCAAGTAGATGATCATACCCCTTCCTCCTCCTATTTTCCTCCCAATAGCAACCCTGTTGAGAGATAGTGTGACTAGTCCAAAGTCATCCCGCCAGCTTTTGTGCAGAAGGCAAGACTAGGGCTCACAGTCTCCTGGTTTCTAACCTGGTCCCTTAACTATTTTCTCTGTTTCATCCTGACTCCTTCCACTAGTTCATTTTCTTACATAAGATTTTGCCCTTAAATGGAAGTCCCAAGATTTTAAGTGCAGAGTTCATACAACAGAATCCAAAGAGAAAGTTAATCTAGGTAACAAATTTTTTTCCCCCTGTGAGTTGTTCAGATGCCTTGAATAGTGGTTACTAAAGGTGATAAAAGCAGGATAGCAACTACAGTAAAGTTCAATAAAATTCTTTACTCATGAGCATGGATGCGAAAAGCTAACAGAGACAATAACACACCCTGAGCAGCTGTGAGTGGATCAACGAGAAAATATCCATGCAAATAAAAGATGGGGGGGGAAGAATTGTGTGTGGGGGGGGGAAGTCAGCTACTATTATAAACCAGGTAAAGAATCAGCCACACATTCCATAGCAAGAAAATGTAAAAATACAAAAGGGATAGGAAACTGAAATCTATTTCTGGCTGTCATGTTGGGGTGGGGGTGGGGATTGATTCCAGAAATACTGAATCTCTTTAATGCATCAAAAGGAACAATCCTGATAGGGAGAAAGGATTCAAGTCAAAGCTTCCATCTTCTGGAACAAAAATAATCTGGGTTGAAACACTAGAAGAGTAAAATGAAGTACAAGGATCCCTATAACTGAACCTCCGTAGTGAGCAGCAAATCAGAAAGCAAAGTTGTTTCTCATAGAAGAGAATATTTGTAGCTCAGGGTTGAACTGTGGGGTCATAGGAGCTCTTTGAGCATGGTGATTTTCTTGCAGAAGTCTATAGAGATTCTCAGTCATTTTCCCGAAAGTGCTTTTTCAGGAGGCAACTGGACTTTGTTTTTTCTTTTGAAGATGTTTCACTTCTTATCCAAGAAGCTTCTTCAGCTCTGACAGGATAGCGAGGAATGGAAGGATTTATATTCCTTGCAGACAGCTGGACATTTGCATCCTTTTAGAGGGTCGTTGAAGCACTTGGAGGTTTATTTATGTCCTCTGGGTCACCTGAGTAGAGCTCCTGGTTCCTGTAGTCTGCAATTTTTTTCTCTGAAAATCCGTTCCTATTCCCACACCATTCAAAGGGTGTTCATCCCCAAATTGTATAGCTAAGAGTCTGTAGAGATTTTATTGCAGACATTTCATTACCAAACTAGGTAACATCATCAGCATCAAAGTTGCTTCTCATGATTAAACATTACTTGCAGCACATACAAAAGGATGGGACAGAATGGCTTCTGCATGAATGTACAAGTCCTGGATTGGTAGGAGCAGAAAAGGTGTCAAGTATATTGATAGAGGAGAGATCAAAGCTTTTATTTTAACTTGGGATCTGTTATGAACGGAGTGGCTAGAATCTACATAAGTCTTCATGCTCGCCACGGATTGGCTAGAATCTGCATAAGGTTTCATGCTCACCGTTGATTGGCTGTCCGGACCGTGGGAGATTTAACCTGCTGTCATTGGCCGGCTGGTCTGCCTGGAGCTCCTTAAAAAGGCGAGCTCGGGCAGCCCAGCCGGCAGAGCTCAGTCACATTTTGCTGGAAATAAAAAGGTGCTGAATTCACTAATGACTGTCGCCTGCTGCTTTTGTGCCGAGCTAACAGGATCATTGTAATTTCAAGGTCTTAGGGGCTTTTCCCCCTTTCATAGCATAAATTCATTGTATTTTTTTGTAATGTAAATGTATAAGGCAGTACTCACCAACAACAATGGGCAGATTACAAGGATTACAAGTAAAAACAATACATTAAAATCACTGATAATGAATAATCTTACTGGAGGATGACTTCATCAACATTTTTATTCTTGTGTCCTCATGACAGTGCTTTCATCTCGTCCTCAATTTGTACTGATGCAATGTAAAGTTATTTTAGCTTTTTTTCCTCTTTTAACAACCCTTTCATCGGGGTGGAGTCAGGGTGACAGAATGGAGTTGAGCATTTACTGGCCGGATGCCCTTCCTGATGCCTACACAGAGCTCACAGCAGATATTTTCTCTTTGCACCCAGAGAGAAAAATATCTGCTGCTACCTAGGATCAAACTCACAGCCTCCTGATTGTGCAGCGAGAGCCCTGCCTCTAGACCACCGTACCACTCAAAGCCATCTTAGTTTATCTGAGGCTAAAGCCATGCTTCATGTTTAAGCCACCAAAGTTTTGCCTGTGAGGCAACATGATCTGTCCCCATCCACACACACACACAAACACAGCCAGCCGAGGGTTAAGGAAGCACTTGGCACACACCCAGGTCTTTATCTCCAACTTGGCAGCGATATACACACCGTCTGCCAAGTGCTTTATTTCCACAGAAACAGAAAGATAATATACTCAGCGTACAAGAGTCCAACAAAAATAAATATTCCTCTCAGCAGTTTCGGACAAGGCTTTAGTGACTATCCAAGGTTTATTTTTGTTCGTCACAAGGATCACTGGCCACCACCCTCTATTATATAGTCTCTGGGGTGTGGTCCAGTGACTCAGTTCTAATCCCTAGCACGCCTCCTGAGCTGCTGCAATCGTTTATCACGCCTTCGGAGGCGTGCGTCCAGGAATGATGTCTCTCCTTCGCTCTCATCCGAGACACCTGTCTCCCTGCTAATCTCCTCTCCCTCGGCCGGCACCTGAGACAGTGCCAGAGGGGAGGGGCCTGGAGAGGGAGGCCTGGCTGACTCCTCTTCCTCATGCTCGGAGCTTTCTTCCTCCGATGGGATAGGCTCAGAGGGCGGGGCCACAACACTACCAAACATATTTCACCAAACATTTGGCTGATATCATAAGGGATTCCGCAGAGTAAAATCAGCCTAGCTTCCTATTGGGGACTTTACCTGATGCACCTTCAGCCCACCCTTCCCAGAATATTGCTTTAGTCAATGGAAGAATCTGGATTTTTCAAAGTAGGCTTTTTCCTTGCATCTACCAAGTCTCCAGCTGAATCAGCCTAAACTGCAACTAGCCAACAATAGTGGCAGATAGACTGCATGATAAACCAGAAGAGAGAAGAAGAGATAATTCCCTTTCATTTCCCAGACTAGCTTTTCCATGCAACATTTGTTATCTGGGCTATTTTTGAACATAAATTTAGTATTTTTCTTCTGCAAAAATGCTAAACTCATGTCCACCAGGATCCCAGCTAATGTCCTTTTCAGTACACCTGGTTCTACAGAACCAGAGTGAATTGTGAGAGATGGCTAAACTCATTAATCTCACTACAGTATGTGTCAAAGCTTGCTTCCTCTCTATCATTAAGGAAAGAAATTAATAGACATTTTCCTGCTGGCTGGAAAAGTTAGGGAAATCCACCGTGTCTTTAACATGCCCAGTGCACCATAAATAAGGATAACACCAGTGAGAACAGCTTATTTTGAGCACTAGGTATTAATGGACATTTGGATAAAAGCCAATATAGTATTATCGTTCCAGGATGTAAAATAGAGTTCATCAAATGTTGCACCAGTTGTTGAAGTTTGTCTTCAAAATAATATATCTGTTATAATAAGATGTTGATAAACCATCTGATCCAGGCACTTTCCTGATTTTAATCTTTTTTATAGCTTTACAAACTACCCTTATTGTTAGAGGTCAATTCATTCATTGGTTCTGTAATCTTCGGGAAATTTTGTTTCTTTAAATATTCATCAACCTTTGCCAGAGAAATTTATTTATATAATTTACAGCAATATTGATGTAATTTTTTTTTTTTTGCATCTTGAAATGATATTAGAAGTAGAAGATGGAAATACTATAATAATTTCAAGATTTGTCTGGCAAAGGTTGATGAATATTTAAGGAAACAAATTTTTTTCTCTTTCTTCAATTTATATGCCAACCATTTCTCTGGTTTGTTTGCAACTTCTTTTTTTTTTTTTGCATAATTCATTTTACCTTCATTTCTCTGACTAGAAAATAAAGTTTAATTGGTTGTGACATAATTGACTTTTGGGGGAATTTCTTTAATCTTGCTTCATTTTTATCTGAGCTAAAATTAGCTGTGTATACTTTTGTGTCTTACTGTCTGTTTTCGGAAAGAGTACTTTTGTAGTGGATTTGTCAAGCATAAGAAATCAGGAGCCAGCATAGAGTTCAAAAGCACTGTGAGTTTATTCCATACAACCTATATTGTACACAAGAATCTGATCTATTAACTGTCAATGCAAATTGGCACCAGATAAAAGGCAATGAACTTCGGGCGGGGGGGGGGAAGCTGGACATACCATATTTTTCAGAGTATAAGATGCACCTTTTTCCCCCCTAAAAGGGGGTGAAAATTTAGGTGCATCTTATACACTGAATGTAGCCCCGCCCGCCCACTGGCCCCCAGACTTTGGCCTCTGCCTCCCAGCAGTTACCTCCTTACAGCAAACAGCAAGAAGAAACAGCTCCTTTCAGCTTCAGCACAGCCTAATTAGCACAAGTTGATTGGATGTTTTGCTCTCAGCTGTTTTGCGTGGGCCTCTGCTGCTTGCTGCAAGGAGGTAAATTGCTGGGGCAGATTTTTTTTTTTTCCTTGTGCTAATCAAGCTATGCTGAAAATGAAAATGAAAGTAAAGCAGGCTGTTTGCCGTTTGCTGCAACAAGGCAAAATTGCTGGGAGGCAGAGGCAGATTTCTTTTTCTTCTTTTCCTCACCAAAAAAGGTAGGTGTGTCTTATAGTTTGGTGCGTCTTATACTCTGAAAAATACAGTAGATTTCATTCAGGGTGTAGGAACTCTAGGAAACCAATCAACAAAAGAAACAGAAGCCCACAGTCAAGTAATGGTCAAAGAAAGAAACTGGGAAGGACCTGCACTAATGAATCTGAAAAGCGAAGTCCTACACTTAGGCAAGAAAAACCAAAAGTACACATATAGATGGGGAGAAATCAGGCTTAATAGCAGTAACTTTGAGAGGGATCTTGGAGTCTTAGTGGACAACCAATTAATTATGAGTTAACAGTGTGTGGCAGCAGCCAAAAAAGCCAATGCAATTCTAAATTGCATTAACAAGATGGATTCAATCAAGATCACATGAGCTACTAACACCACTCTATAAAGCCTTGGTAAAGCCACACTTGGAATACTGTGTCCAATTTTGGTCACAACACTATAAAAAAGATGTTGAGACTCTAGAAAGAGTGCAGAGAAGAGTAACAAAGATAATTAGGGGACTGGAGGCTAAAACATATGAAGAACGGTTATAGGAACTGGGCATGGCTAATCTAGTGAAGAGAAGGACGGGGGGAGACATAATAGCCGGGTTCCAAAATTTGAAGGGCTGTCACCGAGAAGAGGGGCTCAACCTATTTTCCAAAGCATCTGAAGGCCAGACAAGGATGGACAATGGATGGAAACTGATCAAGGAGAGATTCAATCTAGAAATAAGGAGAAATTTTCTGACAGTGAGAACAATCAACCCATGGAACAAGCTGCCTTCGGAAGTTGTGGGAGCTTCATCACTGGAGGCTTTCAAGAAGAGACTGGGCTGCCATCTGTCAGAAATGGTGTAGGATCTCCTGCTTGGGTGGGGAGTTGGACTAGATGACCTACAAGATCCCTTCCAACTCTTGTTACTCTCTGATATTTAACACTGATCTTGCACTGAAAAGTGGTGGGCAGGAACTCTGCTCTTTCAGACTTACAAGATTCTGTCAATGTAGCCTTAAATAAAGTAGGTTTAGCTCATCTAGTCTTGTTTCCCAACTGTTTTACCCAGGAGGGCTGACAGGGCATGGCAAATGTTTCCGAAAGATCCCTCCCTGGGCTATAAAGGCAAGGGCAAAGAATGACTTGCATGATTCTATTAACCTTACAATAATGTTATATTTCTGGGTGTATTTCTTGTCTGGAGCCCTGGTCACAAATGACATCCATCTTGCAAATCTGAAAAATGCATCTTTCATTTTTTTGACCATTGCCTAGTTCAGGGGTCTGCAACCTTAAACAATCAAAGAGCCATTTGGACCCGTTTCCCACAGAAAAGAAAACACCAGGAGCCACAAAACCTTGGTGGGCGTGGCCAACTCAACGTCACTCACTTTTACCAGTCACATGACCCCCTAGCTATGCCTACCCAGCCGGTCATTAGGGCAGAGAACCGGTTGTTAAAAAACAACGGGAACCACAAAACCCTTTCTTTCCCTCCCTTCCTCCCCCTCCCTCTCTCTCCTCCTTCTCTCTGTATCTCTCTATGTCTCTTTCTCTCCCCCTCTCTCTGTATCTTTCTGTTTCTGCCCCACCTGCTTCTCCATCCCCCACTGTTGCCCTTACCTTCTCAAGCTAGGCGAGGAGTGACTGGGAGGGGAGTGCAAGGGGTGGGGCCAGCCAGTGGTGGGATCATCCAACAGGGAGCCACAGCAGAGGGCTCAGAGCCATATGTGGCTCCGGAGCCACATGTGACGCCCGGGACACCCGGCCTAGTTTGTGGCTTTTGCTCTTTCTCCTGAGGTAATTCCCACATACTATTAAAATATCTTTGAGAAAAGATTTTCCAGATATCATGCTTTGTTTTCCAGAGGTATTGCAAGAAAGGCCAATAGATCAGATCAGAGGCCTGATAAGGCCACTTTTTTGTTTAAAAGAACAACAACCACCACAATCCCAACAAATAAGAAAGCATTGAGAGAATGTTTGTGTAACTTTTTACAGTCATGTAACCTATTTAGAATAGAATAGAATAGAATTCTTTATTGGCCAAGTGTGATTGGACACACAAGGAATCTCTCTTTGGTGCATAAGCTCTCAGTGTACATAAAAGCTATAAGTGATAAATCATGATCATAGTCATCATAAAAATACATTCATCATAAATCATAAGATACAACACTCAGTGATAGTCATAGGATACTAAATAAGCAATCCACATAAATTGTACTAGGAAACTAAATAAAACAATATAAATCGTAAAGAAACAAACAATAAAGGAGAGAAGGAGATAGTAATAGGAAAGATGAGAAAAATAATATTAATACAGTCTTACTAAATAGTTTGACAGTGTTGTGGGAATTAGTTGTTTAGCAGAATGATAGCATGAGGGGGGTACTGTCCTTGTATCTAGTGTCAGAGAGCATTTCACTGAGGCTGCCATTGGCGGCACCATCTTGAATTCCATGAATTATGAATATCAATGCTAAGTTGGTTTTAATAACATTTCAATGTGCTTATTGTTGTAAGAATTTTAATAAGCCATGGAAGGTGTTTGAATGTACCCTACTTTTCTGTTAAACTACTAGGATTTTTTTCAAGCCAGCTACAATTGCATGCCAGCCTCCTTCTAAAGCAAGAGTATCAGCTTCGATATAAGATTGAGCTACTACCTACAGCTGATATTTTGGCCTCATTTCTTGACTAGAATATTGAATCTGTGCAATCCTTAAACCCATTAGGAATATAATTTAGGAAAGCAAGAAGCAAAGCAACTAACACAAGATTGTGATAAAAACAAGAAAGCAAATTGCTTAATGATTCGATATTGACACATTGTAAGCTTTCATTTAAGTAACTTGGTAATCAAATGTATTAATCAATTGGCAAAACAAATTGTCTCAGAAAAGCTTTAATGAATTGACAATTGTGAATCACCAAAATGGAGCCCTACTATACATGTATTAAGAGCAAATACAAAGCACAACTTCAGAGAAACTCTAGAAAGAAAAGGCCAGTGTAATTAACTGCTTAAAATAAATTGTGCAGGCAGTAAAATATAATTTTACAATTACATTTTACAATCCATTTGTCACTTTAAAGCTATGTCTTTCTGAGGTGTGGTTCAGTTAGGTGGAAAAGTGTCACTGGGAGTAAGATAACTACTCCAATTAGATAAAACGGTTACACAAAAACAAAACAGAAGATTAATTCTAGCCATTAATTCTGGCCACATACTTTTACAGTATATTAGATTAATAATATAATACTTTGCAACAAATGTGGAAAATACTATCTCATCTTGGTATGTTTGCAATACAACCATAAATATAGCTTTATACAAATAGGAATATGATTAATTTCTACTGCACTTTGAATGGGATAATCACAACTTTTTTTCCCCATGTGTTACTGTGCTTTATTTATGTCACTGACCCTTGAATTTTCAATGAATATAGATTTGTTCTTTCAGAACAATTCAAGAAGATTTTAGTATTATTAAGAGTTGAATTTTAAACCACCCTAAAAACAATGCCAGTATGAATTTATCAAGGCCAACCACACCAGGTTAACCTGATTTCACTTTGCAACAGGTAACTTCATTAGCATATTGTAGGAATGTTATGGAAGTAATATATCTTGTTTTCAGCAATGCATTTGACATATTTGTCCATGACATGCTGCTTTAATTTATACTTTAATATGGATTCCTACAGTGAACAAGGGGTTGGAGATGAACGATTAAATACTGCTCCCAAAGGTAGGATTCTATGTTTATACATATCATAGTAAAGTTGATTTATATCTAGGGTAAATACTGAATCATTATCAACTCTATACCTTTCAGAACTGACATTCTGAAGACAAATATATTCATGATTTGATTTTTGCCATTAGAGAAGTAAAGAAGCAGCACCGTGACCTTCTGCAGACTAAATAAAACATCATCAAAAACTTTATAACTCCTGGTGAAATTCTTTTAGTCATCCAAAATTGTTCATGGCACCCATCGTAATACTTCAGAAGTGTTCTGTAACTATATTGTACATCCCAGATACATTCCAGAGCTCACTGTAACAGCATCGCCAAAGAGGCATTAAGAGTTGTTAACCTAATTTTGTGAAGCTTCTTCTCCGGTAACATCGAACTGCCAACTAGGGCTTACAAAACCTTTGCCAGACCAATTCTTGAATACAGCTCATCTGCCTGGAATCCACACTGTATATCGGATGTTAATACAATTGAGTGGGTCCAGAAGTATTCATGAGAAGAGTAACTCCACTCCTCTGCTCACAATAGGATACCTCATACCACCAGGCTTGAAATTTTGGTCTTGGACAACCTGGAACAACGCCCCCTAGGATCTGACCTAAGTAGAGTACACAAAATTGTCTGTTACAATGTCCTACCTGTCAACAACTACTTCAGCTTCAACCACAATAACACACGGGCAAACAATAGATACAAACTCAAGGTAAACCGCTCTAAACTCGATTGTGGAAAATACGACTTCAGCAACAGAGTGGTCAATGCCTGGAATGCTCTACCCAACTCCATTTTTTACATCCTCAAACCCCCATAGCTTCAACCTTAAACTGTCTACCTCACCCCATTCCTAAGAAGTCCGTAAGAGGGCATGGATAATCACACCAGCATGCCTACCATCCTTGTCCCACTGTCCCATTTATTTGTACACATTACCTGTGCTCATGTCCATTTATCTCATACATGTTTGACAAACTAAATAAATACATAAAAAAATAAAAATAAATGTTGAGAGTGGGATACTCTGAATATTATGCCACCAATTAAATCTTCTGGGATGGAATAATTAATCGCACACTGCCTACTGAATCATATTTCCTGTGTCGCTATGGAGGGCCCTTATCTGATTATTACCTGAAATCTGGACAGCTTGTGCTGAAGGAGAAAAAAAACAACATGTGGCTTAGATGTACAAGATATCTTGTTTCCTGAACAAGTAATGTGCTAGCATAAATAACACCACCACTCATATCTCACTGTTGGAGTTTGAATAGGAAGACTATATTCAACAGTGCTTGACAAAAATATGTGCAATTAGTTTCTTTCTGTCACTGCAGAAATAGCCATTAACGGAATGATACGTTCCTTCCCTATCCAGTGGAAACTCATTTGCAAGGGAGGCCAAACTATATTTGTAATTGCGGTTTTCTCCCCGCTCCGTTACAGTTTTGTGGTGCTTATTTGTATGTGAATGAAATCTCTGGATAAATGTTCATTGCTATTCCATTTCATTTTTCTTTCCTTCCAGTGTCCAGCTTGCTCTCCTTTATAGCACGCCTCTGTAAATTTACCAGACAATTATAGGGGAGTTGAAAGCACTGATTGTCAACATGTCAATTTTTTTACATGTATAGTAAGGTTTAAACGGTGTTTTGTATTTCAGTGATTGCATGGCCTCTGTAGATGCCAAATGCTAAATCAATCAATCAATCAATCAATCAATATTTTAATGGTGAGCTTGTAAGGTTTGGAATTAGATATTATGCTAAAGATTTAGCAGTCTTATATTGGGAAAATACAGAATGCAGTTCTACTATGAAAAGCATCACAACCGGCTTTTGAGAGTCACAGTAGAAAACTGAGCTCAGTTTAAAGAGAACTCATTTTCCTGAAGGAAGGAACATTATATTAATATGACTGTGGTATCTGTCCTGTTATTTTCTCTTTAAATATTTCCTACTTAAAACTCTTTTGCACAGAATTGCTGAAGAGGACCTTTGACTGATAAGCATCTAATGAAATAAGCCATCACCTATAAAAGCCCAGGTCATTAATAAAGAATGTTTTCATGACACAAGATAGCTTTTATGTTCTGTAAAGTGTTCTTTCTGACTCACACAATTGTCAGTTAGCAATATGGAGCGAAGTCTAGAAACCCTTATGGCACAGTGCAATAATTTCAGGGCAACATTATTTATAAAATAGGGATGAAAATATATTTGGTCACCTTTTCTGGACATATGTGTAATTATATGGGTAATCCTCAAATTGCGACCTCAATTAAGCCTAAAATTTATGTTGCTAAGTAAGACATTTGTTAGGTGAGTTTTGCCCCATTTTACAACTTTTGTTGCCACAGTTGTTAAGTGAATCATTGTAGTTGTTAAATTAGTAACGCAGTTGTTACCAGTACATAAATCTGGCTTCCCCATTGACTTTGCTTGTCAGAAGCTGTCTGGGAAAGTGGTACATGGTAATTACATGATCCTTGGATGCCGCAACCATTGTGAATGCATGCTGGTGGCCAAGCACCCAATTTTGATCATGTGACCTCTCCCCCATGGGATGCTGCAACCATCACATGTGTGAGGACCAGTTGTAAGTCACATATTCCAGTAACTAAGATATGGTTATGTCAGGGTTCCAAGTAACACCCTCAATGAAAGAAAACTCTGAGGCTTGAGTTTCCTCAAAGTTCCATTTTATTAGAGATGTCATATTGGCATATCTGGGAAAACCCGAATCTGAAAGCTTCCAGGTTTTCCCCACCCAAAGGAAAGTTCAAGTCCCTGCCCAGCACCCACATGTGCATCATGTAGTCCAATCAAAGCACCGTCCCAACTGGAGATGCCTCCCAGGTCCAGCCGTCCAGGTGCAGGGCAAGATGTCCTTGACCCTCTGAGAAAGGAATGTTATTTTGAGTATATATCACCCTGGCCCCATACAATCCCCTCTCCCAATTTCCCACTGTAGTAAATGTGGCAGGCCTGAAGATCCAACGAAAAAGATGGCTCCCAGGCCTGACAGGTTATTCTATTGTGGATTTGTTATTGAGCATTACATCCTCCAAAACTGCTTGAAAAGAGGAAAACTGGAGACAATTATTTAAAAGCTCCATCCCTGGGAAAGATGAGGAAGACTGATTCTTATTTTGTTCCATCCAGATTTCCAGTAAGTGGAGCATCTTTCCATAAAAGTAAATGATAGCAGTATAACTGTTTCTGCTCAGGTGGCACTCTTTTTCCTGGGAGATAGCTTCACCCAGATATCCTACAACTCAGGTACAGGAGGAGTTACCAAGCCAGTGTGGTTGTTGCATTTCCCTCTCTTCTATAATACAGGATCTCATGCCTTGAAATAATTGAGCATAATCACCAAGCTGGCTTTGATTTATCTTGGAAAAGTAAGTTGGTGAACCATGAATGGAGAGAAATTTCCAAAGTCTTTAGGGCAGCCGGGAAAGTTGAAAAACTTATCATCAGGAAAGCTACATGGATGTCTCTCTAATCACCACAATTAGGATTGACAATTTTCTTTCAGCAATGCAACGGAAAAAATATGGTTTCCTTGTTTTCCTGTGTCTCTTTGTAATAGCATAAAATATTGGATGGAGAATCTGTATGGAATTCTGTAAAAACTACCAACTGTCATCATCATTACCATCACCCTCATCTTCTCTAGTAGAGGTAAATAAAACAGGAGGAAAACAATCAATTGCTTATTGTACCATATGACTGTCACTGGATCTTATGCCTTATGATTCTTGATGAGCGTATCTTTTCTTTTTATGTACACTGAGAGCATATGCACCAAAGACAAATTTCTTATGTGTCCAATTACACTTGGCCAATAAAGAATTCTATTCTATTCTATTCTATTCTATTCTATTCTATTCTATTCTATTCTATTCTATTCTATTCTATTCTATTCTATTCTATTCTGTCTCTCTTATGCCGTTAAAGAAAAAGGCCCACTGTTATGTATCGTATATAGTTGTCAGTTGAAGTTCTCAGTCTGGTCCTCTGTTGGAGCGGGAAAATACTCTCTCCTGATTGGTTGTGGGCTGATCAGCTTCCCTATAAAAGGAGTTGTGTCAGCCAGGGAGCAACAGTTGCCTCACAGGCAGTATAGAATAAAGAGCTGTTAGAAATCACTCTGGCCTCACCTCCATTCTTCACCCAGAACATAACACCCACAATGCAGGATCAACCTGCAACTTTGAGGGACCCAACAGTTTTAAAAGCAACATCATACTCATAAATTATCCCTCATGAAGGTATTTCTATTTTTATATAGGTTGCACAAGAATCTAGAAGTAAATGATTGCACAGGAATGGCATGTCAAAGTTATTTCTCTTATGGAATGATGTTAGTATTCCAGTAAGTAATTCATACCTAACACTTTGCACATCAATTAGCATCCTAGCAACAACTCCTATTTGCCCTATGTCTGGTTCTCTGCTAAATTATAATCTGGAAAATGACATGTTTAATTAGTGATGACACATTAATAGAAAATGGTAAAGAAATCAATCTAATTTAATGTGCATGAGGTCTATTTCAGAAACATTCTGGGTGGAATGTTTTATCACCTTCTTTTTCTGAATTTACCCTAAGGTTGACTCCAACTTACATCTTAACAGCTGTTCATAAAAGAATCCATTTGCGTTTTGGGGGGGGGGAATGGTTTGCAAAGAAATGTTAGGCTGATTCTCAAGCAAACTGTCCAAGGGACAATTTGGATTTTTTTTTTTCCTGAAAAAGTCAGTCTTTCAATCCTGATCTCATAAAACTGATCTCATAAAGTCCCACCCAGAGGCAATGAAAACTTAAGCAAGCCTAATCCTTACCTTCCCCACGTGATTTCATGGATTCATAAAAGATGGAGGCAGTTTGTTTGTTTGTTTTGTTTGTTTTGTTTGTTTTGTTTGTTTTGTTTGTTTTGTTTGTTTTGTTTGTTTTGTTTGTTTTGTTTGTTTGTTCAATTTCTTTACCACTCATCTTTCTAGAGATGAGTCTAGGCAGCTTACTACAAAATAAAAATAAGATAAAACATTAAAATATTAAGATAGTAAATATTAACATTAAAATTAACAAAATTGTTTTTAGCTTCTAAAACTATTGGAATAAAATCAAGACATGGTTAGAAGAAATGACACAACAACGTATTGATTTAAAACCAGAGCTGTTCCTACTGGGTATCCTTCCAGAGAAAATTTGTAAAGAAAATATTTATTTGATTATACATGTAATAACAGCTGCAAGGATTGTTTTTGTACAACATTGGAAAGCAGAGAAAATACCTTTGGAAGGAGAAGTAATTAAAAAAAATGTAGATTGTGCAGAAATGAATAGATTAACTTTGATGATTAAAGAAAGAGAGGATTCAGAATACTTTAAGATATGGGATCAATTTTATCCTTGGTTAGAAAAGAGATATAGATAAGTAAATCAATAAGTATATAAAAAAATGGTATAATTAGAATATTGTACTTTTGGAGAGATGTTGTAACAGATTGGGTAATAATGAAGATAGAAGAAACAACAACAAAAAAGATGAAGTCACAGAGAAAACACCGAGATGTCGCACGGAAGGGATGACTGATGTATTAAATGTTTGTTTGTGTATAAAATAAAAAAACCTTTTTCAAAAAAAAAAATAACAAAAAAGCACTTTAACCACTGTGCCATCAGGGCTCTGGGGTCATTCTCTTGTTCCTGTTTTTTCTTGATATGCAGCTCCCATAGTTTCACCAGCCAGTCTGTTCCACAAATCATTTCCATTTCTATTTGCTCCTGTTGGATCATTCAGACATTCTCCCTTGAAGCATCCCTCCAACTGCTTTGGCAGTTTTCCATCCTTCAGCAGCTTCAGTCACCGATGCTCTTTAATACACTTAACAGCACAGTGACCTACATCCCTTGTCTAACAAAATCTGTCATTTATAACTTTTGTACTGAAAAGCAAACGTGCTTCCTTGCAGGTATGCTAATCATCTAAAACCTTCCTGTTGTCTCCATGATACCTTTATGCAGTTGGCAAAAAGACAAAATTCTAACCCAGATTGCCTAGATTGAAAAGAAGAAAAGGGTGCAAGATTTTGATGACATGCTAGTGTGTCTTTTCGTCAGTTGTTGCAAGGCAGTGAGTTTTGAAGCATTTTAACACTTAATTTGCAATTTAATAATTTGTAATTTTCTTGTTAATTTATAATTAAGAAATGCATTGAAATATTAAATTAGTTTAAGTGAGGAAATGGCCTGGATAAATGGAATCCTTGCATCCTGCTGTGCTTCAAACACAGTTGGCTGGATTTTCCCTTTGACCATTGAGTTAACCAAGCAAACATGGATTAAATTGGCATTTCATAGGCTAATACTAGTTAAAAGTACAGAGTGATTGAAATGAGTTTCCAAAATTCTTACTGTATTTTTTGTAGTATAAGATACACCAGAATATAAGACACAGCATAGTTTTTGGGGAGGAAAATAGGATGGAAAAATCTGTTTACTAGGTATTCAGCTGGCTAGTGTCTTTAGTCTGGTCAGCTTCAGCACATTAGTTTGCTGGTTTTTATCCTGTGCTTGGGGATAAAAAACAGTTTCTAAAGCACAACTGATCTTTCGAGAGAGAAGCAATGAGAAAAGTAGGAAACCACGGAGATCACTTCACTCGCTAGCGCCTACTTAGGGCTGAAAAACACTTCACAGCTGAGAGTCGGAGGAGCAGGCAAAGCGTTTCACTCGTTAGCGCCTCGTTAGGGCTGAAAAAAAAGCTCTGAAAAAGCTGCATTCGGAGTATAAGACGACTCTTATTTTCAGCCTCTTTTAGGAGGGAAAAAAGTGTGTCTTATAGTCCAAAAAATACGGTATGTTGCATGAACCTGGCTGTAAAGTATATGAGCTGAAGATGAGATTGTGCTTTTCTAGCTAAAGAAGTTTTTTTTTTCCTGAATTGTAATATGTACTTATAATTATATTGATTCCAAATGATCTCAACAGAATATATTTCAAACTTAGTGTACGTAGGATTGGACTTCGTTTGTCCTGCAGACACCCAAAAAATTAACATATTCTCTCTTGCAGTGTAACAGAAGAGAAAAAGACTAAATACATGAGGTAATCATATACACTTAATTTTAATTCATTTGTTTTCAGAGATCCATTCATTTTCAAATACCCCTTAATATCCCTTGCTTATTGGCTCTACTATGGAATTAGTTCAAGTAAATGTACATTTAAGTCCAAATTTAAAAATAGACCCCCCCCCCATGTTTTCCTATTCAAAATGCACATTCTTAATTATTGTCTGTTTTAATAGAAGAAATGGGTGCCCTTTAGACGCCATGAGGATATCATCTATGTCATGAAATCAAATTTATATCACTTACATTACTTGCATTTGTAGGAAGGGAACACCACCAAGACAGTGTCAAAACCTCATCAACTCATGAAGGGGAAAACCCAGACATAAGGAAATGACCTTCCCAAAATAGAACACATAGATATCAGAGTCAGATAGAATTAAAAAGGAAATCCCAGGAAACGATACACAAAGACTCTAGACAAGATCAGGAAAAAAACTATTAACAGCAGAATAAGACAAAAGGTATGGCAGGGGATTAACCAAGGAAAAGATTTAATCAATAACCCAAAGCAATATGATAAGAGTCAAACCGGGGGTAAGGGCTTACCAAATAATAACATGATCATCTTAAGGGAGGAAGCAAATAATGAATCAGGAGAAAACAAAAGAATACCAAATCAGATAACACAAACACCATCTAGTCTGAAGTAGGAAACGATCAGAATAAGAAAAACAGAGCACACACACAAAGGAAACATAGACAAAAGTAACAATAGAAAACAAAGGATTCCCTTTGATCAAAAGGGTATAAGAATGTATGCTTACCTGGTAAAGATGTCAGCTCACCCAGGAACGCTGGTCTGCGACATCGCTCGATCTGACTTCCTGAAAAATAAAGAAAACTTGCTTTCACGCAGCTTGCTTCTCTCGCGATTTTGCGCGGCGCCGGAACGCTCTCCCAGCCGGGAAATTCGAATCCTCGGGGGGGGGAACCTCTCCTCCCTTCTAACACATGTTATCACCATTACACCAACACTGTCTCCTTTTCCACATCACAGATGCCAACAAAAGAAAATAAACTACTGAGACAATCCACCTCATACTTAAACTTGCTCTGATTTTTTTTTTATAAAGCCTAGACAATAAGAATATTGCTGATTCCTTTTGGTACTGACCAATTGATACCAAGCTTTGTTGACTATGTCTCTTAGACATCTTACCAAGATTGGTTTCAAAAATGTTTATTTCTGCCACAATCTGTACTTGCTGAACTATGTAGAGAAAAGTATCTGTACATTTATGAAGTTCCAGTATTAAATGGTGCTGCCACAGTCTAACTGATTATTGCATTCCATGTCTATAAGGTATTCTAGCTAATTCTAGGGTATTAGAATTCTAGCTAATTCTAGGGCAGTGATGGCTAACCTTTTTGCCCTCATGTGCCAAAAGCATGGGGAGGGGGGGTCGCATGTGGGGGGTTGGGTGTGGGGAGCATGGGGGTGTCACACGTGTGCGTGCTCATACCCCTAATTCAATGCATCCTGCCCCTGCACATATGCGCATGACACCCCCACACACACACACTTTTGACACATGATGGCACAATGGGCCCGGTAGGCCCGTTTTTCACCCTCCCCAGGCTCCAGAGCCTTTCTAGGAGCCTGGGGAAGGTGAAAACAGCCTTGCCCCCCCCCCCCGAGGCCCTCCAGAGGCCAGAAACAGCCTGTTTCCTGACTTCCGGTGGGCCCAGAAGGCCTGAAAATCAGCTCACCGGAGCTGAGCTAGGGCAACGCTCACGTGCCCACCGATATGATTCTATGTGCCACCTGTGGGACACGTACCATAGGTTCTCCATCACGGTTCTAGAGTATTCTAGGGTATTCTACCTCTATAAGGTATTCTAATTCTCTATTCTAGCTAGGTTATACTTAGTACAGAACAGTTAATTGTCAGGTATAAGCATTGATATTTGTGATGTGTCTCATTCTTCTTCTCCAAAGCCAAACTGCCATCCTCAACATCCAGAGAATGGGGAGTTCTCTGTTCTTCTTTCTTACTTACTGAAGGTTGCATTATACTGTTTTACTACCTTTTAAACTTCTATTCTTTATATTATACATTCTTCTAAAATCCCGTGGTTGTATTTTATTTTTACAATTCTTTTCTCTTGTGGCCTTTCCAACTTTGCAGGATCTAAGAGCCAATGGTGCAAATTACTTTTCCAGGTATTCTGGAACCCTGGACCAACCAGTCAGGTCTCTGCTTCATGGAAAGGACTTACCGATCCTGTACCAAATATTTCAGCAGCTATTATCGCTGCTAGAAACATAATGATGATAATCAGTGGTAACTAAGAGGCTTTTCAGTGAACTAATCAGGTTTGCACACTGAACCATATGAATGGCTTACAAATGCCTCCTTATTGTGCAGTGAATAGCTCCAACTCTCAACTTCATCTGTGGCAGATGTCAAAATCCCAGCAGGTTTGATCACCAGCAGCACCTAATAGCTAGTTTGATAGCTGAGCTCCTGGAGGAGCTCAAGGCAATATGTTTTTTTTAAGGCCACATGCCCATTATGTAAGCATATAAGATCAAAGAGGCAAAAGTAAACAATGATTATGCTTCTCCAACACAACAGCATGATGGTTTTAGAGAGTTATTCCCAGGATTTAGGAATACTTTTATTTTGATCAGTATATTCCAGGGCAGGGGTGGGTTCTAATTTTTTTTACTACCGGTTCTGTGGGTGTGGCTTATTTTGTGGGTGTGGTTTGATGGTCATGTGACAATTCTTTAGGATTTAGCAGAGGTACTGGTCTACCAGGCTTTTAACTGCTTGCAGAGCCGTACCTGTCTACCCGTTTGTTTTTGGAGCTTTCTGGTCTACCTATTTGTTTTTGGAGCACACTGGTCTGTTTTTGGAGCGCCTACCACCACACTGCCTTTTACCGCTGATCAGCTGTAGGGCAGCCCTTTGAAGCACCATGGCAAGAGTTTAAACTGTTTTTTTCCTTCTAGCCGATCAACTGGGACTCGGGAGGCAGCGAATAGATTGGGGGTGGGGCCAGGCAGAGGTGGTATTTACCGGTTCTCTGAACTACTCAAAATTTCCACTACCGGTTCACAAAATTTCCACTACCGGTTGGTAGCAACCCACCACTGCTTCTGGGGTGTCAAACTCAAGGCCCGAAGGCCGGATCTGGCCCATGGTATGCTTAGATCTGGCCCACGAGCTGCCCTGAAAACAGTGAAGGACTGGCCCATGGTGCCTCTGGCAGAGCGCTCGGGCCACCACAGGCACCCCCGATATGGGTGATGTTGAGCTGGCCATGCCATGCCCACCCTGGCCATGCCCACCTTGGCTATGCCCACACCCACCCACCCACCCACCCTGAGGTCAAATACAAACCTGATGTGCCCCTCAATGAAATTGAGTTTGACACTCCTGGTATACTGTGATGGGGACCCTATTAGAGCTGTGGTGGTGCAGTGGTTAGAATGCAGTACTGCAGGGCTAACTCACTGCTCACTCTAGGAGTTTGATCCTGAGCGGCTCGAAGTTGACTCGGCCTTCCATCCTTCCGAGGTGGGTAAAATAAGGACCCAGGTTGTTGGGGGCAATATGCTGACTCTGTAAACCACTTAGAGAGGGCTGTAAAGCACTGTGAAGTATATAAGTCCTAAGTGCTATTGCTATTATGTTAACAGGTAGAGATGAAAAAAGCAGACATGAGGGACCACAAGTAAATGCTGGACACATTAAAATAGGGAAGAGGTATTAATTTATTGACACTTGCTCCTTTAAGCTCTCAGAAACTTTAAACTTTTCAGAAACTCTCAGTGTCTTTACCTTTGAGGGTGCCAGTTTCAAGAATGTTCTTGAAGGAGACAACATGTCTGCCAAAAAAAAAGAAGAGAACTTCAATTTGTCACCTACCTGATTAGTGTAACCAGGGGTGGGTTCTACATTTTTTTACTACCGGTTCTGTGGGTGTGGCTTATTTTGTGGGCGTGGCTTGGGGGGGGTCATGTGACTAGGTGGGTGTGGCTAGCTGGTCAGAGTCATTTCTGGAAGGTCCTCGCACTTACGACCAAGTCCTCGCACTTACGACCCGACCCATTTGTTTGCTTTTAACACTGATCAGCTGTAGGACGGCCCTTTGAAGCCCCATGGCAAGAGTTTAAACAGTTTTTTTCCCTCTAGTCATCAGCTGGGACTCAGGAGGCAGCAATAGATTGGGGGGTGGGACCAAATAAAAGGTAAGAATAACATGGGTGGGGGGGGTGGGGGGCGGGGGGGAGAACCGGTTCGGTGACGTCATATCGTCACCGCTACCGGCTCGGCCGAACCGGACCGAACCGGGAGGAACCCACCACTGAGTGTAACTGATACACCAATTATTTTTGAAGTCTGGAAGAAAAGTTGCCCATGAAATCCTGCTAGAGTGCAAAAGTAACTTTCCTGCAATGGTCATTACATGCCAGAGCAGGGGTCTCCAACCTTGGCCACTTTAAGACTTGTGGACTTCAACTCCCAGAATTCCTCAGCCAGCTTTGCTGAACTTTGCTAGCTGAGGAATTCTGGGAGTTGAAGTCCACAAGTCTTAAAATTGCCAAGGTTGGAGACCCCTGTGCCAGAGTATTTTAGTTGAGAACAATTTTTTTTTTTTTGCTTTAATTTATATGCTGCCCTTCTCCGGAGACTCAGGGCGGCTTACAATGCGTTAAGCAATAGCCTTCATACTTTTGTATATTTATACAAAGTCAGTTTATTGCCCCCACAATCTGGATCCTCATTTCACCTACCTTTGAAAGGATGGAAGGCTGAGTCAACCTTGAGCCTGGTGAAATTTAAACTTGCAGTAATTGCAAGCAGCAGATGTTAATAATAGTGCTTAGTCCACTGTACTACAGGCTCTGTTGGTGAATAACTACGCCAATACTGCAATGTAAATTTAACTGCCAAGTGAGATCTGAAAAAAAGATGTTGTCATTTGTGAATAACAAGTTGAAAGCATCTAACAAATTAATTCTTCTAAATCAAGCTTATCTAATCAACCCACTTTATCTGTATGCTTCTTTCTAAATTAAATAAAAAGTCATTGCTCAAACTTTTAAACCTGTAATGACTCTGTATGGACTGAGTCACACATTGCTGAACTGTAAACTATTAACCATTTTTAATAGGCCACATGTGGCTGGATAAGCACATACTAAGCCATAAATCTCAGTTTACTAGCTCAGTGGCTGGGTTCAGAGAACATGTCAAAAGTAAAACAATTGTTAGAGGTTTGGATACATAGTAAGTCCAACCTGAGTCTCTCTTGTTCTCTCCTAGAAGAGATACTGTATAATACAATATGCATTTACTTGAGAGTAAGCCTAATTGAATTCAATGAGGCTTAATTTTGAATAGACGTGAGCAAAAGTGTGCTGTAAAGAGAACTGGCTATAAAAATTTTTGAAAAGTTAATCCATTCCTACATATGAAGACAATAATCATATCTTCGCCAGGTTTCCCCTTGACTGTGTTCCATAAAAATCATTCATGCATATGATAGCTTTGTAGCACATTATCGTTCATTTTTAAACCTGCAAAAAATACCAAGCATTTCCATATAGTTTAAAAAATTATCCCCGACGTATGTTTATTACTGTTCTTCTTCATTTATCACCTGAAGTGTTAAATATTTCCTAAGGGATCAAAATATGCTGTGTTGCAAGATAATAAGATACTGTAATGAAACTTCTGACCTTGGGAAAGTAAAGATTCAGCAAACACACACCCGTTTTAAAAAAAAGAAAAGAAAAAGAAAGTTTGCCATACTACAGTGATTGAATCTCTACAAATCTCTTCTACATTTTAGCTCCTTATTGTGCTTTCACTTTCTAAATAAAAAAAAAAACCTTAATAATAATCTTCCTATCCATTTGTCTTTACTCCCTAGACATTTGCCCTCTAACAAAATAGTGGAGAATGCAGCCTACTTCTATGTTCACATCTTATCTTAGTGTGACCTTAATTGGAACTTGGGCACTTCCTTTCCCCAAAGATAGGGGTAGTCTAGGTCAGGGGGTGTCCATCCATGGCAATTTTAAGACTCATGGAGTTCAACTCCCAGAATTGCCCAGTCAGAACTCACAAGACTTTTGGAAGTTGAAGTCCACAAATCTTAAATATCTATGGAGATTCTCAGTCATCCAGGTCATGGTTGTCCCAAAGGTACTTTTTTGAGAGATAACTGGACTTTCTGATTTTTCTTTGAAGATGCTTCACTTCTCATCCAAGAAGCTTCTTCAGCTCTGACTAGATCAGGGATCCTCAAACTTGGCAGCTTTAAGACTTGTGGATTCAACACCTAGAATTCTCCAGCCAGCCTAGCCTACTCCCTAGCTGGCTGGAGAATTCTGGGAGTTGAAGTCCACAAGTCTTAAAGCTGCCAAGTTTGAAGACCTCTGGACTAGATGGTGGGGAATGGAAGAATTTATACTCCCTGCAGACAGCTGGTAATTTGCATTCTTTTAGTGCATTGTTAAGGTCACCTGGATGTTTATCGGTGTCATCAGGGTCACCTGAATGGTGCAAATTGGTGTGGAGCCTTCTTGGAACTGTTGAAAGGACTATGTTGTAGATTGGAGATAGATGATGTCATATCCCTCCCTCTCTGTTGAGAGAGGGCTGTCCAGTTTTGACATAGATAGCCTCTTTAACCCCTCTCTCTAACCAGTGATCCTCTCTGTCCAAAATATGAACTTTGTTGTCTTCAAAAGAATTGTCTGAGTGTTTTAAATGCAGATGGACTGCTGAATCTAGTCCTGATGTGTTTCTTCTCCTCTGTTGTGCGATGCGTTTATGAAGTGGTTGTTTCATTTCCCCATAAGAAGCAAAATGTCTTCAAGGAAAAACCAAAAAGTCCAGTTGCCTCTTGAAAAAGCACCTTTGGGACACAAATCTTAAAGTTGCC
Organism: Pituophis catenifer annectens; assembly: GCF_029215685.1. Taxonomy (NCBI): domain Eukaryota; kingdom Metazoa; phylum Chordata; class Lepidosauria; order Squamata; family Colubridae; genus Pituophis; species Pituophis catenifer. The sequence continues at coordinate 114,005,274 of NW_027256884.1, read as the reverse complement.
AAAGTTGGACATCTGTGGTCTAGGACAATGTTTCTCAACTTCAGCACCTCTAGGATAGATAAAATTCAGTACCCAGAATTCCTCAGACAGTAGGGAAGTTGCTAAGGGTAGCTGGGAGAAATTCTGGGCTAGCTTCTTTTCTAGATGATAAACTCCCAATGCAGCATTTCACCTTGTTATGTTAAATAGATTGTAAGAACGAATGGCCAATTTTAGTATTCCAAATAAGACAATCAGCAATTCTGGACCTAATATATAAGAGGCTGCTCTTTGTTGGTGTCTAGATCATGTTAAAAACAAAAACAAAAAACAAGTGGCTCTTTTTTCTTCAGCTTGTACCAATATCTTAGCACGCTTTGATGACCACAAAAATGGGGCTGTATAGAGATTGTTTTGTGATGTTTGTAACCCTACGGCCTAGGCATACTAACTTCACAGGCACTTGAGTTCTATCATTAATGTACTTTTACACAGGTTTATAATTATCTATGCTAAATACAAACTCCAAAGAGAGGTTCTAGCATGAAAGACCTGGACATACGTCACAACATGATATTTCAACTGGCAAAGGTCAAATATTATTGCTTGTTTCAACCAGTGAGATAGTAATTGCTCATCCTAAGAATAGTGCCTTAATCACAGTAGGATTAATCTAATTATTCTATCAGAACCAAAATATTAGCTGTGTTTAGTTAGGTCAGCGGAAACCCACGAAATCCTCCTAAAATTAGTTATAGGCTTGGTTTGGTTTGTATGTTCATCTGTGCACATACATGTCTGTGTGATTCATTGTTTGTGTAAACTCAGACTGTGTATTCAGTGTATGTTGTGTTATACTTTGCAAATCCAGAGCACTGGTTAAGTTCTTAACAAAAATTTAACAGGAATTTAACAAGGAATTTAACAGGAATTTAAGTATCAAATGGACAGCAAATTTGAGCATATATTCTGGCAGGAGAAATTATAGAACAATAGCCTCCAATCTATGGTAGAGTTGAGAATCAAGGACACCATTCTGCAACTTGACAATACCACTAGATTTGGAGACAACCTGAAGCCCGAGCCATTGTTTTCAGAACATGGAATTATCTGGAAAAGGAAGGAATTATGCAATTAGCCACTGAACAAACAGAAAATATGAATATTTTGTAAAAAGTGCACAATACACTTGTCGCTAATAATTCCTGCTTTGCAACAATCTATGTGTGAATAGAATCCTCTGTTCTTTGCCCAAACTGTGTTTCCTAGAGTGTTGTATTTTTCGCCTGCATTTTGTGAAGAGGTGTATGTGTGTATTTTATCTCTTATTTATACAAACATCTGCATGCTTCCTCTTCCATATAATATGGTTAAATATGTGTGTGAGGGAGAACAAAAGAAAGAATCATTCATTTTACTTCAGAGAAATTGCTTTTTATTTTGCTTTATAGTTGCAGATGTGCTCTTTAGATATTGGGGTTTAGGTCCAACTGTGAGATTAGGCTGCTATATCTAAAGATGAAGCAGGAACATAAGCAGAGTGGACAAAAACCAGGAATCTTTTGTAAAAGATCCCTCAGGGGAGGTAAATAAGAAGAAACTAAGTTGTTAAGGTAGTATAAAGGACCAAAAAAAAAAAATGAATCACCTGAACCAGACAAAGCACGATAGCAAAAGCAATAGCACTTAGACTTATATACCACTTCATAGGGCTTTTACAGCCCTCTCTAAGCTGTTTACAGAGTCAGCCTATTGCCCCCAACAATCTGGGTCCTCATTTTATCCACCTCAGAAGGATGGAAAGCTGAGTCAATCTTGACCTGGCAAGATTTGAACTGCCGAACTGCAGCTAGCAGTCAGCTGAACTAGCCTGCAGTGCTGCACTCTAACCACTGCGCCACCTTGGCTCTGATGGGCCTGAGCACATGGAAATCCTCTCTCCAATCTGATTAACAATTATCAGAATTGTAAATTAATAAGGCAAGAGTTGCTACCAGGCCAGGCTTGTCAATCAAGAAAACAAAGCAAGCAAGGACTTTAGGGAATAAAAGGGGTCCTGCAGCCCACCCACTTTTTGAGTTGTGTTTGGATCCAAATTTGGCAGTTTCTGTTCCTCTGACTAATGCCAGAGTTGTGGGTATCTGTGCATGACTCTGTGTGTGTGTGTGTGTGAGAGAGAGAGAGAGAGAGAGAACAAATATAGATTGCAACCACTACAGTTTTGCTGTTATGTTACATTTGGTGAGTCTTTGTGTATTCTAAAGAACCAATTGTGCCTCGGTGTTTAGTTGAAAGTGTTAAAGGTGTGACTATTTTCCAGGGCTGTAGATGTGTGAGTGAATATAAGATGAACCTGGAAGCACATGTAACATTATCTCTGCTTTGAACTTGGATACATATCTGTTTCTGAACTTAATTGGTACTGGAATATAAAAATTAAGATATCTACAAGAACAGCCATTTCCTGATAGGATCCAATAAGGATGTAGATTTTGAAGGAACATTTTCCTTCTCCGTGGCTGTGATCATAGAGTTCCTTCAGACTGAATTGAAACATTATTCTACTTCTCTCTGTCAAGGCTGCAAGGCTGAGGTAGATAGTATGCATTCCCCTTCAAAAAAAGTTAACATTTCTGAGAGCTTATAAAATTGATTGGCAGGCTGATGCCAAGCCTGGTTATTTAGGAGCAAGACCAGGGGTGAAATCCAGCAGGTTCTAACAGGTTCTGGAGAACCGATAGTGGATTTTGAGTAGTTCAGAGAACTGGCAAATTCCACCTCTGGCTGGCCCCAGAGTGGGGTGGGAATGGAGATTTTCCAATATCCTTCCCCCAGGAGTAGGGAGGGAATGGGAATTTTGCAGTATCCTTCCCCTGGAGTGGGGTGGGAATGGAGATTTTTGCAATATCCTTCTCCTGCCACGCCCACAGAACCGGTGGGGAAAAATTTTTGGATTTCACCACTGAGCAAGACCCATTCATGTAAGTAAGATTTAGCCCAGAAGACTACATTGCATAGCTACATTGGACTGGAATCAAGGTTTCATGAGGTACGGTTAATAAGCTACCTGATATATCTCTGAGATTTTTTAAAAAAATGTCTAATTTTGTTAGGTGTGATAGGGACGAGACATTCTAATTATATCAATACACCACGCTCTTGACTCCTTGGAGATTTATTTTATTAAAACATAAAGCCTCTGCGATGTTATAGTTTGCTTCCTCGGAGCCAAAAATAAAGTTGCTGTGGTTCTATCTATTGGGGAAATGTCTCAGCAACAAGCATAAGTTTTAACTCATCTAAAGCAACATGTGGGGGTACATGCGTGATATTTCTGTCACCGGCTGCTTTGTACCTTTCAGAACAGGATATAAAACTGGAAAAAAAGATAAACTGGCTAAGACTTGCCTTTTGATGATAAGAGGCTGTGGGAAGATAGAAAAGCAATATCATTTCCTGTTCCCATTAATATCACCATAGCTATTTTTGAAGGCTGAATAGTCTCGAAACCATATCTGCAAAAATGTTGCTACCTTTATCCAGACCTTTTTGGGCATTGTCTCTTTTCCCAGATTTGTTTCAAATTTGTGATTTCATCCATAATTCAGCGAAAGGCTAAAGCCAATGAACATTAAATCTGGAGTGATAACCACCGCACGTGAATATGAAGAATGCACTTAGATTTCCAAAAAGATGTTAACTTACAGGTTATACCAGGGGTGAAATGCTCCCGGTTCGGACCGGATCATTCGATCCGGTAGCGATGGAGGCGGGTGGTTCAGAGAACTGGTAGCAAAATTCCCTGCCCCCCCCCACATGCCCAGCTGAGCTGCACAATCATCAGAGGCTTTATTTTTTACTTTTAAAATCATTTTTTTTAGCAGAAGAGGTTGTAGACCTCTGATGATCGCGCCGCTCAGCTGGGATCGTCAAAGGCTTTTAAAAGAAAAAAACTCCTGCCAATCAGGCAACTCAGCTGGGATCGTCAGAGCCTTTTGAAAGCATTTTTTTTACAACCTCTTCACTGAAGAGGTTGTAGGAAAAAAATGGTTTTAAAAGTTAAAAAAAATTGGCTACGTCCACCGAGTCACATTACACCCCCCCCACCAAGCCACGCCCACAGAACCAGTAGTAACAAATTTTAGATTTCACCACTGGTTTGTACCATAGAATTAGAATTAGAATTTTGTATTGGCCAAGTGTGATTGGACACACAAGGAATTTGTCTTGATGCATATGCTCTCAGTATTCATAAAAGAAAAGATACGTTCATCAAGAATCATAAGGTACAACACTTAACGATAGTCATAGGGTACAAATAAGCAATCCGGAAGCAATAGATAAACAATAGAGAATTAAATCAGCTTTTGTTCACTTAGGGTTCAGGGAAACACACAATTTGGGTTTTTGTATGCAACTGTACATTAAAATAAGCTTGTCATGGATTCTTCTATAGAAATGTACATGGGCACTTACGGGGGGGGGGAATTGGAGGGAGGAACTGAGTGACGCTCTTAAGGACTGTTCTGCTTGGAAATCGGCCTAGCCCCTCTCCTTCTGAAGGACAATGTAGAGTAGCCACATTGCTTTATTTCACATCATTCTGAAGCATTATCCAGCATACCTAGTAGCCAGAAGATATTTGTTCTCATGAGTGGCATCCGCAAAGTGCCAGAGATGACTCATAACAGCCTTATAACACTAAGCTCTCATTGAAGAATGGATTTGCCAACTTGCAAGATTACTTGAAATAATTCACATGTTCACAGAACATCTAGGCAATTGGGCAGAGTCAAGTAAATGACAAAGATAATATTTTGTCAAATAATCTTGCATTCTTTTGAGCTTGAAAAACCAGATGAAGTAGAAAGAATCTATGTAGTATTAGCGCCACCTCTGGTGGATTGGACTGTGGTGGAACGTAGTCTGGAGGAAAGGGATGCCTCCCAGAGGGCAAAAAGGTAGCGAAGTGTGTGGAAAGTGTGATATGCAGGAAGAGGATTAAAACAGTTTCTCCCTAGCAGGTCTCAGAGTTTATCTATAGTTATGCAGATAGTTGTTTTACTCTGGCAAGATTCTGTCTATAGGTGAACAACAATATGCTACTCAGAAGTAACTCAGCTTGATACAGTCTAATGTTTAACGCTAGTCCTTTGCACAGAGAGAGGAGGGAGTCATGTGCATCTGGATGCAAGTGAATATAGTGCAACTAGCTTGGAATTAGAAGGAAGGGATGCCAGCAGATTTGAAAAAGGTGATGCTGTACTCTCTCTTGAAGAGAACATGTTTTAAAGAGACAGTTGATCCAGCCATATTAAATAAATTTCTCCAATCTTGTCTTTTCCAGGAAGAATAGTAAACAAGATGTGGAGAATCAATTAGAAGATGGGAGGAGAATAGTGGAGAATCAATTAGAAGAGCGGAGGAGGATATGTCATTAAGTCAGTCAGCTCTTAGCCAACACATAGTTAGGTCTTTTTCAGAATGATTTGTCCCAAACCTGGCCCTTCAAGTTTTCTAACAGTCCTCCTATCACCATAGTATACAGTCTGTCCATCTGGCTGCTGGACATTATGAACTTCTCAAGGAAGATGGGACTTCATATAATGTGTGCAAATCATGATAATCTGAGCTTTGTGATTTGTATCTGAAATGAGAATTCTGGATTGATTTGTTCTGTGATACATTTGCTTGTTTTCTTGGTTCAGAAAACCAAGAAAACTGCTGGGAGTATAGATTCTTTGCAACACTCTTCCAAGAACTCTTTCCCCCTTCCTTCCTGCCTGGCAGCAAAGCAGATTTAGAAGTGAGGGATGGGAAGAGAGACAAAGGATTCCTAGATGAAGCAAATTATCCAGACCCCTTTGGTTAAACAAAAAATAAGCTTGGACCAAGGGGCTGAAATGGCACTTTGTGGATCATTTTATTAGGACCTGGTTGTGGAAAGTGTATCCCAATCTCTAGGTGACATTCAATACCATAGATCAGTGATGGTTAACCTATTCGGCACCAAGTGTCAAAACTGGAGCGTGCGTGGGAGCGCTGGAACACAGAAGAGAGCAGCTGGCTGGTACACATGTGCACGGCAGCCAGCTGCTCTTCCAGGTTCCGTCGTGTGCATGCATGCCAGACAGCAGGTCTGGCGCACATGCACACTGGCTAGCTGCTCTCCTCTGGGTTCTGACGTGTGCCTGTGCACCTGGAAGAGAGCAGCTGTCTGGCGTGCATGCATGTGATGGAACCCAGAAGAGCAGCTGGCGACAGTGCACGTGCCCACAGAGAGGGCTCTGTGTGCCACCTCTGGCACACGTGCCATAGGTTCGCCATCATGGCCATAGACCACGCTACCTTCTGGATTACCTACAAGAGTTGAAGATTGGAGAAATATTTTGATGATGGAGATGAGCACATTTCCAATCAGTATTTCTGGAGAAGAACTATAAATCCATGATTATTCAATGTGAGATACTATAGGGCTCAGCCAGTTCCCTCATGCTTTCTAAAATGTATGTGAAACCTGTTACAACATACTCCTGGGAAGGCTTGAGTTCATGTAATAGGAAATTATACATACATACATACATACATACATACATACATACATACTACATACATACACATTATTTTCAGGGTTTGCAACATTACCAGTAATTTTTTTCTATCGGAACTGTGATTGTATTCATTACAGACTCAACTTTGGGAGATTCTTAGGGTAATTGGAACCATTATAAAAGGGCGGGAAAAATTGTCCACTGAGAGACAAAAGCTATACCTTGTGTTTATCTTGAATGATACCAGCAGAACCATTATTATACTGAGATGATTTCCACCTAGAAGATAAATTCCTGTGTTAAAATATTTTAGCACATAAAAGTAGGGCTGAGGTTCTTTTTTTCTTTTCATAACTTTGAAATAAACTAAACCTATGTGACATTGTTCAAGAACTCTGCAAATCTTTCTGAATAAAAAGTTCTCTGGATTCAACTTGAATTTGTCTCATTCTTTTGCAAAGCTACATATTCCTCAAATTTTTAAGAAAAATTGCAGCCATTATTGAGCCATTGAAGTTGAGGGGAGCATAGATGGAACTGCAATATTTATTGGTTATTCTGTGTTATTTAAACTGTTTCTAACACAAAATTCTGGCGTTACCTTAGAGATATGAAGCAGATCATCAAGTGAATGCTATCCTTAATTTCTAAAAGTTTCATATTTCCATTTACAGTGACAAAATGTGATAATTGGGGCAGGAACTTACACAAGAAAAAAAAATTGACTACCACAACATCATGCAAGAAAGCAGTAACTTACAATGTTCCTTCATTGGCAGAGGTACTGAACTGTATCTTTTATTATATTTGATCAATGTGCTTATGTTGCTACTTTTAGCTGAACATCTAATAGGAACAATGCTGTTTAATTGGATTAGAGTTGAATCAAAAATTGTTCACATCTCTCACTAAAAATGGAACAAGGAACTCACTGGGGGTTTTCTGTTAATAGGTCCTAATATTTACTTGAAGATCACAGCGGGTAAAAGTTAAGTGAGAATGCCAATAGGTTGGACTAGCTGTTATTTAATTTTCTACAATTTTCAGGAACTAGGTTATATTGGGGTAATTATTTCTCTTCCCTGCAGAGCCTGACCATTGGACATTTTTGAAGATAAGTTTGGGGATCAGTTAAAAGAAATCAAGAGGCCAGCTATGACCAGTCTACATTGCACTTTTCAAATAAAACTACTCACATTTCCACACCGCACTTTGGCAGATGTGGAAATATGTCTTATCAAGCTATTTTGGATCTGTTTCTACTTGTGCAGTCTATAGATATGGACCAGTGGCTACAGAGTTGCTTAGAAGTTTGAGATCTACTAGCAAATTCTTCACTTCTTATTTCCTAACAGGTGTCATAACCAGACTTAGTCTTTAACATCAGTCCTAATTAATGTTTCATTGAGTTAAGCAATGATTATTTCTTTGCTTGAAAAAAAACCAACAAAACCAGTTTTAAAACCTGAAGTTTGGACCATGACTCTGTTTATTATTATTTGGGGACAAACTTCTTCATAATGCTGAGTTTTTGGATTTATTGTAATTCGGTTTTTCACTTACATAAAAAGAGTTGAAGAAGCTTCTTGGATGAGAAGCTAACAACCTCAAAGAAAAATCAGAAAGTCCAGTTGCCTCTTGAAAAAGCACCTTTGGGACAACATGGATGACTGAGAATCTCCATAGACACTTGCATAAAAAGTTGGCAGGGAATAACTTTTCCTTGTTATCCCTATCTTTTGATATTATTGTTCTTCTCAATAGAGGTGTGTGTGGCCAGGGGTGGGGCTTCAAAAATTTTAGCAAGGGGTTCTCTGCCCAGTTGCTTGGTGGGCGTGGCCATGGTGGGCGTGGCCTAGTTGGTCTTCGGCACCACGGTGGGGGGAGGTATTTTTGCCCTCCCCAGGCTCCAGGGGTTTTCTGTGAGCCTCCAGGAGGGCAAAACTGGCCTCCTCAGGCTCCAGAGGCCCTCTTGAAAACGGGTCTACCGGAAGGTCAGGAAAGCTGGAAACAATCCTTCCTGAACTTCCAGTAGGCCTGGTTTTGGCCCTCCCCGAGCCTCTGCGCGCGCCCTGCACTTACCTGCATCCAAAATGGGCCATGTGGGGACTCCTGGGAGGGGCAGGGTGGGCGGGGCGGGGCCAGCCAGGAGTGGGATTTGGGGGTTCTCCGAATTGCATAGAATCTTAGCTAGAGGTTCTCCCAAACCCCTGCGAACCCCCAGTAGCCCACCCCTGGGCGTGGCAGGTTTGAAAATATGGTACTGTGACTATCTTAAAATGAGTATCATTTATTCATTGACCAGGGAATAAAATCAATCTATAATGGAGATGTTCAGCCAGTTTTAGATTTAGGAACACTGCATTACCAGCTTCACAACTTGGAAATGCTCAGTGCAATCATAAACAATGGTGGCCGTGGATGCCTTTTATAAGCACTAATACACTAACTGTTGATGGTGGATCTTGCCTTGGTTACTCATGCGTTGTTCATTTTCAGATTAGATAAGTGAAAAGGGTTCTACAAGAGATCCTTTTGAAATAAATAAAATATTTTAACTGGTGCAACCCTAGCTGCCTGGATTTTTGCACAGCTGGCTCTTTATGGCATGTGGTTTCAATGTTATAATAATATAATAGAATGCAGTATAATGTAATATGATGCTATTGTTTTAGTTATACTACATTCCTATTGATGTTCATATGCTAGTTTTGATCTTTAAAGTTTTAAATTATATTTCCTTAATCTAATCTTTCCTACTGGGCTAGAGTTTCCTCCTCCTCCTCCTCATGATCATCATCATCTATTATGTCCTTCCTTGGGATTTAATTGAAATGTGGGAAAACAAGAAAGCTGTAGATCACAGGAAAGAAGATTATAAGTATAGGAGCACCACACTCTATCCATGATAATTCCTCTGCAACGTTTTTCTCCTTTGAGACACATTTCAAAAGCAAATGGTCATTTATCAAAATAAGTGGGAAATGTAAGGGGGGAAATGCTTGAGAATTTTTCTGCCTGGCACTAAATGTAATTTCAGAAAAAGTGTAAATATGGCTGACCTACAGTTCTAGCAGCACATTGAAAGGAGAAAAATGTTTTGCTCCCAATTATTTAAAAAAAAAAATGAATTTAAAGCCTTATTAGATGGATATTTCCAGCAACTGATTTTGAATATGAATAGAACAAAGCTGGAAGGCTTTTTCCAGAGGATGAGAATTGTACATGACATATTCTTCGTGGTTCAAAGGAAGAGATGTAAAACCTTCTTAAAGTGATGAAAATAAGCAAATCTTGATTAGGTGCAAGGGACAAGGGTTCAGGTCATTGCAAGCCATCCTAATAATTGTATCAAGGATTAAAAAAAATGATATTCTGAGAGCAAAAAAAAGTGTAATACATATATGTCAAATATAGATATTTAAAAAGGAAAGATTTCCCTGTCAGTTGTGTCTGACTATAGGGCATGGTGCTCATCTCCATTTCTTGTTCGAGGGAGCCAGAGAGTTAAGCAAGGACAATTTCTGTGATCATGTGGCCAGCATGGCTATATGCCAAAGATGCATGGAACACTGTTATCTTCCCACCAAAGTGGTACCTATTAATCTATCGTATTTTTCCATGTATAAGATGCTACTTTTTCTTTAAAATATTTACTTGAAAATGGAGGGGCGTCTTATACACAGGAGGCCACACATGCTGGATGAGCCTCTATCTTATATGCAGCTCTATCATTCCTCTCTATTGTAGTTGTTTCCTGTATCTAGGTTTCATCCCTATTGTTCCTGTGATGCATTTCCTGTTCTTGTTGTATTACTCACTCTAACAAGATGGCTTCTGCACAGTGATGGCTTATAGCAGGGGTGTCAAACTCGTGGCCCGCGGGCCAGATGCGTCACATGCTGGCCCCGCCCCTGCCCAGTTTAGCAAAGGGGGGGAAAGTCCCGATACGTCATGTGATGCTGCCATGACAACGCGAGTTTGACACCCCTGGCTTATAGTGTACTTACTACAAGGAACTACATGAAACATGGGGGCGTCTTATACATGGGGGCATCTTATAGATGGAAAAATATGGTACTTGCATTTGCATGCTTTCAAACTGCTAGGTGGCAGGAGCTGGGGCACGTAATGGGAGCCCATCCCTTTGCATGGACCTCAAGTCTTAAACTCGGGCTGTCATCTCTCCAGCTGATAATTTTAGCATCTTTACAGATACACTTTCTTCCTATTTAGTGTTGGGATCTGTTTGAGTCAGAAGCATAGGATCACTGTTCTTTAGAATCACATAGCTTTTTAGAATGCTTAGCAGGAAACTACTACATCAGATCAAACGGAACCATCCAATCATTTCACATTGGTGTACAGGTAAGCAGTAGTAGGAGCAATTATCGGAATCTCTTCTCTTAGATCCAGAAATAGGCCTGTAGCAGAAACTTGTGTACTCATACAAATCAGAGAAGCCACTTATATCAACACAGAGGAGTTTACCTCCAAGATTTCTAGGCTTAGAAACTTCAAGATTCAACCTTTACTAAATAGTCTTCATAAGGGAAGCAAGGCCTCCTTGCTTTTCCTTATCACAGATAACTAGAATTACAACTGGAAAATGAAGGTCCTTGTCAGATGTAAATGCCTTATTCTCTAATGTGTAAATAATGTATATATGGAACATCAGGGGTTAACTTATTCTTTGGACTTTAATGTATTCATAATTTACCACTCCCATTCCTGGCTCCACCCCTTGTATATATAAGGAGCCATCCTCCCCATTTTCCTTGCTTCTATCTTGAATATTCAGCGAATATAGAATGCCTATTATGATTAAAGAGAAATATATTTAAATCTCTAACTTCTATTATCTTTATTGAGTCTGATCCTGAAAATATTGCAACAAGCTGGTAGCAGAGGATGGTTAATTGACTCAATAAGTAATTAAAAATGTCCAAGAAAGATAGGCCCAACACCAGGGCCTACAGCAAAGAAATAGAAACTGATCAAGAGATGATCAACGAATCCACTAATGCGATTTCGAGAGAATCCGAAGAATACACCACTGAAGAAGAAGAACTGATGAGTGAAAATAACGACCAGGAAGAAATTGAGATAGAAAATAACGAACTCAGGTCAGAGATATTAAAGATACTAAAAAGTCAAAAGAATGATGAAAGCCTCATCGCGGACCTCCAGGAGATGCTGAGGAACAGCGGAGCAGCGAGAGAGAAAAACGTCATTAAAGAAAAACCCAAAGATCAAAAAACTGTGAGTGAAATGACTACTGAGAAAATAGTTGTAAAAAAGAAAAGATGTGACCTCGCGCGAAATTTTGAATGGCAGCCATCTTGGTTTCAACGAACTTCAAAAGAGAGTGAAGCAGAGCCAATCAAAACGCTCAGTTCAAAATTTCTGGCGCGAAAAACGCTATCAGACGAAGAAAGTGAAAAAGAAGTCTCAAACTCTTCAGATGAACCAAAATCAGAAAGTGAAGACGATTTAACAAAGTCTCAAGTAAAGTCAGCAATGAAAACGCTTTTTGCTGCTTTTGGGCCAAGATTGAAAATTTCCAAGACATCAACGAAGAAGCAAGAAATCAAACCGACAACTCAAGACCTGCACGCTCCCATCCTGACTTCGAAAACGACGACACCCGAGCCCAGAGAGCCATGCCGATTCCGTCCTACACCGCAGACAGAATCGAGTGCCAGCACACACAAGAGAAAGAGAAGAACCGTCGCCATCACCAAAGCCCCAAAAACCGAGCCAGAGACCGACTCATCTGAAGAGGAGCGGATCGAGAGAGCTGAAATGGAGAGAACCTTCCACAACGGCGCCAAAGAAGAAATGAGCAACGCGCATGTGCAAAACTACGTAGACGGCCCCGAAAGACTTGAACTGGCCAGAGAACCGCGCAGACTCGTTACAAGCATCCCAATGCCGTTCTGTAATTTCCTGCACTTGAGAGACCACGGACTGCCTCAGGTTGTAAGTAATGGACAAAATAATGTGGGGAACTTACCCAGTGACTTCCCAAAACTTAGAGTTGATGGCATTAATTTACAAGAGTGGTACCAACAGCTTCAGGTTATTTTCATGAAAGAAAATTTACTATTCTTTATAACTAGTCCTCCAAGAAGACCTTGGACTTTAAAAATAGATTGTTTACATCATAGAGCATTTTTCATAATAATTTCTAGCGTGTCTCCTGCAATGTATCATAGCATCAAACCAAACCTAACTGTATCAGAAATAATTCAATGCATGTTTAATCTATTTCACAGCGATAGCGTAGCCACAACCACAAGAATGTCTAAGGATTTCTTTTCTTCTAGAGTGAAACCAGGGGTTTCTATAAGTGAGCATTTGATAAATCTAAACAAAATAAGAGCTGAGCTGCAATTGAGGGGGGAAGTGATTTCAGATCAAACAATGAAAAGTGTTATTATCAATTCACTTGATCCATCATGGGATAGCTTTATGTCACACTTAGATACCATTAATTTGGGATATTTATCAATAGAAAGTCTATCTAACAAATTGATAGCAGAAGACAATTCAAGAAAAAATCGTTCCAGTAACCAAACAGAACACAAATCTTTTAGGAAAGTAGTCTTTCAAGATAAATATAATGAGGCCTTTAGATGCCACAATTGTGGATCCAGGGAACACAGTAGAAGAGACTGTCCCAAAGTCCCAAGGGAGAGACATAGGCCAGAATATAGGAGCAAATACAATTACAGACAATCTTCCACAGATAGACACAAATATAGAAGTCCACCAAATTACAGAGAAAGTAGAGGGGGTAGAGAAAATTCAAAAGAGAGAAAATCTGGGTCACTAAATGGGCTAAATAAACAAGACAGCACCAGAACACAACAAGATGAGAACAATAATTGGCTTATTGATTCTGGTGCAACAAATCACACCACTAACAACAAAAGTATATTATCTTCATTTACAGAAGATAAGTTTGTGATAAAGGTAGCTAATCAAGAAAAGGTTCAAGTATTAGGCAGAGGAAATGTGACCTTGCCTGGTTTAGGGAAAATAGAGGGGGTATTATTAATCCCAGAAATACCTCACAACATACTGAGTGCTATAAAACTAAGCAGAGAATCTGACATCAATATAGTTTTCTCAAAGGGGAAAGCAACTATAGAAAAGAACAAAACAAATGTAGGTACTGTGATGATAAAAGGGGGTCTACCCTATCTGATAACCAAAGAAAGATGGTTACATAACATTGATTCAAATATGGAAGATTGTATTGAAGCAGATGATGAAAATGTCAATAACAGTGACAATGATGAATGTAAAATAACTCATGATAACAAAAATACACACAATGAGAAGAAACCAAAAATAGGTAAACCAATTCATGATGAGTGTGCTCACATCTTACATAGGAAGTTAGGACATGCAAGCTTTCCCGTAGTACAAAAAATGACTGAACACGCAGAAGGTGTCAAAATAAAAAATTGTGAAAATTATTTGGAATGCTCAGTATGTAAATCCACCAAACTAAAAACCAGTCCCAGACCAAAAAAATCTAACAGATCAACTAACAATATTTTTGATTTGGTACATATGGACTTAGTTGGTCCATTAACTCCATCAATTACCTATAGAAAACGTTACTTCCTAACAATAGTGGATGATTACAGTCGCTATGGTTTTGTTTACACATTAAAGCACAAGGATGAAACCTTTCAGAAATTTAAGGAATTCTACAAACGCATAGAAACACAGCATAATATCAGAATAAAACAAATTATGACAGATAGGGGATGTGAATTCATGTCTAAAGAATTCTCCCAATGGTTAAAGGATAGAGGGATGCTACATTTCATGTCCAATCCATTTTCTGCATTTCAAAATGGGATTGCAGAGAGAAAGAATTCCACACTACAAACCATGATTAGATGCACATTAGAGGATGCTGGTTTAGGCAAACAATTTTGGTCAGAAGCCTTACATTATTCAAATTACACTCAAAATAGAACATGGTCCAGTATTGTGAATAAGACACCATATGAGGTGATGTACAATAGAAAACCCAAATTAGCACACATGCACATATTTGGAGTTACTGCAGACGTACACATACCTAAACAATTGAGGAGAAAGGGAGAAAACGTATCCAGGAGATTAAGATTCATGGGATACGAAACTGGAACCAAAGGGTACAGATTCATTGATAGTAATAACAAATTTATAGTATCCAGAACAGCTGTGTTCCATGAGCAGGCCAATTGGTCTAAATTGCACCTTAATGAAATATTTCCTAATAAAAGCAAAGATAATATATCTTGCGAGGAAGGAACAACAGAAAATCAAAATATTAACAAAAGTAAGAACAAAACCAAAACTTGGACAAATAGTCAGCATAAAATAAAGACAGACACATTAACAAAAAAGGAAGCCAGATATTTGCATGACAACCATAGCAAACCTGAAAAAAATATTAGAAACAATAGAAACCAAATACCAAATAAATACAAAGATTACATAATGCATATGGATGGAGAACAAATAACACCTAATACATATGAGGAAGTATTGAAACTTCCCCGTGAAGAAAGAGAAAAATGGGAACTAGCTATGGAAAAAGAGATGGAAAGTTTACAAGGATTAAATGTATTCACACCTGCGATCGCACCTAAGGATAAAACAATTATAGGTACCAGGTGGATTTATAAAATTAAGAATTTGGAAGGAGGTAATACCTTATACAAGGCCAGACTAGTTGCACAAGGTTATGCACAAAAATATCCAGAAGACTATACTGACACTTATTCACCAACAGTGAGAACAGAGAGTGTCAAAACAGCTCTTGTAGTAGCATCTGCACTCAATCTGGACGTGTTTCAATATGACATACAGACTGCATACTTACACGCAAAATTAGATAAGGAAATATATGTAAGAGCACCACACAGTCAATACACTAATAAGAACGAAATTTGGTTATTAAATAAGAGTCTGTACGGATTGAAGCAATCTGGCAAAAGATGGTACGATTGTTTGGTAAAAGTACTTAAGACCATGGATTTCAACGCCACCACTGCTGATAACTGTTTCTTTGTAAAAAAGAGTAATGATCATATTGAATTTGTATTAATTTATGTGGATGATATTTTATATATTGGAAAGCATAAAGAGAGCAGGGAAATCTTTGTAAATAAGTTAAACGAACATTTCTCATTGAAATCACTAGGTAGAGTGAATAAATACCTTGGTGTACAAATTAACAAAACTAAAAGGGGATTCAAACTTACTCAGAAAGATAAAATCATTGAACTCCTAAACAAATGTAACTTAAATAATGCCAAAACATGTGACACACCTATGCAAACTGATTTTCTTAGAAACACTGATGAATCTTCCCCTGAGTTTAAAGACAACACATTTTACAGATCAGTTATAGGTTCACTCCTTTATATATCTAATTGGACTAGGCCAGATATTGCATTACCTCTCAATTTATTGTCAAGATATGTTAGCAAACCAACCTTGTATCATTGGGAAGCTGTCAAAAGAATTTTAAGATATCTGAAAAGTACATTAGATTTTTGTTTAATATTGGAACCAAATAATGACAAAGAACCAAAAATTACTTGTTATGCTGATGCAGATTGGGCTGGTGATACATCATGCAGAAAAAGTACCTCTGGTTATGTTTTTCTATTGAACGATTGTCCAGTTTACTGGTATACTGGTAAACAAGAACTGGTAGCCACTTCTACCACAGAAGCGGAATATGTTTGCTTGTCTAAAGCTGCAAATAACCTTGTATGGTTCAATGATTTGATCACAGATGTTTGGAAGAAACCTACTTTACCATTTATTATGCATGAAGACAATAAAGCGGCCATTGAAATATCTAGATCCGATGCAATTGGACAAAGGTCCAGGCATATTGATATAAAATTTAAGCACGTGAGACAACTATCTCAAGACGGATTCATCAAAGCAATACATTGTGATACTTCTGAACAATTAGCTGATATATTAACAAAACCCTTATCTTCTAAACAACACAAATATTTAACTTCTAAATTATATGTATTATATTGTCCTGAATCTGAATGTAACTGGTGTTGTATAACGAACCGGCATTTAGAGGGGGATTTGTCAGATGTAAATGCCTTATTCTCTAATGTGTAAATAATGTATATATGGAACATCAGGGGTTAACTTATTCTTTGGACTTTAATGTATTCATAATTTACCACTCCCATTCCTGGCTCCACCCCTTGTATATATAAGGAGCCATCCTCCCCATTTTCCTTGCTTCTATCTTGAATATTCAGCGAATATAGAATGCCTATTATGATTAAAGAGAAATATATTTAAATCTCTAACTTCTATTATCTTTATTGAGTCTGATCCTGAAAATATTGCAACAGTCCTTTTCTTCTAATGTCATTTCTTTAATGATCTGTAGCCTTTCTGAATTCCTATAATTCAATGAGGCCATGCAGTAGTACAAATTGAAAGAGGAGGAGCTGCTTTGAGTAGAATACCTTTCTACTCAATAATGCACCATCTTAAATCAACAACAGCTGCAACATTCTAGGAAAACATGTAGCTTCTACATGCTTTGCTCACATGAACCCCAAGCATTTCCCTCCTTTAAATCTACTGTATATCTCAGAACAAGATCTCTTCCGTACAAGGCCCCTTCCAGTGGTGAAATCCGAACTGGTTAGCTACCAGTTTGCTGGCCACACATGCGTGCCAAACATGCACTGCATGCGCATGCACAGTGCTCACCAAACATGTGATCTGTGTGTGCGCGCACATGTGCAGTATGTGTCAAAAGGAGGCTTGGGAAGGTAAGTAGAACAGCGAGAGGGAGATCAGCTGTGCCACGTCATTTAGCTTCCCTAGAAAGCATGATTTTCTGCTTTCTAGCAAAGCTAAATGCCGCAGCACAGCTGATCGTTGGAAATACCAGTTCGGAGGAACCGGTAGCTTTTTTTAACTGCCAGTTCACCCGAACTGGTAGCTAACTACTGGTTCGCCCAAACCGGTAGTTTTTATTACTACCGGTTTGCCCAAACTGGAGCGAACCAGCAGCATTTCACTCCTGGCCTCTTCCAATCCTACAAGGTCCCTTCCAACTCTGTTGAACTGCTTAAAATATTAGAAGACTGCTATCATGTTACCCCTAGTTCTTTTCTTTGTTAAACTAGACATACCTAATTTCCTCAATCGTTCATCTTATGGTTTGGCCTCCTTAATCACAGTTTACCTCAGAGGGCTAAAAACTACAATTCTTTTTTTTTTTAATATACATTAACATCAATACATGAACGGGGTGGCATCTGGGTATTGTTCATTTTGATACAAATAGCAATAATAACATTAATAATATTTGTTACATTAGTCAAATTTATGTAATCCTAGTGTTAATACACATTTGTATTAAAATATAATCCTTCATTATTTAGTTGTTCAATGTTTCAACGTGCCATTCTAGTGCCAATGACCATATTATTTAAAAATACATAATAATACCATCTTTCAGCCTCTAATCTTTCCATCTAGCTATTGCTTTTATTCTATTATATAAAATAGAATAAAACTATAATGCTTATAGTTCTAAGAATGGAAAATGCATAAGAACCCACTCTGGGAAAAGACCAGGCATTGGACTTTTGAAGACTAACTTTGAAGGCGTTTAAGTGCTTTTTGCATTAAAAAGCATTGTTTTCTTTCTGACAGGACTGTTCAACAATTCTGTTAAGTCCAGAGGGAAGATATCATGGCAAATAGGACCCTATGCTTGAAGCCCAACATTTTCACAAGTGTCATCATAGCTATCTTGAAGAAAGTCTTGCCATTGGATAATTTCAGTAGCAATGTTCCAATGGGAAAAAAGAGGCCCCTGTTGTTGTTGTTTTTGGAAAGTTGTGGAGAAAAATTCAGAGAACACATAAACCTTATTTTTATGTCTACAGATTTAGTTGAAATGTTGAAATGTTATTTGGTTAACAAAAAATCCCTGAACTACATTGATAATTTTCTACCCTTCCATGACTGTTAACATCAGCTGCGGAAAATATGATCAAGAAAAAAATAAGCTTCAATTTTCTTCACCTTCAGGATTTTCACTTTTGAAGGCAAAGTTGACTGGAGAAAGGAAAGACGCTGTTGGGTGCATAGTGAAACTCATAGTAATTTCTGAGTCTGGTAACTTAAGGGGCATCATGCATGCCCATGGACACAAGTATAATCCTGTCATGGATTATTTGGATGCTACCCAATTCCCCCTCTTTAAAATTATTTGTTTACATTTCTAATATGCTCTAATTGAGTTAATAAGATATACTGGATTCTGGAAAGGTTGTTTTCTGTACATACCTTACCTCATTCCCACCCATTTACATTCCCACCCATCCAGCCTTACATTAACAACTGTTTCCATTTAGCCATATTTCAGCTCTCTCTTAATTGCTTCTAGTTTCCAGTATGTGAAAAACATGTTCAAACCAGATTTCACGTTGCTATTTATTTTTCCTTTGTTGTCTATAATTTGGAAGTAAAGCCAACTCTCCTGAAGACTGTAATTTTTTTTCTTGTTACAACCCCTGTAATCCCTTTTGTCAGGGTGAAGTCGGGGTGACCGAATGGAGCTGAGCATTTACTGGCTGGATGCCCTTCCTGGTGCCTCTGTGGAGTTCACAGCAGATATTTTCTCTTTGTGCCCTGATAAAGAAACATGTGTCACTGCCTAGGATTGAACTCTCAACCTTCCAATTAGGAAGGGAGAATCTTCACCTCTAGGCCACCGTACTGCTCCTCCTGAAGACTGCATGATAGCTGGATTTTAAATGCACCATGACAATGGCTCACTGTGTGAGTTTCAGTGTGTATAAAAATAAGAATAAGAATTTTCTCAAAGGCAAATGAAGAGGGGTTTTTTTGAAAGGCATTTCTCATTCAGGCTATGTTTAAGATGAATGTAATGTGCTTGAGAAAAGTAGAGTAAATATATCTTCCGAAACAACCTATAATATGGCACAACAGATATTCAATATTTTCAAATAAGTCAAATTGCTACATTAATAATAGTCAGGTAGGCACAGATACCAATTCTCATTTTATCATACAGAGGTAACTAAACGTTTCTGCTGGATAAATGGTTAAGTTTTTTCATTTAAGTTTGTTATGCAACAATTTTTCTCATTGCTACCGTTCTGCAAGGGGAAAAAAATGAAATATTGTAGAGCTTGACACATGTCCTAAGTAAACCTAGTTTTAGCATCTTATAACTTCTGGCAGCCTGGGGTTCTTTGCTGGAGACCAGCCATCATTTAAAATGTCACACAACAACCTTAAATAATACTGCCCTGGAGCATTGTAAGACAGGGTTACAATTTCAGTTTCCCAATGCCCTTGAGAAATGTTATATTAGATTATTTGGGATATAAGGATGGTAGATTCTTTCTAGTGTAAGGAATGGGGCATTATTAATATTGCTTCCTATTTATACAGTTCTTTCACCTGCTTAATGCTTAGATATAATGTGCTTATATCTAGCACATTAAGAATATAACCCAAGACCTACCATAGGTTTTATCCCCACAATAACTTTGTGAATCAGATTGGGATGAGTGATCTATTGATCTGAAATCATGCAGTGAACTTCCAAGGTTGAACTTGGTCCAGAATCTAATCCGATGGTCATCTTATTTTTTGCAGCTCAACTCAAAATATGTAATTATTCTAATTTGTTTAGATCTTTAAGAGCCAGTTTGGTGTGCTGCTTTGCTGGCTGAGGAATTCTGGGAGTTGAAGTCCACAAGTCTTAAAGTTGATAAGGTTGGAGACCCCTGATCTAAGACACTTGTCACTTGTTATAGTTGCATCTTGTCTTCCTCAAATAAGGCAATATCATCTGCAAAACCCAGATCGCCGAGACAGTCTTGGTCAGAATAATGAATTCCTTTCTCGGGGCATGATGTTTGTTGAGGGTGATGAGGAAGAGGAGTGGTGACAGACTACAGCCTAGTCTAATTCTGGTAGTAATGATGCTGAGCGTAAATCCGGAAGCTAAGGAGACCAGCTCAATGCTTCTTCAAAGTAACTTTATTTTTTCAAGAGGATGGGGAAAAAAACTTTTTGAGGTCATAGTGTAATCATAGTTTCAAAATATCTGCTTTTCACTCTCATTTGTGAAGATCGCCAACTTTGCAAATCACTCTCCAGTCTAGCTCCTAAAATAATGAATAGCCGGGGTGTGAATTCTGTTGTAAAATGCTAATTCTCCTGCAAAGAAGAACTCTTTAAAATATGCCCTGGGAAAATATGATCAGAACAAAACAAAATAAAACAAAAAAGGACAAGAATATTCAGGACTAAAGTAAAACAAAAGAAAAAAGAAAAAGAAAAGTAAGTATTTTAATATATATATATATAAACACGCAATGTAAGTTTCACTGTATGGAAACTACATAATTAATGTCTTGGGTCAATCTTGAGGGATATGAACGTTAGGACTACTGCCTTTATTAAAAGTGTGTGTGTGTGTGTGTGTGTGTGTGTGTGTACACATCTTTGAATCAGTGTTGTTGAGACCACCTGGACAAGTCCCCAAAGTTTTGCTGGCAATGGTTTTAGAAGTGGTTTGCCTCTGCCTGCTTCCTAGGGCTGAGATAGCGTTACTAACTTTGTACCTAAGGTGGGGAAAGAATTCACATTCTCCCACACCACTTCCAGCCTAGTGCCATAACCACTAGAGCAAACTGGCTCTATTAATTAGGTAGAAGTGGTACAATTAATCCTTAATGTTATCCTCAAGACAACAACATTCAGCCTTATATTCAACCAGAATTAATTCACATATGCTGCCTTGTAATAAATCAACTGATACTTTGACAGATTGATTGATTGGTTGATTGATTGATTGATTGATTGATTGATGTAAAAAAATAAGGCCACCTACATTACATAAAATAACCCTAGGTGGCTAAGAAATAAATTTTAGGAGATAGAGCACAGGACTCTACCCGATGAAAATACCCACTACTCTTCAGAAGGCTTATGATCTTTGCAATGAACTGATCTTAGATAACATAATTTACTTTTTAAAGCAAATTGAAAGAAGAGATAAGCACACCACGAGGGATAATTTGGCTTAACATATATTGTTAATGTGTTGGCATAGGTGAAAGACTAACAGTCATGGAAGGAAACAGATTGTCTATACATCTCCCAACAAACTGGATACCCATGAAACTTTATCAAAAAGTACCTGATCACTTAACCCACTATAGCAGGGGTCTCCAACCTTGGCAACTTTACGACTTGTGGACTTCAACTCCCAGAATTCCTCAGCCAGCGCATGATGGCTAAGGAATTCTGGGAATTGAAGTCCACAAGTCGTAAAGTTGCCAAGGTTGGAGACCCCTGCACTACAGCACAATTAACAGACACAAGGTATGAAAAGGATAATACTGCCATACTTCAGAAACAATCAACAGATTATTACAACCACATGGCATCACTATAGCACACAAACCAACTAAAGTTCTCCAAAGCACCTTAAGTAATTCAAAAGACCCAGTAGTCCCAGGAAAAAAAACCAGGAGTCATCTACAACATATAGTGTAATGACCACAAAAGCCGGTATGTAGAACAGACAGGTAGAAGACAGTTGGCCATGAACACCAACTATCAGTCAGAAAACACAATATAATTATTTAATTGCATAACACATGAACATACTCAACCCTAGTTACAACTGGGAAACTGTGGACATATCAGATCAGGCTAAATCCAAAATCACAAGATAATTCCTTGAAGCCTGGCATTCAGACAACTTAGCCATCAACGGACACATAGAGATAAACCAGGGGTGAAATCTACTTACCTTCCTTACCGGTTTGGAAGTGCATGCACCACACGCACACACACTTTTTGCACGTGCACACACCTTTTGCGCAATGACACCCGGATGGCAATCGCTACCGGATCACCAAATCACAGGGAAAAATTGCTACAGGATCAGGCAATCCAGTCCAATCCGGGAGCATTTCACCCCTGAGATAAACATACTATTCAAAAAAGACAATTGAAAAGCTAAAAAGGAAACATAAAAAACCCAAAACATCTCCTCGCCAGCAATCACCACCCAGATAAGGAAAATTAACATCAGGTTTAATATCAGAAAGTTCCAACCAAAATTATCATTAGACCAACACTCAAGAAGCAAACAATGCCCCAATCAAGGAACCAACAACTCAGACAAACAATCAAATAGTAAATAATAGCCTAATCAAAGAAATATCAAGAAAATTCCCACCAACATTGACAGGGAAAGTCACTTGTATATAAACAGAGAGCAAACCCCACTCCCTTCTAGCACTGATGCTGTTACTGCACAGGTAATGAAATGTCTGCAAGAAAAGTTCAGAGTGCACCAAAGACCCTACAGTCCTCCTCCTCCTTTTCTTTTTAAGAAATAATCACCCTCTATAGAATAATTAAAAGGGACAGTCAAACAGTATTATTTCCTACACAGAAATCAGTCCTTTTAAAGATGCTTGAGGAATTCAGTTTTGTGACTAAGCTAACATTACTTGTTTGTTTATCTAACTTATATGACCACCCATCTCACCAGGAACAACTCTAGGTAGCGTATACCAAATATTTACACTCCTTAGCTAAGACGCTGATCAGAATAAAATTAGATTTCTCTGAATTTCAGACAGATTTATTTATTTTTTGTTTAAAATACCCATGAAGGCACTTAAGAATATCTTGATTACATATAAATAAATGTATGCTTTTAGATGAAATTATTTACATATACATTTCATGGGATGAAGTAAATTAAAATACAAATTAAAATATTATTAGTGATTCTGTATACGGAGCATGCAAAATAGGTTGGAATGGACAGATACATGAACAGATGGGAGCAGACCTGAAATCAGCAGATGCATCTATTTTTAAACTCCTTTTTAAAAATTACCTTAACTGAGTGCCACACTGAGTCTATGGCATGCAGAAGTGTTATTTTCATAATAAGTGTATAATGAAAGTCATAAGTATTATAAGTCGTCTTAAGTAAAAGTCGCTTATATGACTGAGTGATTGTCAAATGCTAATAGCAATATTATGCATGATTTAGAAATAATTATCTAAACCACATTTTTTAAAATGCTCAAAGGAGTTATTTATTCATTCAATTATTTTAGTAGGCATATACAACCGCTCCAATTGCCAATCAACTGTGAACAGCGTACATTCTTCCTATATGTGAAACAAGGCTACAACAATAAACAAAACTAAACTAACAATATTACCTATTTTCTAGGCTAAGAAAAATAACTCCATTTAATCACCTGACCAGAACCTCACTCCGTTGACGATGAACAATTAAGAAATATTGACTTCCGGGTTGGCTCCGCAGCGCCATTGACGGTCTTTTTAGACCGCCGCCCCCGTGATTCCGTTGAGCTGTTCTGACAGTGTTAATCAGCTGTCAAACGGCTTGAAAATCTCCCCTTCGGGAAAAGAAGGGGAGGAGAGCAGGTGGGTGAGGGTAGAGCTCCCCGAAAACCCCTGGATTAATTCCAGGGGTTAGGAGGGTGAGAGCTCCCCGTTCAGCCCACTGAAGCTCCGGATCCGGGGGGACTCTGTTTTTTTTTACAGAGCTAGGCGTTGCGTCCAATTTCTGCTGTCAAACAGAAGATTAAATGATTTCAAAAAAGCAGGCGGAACAGAAGCAGGAGGAGAAGCTTTTTGCAAGTATAATACTTAACTCCGGGGATACAATGTTTCTAATTGGATTTTCTGAGCTGGAAGTTAAGATGGCGTTTCTTTGTTGCGATTTTAAAAGTGAAAGTTAGAAAAAGTCTTTGCTAATAGATTCGTGCTCAGAGACTGGCTTTAAATTGCTGGAATAGATTTTGAAGAGCTGTTTGGGAAAAGATTATTTCGTTTGGTATTGCTGAAAGCTGCTCAAAAGGATGGCTCTGACTTTATGATTTTATGGTTGTGGGAAGAAAGAAAATTTCTTTAAAATAAAATGGCTTCTAAGAAAGGAGATCTTGAAAGTGCTGGATGCTATTTGGAGGTGTCAGAAACGAAACAGTTGTCTGATTTACAGAGTTATAAGGATTTTGATGCAGAACTTACAGAATTTATAAAAGAAGCCATGAATAATCATACTGCAGCTATAAGTAACCAAATAGCAATTCTTAAAGGGATAACAACAGAAATGACTGAGGAAACAAAAACAACTACGGAGCATGATGACAATTCAGGAGATATTGCAGCAGAGAGGGTGGAAGAATTTTCTCAAGAATTTTTGAGCTTATTCTCTGCTCTTTTCGGAAAAATTGATAGAATCTTTCAAAATTATGACTTGGTTTGGAAAAAAGTAGTAAATGACCAGACTTTCGAAGTTTCAGAAGATGAAGGAGATTTGTCAGTGGCATCTATACATTTAATAGAAAAGAAACAACTGAACTTTTTTTCACAAACTCTTGATAAACTTTGGTTTTACAGACGAAGGAATGAACTGATTTATATAAGCATGAAGAGGCGATTTGGGGGCTCTAAATCAGAGGAAACTTTCTTAAAAAGGGGACAATCTTTGCAGTTATATCAACCTCAAATTAAAATGAAAAACCTCCTCAAAATAGAAGTAGGAAGGATGCAGAAAGACTGGAAAAAATATAAAAAGAAAGCAAGAATGGAAGATTAACCTTTTCTTTTGGCTTTGTAGTTGTTCTACTCATGGTTAAAAATGATTATGTTTTAGGTGTTACAACTACTGAGGGGGAAAAAGTATAAAGTTAAATATTGATTCTTAAATATGATGTATTAATGATTGATTAATCCTTTTTGGTTTTCTAGTTTATGTATTAATGGTTAATTATGTTGATGATCATCTTTCAAATTTTAAAAGTTGGAGGGAGGAATAATGAAGGGGGGGAATTTAGAAACTTAAAAAATGTAGAAATTTAATTAGTGAATATCTAAGGTTTATTTTTTGTTATGAGATTTCAAAATAAGAAAGCAAGAATGGAAGATTAATTTTTTCTTTTGGCTTTGCAGTTGTTCTACTCATGGTTAAAAATGATTATGTTTTAGGTGTTATAACTACTGAGGGGGAAAAAGTATAAAGTTGAATATTGATTTTTAAATATGATGTACTAATGGTTGATTAATCTTTTTTGGTTTTCTAGTTAATGTACTAATGGTTAATTATAAAAATGTAGAAATTTAATTAGTGAATATCTAAGGTTTATTTTTTGTTATGAGACTTCAAAATATCTGAACTTTGAGAAAAGTAGGAGGGGGAAAAATGTTTTTAGGTTTGAATGTTTAATATTTGTTAATGGTTTTTAAAATTCTTAGAGTTATTGGATTACATGTTACTTTGTGTCTATAAAAAGGGAGGTTGATGAAATTGTAAAAGGGGAGTTAAGGGGACTTGGGAGTTATTAAATCTTGCAGTTAGCTAGTTTATTTTAGCGAATGTTTGGTGAAATCTATGCCCTGTTTTTGTTCTGGGAAGTCGGGGGTGGGGGGTGGTGAGGAGGGGTTGAAGATTGAGTTTACCAAATTGATTTTTTTTTCTGATGATAGTTTGAATGATTGTTTATATTGTATACTTGTTTGATCAGAAAATAAAAACTTTTTTATTAAAAAAAAAAGAAAAAAAAATAAAGAAAAAATTAAAGAAATATGAAACATACATACATACATACATACATACATACATACATACATACATACATACATTATCTTATGTGTGGCCAGAATGTGAAAACAATATTTAATAGGGCACAGTAAAATAGTTCAGTTGAGATCGGCATATGTGGGACTGATAGGGGTGTATCTATCAGATTGTAGGGGTGATACTGAAATATAATTTTATCTTCTTTTACTTACCTATATATTAAATTTTTGTATTTTATTCCAATTTCATTTTAAATTGTTTTTATAGGATTTTATTAACAATTTGTGTTTGGAACTCGGTAATTTGATATGGCCTATGGCAGTGATGGCTAACCTTTTTGCCATCGTGTGCCAAAAGCGGGGGGAGCACAGTGGGGTCACGCATGCGCATGCCCACACCCATAATTCAATCCACGCGTGACACCTCCCCACTCCCCCTGCTTTTGGCACGCGATGGCACGGTGGGCTCGGTAGGCCCGTTTTTTCACCCTTGCGAGGCTCCAGAGACTTTCTTAGAGCCTGGGAAGGGCAAAAACAGCCTTCCCCACACCCCCGGAGGCCCTTCGGAGGTCGGAAACAGCCCGTTTCCTGACTTCTGGTGGGACCAGAAGGCCCGAAAATCAGCTGGCTGGCACGCACATGCGTGCTGGAGCTGAGCTAGGGCAATGCTCGCATGCCCACAGATATGGCTCCACGTGCCACCTGTGGCACCCATGCCATAAGTTCGCTATCACGGGTCTATGGACTAATCAATAAACTAAACTAAACTAACTGAACTAAACTAAACTAAACTAAACTAAACTAAACTAAACTAAACTAAACTAAACTAAACTAAACTAAACTAAACATATTCTTTCACATGAAGAATCCTTTTTATCTCCATTCTCCTGTTGAAATATTCTGGTTTTAATAGCTTTCCCAATAAAGTTTTTGACAAACTGAATTTTTTGAGGTTCACTCATTACTAAAAAAAACCCTTCAGCTGAACTTTTTTTATCCAGGTACTCCTTGACTTACTACCATAATTGGGGTCAGAATTTCCATTGCTAAGCCAGGCTGACCTTAAGTGAGTCGTGTCCAATTTTATGACCATTTTTGCCACAATTGTTAAGCAAATCGCTGCAATTGTTGAGTGAGTCATGTGGCTGTTAAGCAAAACCGGCTTCCCCTGTTGTCTTTTGTTTGTTGGAAGTTGGCTAGTAGGTTGCAAATGGCAATCATATAACCCTGGGATGTTGCAACCATCAAAAATGCATTCCGATTGTCAAGGATCTGAATTTTGATCACGTATCCATGGGGATGCCTCAATGGTTGTGTGAGGGCCAGTTGTAACTCACTTTTTCAGTGCCATTTAACTTTGAACCATTGCTAAACATATGGTTATAAAAGCAAGGACTACCTGATTGAGACTGATTAAATCACTAGCTTATTTGTTTAATTTTTTGTCCCACTATTTGCTTCTTGATATGATAAACTCAGGGAAGATTCCACCCAGTATTTTTGGGTCTAGGACACGGGTGTCAAACTGGCTGGATGCGTCACATGCAGGCCACACCCACCCCAGCTCCACGAATGGGAAAAACACTGTGAAACATCACGTGACGGCAACGTGACATGGTGAGGTTGACACCTGTGGTCTAGGACAACTCACCACAACTAACTTGCCATGGCCAACTCAGTGAAGCCAACTCACCGCGGAGCAACTCGCCACAGCCAACTTGCCACAGGACAATTGACAGAATAAGAGTTATACTAATATTGAAGAAATGGTGAAACAGAATCAGTTTAAAAAAAGGATGCAAATGGAGGAACAAAATGAAATGTGCATGACAAAAATTAAAATAATTATTTAATTATTTGAAATAATTAATTTGAATTCTTGAATTGGCCCATGGTGAGTTGGCCATGGCGAGTTGGCCATGATGAGTTGGCTGTGGTGAGTTGGCCATGGTGAGTTGGCTGTGGTGAGTTGGCCATGGTGAGTTGGCCGTGGTGAGTTGGCCGTGGTGAGTTGGCCGTGGTGAGTTGGCCATGGTGAATTGGCTCTGGTGAGTTGGCCATGGCAAAATGGCCACAGCAAATTGTTCCATTCTGGTGTCTTGAGATATGAGATGGGTAGCAAATAAATTTTATACATAAATTTAAAAAATTAATTCCTTTTAAATGCATAATCCGAAACAGAAGGAGGTATTCAAATACTGACATCTTCTGCTTAACAACTCCATTATATGCAACTCATGTAATTGGAAATATTTGCAAAACAGCAGGCCTTACAAAGTTACTGCAAAAGGTCTGGTCTTTCACACATACCCCCCCCCAACTGTACAAATCCTACATTCACAGACCACCTAAATAGGAAGGCAGGAACTCACAGCAATATGGCTTAAGTAGACTGTTACTGATGGACAATCAAGAAGCCAAACAAGCCTGTAACTTGTTCGTGGAGTATCCCTGATTCTCTCTCTCTCTCTCTTTTTTTTTTATTTGCAATTGATGGTTTCTAAGATGAAAAGAAGTTCAGATCCCTAGGAGGTTAATGTAAAATGAATAGGTTCAATTTTGCCAATTTGAGTGGACAGATAAAGGCTGAACACAGAATGTGTTCGGGTACATAGAGAGGGCATGAACACCGGCCCTTTAAGACTGGGCCAGTAATAGACTCTCAGTATGAGACAAAACTGATCTGCTTCTCTTGGCCTGTTGGATGGTTAGCTAAGCAACCACTTGGCTCACTAAAAAAAAAAATCAAAAAAGTTTTGATTTTGGAAAAGGGGCAGTTTAAAGCAGAGGTCTTCAAACTTGGCAGCTTTAAGACTTGTGGAGTTTGAAGACCTCTGCTTTAAAGTCAATGAAAGGAAAAAGAGAGCCTTCTTTTTAAAAAACAAAACAAAAAAACATTGTATTGGAGCCACCTATTTTGCACAGTGAGATGGGCGATGGGGAATTAAGTCTTCAAGTCAATGTTGACTCCTGGTGGATACCTGGACCAAATCCCTGCAGTTTTCTTGGCAAGGTTTTTCAGAAGTGGTTTGCTATTGTCTGCTTCCAAAGAATGACAAACAGTGACTGGCCCAAAGTCACCCATCTGTCTTTAAGCCTAAACCAAGACTAGAAGTCCCAGTTTCTCCATTTCTAGCCTGATTCCTTAACCACTGCACCAAACTGGCTCTCAGCGATGTAATATTTGTTAATCTACATCAAACTCTCGTCATCACGGCAGTGTCACATGATGTATCGGGACTTTTTTTTCCTCTTCGCTAAACCGGGCATAGCCAGTGCATGATGCATCCGGCCCATGGGCCAGGAGTTTGACAGCTCTGATCTATATCAAAAATGAATCATGGAAGAACTGAGAAGCAATCCAATTGTGCAGCTAACTATTAAATCAGTATCACTTTCATTGAGAGCAAATGATATTTCACTTCTGAAGATTTGGTTTAAAACTAATTCAGCACTTTAGAAAATTGCATGATCCTACGTGGATTAAACCAGGAGTGATATAAAAGAATAATCGTAATTCAGTGTTGGAATGTAGGATCCTTGGTACTCTCTGATCTAGGTTGTTTTCTTGCAAATGTTTCATTAGCAAACTAGGTAACATCATCAATGCTAGTAGGCAGTGGTGGATTTCCCATATTCTTACCACCGGTTTGCCCCATGTGCTCATGCTCGCTTCACATGTGCACGTGCCTTCAACGCATGCACTTTGCTTGCTCACACACCTTTCGTGCATGCGCCTGGCCTCAAAAATATGCCTAAATATGACAGCATAGAGCCTGGGCCGGTGGGTGGGGCAGGCCCACCCACGATCTCCGCTACCAGTTCGCCTGAACCAGTACGAACCGGCTGAATACCACCTCTGCTAGTAGGGAGGTGGGATCTGCTCTCATTTTACATATTATTGGCTTGCCCTGTCAGTGAGGTTGGAATGGTCTTGATCTTTCCTTGATTGGGTTTCTCTTTCTTGTTAGCTTGTTTGTCCAAGTTGGTAGTTCCTCGATTGGGGCATTCTTGATGGTTCTTGATTGTTGGTCTAATGTTAATCTTGGTTGGAGCTTTCTTAATTTCCCTTACAGCCCTAGTGAGATTTGTTCCTCAGATGAATGGAAAACATCTCCCTACAAACCAAATTATCTGGCTTTGTTCCCAGCTAGCTGCCAACTTCTTTGCAAGCTTAAATTTATATTTATCTCTTTGCTATCTCACGTCTTTCCAGAAGCTCAAGATCTTTCACATTATTTTTATAGCACTAGTATGAGAGAGTGACTGGCCCAAAGTCAACTAATGAGTTTCTATAACTCAAGTGGATTGAGTCTTCACAGTCTTGCACTTTAGCAACACCATCACACTGGCATAAACCAGATTGTGTTTTTTTCCAGGTTCCTCTCTGAAATGGGTGGAATTACTTTATAGTTAATAGATACTGAAGAGCTAACGCAATTAACGATTCAATCAGTACTTTTTTCTTCCTTACCGCACACTAAGGAAGTCTGCTTATCTATTAAGGCTATAATGCACTCTTCCAATATGCAAGGATAAAACCTATTGAATACAAACTATTTCTGATTTGTATCGATTCTCTGAAAAATGCGTATTGCTATTTACACAAAAAAAGTCAAGCTTCAGCTTTCATGAGTATATCCATAATAACCAAATAAGCACATGACCCTGAACCAGTGGGGAAATCCAAATTGTTTTACTACCGGTTCTGTGGGTGTGGCTTGGTGGGCGTGGCATGGGAAGGATACTGCAAAATCTTATCATCAAAAGGCAAGTCTTAGCCAGTTTATCTTTTTTTCAGTTTTATATTCTGTTCTGAAAGGTACAAAGCAGCCGGTGACAGAAATATCACGCATGTACCCCACATGTTGCTTTAGATGAGTTAAAACTTATGCTTGTTGCTGAGACATTTCCCCAATAGATAGAACCACAGCAACTTTATTTTTGGCTCAGAGGAAGCAAACTATAACATCGCAGAGGCTTTATTTTTTAAAGAAATAAATCTCCAAGGAGTCAAGAGCATGGTGTATTGATATAATTAGAATGTCTCGTCCCTGTCACACCTAACAAAATTAGAAAATTATTTTTTAAAAAAATCTCAGAGATATGTCAGGTAGCTTATTAACCGTACCTCATGAAACCTTGGTTCCAGTCCAATGTAGATCTCTTCTGGGCTAAATCTTACTTACATGAATGGGTCTTGCTCAGAGGTGAAATCCAAAAATTTTCCCTACTGGTTCTGTGGGCATGGCTTGGTGGGCAGGGGAAGGATATTGCCCTGGATATTGCCCTGGAGTGGGGAGGGAATCCCCATTCCCTCCCCACTCCAGGGGAAGGATACTGCAAAATCCCCATTCCCTCCCCACTCCTGGGGGAAGAATATTGCAAAATTTTCATTCCCACCCCACTCTGGGGCCAGTCAGAGGTGGTATTTGCCGGTTCTCTGAACTGCTCAAAATTTCCACTACTGGTTCTGCAGAACCTGTCAGAACCTGCTGGATTTCACCTCTGCCCTGAACCTTTATTATAAAGCAAAGTCAAAAGTTAATAGCTCTAAGTGAGCTTTGTTTGAATTATTCTGTTTGAAATAGAGCAGTGAAAGGATACAAGCTGGTTAAAAAGGAGGGGGAAAACAACAAACATTTATATGGAAATCCAAAGAAATGGTCATTGTGATACTACTAAGAGCATCTGGGTTAAAATGAATACTTTCTTGTGCAGGAATTTAAATTAAAGCAGCCATCTGCCATAGCTGCCTTATTCTAAATGTGCACACAGACCAACACTTTTTAATGTGCCCTAAATGCACCTTTCAAATCCTTAATTCTGTGAAAGGACAAGAAATCTTTCCCACATGTAGTAAACAATTCCAGATAAAAAGGAATCAGAAACAAACAATGTTTGCACAATGCAATGAACAATTCCTATGGGGACTTCCTAACCACCTGTAAATTCCCATTTATTTCAGATGGTTCTGTGAAGCACCTGTTAACATTCAGCAATTGAGAAACAGTTGCTAAAACCATAACCTTTCCCAGCAGTAGTGCTTTCTCTCCATTATATTTCCTCTCCATATAGCAGCACAGCATTCATTTTCACACTTTAGCATCCCAGAAAGTGAGAATGGTGATAACAGTAGCTTAACTTAGATATTAAGTTGGGAATAGATGACTTTTCCGTCTGGTCCTTAACCTTGCTGTTGGTCTATTGCAGTATTTCTCAACCTTAGCAACTTGAAGCTGTGTGGACTTCAACTCTCTCGATTTGCCAGCATGCCATCCTTGTTGGGGAATTCTGGGAGATGAACATCAGAGAGTTTCAAATTCCCACGGCTGAGATACACTGCTTTATTGGAACAGTGACAGTAATAACCATCACCTTGAAATTCCTTCTCTGGTAAACAAAGAGAGTGGTGCAACAGGGAAAAATAGATATGAACCAGATTTATTATAAAAGGTTTGCATGTGACTATACATAATACAGAATTAGACCAAAATATGCAACTAGAATAGAAGAGCCTTGGTAGTACAAGGGTTTAAAGCACCCTGTTATTAAGCTGCTTAAGACCAGCTGCCTGCAATTACTGCAGGGTTCGAATCTCGCCAAGGCTCAAGGTTGACTCAGCCTTCCATCCTTTCTAAGGTAGGTGAAATGAGGACCCAGTTTGTGGGGGCAATAAGCTGACTTTGTATAAATATACAAAAGGATGAAGGCTATTGCTGAGCACATTGTAAGCCGCCCTGAGTCTTCGGAGAAGGGCGGCATATAAATCAAATTAAAAAAAAAAATAGAATAGAATAACAGAATCCTCCAAGGGACCTTGGAGGTCTTCTAGTCCAACCCCCTGCTTAGGCAGGAAACCCTACACCACTTCAGACAAATAGTTATCCAGTCTCTTCTTAAAAATTTCCAGTGTTGGGGCATTCACAACTTCTGCAGGCAAGTTGTTCCACTTATTAATTGTTCTAACTGTCAGGAAATTTCTCCTTAGTTCTAAATTGCTTCTTTCCTTGATTAGTTTCCACCCATTGCTTCTTGTTCTACCCTCAGGCGCTTTGAAGAATAGTTTGACTCCCTCTTCTTTGTGGCAACCCCTGAGATATTGGAACACTGCTATCATGTCCCCCCAAGTCCTTCTCTTCATTAAACTAGACATACCCAGTTCCTGCAACCGTTCTTCATAGGTTTTAGCCTCCAGTCCCCTAATCATCTTTGTTGCTCTT
Source organism: Pituophis catenifer annectens (assembly GCF_029215685.1). Taxonomy (NCBI): domain Eukaryota; kingdom Metazoa; phylum Chordata; class Lepidosauria; order Squamata; family Colubridae; genus Pituophis; species Pituophis catenifer. Next base: position 113,971,820 of record NW_027256884.1, on the reverse strand, counting down.
CTCTGCACTCTTTCTAGAGTCTCCACATCTTTTTTACATCGTGGTAACCAAAACTGAATGCAATATTCCAAGTGTGGCCTTACCAAGGCATTATAAAGTGGTATTAACACTTCACGTGATTTTGATTCTATCCCTCTGTTTATGCAGCCCAGAACTGTGTTGGCTTTTTTGGCAGCTGCTGCACACTGCTGGCTCATATCTAAGTGGTTGTCCACTATGACTCCAAGATCCCTCTCACACTTACTACTATTGAACATGATACCACATATACGGTACCCGTGCATTTTGTTTTTCTTCCCTAGATGTACAACCTTGCTTTTTTCACTGTTGAATTTCATTTTGTTAAATAGCGCCCAATGTTCAAGTCTGTCAAGATCCTTCTGTATCTTAAGCCTCTCTTCTGGAGTGTTAGCTATTCCTGCCAGCTTGGTGTCATCTGCAAATTTGATGAGTTCCCCATCTATCCCCTCGTCCAAGTCATTGATGAAGATGTTGAAGAGCACTGGGCCTAAAACAGAGTTCTTGGGTACTCCACTTCATACTTCCCTCCATTTGCACATTCCCTCCATTCCCTATTTGCATATATAACCACTATTTTCATATATAACCATGCGGTGGTTCAGTGACAAAGACGCTGAGCTTGTTGATCGAAAGGTCGGCAGTTCAGTGGTTTGAATCCCTAGTGCCACATAATGGGTGCGCTCCCGTTACTTGTCCCAGCTTCTGCCAACCTAGCAGTTTGAATCATGTAAAAAATGCAAGTAGAAAAATAGGGATCACCTTTGATGGGAAGGTAACAGAGTTCTGTGCACCTTTGGCATTTAGTCATGCCGACCACATGACCATGGAGACATCTTCGGACAGTGCTGGCTCTTCGGCTTTGAAATGGAGTTGAGCACTTCCCCCTAGAGTTGGGAACGACTAGCACATATGTGCGAGGGGAACCTTTACCTTTACCTTTTATGCAACTATGATATATGTGTTATATCTGTTATTTCTGGTTGGTCTTCAATTTTCCATCTGAAAGCTTCAACAACAAAAAATATTACAAATAACCAGCTGGATTGGTGACACATAGATATCGGTGTATGTACTATAACATTTAAAAATGCTTAACTGGCTAAATCCCAATTAAACTCAGTGGACTTACACTTGATATTGTACAAGGTTCAGTATTCAATGTTCAGTATTTTTTAGACTATATATGTAGACCTATTTGCTTGCTTCAAATATGTGGTGCTAATTTATTTACAAAATTGTTTCCCAATTATCCCGAAGAATCATAGAACCTTTCCATATTAACCTTATTCATGCTTATAATTTAAGTAACTCTTTCTTATTAAAAATGGCATAAAGTTATGATTTTCAATTATGTTCATAAAGTGTTTGTGACTCAGTAGGATGTGATGGCCAGGCTGACAGATGTGCAATTTAAGATAATGAAATAAAACTTTAATGGCTGAATATTGGAGGGACACCTCTTCCATTATTAATCTATCTGGACGTTAAGCTCAACATAAAAGGCATTATTCAAGATGCTCTAACTTTCTAAGGACAGTTTGCACCATGGAGTCAGACTTTCTTTCCCATGAGCATTTTTTTTAACGTGTTTAAATGTTTTAGAATATTTTTTATTTATTTATTTATTTATTCAATTTATATCCCGCCCTTCTCCAAATGGACTCAGGGCGGTGCACAGCCAGAACTAAAACACATATCAATACAAAATTTAAAATTATTAAAAGAATTAAATAACTGTGGCCCAAAAATTTTAAACATTGAAAACTAAAACCCATTTGACAATTTAAAAAGCTAAAAAGAAGAAGAGTATATTTAAAAGTCCCATGTTGGATTTCGGTGCAGGAAGCTCAGATCTACCCGACATTGTATAAAGTGGGGAAAACTTCGACTTATGAAGTCTTTTTGGATGCTCAGGGTAATCCGAAGTCACGAGAATTATTAACTCTCCAAGGATATAAGATAGACTGGTGGTCTTATTCCCAAGTGCAGTCCAGGTATAAAAAAGATTTATATAGTGAAGGAATTTACCGTAAAAGACAAGAATTGGATAAGATCTTATTAGAAGGAGGGAAAGGGGTACTATCTAAATGTTACGCATATTTATCGTCTCTGCAGATAGGACAGGATGTAGTGAAGGATTGTATAATAGCATGGGGGCGAAATTTTGGATATGCCCTTGACTTCCAGCAATGGGAACAGATTTGGTTGAAAAATATGAAATTAACCATGGCCTCCTCATATAAAGAAAACATATATAAAATGGTCTACCGTTGGCATCTCCCCCCTGCGAGACTAGCTAAAATGTTTCCCGGGACATCTTCCTGCTGTTGGAAATGCGGTTACAGCAATGGAACTTACTTTCATCAATGGTGGACCTGCCCACAGGCGGTTAAATATTGGAAAAAAATACGGCAGTGGATTTTGGAAATTACACAGATCAATTTGGAATTGAGGCCCAAGGTTTTCCTGTTGGGGACAAAACCTTTGAATGTTAAATCAGGTATATGGTTCTTGTTGATTCATATTATTTCTGCAGCAAGATTAGCGTTTGCGCAGGAGTGGAAAAATCAATACTTACCGATGGATTTGAAAATAATATATAAAATTAATGAATGTGTGGAATCAGATAGATTAACTAGATTGATCAATGGTAAAAAAGATTCAGAATTTTATAACAGTTGGAAATTATGGTACGATTGGGTCCAGAAAAGGTGGGATAGAATAGATATATGTTGGCAAGTATGTATGTATAAAGGAATGACTTTATGTTTAAGGACAATGTACTCACATTACACCATGGTGGCAGAATTGTATATTTCATTTGTGTAAAAAAAAAAAAAAGATACACAATTCTTTCCTTCATATTTCCATCCAGAGAAGAGTTCCAAGATCTTACTAAGAAACACAATATTAAGTTTTGTCTTACTGTAGAACCATTAAAGACATCTGGTTACTAGTGCTGATCCTTTACTTTAGCAGTTTTTGGGAAGTATGGTACATAATTGATGCACGTAACTATCTCAAGATGGATGTTCAGCTATAAGTCTTTTTGTCCTTCATAAGCTCCTCCATCGCTAGCGTTTCACGTTCATATGTTTATGAAAAATGAGCGGATACTATGGTAATGACATTTTTATTTTTCAGGGCAACATTAGGTCAATTCTCAAAGAGCAGTTGCTGTGTGACAGGCTGCAGTTGCTGTGCTTGCTCATTGGTATTGCCTTTATAAAACTTTTAACACCTGCATTGTATACCAGTAGGAAGAACATATTTATAGAAATATCTGTCATCCTTGTCAAGCAGGAAATCATGTTTAAACAGCATAGTCTTCAGGGGCAAGCCAAGCTCATAAGATGAGTCACTGGAAGGGTAACAACTGCTGCCAATTTCAGATAATCTGACCCTAATAATCTTATAACCAAATAAATTTATCCTAGTTTCTACCTCCCATCAGTAAATAGTCCTGATTCCACTAAGATGCCTGAAAAATACTTACCTTCAATTCTCTTAGAACGTAGCATCCTTCTGTCAATTTCAGCAAACTAGTAGTAACAGGATTTGAAAATTAGAACAAAACGTTGCAATGCCAGATTCCCTCTTATCTTAGTCCTGTATCACGCACATACATATCATCACACATATGGTATTTTACCGTGTTCAAGGATACTCGGCTTTCACAGAACGCTCTTCTCATCTCTTCTACAATCTTTGGTATTGTTGTTGCCCCGCCCTCTGAGCCTGTCCCATCGGAGGAAGAAAGCTCCGAGCATGAGGAAGAGGAGTCAGCCAGGCCTCCCTCTCCAGGCCCCTCCCCTCTGGCATTGTCTCAAGTGCCGGCCGAGGGAGAAGAGACAGCTGATTCAAATCAGAGTGATGAGGAAACATCATTCCTGGACGCACGCCTCCGAAGGCGTGATAAACGTTTGCAGCAGCTTAGGAGGCATGCTAGGGATTAGAACTGAGTCACTGGACCACACCCCAGAGACTATATAATAGAGGGTAGTGGTCAAAGGATCCTTGTGACGAACAAAGTAAACCTTGGACAGTCACTAAAGCCTCGTCCGGAACTGCTGGGAGGAATATTATTTCTGTTTGGACTTTCTTGAACGTTCGTATCTTATCTGTCTGTTTGTGAAAATAAAGTCCCTTGGCAGACGGTGTGTCTATCGCTGCCAAGAGGGAGATAAGAACTGGGTGCGTTCCAAAGTGTTTCCTTAACCCTCGGCTGGCTGTGTTGTGTGTGTGTGGGGACGGGGACAGATCAGGTATTTCACATCAATCTTTTCAGCATTCACTTGCTGATATTTTTATTCTGAGGGCCAAACCTCTGTGAAAGTTTGTGTAGGAGTGGCAGAACCAGGGGGTAGAGTTAAAAGAGGGACCAGCCTAGAATCCCTATATAGTCACAAGTGGATTAAGTCCAACACGTTTACATTCTGTGAATTCTTTCTAACTCCAAGCAAGTGCTCAGTTTTAGTTGGGAAGATTGCCTAGGCTGTTTAGCAATATATGAGTTTAATTGGAACATCACTAATGTTCCATTAAGAGCCTTGGTGGTGCAGCAGACTAAAGTGCTGTTAAGTAGCACCAGCTGCCTGCAATTACTGCAAGTTCGAATCTCACCAGGCTCAAGGTTGACTCAGCCTTCCATCCTTTCGAGGTAGGTAAAATGAGGACCCAGATTGTGGGGGCAATAAGCTGACTTTGTATAAAAAAGAACACGGCTTAGGGGCCCCCGAAAGCCCTACTAAGCAGGTATATACAAAAGTATGAAGGCTATTGCTTAACGCATTGTAAGCCACCCTGAGTCTCTGGAGAAGGGCGGCATATAAATCGAACCAATAAATAAATAAATAAATAAATAAATAAATAAATAAATAAATAAATGACCTGGTCTTTTGTGCCTTATTGGTTTCACCGACAATATTTGGAGCCATCCATCAAGTAATACCACATAAAAACCACAGCAAGATGGAAACCTGAGGCAATCTTTTCTTTACTGGTATCTTAAAATGGTGCTTCTAGAACATAATTCAATTTGTATTTCTCTTTAGCATGAGAAATATTTTCTCCTTGTCTTATAACCCCATATTTTGGGTTAATCTACATAAGGTAGGTCCTGTTTTTAGAGTGACAAAATTCTTTGCATCCTAAAAATGAAAAAAAGGCAGTATTTTTGACTATGTACCAATTGGATGTGCTACTCTTCCTGCTTTCCTGATTATGCCTACTCTCATCACCTACATTGTCAACTAGTTATACCTTGTAGGAAGGTGGGGTATCAATCAATAAATGCTGGTTAATTCTCTCTTTTCATTTATCTTTGTAATTACCATAAGAGGGCCATTGAGGGTTTTTTTTTCTTACTGCAGAATAGATGTTCTTGAGAACTCATTTGTCATCGAAGCAACATTTAGATTCCACCTGAGTCTACTTCTATTCTTTGGGAAATTGGCTTTAGTAGAAATAGAAAGCGCTCAACATATTGCAAAACCAAGTCCTTAATTGCAACTGCTCACTGGGTTGTCAACTGCACCTAGTTTAAGTAAGACAGATCCCCTGCGGTTTTTCTCCCTGGCTGTAGTACAAATGTGTGTGCAGGTGAAAGTGTTTGGACACAAAGATGGGTAGATAGTGACCAATAACACAGCAAAGCAAGAAAATATGCATAGGAGAGCCAAGGCATGGGTGAAGTAATCATGAGTGAGCATGAACCAGAAACTAGATTGGATTAAACAAATCCCAGTAAATATTATTCCTGCCCTGAGTAAACCCTTCTCCAAAATTATAATTGTTCCTGATGGGAAGAGCCGGTAGCTATCCAAGGTAAGCAAGAGACATTCTAGTGTCCTGCAACCATTATTGTTACTATATAATTATATTCTTATTTAATTCAACTTTTCCTCCTAAACTCATGGTGGTATACTCTGCATGGTTCTTTATTCCATAGCTTTCTAGGTCAGGCCACCTTTTAAATGAGATGAAGAGGCAAGGATACTGCATTCAGGATTTTTCAGACTAGACCAGGGGTGAAATCTAAAACATTTTGCTACCGGTTCTGTGGGTGTGGCTTAATTAGTGGGCGGGGCTTGGTGGTAAGGTGACTGGGAGGGCATGGTTTGTTGGTCAGGTGGGCGTGGCCAAGTCAATGTCACTTTTTTGCCCTTTTTTCACCACAACACAACACAACTGGCTCACCCACAATATAAAAGCAGCTGTGCTAGACCCAAAATGGCCCCTGCAACAAGCAGGAACCTCACCCAGCCACAAAAAGCCCAAAAAAACAATTTTCACACTTTTCACACACACAACCCAACACAACACAGCTGGCTCACCCACAATGTAAAAGCAGCTGTGCTAGACCCAAAATGGCCCCTGCAACAAGCAGGAACCTCACCCAGCCACAAAAAGCCCAAAAAAACAATTTTCACACTTTTCACACACACAACCCAACACAACACAGCTGGCTCACCCACAATGTAAAAGCAGCTGTGCTAGACCCAAAATGGCCCCTGCAACAAGCAGGAACCTCACACAGCCACAAAAAGCCCAAAAAACCAACTTTCACACTTTACACAAACAAAATTCCACATACAGCTTTGTGAGATTTTGTGTGTTTATGTAGTTAGAGTGTAACACTACAGAAACACACTAAATGTCAGAAAGCTGCACAAATATTATTTTATTTTAATTTATTTTTATTTTTATATAAAAGCAGCTAAATTTAAAACTTCCTAAACTTTAAATGGCTAGGTCTAAAAAAAGAACAACTAAAAAAAAACCCAATTAACTATTTTTTTAAAGCTCCCAAAGGGGAAAAAAACTTACCCAATAGAACAGGGGTCTCCAACCTTGGCAGCTTTAAGACATGTAGACTTCAACTCCCAGAATTCCTCAGCCAGCTTTGTTTTGCTGGCTGAGGAATTCTGGGAGTTGAAGTCCACAACTCCCTGCCTGCTTGATTGCAGGCAGAGAGATTCAGTCGCTTGCTGATGCAATGGATTGCAGGGATTACAGCAAGGCGTTGCGACCAGCAGCTAAGGTAAGCAAGCTGAGGGGGGGAGGGGGAGGGATTTTTCCTACCGATTAGCAGGCAACAGCTGGGATCGTCAGAGCTTGGCTGGTCAGGGCCATTTAAAAAGAAAAAAGTTTTTTTCTTTTACATGGCTCTGGCGATCCAAGCTGAGTTGCCTGATTAGCAGGCAACTCAGCTGGGATCGTCAGAGCTGGGCTCTCAGAGCCATTTAAAAGAAAAAAAAAGGCTCTGATGATCGCACAGCTCAGCTGGGCATGGGCGGCGGGGGCATGGATTTTTGCTACCGGTTCTCTGAACTGCCAGCCGCCATCACTACCTACTCGCCCGAGCCGGTCCGAACCGGAAGCATTTCACCCCTGGACTAGACATACCAAGAATATTAGTAGTGCCCTGCTGAATCAGACCTCTGGCCCATCTACCTATCTGGCCTATCTCAGTAGTTTGCAATCTACTTACACAGAGACCAACCAACTGCACAAAGAAGCCTAATAAAGTAGTCTTCCAGAGACTACTTGGCCTTCAGAGACAATCCCACTGCCATGAAGGCTAATAGTCATGGATCCCCCTGGCTTCCATAAATTGATCCATTTTTTAAAGCTTTCCAAGCTGGTAGCCAACACTATATCTCCATGCTTAATCCTTCTTAAATTCTTTCATTCTGGTTATCACCACAATCCTCTACACAAGAAGCATTCATGTAGTTCCCTGATACTACATAACTAACATAATAGAGTTGAAATTACTACAACAAAAAATGTCTGTAGAGATTCTCAATCATCCAGGTCATGGTTGTCAAAAAGGTGCTTTTTCAGGAGGCAACTGGACTTTCTTGTTTTTTCTTTTGAAGACGTTTCACTTCTCATCCAAGAAGCTTCTTCAGCTTTGACAGGATAGTAGGGAATGGAAGGATTTATATTCCTTGCAGACAGTTGGTCATTTGCATCCTTTTAGAGGGTCATTGAAGGAGGTTTATCTGTGTCCTCAGGGTCACCTGAGTAGTGTTCCTGGTTCCTTTAGTATGCAATTTTTTCTCTGGAAATCCATTCCTATTCTCACACCCTTCAAAGGGTGTTCATCCCAAATTGTATAGATAAAAATCTGTAGAGATTCTCAGTCATCCAATCATGGTTGTCCCAAAGATGCTTTTTCTGGACTTTCTTATTTTTTCTTTGATTTCCAGAGGAAAAAAATTCAGACTACAGGAACTTTCTTATACAAATACAACTGCATCAAGTTGTAAAAAGTCAAAGGTAAATTACAACTAATCATATGGTATTTATGCATAAAGTGATTCAGGAGATCACTTATGTGGGCCAGGAGAGAAATATAAATTAATATAGGATCAAAGATTAGCTATAAATATATCATACGTTGGGATCCTAACCAATTTGGGATCACAGAAGGGATTGTTTCATTCTACAAAGGCCTATGTGCTGTGAATGTGATTATCATCAAAGGTCCTCCTACTGGAATTGTTTCATATCCTATGGGAATTATTTGACAGCAATCAGGAATACAATATTTTCTATTGTGGTGTGTGGAACATTTTCTTCCCAGGAATAAATCATATTACAGTGGAGACAAATATTGAACATTGGTTGAAGTCAAAATATTGAAAATAAAGAGCTGTTTTTCTGGTGATTATTATTAACTTTTATGTGATTTATTGTTTTCTGTGTGCTTTATAGTAGTTAATGTACTGTTTTTTTTAAAAAAGAAATTGGATAATACCAAGAGGATGCATTGCATGAAAGAAAAATGTATGTTTGAATGTATGTATGTATGTATGTATGTATGTATGTATGTATGTGTATGTATGTATGTATGTAAATGTGAGGATTATTTGAATGCAGGACATGGAACACTAAAAGAAGGAAAATTTTGTCTTTAACATTAGTCCTCTGCGGCTAAAATATTTTGCCAACTGCTGCCTATCCCTCAGACATTTCATCTTACCTTCTCTATCTCTATCTATTTTTCTACTATAACTTGTAAACTTCTTATCCGGATTTGCACAGTTACTTATCTGTAACTTATCTGTTACAGTTCTGCAGAGGAATTATTGAGTCTGTCATCTACACCTCTATAACTATCTGGTTTGGTTCTGCAACCCAACAAGACAGACACAGACTTCAGAGGATAATTAGAACTGCAGAAAAAAACAATTATTACCAACCTGCCTTCCATTGAGGACCTGTATACTGCATGAGTCAAAAAGAGGACTGTGAAAATATTTACAGACCCCTCGCATCCTGGACATAAACTGTTTCAACTCCTACCCTCAAAATGAGGCTATAGATCACTGCACACTAGAACAACTAGACACAAGAACAGTTTTTTCCCAAACGCCATCACTCTGCTAAACAAATAATTCCCTCAACACTGTCAAACTATTCACTAAGTCTGCATTACTATTACTATTAACTTCTCATCATTCCTATCACCCATCTTCTCCCACTTATGACTGCATGACTGTAACTTTGTTGCTTGTATCCTTATGATTTATATTGATATTGTTTCCTGATTGCTTATTTGTACCCTATGACTATCATTAAGTGTTGTACCTTATGATTCTTGATGAATGTATCTTCTCTTTTTATGTACACTGAGAGCATATGCACCAAAGACAAATTCTTTGTGTGTCTAATCACACTTGGCCAATAAAGAATTCTATCTATCTATCTATCTATCTATCTATCTATCTATCTATCTATCTATCTATCTAGCAATCATTAGACTGACATGGTATTACATTGTGGTGGATGATTAATAATGGTTGCATTGCTTGACTTAATAAAACCCACTAAGAATACACTAATCAATCCATTACTCATTGGTTTGTAAATTAACTAATTAATTAGAGAAGTAACTGTTTGTCTCTCTTTCTGATTAGTTGATGAAAAGGCAAGTTGTAATAACAATAGCCAAAAATGATCATACAAGTAATGTTCATAATAAAACTATCAGAAGTTTAAATATAAAACATGTGAACTCTGTACGATGTATTAAAATATGCTCATTACAAACAAAACGGAAAAAAAATACCTCTTTTAACAAGCACATTAAGAAAGACTTTGGGTTTCTGTGCCTTCTAAATATGTTGCAGTCAACATTCTGAGAATTCTCAGCTGCTTGGCAGTTGAGGAATCTTTTATCAGATGTTTTAGAAGCATGGACACATCCAAACAACTGCAAAATAAGTTCCATTGATTTTAATAGGAATACAAATGATTCAGTTTCAGAAAGTGGAATGAAGTTCTGATAAATATAGTAAACTGCAGAATAGTGCTGTGTTTGCTCTTTAATAGTTTATAAAAGCAAGACAAAAACAAATCAGGGAGGATGAGAAGCATAAAGTACAGAATCCAACAAAAATGTGGCTATAGGAGAAAAAGAAAGGTTTCCTTTTGCAACCAGAATTTTATTCATGGTTCCTTATACTATTTTTTAATGGAGCGAAGCTACAGAATACCTCAGAATGTTAAGATTACAGTTCATATTTGGTTTGATGAAGCATAATAACTTATACCTATGGGGAAATATACATATTGACCATTGCTAGTTCTTTCATGCTTTTTGATTTTCCAAATGGTATTCAAAGTTCACGGTATATATTCTTGGGCTTGCAATTTTCCTAAAATTTCTCAGCCAAAATATTGCACACCATCTCTTTTAAATAAAGGATAATGCAAGGCTTAGTTTTGGAAGTATAATGTGAAGCATTGTGAATACAGAAGTATGCAGTCTTTGATCAAATAAAGGCCTATTTTAAGCAGCTTCCGAGCTTCAGGACCATGGACAGCAGACGTGTCTTTTAATTAAGACTCATAGCTATTCACTTGAACTGAAAATTCACCAAATCGACTAGATGATTAATTAGCAGTACTGCCTGAAACAGTGTTGTTTTCCCAAGATTATTGAGTCAGCACTTCAAAATGATTGAGTAAAGACACCTTATTTATATGGAAAACTCTGTCACTGGAATAGAACAGCCATTGAATCAACAGCAAACATCCGTCATGTAATTGAATACAACTTAGATTGTAGACTAGACAGAATATTGCCATCTGAATCCATTGGAATCCAATCTTTATTTGCCTCTTATTCATTATATCCCAAGAAAAGAAATTATGGAAGTGGATACTCCGAAACAACAAAGCTTGCTTTGCCTCTAGTTTCTTAAATCTCTTGTTCTTGCAAATGATTAGATATACTAGGTCACCCGATATAGGAATAGCAATGGTAGAATAGAAAGAAGGGCCTCTGGACTGATCAATTAAATTTCTTATAATGTGCTTGTGAAAATACAATAAATATTTGTTGAACTGAATCAATCCCTAAGCCCTTTTCTGAAAAACCCAGAGACCATTCTGTTGACTGTTGGTTTTCATTCGAAAACAATGATGGAAAAAGTATAACTATCTTTATCTAGATTTATCATTACCCCAAATCCACACCATCCCTAGAAATATATACTAATATTGTTATAGTATTACTGAAGGAGTATTTACAGACTGCTTAATAAGATAGTTACTAATAATAGTTGTAGTAGAATCTTACTGAGGATTTAATTGTCAGGTTGTTGTAGAATGAGTTACCTACCATGGACATTTTATTGTTTTAAGAAATGAATGTTAATGTTTTATGGTACATAATGGATATTTTTATTAATAAATGCTACCCTAGGTCTGTTTCATTTGAGTGTCATAGAAATCCTATCAAATCCAAATCAAGGTTCTCATCACATTACCACTGCAGTTTTATCCACTCCAAATTGTGTCAATTGGCCACAAGATTGCTACCTCATTCTTGCACAGGTTCTGGCAGCAATTTAAGAAAAGCTAAACACAAAGAGGCTTGACTCCCTGAATTTTTGAAGCATCCCAAGGGTCATGTGAATAAACTTATTCCTTAGATGTATTGATTGTGGGTATTTTCTATGTATTATGGCTTGGATGTTTTATTTATTGTTTTATTATTTTTAATTATTAACAGCACAGAGTCGGGTTTTTGAAATGGGCAGCCAAATAGATGTAACATACCCATAGCAAACAAAACTCTGAAGCAGGTAAATTCCTCAAAGAATAAGTTTATTGGATATGTCATATTGGCACAGGCTGGTGAAAACCAACTCTGAATATTCCTGTGGTTTTCACCTAATTAAAAGTAAACATTTTTTACTTTCTCAAAACTATCAGTCACAAGGTCCAATCAGAATACTGTCCAGTTGCTAGGTGACTCTAGTCCCTTCCTTCCGAGGACCTGCAGGAATGTCCTTGGTTTCCAAGAGAAAGTATTTTGTTTTGACTACAAACCCCAACTATCTCTATTCCCCCCCTTCCTGCCCCTCTTCTCCAGTGTGTCAGCACTAGAGTCTCAAAATGGCCTCAGTCCAGGGCTGACAATATGAATGAGTGAATGAGTGAATGAGTGAATGAATGAATGAATGAATGAATGAATGAATGAATGAATGAATGACAAAACTTCTTTATATCCTCTGCACTCAGTGACTCTTCCATCTGATTGGAGTTCTTTGTCTTCCAAGGACTGAATACATCAAAGCATAGGAGATAATTGTACAAAATACTTCTTTGTAGCATTCACTTTTTGTAATAATAGGTTAACTTTGCCTTGGGTTAGCTCCACTCTCTTATAGTCTCCCTATGACTATAATGCTTGAAAATTCTCCCATCTCTCTATCAATTGTTGATACTTTAGTTAAAATTCAAGTGTTTTCATTGCGTTTTCCTGCAGTAAGGTTATGAGTAAGGTGTTCCCTCACTATCAATCAAATTACGACATGGAGTTTAAACATTTCACTCAAATATCCAAACAAAAGAGAAGGAATATAAATAGTTGTAAAGTATATATATTTTTTTTATATTTTGGAGTGATCTACCTGATATGGAATGAAGAATCAGCTACTTGTTATGCTTTGGAAACCCTCCCTTGATTTGTTTATTTATTTATTTCAGCCTAGGCATTGCCAGGAATAATATTAAATTCTAGCAAAATAAAACCTTATATGGATTTCTAAAATGATTTACGGAAACGCAATTGAACAGGGCTTTATATTAAAAAAAAAATACCCCATTTCGCTCTACTTAATATGAAATTGGCATTTGAATATTTTTAATATAGCAGCTGCAGCTCACTTCCAGCTCTGCCACTTTCCCATTCCATATAAACCTCCATTTCCAGGCCTTCACTGCAATCGTTCAGGCTGCCACATAATAAATTCCTAATCAATTTCTTTTCATCTATTGGGACCATATTTTCTGGGCACTTATTACAATATGTACATAAACTACAAGGTTCTGAGGCCATGAGGGATAATAGAAGAGTTATGTAATATTTTCAGAAGCATTTAATCAATACAATGGTACAGGCACTTTGTACCGGCCAGCTATGCATTCTTGCCTGTTCTGTACTTGCCTTCAGAACAATTTCTTCAACGGGCTCAGAAGGAACTCAACTTGGTTGTTCTGACCCATCCTTTACAGGTAGTGATAAGACATTTACTCATGAGTAAAACAAACCTCTTTTGATAACAGGGCAGTGGCAGTCTTTTATTCACAGGGGGAAAAAAAATTAAATGTAAATAGTCCCAAAGAACCTGGGTTTATCCAAGAAATCTGAATTGCTTGCTCTATACTAAAAATGAACGGTTGTCTGTGACAACTAGCCACTCCCCAACCCCTCCTATTTATTTCCCAGCAAGGGAGGGACTGGCTATTGTCTGCCCTCTGCCTCTCCCTGTGTTCTGCCCCAGCTACGGATCCCAAAAAATGCAGCACACACAAACTCTGAACAAAACTTAGTTTACTCAGATAACCCAGTTTTAGCAAATGCCAGCTGTTAATAAGCGTTCTTAACAGCCTGCCAGAATTCCACAGATAAGATAGTCAGAGTCTTACTGGAGTTGGCAGAAAGCCCAGAAGCAATGCTGCAGAGAAATCCAAACTTGATGATTAGCGAACTAAAGTTGTTTCCTGCAGCTTGTTGCAAGCTGCGTTCTTTCTTAAATAGGCTAAGGGAGTGGTCAATTAGCCCCAAGCCTTACTCTCGAGGAGACCTCCTCCTGAGGAATCACTCCTGCCTTTTGGCAGCTCTGCGTGCCCGTGCATTGAGAAGAGGCTCCTCCTCTTCATCCTCTTCACTTAAAGGAGCCTCTGGAGGTTCTGAAGGCCCTGACTGAATCCCTGCCTCTGGCACCACATCTTCTTCATCCTCCTAGCTGTCCGACTCAAGCGCCGACTGCACAGGCTGCTGGAGCAGCACCACACTAGCCTCATCATCATCAAGATCCGCAACAATCCGTGCAGGCCGCTGGCGGGCCACAACACCCTGAGAGCCAGTTATTGCTTTCTTTTTCTCTCCTCTCTTTTCCTCTCTGCACATATGTGCATCTGGGATGGGCCCCATCTGTTCCTCCCCCTCACTCAGGCCCTGAAGATATCTGTCTCTCCCCTGGGGGAGCATGGAAGGCCCCAGCTCTGCCTCTGTCTCTGATGCTGTTTCCTTATCAGAGCCTTCCAAAGGCTCCGAAGCTTGCCCAGGCTCTCCCTCCACCTCCTCCTCGTCTGACTCTGCAGCTAACTCTGCTGGCAGCCGACGGCTCACAACATTGGCGCCCCTCCGCTTTCAAATCAGAGTATTCTATTTCCTGAGGTAAAAAGACAGAGAGGCCTTGCAGTTGGATGGCAAGAGATCCACACAGTACATATGAGAGGTGAGCAAGCCATGGATCGGTAGAGAAGACAGGATCATGAACAGCCATAGTTACTGCAGTTGCAAATTAGTTTTGAAGGGAATGGAAATCACCTGAAAGCAGCAGCAGCAAGAGATATTGCTGCAATAGAATGTCATTGCCATTTTCCTCTCTCTTCTGGTTTAAATAATATAACACATGCAAGCAGCATAACTCAGGAACCCAGCTGTCAATAAAGACTTAAAAATTCTGGGCAACACCCAACTCGTTCCTTCCTACAAGCAATATTTTTGTATTTTAGGAACTGTGATGATCGTAGAATAGGTTCATATTTTACGTAAGATCCTTCCTCTACTTTTATATCTAGAGCAGGCAACTTTTAACATTTCCAGGTGGTTAAAAGGTAAGATGCAGAGCAGATAAATATATACTATATATACAGTATGTCAATGTAGCTTGGGTTTTTTTTTTTCTTGGATTTGGATTTTTTTTTGTCTTGGCCTTTAATACTCTATTAGGTCTATGTTGGAGCTTCCTTACATCAATTTTAAGAAACCACTATTTTCCACAATAGTGATCAGGGAGATAGGGTGCAAAAAAATATACCTAGATCCAGTGGTGAAATCCAAATTTTTTTACTACTGGTTCTATGGGCGTGGCTTGGTGGGCATGGTATGGCTCGGTTGTGTAGTTTGGTGGATGTGGCAGGGAAAATATACTGCAAAATCCCCATTCCCACCCCACTCTGGGGCCAGCCAGAGGTGGTATTTGCCGGTTCTCCAAACTTCTCAAAATTTCCACTACCGGTTTTCCAGAACCTGCTGGATTTCACCCCTGCCTAGATCCCTAAGCACACGGGACCACATCACTGAAATGTAGGGAAAGCAGATAGCAAAAGCAATAAACTTAGACTTACATATAATTTCATAGTGCTTTACAGCCCTCTCTAAGCGGAGTCAGTATATTGCCCCCAACAATCTGGGTCCTCGTTTTACTGACCTTTGAGGATGGAAGGCTGAGTCAACCTTGAGCCAGTCAGGACTGAATTCCTGGCAGTGGGCAGAGTTGGCCTGCAATACTGCATTCTAACCACTGTGCCACCCACAGCTCTTTGTGGTGAATGTTGTTGCACAGAGTTGTCAATAAGGTGGAGTTAATGTATGTGATGTTCTTCAAGGAACAATGCAGCACATACGTATGAAACACCATGAATCTTCCTTCTTCTTTGGTCATCAAAGAAAAGGAAGGAAGAAAAATCAATGCTGTCAAATGATGGTAATGAAGACAATGGGACCGTTTCCAATCCAGGATCCTTGGTGGCTTTTGATCTTTGAAAGTATTCATCCACAATTTCTTCTGTATGAACGCTATAATATATTATTCTTGATTTAAAGTACTAGTCAAAGCTACTCAGGATAAAAGCTTTTTTTATTTTTTTTTAAAAAAAAGAGATTGCAGTCTTTTGAACAAATAGTTTTCTCATCAAGCTGACTAGCATTATTACTTCAACATTGTTATTACACTTGAAGAGTAATAAATGCCCTTGGAACATTTTAATTCAATCTTTCCTAACCTGGTGCCCTCCAGATGTACTGAATTAATGAACAGATGGACCCAGACATATGACAATTTTTTCTGAGGATTCTTGGCCTCTCTCTCTCCCTCCTTCTCTCTTTTTCTCTCTCCCCTTCTTCCCTCCCTCCCTCCCTCCCTCCCTCCCTCTCTCCCTCTCTCTCTCTCTCCTCTATTGGAATTGATATCCTACACTTCCATATGCACACCTCAGCACTAGATGTAGGATACAGTGCTCCCAATTGTTACTAGAACAATGCTTGGAGAGACTGCCAGTGCAATTGTGATGCCACACATATGCGCAACTATTAACCTCTTTTATGGAATATCTACACGGACAAGGAGCAGGCATTCCATTCCATTATCCCTGGTGGCATAAGTTTTTTCTCTGCTTCTTAAAAGAAACCCCATGACAGATTCCCAGTTCAGATACAGAAGCTACTGCTGCTGTATCTTAAAATGTACCTGCAAGCAATTTAGACTTCTACCCTTATTTTTGGCATGGAAAAGAATAGTGAAAGAGTAAGAAAAAGAACCAAAAGTAATATCGGGGGGAGAGGGGAGAGACAGAAGGAGGAGGTGGAGGCCAGAGAGATAACAGTAATCTTCATTTGTATTGTCCGAAGCCTACTTCTTCTTAAGATCCACCCTTTATTGACTCTCAGATGACCACCCAATAGAATACTTTCAGGTGAATTAGGGCATAAAAAGAAAAGAAACAATTTTGCCCATCACCCCAGGCATACTATAAAAATAAGCACCATTTGCAGTTATAAGAGCCACAGTGGTGCAATGGTTAGAGTGCAGTACTGCAGGCTACTTCTGCTGATCACCAGCTGCCAGCAGTTTGGCAGATCGAATCTCACCAGGCTCAAGGTTGACTCAGCCTTCCATCCTTCTGAGGTGGGTAAAATGAGGACCCAGATTGCTGGGGGCAATAGGCTGACTCTGTAAACTGCTTAGAGAGGGCTGTAAAGCACTGTGAAGCGGTATATAAATCTAAGTGCTATTGCTATTTGTACCTAGCTTCTCTGCCCCTTATGTCACTATTCTTTGCTAATGGCCTTGAGATCTGCATACAATGTTCAGCAGAAGAGACCTAATAGAGGTGATATAAAAAGTAGCCTTAACATCTAAGCCTTTGAGAAATCAGCACCCTTTATTTGAACAGTGACGCTTATTTTTCTTTCAAGGAAATGACCAGCAAGTGTACTAAGAATTGCATCAGGAAAACTAGGCATGCTTTTTCTTAATTTCCTAGACTGGTACTGTAGGTCTTAAAAGAATTGATTTATTGACTACAACTAAAACAGCTACAAATATGAATTCTTTCTTTACTCGAGGTAGTTGTTTTCAACATAGATATGTACTGGAATACTCTGAAGTTTATTTGTTTTTTTCCCCCTTTTTTTGTGTGGTGAATTATTAGCAAAGGTATAGCTGTGAAAGTTGGACCATAAGAAAGGCTGAACCCCAATGAATTGAGGTTTTTGAACTATGGTGCTGGAGAAGACTCCTGCAAGTCCCTTGGACTGCAAGGCGATCAACCCTGACTGCTCTTTAGAAGGCCAGATCCTGAAGATGAAACTCAAATACTTTGGCCACCTAATGAGAAGAAGGACTCACTGGAGAAGAGCCTAATGCTGGGAACGATTGAGGGCAAAAGAAGAAAGGGAAGGCAGAGAATGAGGTGGCTGGATGGAGTCACCGAAGCAGTCGGTGTGAGCTTAAATGGACTCCAGAGGATGGTAGAGGACAGGAAGGCCTGGAGGAACATTGTCCATGGGGTTGCGATGGGTCGGATACGACTTCACAACTAACAACAAAATTAGCAAAGGTATTCAAGAGAAAATATCAAATAACATGAAAAATCCATTAAAACTCCAAGTCCATATGCACCTATGCCAAAATGGTTTACTTGTATCCATTTTCAGTAAGAAATCTTACCATTTGAATTCCTTTTGCCAGATAATGTTAGGGAAAGAAGATATTCAAAGAATGCCTTAGTCATATTCATGATTATTTAAATCTCAGACGTGCTGGAATGAATCTTAATCACTAAGGAAGTGTGCAGTAGTATCCAGCCCAATTAATTCAGTTTTTTTAAAAAAAAATCCAGTATGTTCTGTGCTTTAATGTGCTTGTTATTTATATAAACCTTCACATGTATGTAATATCACTTTACCTTATATTTTATTTATTAATATTTACAAAAATCAAATAATATGAATCTGGGCAGTGTACATTACTAACAAACAAACAATAAATCTCCAAACTTCCACCCTCCACATAACATTAAACATACAATATATATATTGTATATATATATATATATATATATATATATATATATATATATATATATATATACATATACATATACATATACATATACATATACATATACATATACATATACATATACATATACATATACATATACATATACATATACATATACATATACATATACATATACATATATATATATATATATATATATATATATATATATATATATATATACATACACACAAATAAAATACAAAATATAAAATAGCAACCAAGCAACATAATAGATTTTCAGAATATTTTTTTCAGGAAAATGGTTTTTACATGTATATGAGTGATGAAGGGCATGGTGCCTGGCTCTAAAGATGCTCACCTCCCACTCAGAAGTTTGAGAGTTCAATCCTAGGTAGCAGCAGATGTTTCTCCTAGATCCAAAGTGAAAATATAGGTATCAGGAAGGATATTTGGCCAGTAAATGCTCAGTTCAGTTGCCCTGTCTCTATCCCAAATAGGGTCATAAAAGAGTGTGTGTATGAGTGATGCTGGAATACACACACACACACACACACACACACACACACACGATTTTGCTTCACTTCCAAGAGCATCTAAAAGGAAAGGAACCAGCAGTCAAGAAATACATCACAGATTAGCACTTGGTAGAGCAGCCATGAAGGCCTTGCAAAATATATTCAAATGCTGTGATGTGTCTATATCTACAGAATTATGCAAACCACAAGCCCTATGAGACTTGTTTTGGTCGCCACAATGTAAAAAACATGTGGAGACTCTAGAAAGATTGCAGAGAAGAGCAACAATGATTAGGGGACTGGAGGCTAAAATTATATGATGAACATTTGCAGTAACTGGGTATGTCTAGTTTAATGAAAAGAAGGACTACGGGAGACATGATAGCGGTGTTCCAATATCTGAGGGGCTGCCACAAAGAAGAAGGAGTCAAGCTATTCTCCAAAGGACCTGAGAGCAGGACAAGAAGCAATGGATGGAAGCTAATCAATGAGAGAAGCAACTTAGAACTAAGGAGAAATTTCCTGAAGTTGTGAATGCTGGAAGTTTTTAAGAAGATATTGGATAACCATTTGTCTGAAGTGTTGTAGCCTAAGCAGGGGGTTGGATTAGAAGACCCCCAAGGTTCCTTCCAACTCTGTTATTCTATTTCTACACTCCATGAAAATGAAAGCTGGACCTTGAACAAGCAGAATAAGAAGAGTATGAGTTGGAAAACCTGAAAGAGCAGGCTAGGGACAGATTACCACAGAGAACATTTATCTGTGTGGTTGCTAAGAGTCAGAAGTGACTTTGATGGCACATAATCAATCACGCAATCAAGAGCCAAAGAACCTTGTAAAAAGTTCCAAAAAGCAAAGAGGATTTGGGATGTGTGCTGCCTTCAACCACCTTCCAGTTCTTCAATGCGGGATAATGAATTGCAAAAGCCATGTATGTACTGTGTGAACAAGAAAAGCAACAAAAGCTGCACAGGTGGTTACGGGAGCTCCCCGTTACTCCCGTGTAACCCCTCTTCTACGCGAGCTGCACTGGCTACCAGTGGTCCTCCGAATCCACTTCAAGGTGCTGGTACTCACCTTTAAAGCCCTACATGGCTTAGGTCCGGGGTATTTGCAGGACTATCTCCTACCCGCCTCCCACCGTCCTGTTCGATTTCACAGGGCTGCCCTCCTCAGGGTACTGTTGGCCAGACAATGCCAGCTGGTGACCTCCAGGGGTAGAGCATTCTCTGTGGGTGCTCCTGTCCTCTGGAATGAATTACCCACCGAGCTTCGGACGGCGCCTGATCTCCGCTCCTTCCGTCGGGACTTAAAGACCTGGCTGTTTCAACAAATGGGTTGACTTTGATCCTTGGGTTTTTCTTATTTTGATTGTCGTTGTTTTAACTGGGTTTTAATCTTTTCGATCTTTTATTATTGTATGTTTTTAACTTGTGTTCGCCGCCCTGAGTCCTTAGGGAGAAGGGCGGCATATAAATTTTGGGTAAAATAAAAATAAAAACATTTAAAACTTCATCATGTTTCCAACACTTTGTGCTTGAACACAAGTTTGACTCTAAACACACTCTTTGGGTTCTTAATCATAAGAAACAGTAGACATTGTGTTTTAGCATATACTCAGCATATACAGGTGGCGCAGTAGTTAGGGTGCAGTACTGCAGCTACTTCAGCTGACTGCTAGTTCAGCAGATCAGTGGATCAAATCTCACTGGCTCAAGGTTGACTCAGCCTTCCATCCTTCCGAGGTGGATAAAATGAGGACCCAGATTGTTGGGGGCAATATGCTATTTAGTATACTGTCTTTGGTGTAAGCCACCCAGAGTCCTCGGAGAGTGGGTGGCATAGAAATAATAATAATAATAATAATAATAATAATAATAATAATAATAATAATAATAATATAAATTTCTACTGTTAAACTGACAACTAGTATTTCTTATTTTTCCAATTGGTCTCAAGAAAGCTACAATGAACTTCAAGCCTTTTGCTATATACAACAGTGATCTTCTAATAATCATAATCTCCTTTTAACAATCCCATAATCCCTTGCGGAGTGGAGTCTGGGCAACTGAATGGAGCTGAGTGGCCGAATGCCCTTCCTGTTGCCAACGTGGAGCTTTGTTCAGCAGATATATTCTCATTGTGCCCAGAGAGAGAAACATCTGCCTCTACCTAGGATCAAACTCACAGCCTCCTGATTGTGAGGTGAGAGCTCCACCTCTAGGCCGCCACACCACTACAGTGATCTTCTAATGATCTCCAATATTTGCAGTTCTTCCGACTGCTTCGGAAGAACTGCATTTTTTTTTCTTAAGGTTGAGGAACTTAAGATAACCTCCTACGTTTCCAGCAAAATCACTGCCTTATCAGCTGGATAAGCATCACCAACACTTTTCTCTTTGACCTACCTTCCCTCCCCCTTTTTCTTCTGTCTTGCTTTGATATGTTTGCTCTTGGAAATAGACTTTACCAGCTTGATAGCTTCACCCCAGATCACACACATCACCCTTTTCTTTTATACAATGAATGAAAGATCAAAACTTTGGTTCTCAGCCCTGTTATATCTTTTCCCTCCTTCCTTTCAACTCTTTTTATCGGTGACTTCATGAAAAGTTTTCCAAAAAGAGCTTCTTTTCATAAATTCTTTGTATCAGTGGGCTCTTCTTGCCTTCTTCTCAATATTACAACCTTGGAAAAGATATTTAAAACTGTAGGAGTTCAAAAACCAAATTCTAGCACATTCTAGAGCAATATCTAGATATGAAGCAGGTGGGGGGGAAGGAAGCAGTGACACTTCCTCTGCTGACAATTTCTCTTCCTTCTTTCCGCTGTTGGATAATTTAAAGTACTTAGAAGCAATCTAAAATTGTTTATGTGAGACTCTGGCCTGGGAACTGCTATCTCTGTGGATGGTAAAATTGTTTGCTTTCCGAAGTACAATAAGCCAGACCAGTTGGGTTTCATGTGCTCATTAGTGTGAAGAGTTCTGGACTTTTGCATTCAGATGCCTGCTCTGCTTGGTCATCTCAGCTTGGACTATTACGCTACATGGGGCTACCCTTGAAAAATATTCAGAAGCTTCAGCTGATACAAAATGCGGCTGCATGGGCAATTCTGGGCACCCAAAGAGCAGCCTATGTAACACTGTGCATAAGCTGCATTGTGTGCTTATCTGCTTCTGGGCCCAATTCAAGGTTTTGTTATAACTTTCAGAGCACTACATGGCATGGACCAGGTTATCTACAGAACTGTCTTCATTTTATTATATCAGCCCACCCCCTGTCATGCAGGATAATAAGTTGCGAACCCAGTCAGTTAAAGAATTCGGACTGGTGGGGTACAGGAAGAGAGTCTTCACTGCCACTGTCCCCCCAAGAGGTGAGATGAACCCCATTCTCCTGGCCTTCCAGAAAGGCATAACAACATGGCTTTGCAGCTTTTCTTGAGGCTCACATAGGAGCCTGAAGCCATGGGGCTGGTTAGAGTCCCTACCTTTTAATTGGTTTTTAGTGTTCCTTGCCTTTGTAAAATTGTATACCGTATAGTTTTTATGCTTTTAATATTTTATTATATTATACACCACCCAGAGCCCTGGGAGATAGATGGGAGGTTCCTAAATATGATTGGTCGATAAATATTTTTGTATTGTATTGTATTGCATTGTATTGTATTGCATTGTGTTATATTGTATAATATTATATTTATTGAAATACTGTACTATATTATACTGTACTACACTATACTATTCTACATTACATTACACTCCTCTACACTGCATCATAATATATTATATTATGTGTGGCATGGTGATCTAGTGGTGAAGACATTCACCTCCCCCTAAGAAGGTTGAGAGTTCAATCCTAAATAGCAGCAGATATTTCTCTCTTAGTATGCAAAGAAAAAAAAATTGCTGCTAACTCCATGTGGTGTCAGGAAGGGCATCCGGCCAGTAAATGGTCAGATCCACCCAGTCGCCCCGACTCCTACCCCGAATTCAAGAATTACAGGGTCATAGAAAATGATATTTCAGGCACTCGTCATCTCTCGTCTGGACTATTGTAACGCTCTCTACATGGGGCTCCCCTTGGGGTGCACCCGGAGGCTCCAACTGGTGCAGAATACGGCCATGTGGGGGATTATGGGAGCGACGGGGCGCTCCCATGTGACTCCTCTCCTGCGCGAGCTACATTGGCTCCCAGTGGATTTCCGGGTGTGCTTCAAGGTGTTGGTGATCACCTTTAAAGCGCTCCATGGCTTAGGGCCGGGGTATCTACGGGACCGCCTCCTGCCACCAATTGCCTCCCACCGGCCAGTTCGCTCCCACAGAGAGGGCCTCCTCAGGGTGCCGTCGGTCAGGCAATGTCGGCTGGCGACCCCCAGGGGGAGAGCCTTCTCTGTGGTAGCACCCACCCTCTGGAACAATCTACCCCCAGAGATACGAGTGATCCCAGACCTCCGGACTTTTCGTCGGGCTCTCAAAACCTATTTTTTTCAGTTAGCCGGGCTGTCCTGATTTTATGATTGGTTTTAAATAATTTTGATATGGTTTTAATTGGAATGTTTTAAATTAATGGGCCAAATTTATTTAATTATTTTAAATTTATTTTAACTTTTGTATATAAAATGTTTTATTTTTTGGCTGTTCATCGCCCTGAGTCCGAAAGGAGAAGGGCGGTATAAAAATTTGAATAAAGATAAAGATAAAGATATTGTGTTGTGCGGTGTTATGCTATGTTATTGTGTGTTGTGTTATGTTATGTTGTTATTATTCTTATAGTATAGTGTACACTACAGGAACTAACAAAAAACTGGGGATGGCTCTAATGGCACCTTCTTGCATGTTCCCATTCTTTCTTCTGTTCATAGCCACCGTCAGTGATATATCTCTGCTATCTCTCTTGATTTTTGGTTCTCAAGCTTTTGCCAACAATAGCATGAAACAGTTTTTCAGGGATTGCTTAAGGATGACTCACGGCATTAAATATTTCTTATGCTCACAGAAATATTTTCCTCATTCTTAATATTCCCAATCAAAATCTTTTGCACCAAACACTGAGAAAAGCTTGTAGTGTCTGTCAGCACATATGCTGCAAACTAACTTGGCAGTAGATTGTCCAATTTCCCTTCTCTAAACCATTTGCACAATTCAACATGTCGGAAAAGGTTGACATTTTTATGTGTACAGAATCATTGAACTGCACTTGTTGTAATTGCTAAGATTTCATACAGTAGCTCGCTTTTTAAAAAATTAAAAGACTATGCATAAAATGTATGATCATGAAAGCAGGAGCCATGCTGTGCCTCAATTTATTTTGGGAATCTTCGCGGACATTTCCAAAGTATTCTGAAAAGAAAGAAAGTTGAACACTTAAGGAAAGTCCATTAGAGTAAGCCAATGTCTCTCTGATGCAGCAGTGTGTTTCCAACACAGCAGCATGTTCAAAATTCAGGCTCTGTGGGCAACAGTTTTCTCCCAATGTTTATTATTAACAATAGTGTTCAAATGTTTATTGTAGATTTCATTTAAGTATACAATAATGATGGAAAATCAATGGCTTCTGCTAACCCATAGCTATTAAAACTCTCTGGGCAAGAAAGGAAAAAGTGATTATAATTAGAGGAACTTTTTCTATGACCACATATTCTGCTTCAGGAGCTCTGGGGTTGGACTGTTTATGTATCAAGTTGGGAATGGGGAGAATCTGGGAGTTCTGCTTATGTATGACTGCCATTGTGTCTAACAGGATTCCTTCTGCCAGACATAGACTCAGGACTGGAGTTGGAGGTCCCTTAGATGTGTACTCTAGTTGTGTACTGGGGTTGGAGGTCTCTTAGTTGCATACTCTCCATGTTTTAGGGGATGGGTTCTGGGAAAGTTCAGAACCTCAAGTTCTCCATGGCAACTATGGACATGTCCAAGGTAATTTGCAACCAGTGCATATAGGTGAAGATATGATAGATGTTGGTTTTACTTTGGAGCACTAAATATGGATTACAAATTCCAGAAGGCATTTGGGAAAAGATGTGGGTATTCTTACACTAATTGTGTTGTTACTTTTCTACTTGATGTTATTTTTATTCAATTATCAGTTTTACATGTTTTGTTAATTTTATGGTGATGATCATTCCAAGACCCTTGGAATTGCAGTGGTACAAAAATAAATAAATCAGTAAATAAAGAAATGATACAAATTATGATGTTTAGAAAATAATTGTATCTTAAAGGTTCAGAAGCAAAAAAAGACAAGAGCATAATTATATAGGGGATATGGTATCTCCTCAGAATATACCTATATATATATTACTCAGAAATAAATCCATTTAATTTGCATAACATGCAAATTCAAATTGACTCCAAATGAACTTTGTAACCTATTTTGGGATCATAGCTTAGCGGGCTGAAATGTTACTATTTCCTAGTAACATATACTTACATTCCTAACCAGGATGATCCAAAATAGAAATGGCATTTCTAGAGATCTATTTTGTTAGCATCATGAAAATTATTTATTTTCCAGTTTCAAGATCATTTTAAATATTTATTATGCTTAGATCCATTATGCTGTTTCTTTTTGTAAACCCCTAAGTATCACATGGTTATGCTGGTATCCCACGCAGAATTCTAATAAATAAGTAACTATGAACATCCATTGGATGTCACAACACAAAGTCTATCCTTTGGCATCTTAAGAAAACAAGGTAGGGGTAGAGTTTGTGTTATGATGTTGCAGCATGTTTTTCCTTGTTTGCGTTGCTATTTCAGAGACCCCTGTACTTAGAAGATGGAGCTGTATATTGCTGCTAAAAATAAAGCAGTTTTTGGAGACTTTTCTTCTCCTCTTTATCCCTTCAGCTCTTCTCCTCATGGTTGCAACACAAAAATGAGAAATAAAAGGAAATGAATAAGAGTAAAGACAATTGCAAGGCAATCAAACCAGTCAGTCCTAGAGGAGATCAACCCTGTCTGCTCTTCAGAAGGCCAGATCCTGAAGATGAAACTCAAATACTTTGGCCACCTAATGAGAAGGAAGGACTCACTGGAGAAGAGCTTAATGCTGGGATAGATTGAGGGCAAAAAAAGAAGGGGACAACAGAGATTGAGATGGCTGGATGGAGTTACTGAAGCAGTAGGCATGAGCTTAAATGGACTCCAGAGGATGGTAGAGGACAGGAAGGCCTGAAGGAACATTGTCCATGGGGTCACGACTTTGCAACTAACAACAAAAGACAATTAGATCCCAATATGACCTTCAGCTGCTTATTTCTCCAGTATTAATATCAAGCACTATTCTTAAAATCTTTGTTTTCTACATTTGTAATTATGAGCTGATAAGATACATTAGTATGGCTAGGTAAAGCTAGATATTACTCAATGTTGCAGTCTTCAGAATGTAAAAACTGTAAAGGGCTCTCTAAAGGAATATATGTATATTTTAAGGGGTGGAATAGCCACTTTTGTTCCTAGATTCCCAAAACTTGTTTTAGCATCATCAAGACATGGCATTCTTCATTTAATATATTCCTAAATGAAATGAGAGACTGTTTGCATTTGCCACTCAAGTTGAATAAGGCAATAAATGTCATCAAGCTGAGTCTAATAAATATATTGTACTCTAGTTACAACTGTCACCGATATTCACAGTAAATAGTTTTTTCATTGCATTTTTACTGTAGTATAGACAGTGGAATTTTACAAACTCTGTAATCTGAGAAATGCAAACACTATTTTCCATTTTATACTTTCAGGTTTTTGTATGGGGTATTCCATTTCCAAATCATGGGGGGAAATTACATGCAATAGGAATTATATAGAGAAAATCCAGGAAGGAAGAAAAAAGATCCAGTTTAGCCTTACCTAAAATGTATATGAGTTGTTGTCTTTGATGTTACTCCTATGTAGCTGTAGTATGTGGATGATTTATTATGCAGTTGCTGTGACTGGAAACTGGTGAGCCCTCTAAATCACATGAGATGAACTTGAAACATATGCAAGGTCAGAGATCAGGGGGAAATCTACCAGATCCCAAGAGCTCAGAATTCAAGCTTTGGCTTGCTAATTCTCATAGTCTTCAAAGTCCTACCCAGCAGCAACTACTCCTCAAACACTTCTCTTACTTTTCAGTTGGTAGTAGCAGGAGAAAGAGAAGCAGTGTGACACAGGAGAAGGAGAGAAGGCAGACAAGGGAAAGTAATTGTTGTATTTGAGCAATAAATGACAACAACAAAATAGAAGGGCAAAGCCTGCTATTCCAGATACAATTCTTTAGGGGACTGTCAGATGAATTTTCAGTATTATTGTTCGAGTAGCATCCTACACTGCACCTTTAGGTTGCAAGTTATTAGTCTAGGGGTGCACATGCAGTGATGTGATGCTCTTTCACTAACCTGCTGTCAGCTTCCAGCATTTCCCTGACATAATAGATAGTAGCAACAACCTAGACAGTAAAAGTCAAGGAGGTCATGAGAAAGCTGAGAATTCTTTTATTTTACCCCAAACAAGGGAGGGGGGAAGCTGCCCGGTTTGCAAACCAATATCACTTTAAAGGCACAATTATAAGAGCAGAAACTGGTAGAATCTTAATCAATATCTAACCATAGGAAATGAAGCTATTTGAAGAGGGGCGGATATTTCCATATGATTATTTGACCTCTGCTAATTAGGCTCCATTACAATACTTTCAATATTTACATTTCAAAAGGATTATTAAGAATCTCATATAATTAAATCCATCTTGTAATCATCCGTTTATGTTTCTTCTCAGTGGTGGAATTCAATTTTTTTTTACCACCAGCTCTGTGGGAGTGGCTTGGTGGGCATGGCTTGGTGGGTGTGGTATGGCTTGGTGGGCATGGCTGGGGAAGGATACTGCAAAATCTCCATTCCCACCCCACTCCAGGGGAAGGATACTGCAAAATCATCATTCCCACCCCACTCCAGGGGAAGCATATTGCAAAATCTCCATTCCCTCCCCACTCCTGGGAGAAGGATATGCAAAATCCCCATTCCTTTCCCACTTCTGGGGGAAGGATACTGCAAAATCTCCATTCCCTCCCCACTCCTGGGGGAAGGATATTGCAAAATCTCCATTCCCTTCCCACTCCTGGGGAAAGGATATTGCAAAATCTCCATTCCCACCCTATTCCAGGGGAAGGATATTGCAAAATCTCCATTCCCTCCCCATTCCTGGGGGAAGGATACTGCAAAATCTCCATTCCCACCCCATTCTGGAGCCAGCCAGAGGTGGTATTTACTGGTGCTCTGAACTACTCAAAATTTCTGTTACTGTTTCTCTAGAACCTGTTAGAACCTGCTGGATTTCACCCCTGTTTCTTCTGCTATATAGTGGTAACCAAGAGGCTCAATGAGTACCAGAAACAATCAGTACCAAGCTCATTTTTCCCATAAGGAATAATTTTTAAATAAATTTAATGCATTCCCAAACCAAAGACAATGCACCTTTTAAGACAATATGTAAAAAAAAAAAATCGTACATTATTGCTTTACATGAGAAATAAACCTAAAAAATATTAAATATTTGGATTATATCAAATAAAAACTTCAGCTGAACTGAAGAGAAAACTAAATAAATAAAATACATTAAAAAAAATACATAAAATGACCACAGAAGCTAAGGTAAGGCTGCAAGGGTATGTAGACAGAGCTACTGTGTGATTGATGTGTCATCCTTGGCTTTGGGTGGAAAGAGTAGCACATTATGAGGCAACCAAGTTCCAGCTTGGGCATTGGGTACCAAACAAATGACAAGGACAAAAGACAATTTTTTCTTGGCAAAACCAGTGGTGGTAATCAGCCGGATCTATCCGGTTTGGGCAAACCAGTAGCAACGGTGGCAGGAGGCTCCACCCACCTGCCCAGACATCATCATGTCCCATTTTTGATGCCCTGTGCATGCACGGAAGTTCCGTGCGCACTCACATTTGCAAACTGGTAGCAAAGATAAGTGAATACCACCCCTGGGAAAAAAAACGTGTTGAGTACTACATTTGATAAGTTTCAAAGCAGTTGAGTACCAAGATACCACTGTACATGATGGTGGAGAAGTCAGTCCCATTGTTTTCAATGAGCCTGTCAGCCTCTATGATGCTTGCTTGCTATCGGCTGCCATAGTAACGGGTGTTCTGCCCCAGCTCCGGATTTCCGAGGATATTGACACACACCAACCGTCCTTATCAAATTTATTAAGTAGCAAGAATAAACCAAAGTCCGGCAAAGGTTGGCAACCAGCCCAGAAAACAAAATACAATAAGATTTTTCCAAAAATGCTCTGATGATAATTACAAGTTGTTTCCAGCAAGAAACTTACTAACCGCATGTGACTTAAATAGGCTAAGGGAGTGGCCAATTATCCTCAAGCCTTACTCTTGAGGAGACCTCCTTCTCCTGAGTAGCCACTCCTGCCTTTTGGCAGCCCTGTGTGCTCGAGCATTGAGAGGAGGCTCCTCCACTTCGCTCTCTCCACTTGAAGGAGACTCTAGAGGTTCTGAAGGCCCTGGCTGAGTCTCTGCCTCTGGCACCACATCCTCTTCAGCCTCCTCGCTGTCCGACGCGAGCTCCGGCTGCGCGGGCTGCTTGTGCGACACCACACCAGCCTCCTCCTCGTCGGGATCAGCCACGATCCGTGCAGGCCACTGGCGGGCCACAACAACGGGAGGGGGAGGTATAGGTATTTGGGAGGGGGGAAGTAAGCTGGTGGAGATGTCTCGTGAAAAGGGAGGAATATTCTCACCATCTTCGGCACAGCTGAAGAGAGTGGTGATAGCAAGTCAAGGTCAACCATCCCAGCATACCAAATAGATGGCACTATCTGGAATGCACCCCATATGACACCTTGGGGAGTTGGGGATTGGACATACAGCCAGGGTCCTTGAGGCAAGGGATCTGGGATATTTCTAATATGTAATTTTCGCACCTATTGCCTCAGATCTTGCTTTTCTTTCATTGCATTCAGTTCATATTCAGTAAAAGTACCTTTCTCTACACACATGGAGTTGAGGTTTTTCTTTCTTGAGTTTTGAACAGAGGCAGGCCTGACAGAGCCTTGCTCTCAAGTAAGTACATTTCAGTTTTGCAGCAAAGGAAGACCGGTTTTCCTTTCCCTTCCACAAAAAATCTTCATTATATTTACACTAGTGCCTTTCCAAGTATTTTGACTGACAATGGTCCAAGCAGTAATGCAAGGGCATGTAATGTAATCTGCATTTTATCCAGTTCTTCCAGATTTGCCCTCTTGAGAGGGCCTAGATTTATAAACAGCAGATATATAATAAAGGAGAATATTTGTAGTTCAGAGTTGACATGTGGGGTCCTTGATGCCTCTCTGAGCTTGCTTGTTTTCTTGCAGATGTTTCATTACCCCAAAAAGGTACAGTAACATCATCAGTGCTTAATAGTTATATATTGTTTATACTGGTAGTGGGTGGTTTTAGTCAGTCCTGGTGACAAAGAGCCTGGTGGTGCAGTGGACTAAACTACTGTTAAAGTAATATTTAGCTGCCAGCTGCCTGCAATTACTGCGAGTTCAATTCTCACCAGGCTCAAGGTTGACTCAGTCTTCCATCCTTTCGAGGTAGGTAAAATGAGGACCCGGTTTGTGGGGGCAATAAGCTGACTTTGTATAAAATAGAACACCGGGGGTGGGGGCAAAAGCCCTACTAAGCAGGTATATACAAAAGTATGAAGGCTATTGCTTAAAAGCATTGTAAGCCGCCCTGAGTCTCTGGAGAAGGGCGGCATATAAATCAAACTAATAAATAATAAATAAATAAGTCCTTTCATTTTTCTTGCCAAGATTTTGAGAAATGGGCTGCCATTGCCTGCTTCCTAGGGTTGAAAGAGAGTGACTGGCCCTAATCACCCAGCTGGCTTTGTGCCTAAAATGGGAATAATACTCACA
Organism: Pituophis catenifer annectens; assembly: GCF_029215685.1. Taxonomy (NCBI): domain Eukaryota; kingdom Metazoa; phylum Chordata; class Lepidosauria; order Squamata; family Colubridae; genus Pituophis; species Pituophis catenifer. Next base: position 113,940,743 of record NW_027256884.1, on the reverse strand, counting down.
ATATTCTGATTTCTAGCCTGATGCCCGATGCTTCTATATAATAAAACAATATAAAACCCCCTACATATTGCAATAGATATGTAACCACAATTCAGATTTTAAGCACATTACACCTTACCTTATGTAATCATATATGGTAAATTAGTGTATTAGTTCAAAGGCTGGAAATGAGCATATATTTTCAGTCTTGAATTTTAAGTCTAGAGCAGTAGTTTCTAACAAAGCAAAACAACTTCTTGGAAATGCTCCAAGCTCAATAAATCCAAAGTTATTCATGAACTTAAAAACTCTACATTTTTTGGTACATAATTTATCATCACATTAATTGTAACAGTTGTAAAAATCAATTATGCATTAACATACCAAAATGCAGTACAAAAATTCATTCAATGCTCTCAGAAACACATTAGGGGATGTAGTGGCACAGTGACTTAATGATGCTGGAACTGCCAGCCAGCAATGGGGTTCACTCTGGTGGTTTGAGCTCTACTCTGTGAAATGGAGTGAGCTTCCGTTGCTCAATATCTAGCTCCTGATCACCCAGGTGTTTGAAAGCATGCAATATTGCAAGTAGATAAATGGGTACTACTTCAGTGGTAAACACCTAGCTGCGTTCATGTGTATGGAGATCACTGGACCTGGCTGGATGTGAGGCATCGAGATATGAGGTGAGGTGAGGTGAGACTGGCAGAGGAGCCCAGAAGAGCCAGCTAGTCAACTGGTATAAGCTAGTTTCACCTCCCGTGGTGCACCAAGGATAGGCATAAAGTGCCAAACAGAATGAACTAGCAATTTAGGCTGTCAGGACTGCCTTGTGTTGGCACGTGCAGATTTCCCTGACAGTGTATGCCATACACTAAACAAACAAACAACTAAATACATACTGTTGTGGTCCACCAGCAGCCTGTGGGCCTGGCAGTGGAGTCGGACAGTGAGGAGGCTGGGGAGGACAATGGGACAGTCCTAGAGTCAGGCCCGGACGAGGGCTCAGTGTTGGAGGCAGAGATGGGGCCAGGGCCATCTGAGAGCGATACATGGACTCCGGAGCCTCCAGAGGCGGACAGCAGAGAGACAGAGGAACAGGAGGAGCCTGTTCCTACTGCACACATGCAAAGAGCTGCCAGAAGGCAAGAGCAGCTAAAGAAAAAAGGACAACTCTGGAATAAGGCCAGAAGATGATTGGCCACTCCCATAAGGCTTAAAAGAGCAGCAACGAGCCTTGGGTTCTTTGTAGAAAAGCAATGTTGATTCTCATGCTTCTTGTCAGTATCTCTTGAAGTTTGGGGGGGGGGTTGCCAAGAAAAGCCTTTGGCAGGTTGCCAAAGACATCAAAGGTTGGTGATAAGGCCGATGGACTGGTTATTAAGAATTTTGTTTTGGGCTAAGCTGAGAATGAATTAATTCTCAGCTGTTTTAATAAAATAAGTTTGTTGAGGACTGAATTGTGTTTGGTAATCACTACTTGGGCCTTGGTGACAACACATAGATACATACATACCACTACATATATAGGGGGGCGGGGAGAGAGAGAGAGAGAGAGAGAGAGAGAGAGAGAGAGAGAGAGAGAAAGAGAGAGAGAGAGAGAGAGAGAAATAAAAACAGATACACATTGTTGAACTGTTGCATATCTTCTGTAGATGCTGAAAGCTCAGAAGACAATGTGGGAGAAGGGGGACCTCAAAAACTATTAACTATTTCATCAAATGTTCATTTTGGACCGAAGCATATGTATTTCCTTTAGAAGCCTGCAAATATCCCAGGAAAATAAGTAGAGAGATGATCCATGGAAATGCTTGAGAAAAAATTCCAAAAGAATTTTTTTTAAGTTCACTCCAATCATCCTGGAAATTCTATAAAGAACAGATAGATAATACAATTGAAAGAAGAGCAGGGAAACCATTTCTTATGAACGTAACAGATAAAATGATGCCACATTGTTTCAGTGTGCTATCTGTCCTCAGCATCAGAAGTCAAAAGGATCAAAGACAAACCCAGCATACAATTTTAAAAAAATCTGCCTTTTTAAAGCTTTGGTAGACTCCAGATCAACATCATTCTTTCCTAGAATTTACCCTGTTATTTCTTGTAAATGAACTCTCCATGGTCCTGATACTTCCAGGGTGCAGATCTGTCAAAGAATACCTTTCACACATTATACTAGTTACATTACACTTACTTACTTTTACTTACTTACTTACTTATTTTATTGATTAGCCCTTGGGCCATATCAAAGTGCAGAGTTCCAGACACAAATTATTACTAAACTCTGATAAAAGCAGTTTAAAATGGAATTGGATAAAATACAATTTAAAATGAAATTGGAATAAAATACAATTTAAAATGAAATTGGAATAAAATACAGTTTAAAATGATAGCTTTGATTAGGCTATAGGCCATATCAAAGCACAAGGTGCAAACACATATCGCCAATAAAATCTTATACAAGCAATTTAAAATAAGAGTAGGGTAAAATACAATAGTTATAGGATAAGATACAATATAATATAAAATAGAATAAAATGACATAAAATTATATTTCGGTGTCACCCTTACAATCTAATTACATTTTGCTTAAGTACTGTGCTGTGTTAAATGTTATTTTCAGGTTCTACTTACATAAAGTAAGTTGTTTTGATATGGGGATCCCAATGGGTCATTCGTTTGGTATATGGGCCAAGTTATATTGCACAATTACAGACCATGGAGCATAAATATGCACATACATTATAGAACTTAATAGTTTAAAAATGCACCGCATCTTTTTTACCATAAAATCATGTGGAATCAACACTTTTGCAACATCATAAAATTCCAGGTTTTGTTTTTGTTTTGGGTTATAGTATCACTACAATATATGTAGAAATGCAAAAATATATAGTCACAGGATTATATGTGGGTTATGGAATTATAGAGAAAGCAGTTACAGTAACCCTTACCTGGCACTCTAAGGTATAATTTAATAGAGAGCAGTCATTAAAAGCAATGCCAAACTCTGATTTTTACATAGGATTTTGCTTGATAGAACAACAATAATAAATCAATTCAATAAATGTGTTACACTACAATGGGTCCTTTTTTCATCCCTGTCTCATATTCAAAGGTGATTATAAATATAAATTGATCAAAATACCAGGGATTTTGGGGGGGTTACCCAATTTAATTGCAGCTGGTTTAGATATACATTGAGCTGTGATGGCGCAGTGGTTAGAGTGCAGTACTGCAGGCTACTTCCGTTGATCACCAGCTGCCAGCAGTTTGGCAGATCAAATCTCACCAGGCTCAAGGTTGACTCAGCCTTCCATCCTTCCAAGGTGGGTAAAATGAGGATGCAGATCGTTGGGGACCATAGGCTGACTCTGTAAATCACTTAGAGAGGACTGTAAAGCACTATGAAGTGGTATATAAGTCTAAGTGCTATTGTTGTACAGTATATCAACTCTGCAATTTTATGTCTTCTTTCTGAAATAAAATTAATTGAATGGGATTGATTTCCAGGTAAAAATGCACATGACAGTGCCTAATGCCTTACTTGTCCTTGGATTCTTTCTTCTGATTCTCAAGACCTTATCAATCATCTGTTAATAAATTAATAATGAAATCAATCAAGAGAACAAACATTTTAAGCATGGAAATAATGCTTTGTGAACCCAGAAATATCCACTAGATGTTCCTAAAATACCCAAATCTGTTAACCACTGTAACTGAACCAACTAAGTCAGGGGTGTCAAATTCAAGGCCCATGGGCCAGGGGTGGGTTCTACTTACTTTTACTACTGGTTCGCAACAGTATCGTGCATGCGCGCTCACTTCACCACACACCCGCCTTGCTTCTGATGACATCAGGATCAGTGGGCGGAGCCTCCTGTCAGTTTTGCTACCAGTTCTATAGAACTGGTCCGAACCGGGGCAACCCACCACTGCTGTGGGCCGGGTCCCATGCTTAGACCAGATCTAAGCATGGGGTGCTTAGATCTGGTCTGTGGGGCTGCCCTGGAAACAGTGAAGGACTGGCCCATGGTGCCTCTGCCAGTGAAAACGGAGCTCGGGAGGGATGCTCCTGAGCGCCTTTTTCGCTGGCAGAGGGTTGCAGGAGGCAAAACAGCCAAAACAGGGCTTGGAAGCTCACTGGCAGAGTGCTCAGGCCACCACAGGCACCCCCAACACAAGTGACATCGAGCTGACCATGCCCACCTTGGCCATACCCATCCTGGCCATGCCCATCCTGGCCATACCCATCCTGGCCATGCCCACCCTGGCCATACCCATCCTGGCCATGCCCAATCCTGGCCCCCTGAGGTCAAACACAACCCTGATGTGACCCTCAATGAAATTGAGTTTGACACCCCTGAACTAAGTGATTGTAGCACATGAGGAAACAGAATGACATAGTTTGATAATATAATGTAGGATCAAGATAGTAATCTGACTTTATTATTTGGCAACGCTGAAATGGAAGACATGTATTAGGATATAATTCAAAGAGCTGTAGGTGGGCAGTTAATGTTTGCGGTAGTGATGTCTTGGAAACAATTTCGAATTTTCATTACATTAACATAATACTAAGGATCTCCAAGCTCAGTCAGAAACTTAAGACCTGCTTCTTATAGCAGTAAGTATTTCTTCCTAGCAATTGGTGTTATGAATATCGGGAAGTAGGATGTATCAAGAAACAAAGGAACAAGCTGAGCAACAGTCTACTGTTCGAGACATAGTAAGAATATAGTAACAATTCAAATGAGAATAATATGGATATCTGGAAAAAAAAGACTGTAACAATAACTACCCACTATCTGCCACTTTTAATGGATGAGTTTTAAGGAGCAGTGCTAATTTTAATCAATGTTTAATGTTAGCTTAGCTTTATGTCAGGTTAAAGAAAATAAATATGGATTTTAAATGAAACATAAGGGAATGATTTCTCTGGAGGGAATATTAAACTGAAACATGATCAAAATCATTAGAGCTGCTTGGGGCATTGCTTCAGATATTCCAATGCGGCTTAAAGCAATTATTGTGACATTCCATAGACATTTCTATGTGTCTTCATCTCCAGTCACCTTATTAGCACAAAAGAGAATTGCATTAGTTAGAAGGCACTACATTTCCCACTTATCTCTTGACCTTTGTGTTGTAGCCACATGTTAATAATGCAAGACAGAATCTGTCAATACTCTACCAAAATGTTCTGTTCCTCACCCAGGTTGATTTTTTAATGTGTACTTTCAAACCAATGTAGCTCACCACATTCTATTAAAAACTACACAGGGTATCAGCAGTATCAAAGAAAAGCCGCCATAGAAGGTTAGAAACAAGAGCATAAAAGCCAATGAACCTCCAGTGTATGAATGACAGGGATGAAATGCTCCCGGATCAGACAGAACTGCCTGATCCGGTAGCGATTTTTCCCTGTGGTTCGGCGATCTGGTAGCAATTGCCGCCCAGGTGTCATTACTTCCTGGTTTTAACCAGGAAGTAATGGTTTTTTTTACCTTGTGCACATGCGCAAAAGCTTTTGCGCATCCACAGAAGCTTTTGTGCATGCGCAGAAGGTGTGCATGCACATATGATGCGGCGCAGCACATGGACTTCCAAACCAGTAAGGAAGGTAAGTAGATTTCACCCCTGATGAATGGTCTGTATTCTTGGGATTTTATACATTGATGTATATATTTATGGTTTTATTTTTATGTTCTAAGCCAGTCAGAGTCACCTTGCAGTAAGGTGGGTGACAGATAAATTAATTAATTAATTAATTAAATAAATAAATAAATAAATAAATAAATAGCAATCACACTTAGACTTATATACCACTTCATAGTGCTTTACAGTCCTCTCTAAGCAGTTTACAGAGTCAGCATATTGACCCAAACAATCTGGGTCCTCATTTTACTGACTTCGGAAAGATGAAAAGCTGAGTCAACCTTGAGCCGGTCAGAATCAAACTGCTGGCATTTGGAAGAATTAGCCTGCAATACTGCATTCTAACCACTGCGCCACCGTGGCTCTTTATAAATAAAGCAAGCAAACAGTTGGTGTTTATCCTAATTTGTGAAATAGAAAAATGGGCTATTTAATAAACATTGGAACAGTGTCTTAATGAAGCTCATTGAATCTAAACATCCGTAAAGTTTCAAAAAAAAAAATTTATAATATTTTTAAATGATTTTTTAAATATGTTTTTAATGTACACAATTGGATTTTGTGTATGTTAGTGTGTGTACATTTTTATGGATTATTGATTAAAAATGAAAGGGTTGGCTTATCTGTGGATGGACATATTCTTGAGTATATATAGATACTTTAAAAAAGTTTTATCGTGTATACTTGTGGATCAGCTCACTCATGAGTAAGCCATATTCAGTTATGAGGCTATATTTTCTAACTTCTTGGCTGATCCATGAGTATATATGTGGTATGTTCACTTTGATCATTCTAAACGGCCCAGGACTGAACCTTATACTACTTCATTCATTCCAGTTTGATGAAGAAGCATTGAAGAAAACACTTGGGATTCATTTATCAAGCCAGCTATGTATGCCCTTCATCACTGTGCTATCCAGCTAACACATACTTAGTAAATGGAATGCTAGAGGATACTTTGTCAAATGCATTGCAAAAGATATTTTATGTGTACATAACATTTCTACAATGTGTTAAGAAAATCAACATGAGTCTTCTGAGGAGGGGCCTTGCAGTGAATCTCCTGTTTGAATGATTGCATTTAATATTGGGGTACACTTAAAGAAAACTCAGAATCTACAAATGATTCAAAATGCCACCACATATATAGGCATAGGTGCTTCTCAGTTCACCCATTGAATACCCATTGCAAGTTATAATGGTTATTGGTGGGCTTCTCAGTGCATTACAAATGATTATAGGTTGTCACCTATAAACTATGGTCATGTCCAGATTATCTACAGAACAACCTTGATGTTTTTGCCCATCCGGTAAAATCTGGAAGAGTTGACATCCACATTCAAGCTATAAAGTATTAGCACCTTGTGGGATGTGGGAGACATGCCTTCTTGGTATCTTAGCTATGTCTGCCCTTTGAAACAGCATGCCTGACATCTATTGTCAGGGTTCCAAGTAATAGCCCAGATGAAATCAAAACTCCAAGGCCAGAAGGTTCCTCAAAGTATAGATTTATTAGGCATGTCATATTGGCACAGCTGGTGAAAACCCGACTCTGAAGTTCCCCGTGTTTTCCCCAGCCAATTCAAAATCCAAAGCTCATCCCCCCCACTACATACAACCATCACATGCCCCAATCAGGTCACAGTCCCAGACCCGGATGACTCCCATCCAATCCCCGCCAGGTGCTGGTAAGAGTGTCCTTGGCTCCCAGGAGAAAGAATGTTATTTTGGCTACATGTTTCCCCAGCTATCTCTACTCCCCCTTCCTTTCCTACAGCTCTATCCAACCTCACTGTTCTGACCTAGGCTTCCTTTATCTTCTTTGACAAGCTGCCAAAGTCCTAATTGGCAATTATCTTGGCAAGGCCACATGGAAACACAGAGTCAAAAACAGAGCTTCAAAGTACAAACCAACACCATCCACAATGTTGCTTCCTGCAAAGGCCCATGTGCCTTTGCTCTTCCTTTATGTCTTATGGGAGGGGCCAATCATCTCCAAGTCTTACTCCCAAGTTGTCCCTTTTGTTTTAACTGTTCTTGCCTTCTGGCACCTCTGCACATGCTTCCCCTGTTCCTCTGCCTCTCTGATGTCCAACTCTGGAGGCTCTGGAGTCTGCACATAACTCTCAGATGGCCCTGGCCCCAACTCTGCCTCTGACAAAGAGCCCTCATCCGAGCCTTTCCCAGACTCCAGGTCTGGCACATGTTCCTCCCCAGCCTCCTCATTGTCCAACTCTGCCAGCTCCGCAGGCTGCTGGTGGACCACAACACACACTGTTGCAACCCTGAAGACATTCCAAGATGGCTCCAGGATTGACATCTATATTGATTTGATTGTGTTGGGCTTCTTAAAGCAAGGGAAAACCTTGGTCTGTCATCAGGCTCAGCTTAGGCTAGAAATATTTACACAAAAGTGATAGTATAGTGGGAAATATGTGGCATTGCTCTCTGGCAGCATTCTATGTTCTCTTTTGGTCTTCCCTTGTTTGTTTTTATTTACCTGATGTTTAACTATGTGGTGTTAGCTACCTAAAGTTACATGTATGAGTTGGCAAATAAATAAATGGTTAATCTAGCGAGGTGCTTCTGACATCGTTTGAAATTCCAACGATTTCTGCATTGTTTTGAGATGCTTATATATTATTCTCTTTATTATATCCTATATGGTCTCCTGAAAATCAATATCTGATTGGCTGATCTTTTGGACAAGAGTGTCAAGTGCAAAATGAAAGGTTGCTTTGAATTCAAAGGAACCTTTACATTAAAATGGCGGCCATCCCCTCATTTCATGCCAGCAAATTTCATGGCTTATCTGTGTATTAAAGGAAAGCAGAACTTAAACTTTTGATGTCCGGAATGCTTGTGCAATTTTAATAAATGGCTGGGTTTTAACTATGCAAAGGAGAGGGCTGACATGGAAAAACTTCCTAACTCTGTGCATATTTTCCATACCATGCATGATATAATAGCCTGGAAGTTGCCCCCCCCCTTCTCTTTCAGCTTGATGGTGACTGATTCTTCAGAACAAATGGATGAAATAAAAGGTAAGGACATAAAATATTGCTCTACAAATTCAGCTAGAAGCAATTTTGAGCATCTTTATTCCATTGGGGGATGAATGCTAACATTAAAGCCTGCTAGAATTTATCTCTTCCCAATCAAAGTTCACCAAAATATGTATGGGAGTAGATGGGAGGGGGGGGTGATATGGTACAACTGTAGGTAATATTTAAGAAGAGAGGTTACCTTGAGATAATATGTATCTTGAAAACCCTGCACTAAGGAAATTTACAGTGAAAGAATTATAGCAAGACTGTTTTCATTTTTTTAAAAAGAGGGGGTTATCATTAATATCATATAAATTAGTGAGGATTCAAAGAAATATACAATACAAAAAGTTGCAACTATAAATAGTTAAAAATTCTTCTTTATTTTAATCCATAAGGGAGAGAGAAGCACGGCCATTTACTTCCCTAAACATGTGGGAAATAAAGAAGTCAGAATTGTAATGATTTGCATGTTGCTACCAAGGGAGTAGATCTTATTTATTGGAAAATTCATTTCTTCTGCATAAAAGGAAGGCGTGCAGTATATTCTGTATTTTATTTGTCCTCTGCCTGCACTTCTTTGCATATTAGAATACAGCATTTTCTTCCACTCTCAACTGTAACTAACTTTTTTATATCTCTGAACTATTTAAGCTTTCTCTCTTAAGAAGATAATGTATTTGCTTAGAAGTGAAATGATTTATAATTGCTTTATATTGCTAAAGATGTGACCTTTAAATTCAAGGTATCTTTCATGGCTTGGTAGCCAACTTCCAGAGATAAAAGGATTTCTTTACGATGTGAGGCAAGTAATTGTCAAAAATAGGAAAAAAAGCATAATTCTATAGTGTTTTCTTTTGTTTATATCCATTAGGAGTTTCTGCCTCATTGTAACATTGCTGTCTAAGAGTAAACATCTGTCTTTTAAAAGCATAGTATTCTAGAATTGTGTAAGCTTCTTTAAACATGTACAGTAAAATGTCAGGCTCAGAGACTTTATAACTGAGGATATACATAATTTCTTTTTCTCTCCCCCCCCCCTTTCCCCAGATAGACTACCTATTTTTATTTCTTTCTTAATCTCTTTCTTCTGTTCTTGAGAGCAGAGGTAAGGGTATCAGTTTGGAAGAAATTACTTGGTCTGTTTATTTATTGTTAGCTGTTCTAACTACCATATTTTTCGGAGTATAAGACGCACCTTTTTCCCCCCTAAAAGGGGGTGAAAATTTAGGTGCATCTTATACACCGAATGTAGCCCCACCCATCTACTTGCCCCCACCCTTTGGCCTCTGTCCCCCCAGCAGTTACCTCCTTACAGCAAACAGCAAGAAAAAACAGCTCCTTTTAGCTTCAGCACAGCCTAATTAGCACAAGTTGATTGGATCATCTTCCCGACTCTCAGCTGTCTTGCTCTAAGCTGTTTTGCGCAGGCCTCTGCTGCTTGCTGCAAAGAAGAAAATTGCTGGAGCAGATTTTTTTTTCTTTCTTGTGCTAATCAAGCTATGCTGAAAACGAAAATGAAAGTAAAACAGGCTGTTTGCTGTTTGCTGCAACGAGGCAAAATAGCTCAGAGGCAGAAGGAGATTTCTTTTTCTTCTTTTCCTCACCCAAAAAGGTAGGTGTGTTTTATAGTCCGATGGGTCTTATACTCTGAAAAATATGGTATATGTTCCAACATATAAAAAAGAATAACTTACATAAAATATAAATATCAACACAAAAGGCTTCAGGAAAAAGGCACAATAAAAAAATCCATTTAAAGAGTCATGGTGGACATCAAACTACGCACGTTCCTTTAAAAACCTGACAGTGTTGAAACCATCTCAAAAATTACTATTGAAAAATACTCTTGTCATATCTGTTGGTGTTGAACTAGAACTGGGGAAGTTCCAAGGTCAAGTCACACTTCAATCATGGAAAATCACAAATTGACAATGGACAATTCTTCTTATTGTGGAATAAGAACTAAATTAAATATATAAACGTGCTTAGGTTGAATCCATAATATGAATAGGAAAGGATAGGATTTCTGTTTCTTTAAATAATTTCTAAGGAAAGAAATTATCTCAGATTAATTAATTAAATTAAATTAATATGCCATCAGAGCAGTGGTGGGTTCCTCCTGGTTCCGCCCAGTTCCGCCAAGCCAGTAGGGTGATGATATGACATCACCAAACCGGTTCTTACCTTTTATTTTGCCTTGCCCCCAATCTATTCAGTACCTCCTGAGTCCCAGCTGATCGGCTAGAAGAAAAAAAACTGTTTAAACTCTTGCCGTGGGGCTTCAAAGGGCCGCCCTACAACTGATCAGTGGTAAAAGGCAGTTTGGTGGGAGACCAATGCCTCCAAAAACAAATGAGTAGACCGTTGCCTGCAAAAATAAATGGGTAGACCAGTGCCTGCAAAAATACATGAGTAGACCGGTGCCTGCACAAATAAATGGGTAGACCAATGCCTGCAAATATACATGACTAGACCAGTGCCTGCAAAAATAAATGGGTAGACCAGTGTCTGCAAAAATAATGAGTAGACCAGTGCCTGCAAAAATAAATGGGTAGACCGGTACAGCTCTGCAAGCAGTTAAAAGCCTGGTAGACCAGTACCTCTGCTAAATCCTAAAGAATTGTCACATGACCATCAAGCCACGCCCACAAAATAAGCCACGCCCACAGAACTGGTAGTAAAAAAAATAGAACCCACCCCTGCATCAGAGGACACATAGAATAGCTTATTTAAGAAATGATGGAACCAAAAAAGAAGGAATAGAAAACATAAAGTTGGTTCCTTAGATTGGGAAAGAGAAATCTCAATGCTGATAACATATCCTGATAGCCAAAAGTGCAAAGAATCTGCAGCAAGCTCCAGTAATAAAAGTTAATGAACAAAGTGAAAGAAAGGACTAAAATTATTTTTTTAAAAAAATCTGATGACAAGAGACAGAAGAACCAGCCTTAGAATTAGCAATGAAGATATTGCAATCAAGAAATATGACTAGCACTTAGTAAAGCAGACATGAAGATTGTCCACATATGCTCCCAAGCAGCTGCTTTTCATGAAGAGACAACAGGACAGCATTTTCCCATGGATTTAATCATCAGGAGATAAAGGGATCAGTCATCTTGCTCACAACTGTGGTAGAACCTTTTAAAGGACATTAAGTTTGCAAGCCTCATTTTCTCATCACTTTCAGAAATGGTCTTTTAACCATCTTGAACTTATTAGAAACCTTCCCAGCAACAAGTTTGAAAAGCCATTGGGAGAGTTTATCTTCAACTCTGAATCAAAGAAAAAATAATTATAAGCTTAAGAACTTAAAGAATCTGAAATTAAAAAAAGCTAGGAATGCAGAATTGCATGCTGACTCTGCCCACTGCCAGGAGTTTGATCCTGACAGGCTCAAGGTTGACTCAGCCTTCAATCCTACTGAGGTAGGTAAAATGAGGACCCAGATTCTTGGGGGCAATAGGCTGACTCTCTAAGCCGCTTAGAGAGGGCTGTAAAAGCATTGTGAAGCGGTATTTAAGTCTAAGTGTTACTGCTATTGCTAAATAAGAATTTGGCCTAATAAAGTTATAAATGGTTGAGGGTCAAGGAAAAAATGGAATATTGACTATGGTGCTGGAGAAGACTCCTGCGAGTCCCTTGGACTGCAAGGCAATCAAACCGGTCAGTCCTAGAGGAGATAACCCTGACTGCTCTTTAGAAGGCCAGATCCTGAAGATGAAACTCAAATACTTTGGCCACCTAATAAGAAGGAAGGACTCACTGGAGAAGAAATTAATGTTGGGAACAATTGAGGGCAAAAGAGGAAGGGGATGACAGAGAATGAGGTGGCTAGATGGAGTCACTGAAGCAGTAGGCGTGAGCTTAAACTGATTCCAGAGGATGGTAGAGGACAGGAAGGCTTGGAGGAACATTGTCCATGGGGTCGTGATGGGTCGGACACAACTTACAACTAACAACAACAACAAATAAGATTTTGGAATTAACTAGGGTTAAAATAACACACACACACCCCAAGTTCTGGCAACTCTTTATGGACTTTTTGCTCATACTAGTAGTGAACCCTTGATGTTTTATGGATTTGCTTATAGAGAAAAGATGGGATATGGGATAAAGAGTTTATAACCTTATTGAGGGAAAAGACTTACCAAATTTGTTTATACATTTGTTGTTGGGATGAAGATTGGAAGCCACTATATTTCTTTTCTTGTTCTTTATTATATTCTTTCTTTTAATTTTCTTTTTTCTTTTTTTCTATTCCATTCTTTCTCCAGTTTGTGTTATTTTCCCATTGTAAAATATAATAAAATTATTATTTTAAAAAGTAGCTCATCTTCCTTCCCTTGAAAACCTGATTACTAAGGAAGGCTGCTAGAAAAAAAAATCGCAGTTACCTGTGGTGCCTTCCTTCTATCCCCTTTCAGCCTTCTCCCCAGCATCAGCAAGGCCAAGTTGCCAATAAAGCTGCAACCTTGACATAGGTGTCAGGGGTGACAAGAGGAAAATTAAGGAGACGTGTGTTTTGGAGCTCTGCAGCTACCAGCAAACAGAAAAGCAGCCGAAGAAAAGAGAAATTGTTTTTTTCCTTCAGAAAGAGTGGATAGTCCAAAAGAGAGAAAAAGAAGAATAGAGGCCTAACAAGACAAAGCATAATGCAAAAAGGTGCAAGAGCTCTAACCGTTGGCCATTAACAGAAAAAGAAGATGAAATCTCAGAGAGAGGTGACTTAAGATATAACAGACTTGGGAAACAAACAATACATACTAGCAATAGGTAAAGGTAAAGGTTCTCCTTGCACATATGTGCTAGTCGTTCCCGACTCTAGGGGGTGGTGCTCCTCATCGTTTCAAAGCCGAAGAGCCAGCGCTGTTTGAACATGTCTCCGTGGTCATGTGGTCAGCATGACTAAATGCCAAAGGTGCACAGAGCACTGTTAAACCATCCTACCAAAGGCGGTCCCTATTTTTCTACTTGCATTTTTTACGTGCTTTCAAACTGCTAGGTTGGCAGAAGCTGGGAACGGGAACTCACCCCGTTACGTGGCACTAGGGATTTGAACCGCTGAACTGCCAACCTTTCAGTCGACAAGCTCAGCATCTTAGCCACTGATCCACCACATCCCTATACTAGCAATACTATAGCAATAAAAATAGCACTTAGAGATGTTTTACGGCGGTTTGATAACTTGCTGTTGCATGGTGCATTATTTAATGACCCCACAATGATTTATTTAAGGACATAAGTGGAGATAAATTTAATGTGGTCAGCTGCTTAGTTGCCATGATACTTAAGTGACGGAGTTGCGGATTCCAGTTGTGGTGGTTTGGTGAGGATTATCCATAGTGGATTTTGATGTCAAAATTGGCTGAAATTTGAAAAACAATGACTAAGTAATAGCAATAGCACTTAGACTTATATACCATTTCACATAGTGGTGGGATCCTACTGGTTAACAACTAGTTCAATGATTGTGCGCTTCGCTACACGTGCGTGCGTGTGTAATTGAACAAAAAATCACCTTCCGTGTTAGTGCTAGGGAATTAAAACAGCTGAGGCATGGCAGAGCACTAATCAGCTGTGAAGATATAGGTAAGTAAAGTGCAGGGGCAGGCGGGCGGGCCCAGCTGATTGTTGGAGTGAACCAGTTTGCTCCCAGCTGATCATCGGAGCTACCGGTTCACCTGAACCAGTCCAAACCGGTAGAATCCCACCGCTGATTTCACAGTGCTTTACAGGCCTCTCTAAGTGATTTACAAATGTCAGCATATTGCCCCCAATAATCTGGGTCCTCATTTTACTGACCATGGAAGATGGAAGGCTGAGTTGGTGAGGATCAAACTCCTGGCAGTAGGCAGTCATCCTGCAATACCCTGCATTCTAACCTCTACACAACCAGAACATCATGTGTAGGTAATTATTAATAGCACAAGGTATTGAATAGTAACAATATAGATTGCAGTATAAACATTGTCATAGTATTAGTAATTAAATAAAGAATAGAATGTAGTAATAGTATAGAGATAGCAATAGAATTTAGGAAGTACTATCACCTTTTATTTTGTAAAAACAAACTAATACAATGACACCTTGGTACTCAACTGCTTTGAAACTCATCGAATTTGATGTGAAAAATTTGTCCCGGTACTCATCATTTGTTTAGTACCCAATGCACAAGCTAGAACTTTTGATGTTGGCTGCCTTGTGATTCACTACATTATTCCTTATGTGAAAAAAATTGTTTGGTACTCATCATTTTTGGTGCTCATAGCACCTCCTGGAACCAATTAACAATAAGTACTGAGGTAAATGTTTTATTAACATCTCCCCAATCCTTGTAGGCTGACATTTTTAAAAAATCTGTCGAGCATCCAGTGCTTTTGAGTCTCTCTTCAGTCTGAGTCAAAAAAAATGGATAGTTTAGAAAGAACAATCCATGACAATTATTTTTAAAAATGGAGAGTATCCTTCTTATTGGCTAACATCTAGAGTAGCAAGGATGAGTTAAAGTGTTCAGTTAAAGCTACTGATTTGGAAAGAAAAGGAGTTAGCAGTGTGTGGAGGGCATCACAGGTGTATCCATGGATACACCTGGGTTGCCCTTGATAGCTTCCAAGCTTTCTTATCTGACATTCTTTTAATTAAAATAAATGGGTTTTGGGCATGCTACAGAGCATAGCATCAGCTTCCAGCTACTTATTTATTCACAAAAATATCAATAATGATCAGACAGGTATGTTAGAAAATCAAAGGCAGAAACATGTAGGAAATGTGTTTACCTACCAGGAAAATGTCACAGATTAGCCAGGAGTGTGTAGAGCAGGGGTGTCAAACTCAAGGCCCGGGGGCCAGATCCAGCCTGTGGGAGTGCTTAGAGCTGGCCCATGGGGCCATCTGGAAACAGCAAAGGACCACTCTGCAGTGCTTCTGCCAGTGAAAACGGAGCTCGTGAGGGCTGCGGATGGCCCTCCCGAGCTTCTTTTTCGCTGGCAGAGGGTTGCAGGAGGCTGTCACAGGCAAAAACAGAGCTCTGGAGCCCGATTTCACTGGCAGAGCCTTCAGGCCACCACAGGTGCCCCCAACATGAGTGATGTTGAGCTGGTCATGTCCACCCTGGCCACACCGACTCCGGCCTGAGGTCAAACAAAACCTGATGCGGCCCTCAATGAAATCGAGTTTGACACCCCTGGTGTAGAGCTTCTTAAAGGAGTAGATAGAAGGAGGAAAAACAAAGTTATCAATTTGTCTTCTGGTAGATGAAATATTTTTGGCTATGTCCATCATGACACACACTTAGTAAACAGGCAAGCCCTTTTCTCATGTCAGCCATTTTGCAAATGTGTCACTGACATGATCATAACATTTCATATCTACTAATGTTCCAAATAGATCCAAAAATATTTTTTTTATCCCGATCAAAAACTTAAAGTAGGCATTTGTTCAGGGATAAATAAATTCAGAATATGAACTTTATACATTTTGAGAAAGAATTTGAAACAGGAAATGAAATGGAGAAAAATAACTCTAGAATTTTCTTCGCATGATATTTTAATATACATCTAAATATTTTTAGTTTATATGTGTGTTTTAATCACACGCATTAGACAGTTGGGATTGTGTACTACTCCCTATCAAGCATAGTCTTGGTAGCAAATAGATGGTGCTCCCAAGTAAATGCATTTGCTTTTGTATTTTATAATATTCGTGAATATAGAGTTAGCAGCTTATAAAAGTGAAGTACGATCACATAGTAGCAATAAAGTAATAAATTCACAGAGTTAAAAACAATAAATAGTATGATTATATTTTTAAAAACTCACTTCTTGGGTTAATACAATATTAGAGAAAATATTGGTCTTTGTACTTCGACTCGGATAGGGAGAGTAGTTAAAAATAATGTTCTAAAACTGATCAGAGTACAAGAGCCAATGTTAATCTCTTAAACTCAGCTAGAGGTCTTACAGCAAAACATACTCTGAGTAGGAGATCCATGTTTTTTCCTCGCCTCCATCCCATATCCCAAAAATACTGAGATCATGTTATGTGATTTTTCCTACCTACTGCTAGTTCTCTCTTTCATCTCTGGGGAAAATCAATGTCCTCACTGAGGACCCAGATTGTGGGGACAATAAGCTGACTTTGTATAAAATATACAAAAGTATGAAGGCTATTGCTTAACGCATTGTAAGCCGCCCTGAGTCTCCAGAGAAGGGCTGTCATTATGAGTGTAGGACTTATATATAATGGCCTTTCAAAAAAAATTCCTCTAAATTGGTAGGTTTTATTTTTCCAAATGTCTCCACACAAAGGAGATAGCGATACTCCCCCTTCAATAGCAATACTCCCCATTCTTGATCTTGTTTTGTTTCATTTTCTACCAATAATAATAATAATAATAATAATAATAATAATAATAATAATAATAATAATAATAATAATTCAAAGTGGCAAACACACACAATACTGCCAAAAGTGCTTTTCAAAAGGCATCTGGAGTTTCTTGGGTTAGGGTTAGGGTTAAAACTTTTTCCTTGAAAAAGTTTTGCTTCTCATCCGAGAAGCTTCTTCAGTTCTTACTTCAGAGAGACTCAAAACAGAAGAAACCTCTTAGATGAGAAGTGAAACATTTTGAAGGAAAAAACCAAGGAAGTCCCATTGCCTTTTGAAAAGCACCTTTGAGACAACCATGGCCTGGATGATTGAGAATCTCCAGAGACACACACAATACTCCTTCATACTCCTATTTCCCCACAATAACAACCTATATGGAGTGAGAGAGTGAGAGTGAGAGCAGTGGTGAAATGTAAAATTTGTTACTACCGGCTCTGTGGGCGTGGCTTGGTGGGAGGGGGGGTAATGTGACTGGGTGGGCATGGCCAACTTTTAAGAAAGCTGAGCCGTGGGATCATCAGAGGCTTTTTTTTTTTTTTTTTTTACTTTTAAAAGCATTTTTTCAGTGGAAGAGGTTGTAGAAAAAAATGCTTTTAAATTTTTTTTTAAAAGCCTCTGATGATTGCACGGCTCAGCTGGGATCGTCAGAGGCTTTTAAAAGAAAAAAAAGCCTCTGCTGATCAGCTGGGCATGGGGGGGGCAGGGATGTTTGCTAGCGGTTCTCCGAACCACCCACCGCCATCACTACTGGATCGGGCGATCTGGTCCAAACCGGGAGCATTTCACCCCATTTCATTTCATCCAAGAAAGGAATTGAGCCCACAGTCTCCTGGTTTCTTATTAGACCATACTACCATAGGTAAAGGTAAAGGTTCCCCTCGCACATATGTGCTAGTCATTTCTGACTCTAGGGGGCGATGCTCATCTCCATTTCAAAGCCGAAGAGCCAGCTCTGTCCGAAGATGTCTCTGTGGTCATGTGGCCGGCATGACTAAACACCAAAGGCACACGGAACGCTGTTACCTTCCCACCAAAGGTGGTCCCTATTTTTCTACTTCCATTTTTTATGTGCTTTCGAACTGCTAGGTTGGCAGAAGCTGGGACAATTAATGGGTGCTCACCCCATTATGCGGCACTAGGGATTTGAACCGCTGAACTGCCGACCTTTCAATCGACAAGCTCAGTGCCTTAGCCACTGAGCCATCGCGTCCCATACCACCATACATGACCCATATTACTGAAGAAGCCCAATGACAGGATCCTTTCTTCCCATACACATGTTACTCTCCTTTGAGATTTAATATAAGGAGACTGAAGACCACCTGAAGCCTTACTCTACAATGAAAGGCAAGATATTTATATATCTGGGCCACCTTATAACTAAGTAAGTACAAGAAAAGGCAGCCTCCTCATAACTAGGTAAAAGAATACATCCAACCATCTCTAACATTCTTTTCTCCTTTAGAAGGGTTTTTTAAAAACAAATTCTGTTTCATCAAACTGAATGAGAAACGATAGGAACAAACACAAGAGATATTTTTCTTTTTCTTTCTGGCACTAATTACAAAAGTGAGAAGCCTGTTGTTTTCATGGCAGGCTTGTGCTTCCTTAAACTAGCAAAGATTCTAATGCAATCAGCTCCTCTGGGAGATCTCTGCAGAATTCTTTTATAGCTAAAAGTCAGAGATGATTGCACTAAAAGGATGCATAGCTATCAAGAACACTATTTACATTTCTAACATACAGTGATAAGGTGCTCCAGGTGTTTAGACTTCAATTCCCAGAATTCCCCAACCAACATGGATCGAAGGGAGTTCAGAGAGTTGAAGACTCCACATCTAGAGGGCATTTAGGTTGGGGAAGATGCTAACTTGTATTTTCTGTCCAAATATTTGACTGTCTGAAAACATATTGATGATAGAGCAGAAAACCAACTCAGCGCTGTCAGGTTTACCAAACAGAAGAATTTAGACACAAAACTGCCGAAAGATCCTCTCACAAAACCTGAGAAATAGATGTGGTATATGAAATTAAGGCATCGTGGTTTGGTACAATATTCTTTGATATACGAATGTGCTCAGTGAGAAGTTCAATATTTGATTTCAAAGGAAATTAAAATATAGAAAGAAATGGGATTTCTTCCTACCAAATTGGTTTTTAACACTGAGGTTTTTTTTCCAGCCCAAAATACTCACCAAATGTAGGAGTTTCAAAAAAAAAAAAAAGCAACTTAATTCTCGCCATTTGCTTGTCATTTAAAAGAAAGAAGATTCCTAAGAAACTTGATTATTAGGTATAGAATCCAGCAATTGACAGTGCTTCTGATTTTCTCCCTTTGATGGCCTCAACAGTGATTGCAGATAGCCAGAGTAAAGATCTCAACTGACACTGAATCAAGACTTTATGGGAACAGCATGGCGTCTGTCACCTTGCCTTTCTGATGGCTACTAGACTGAGTAGAACAATGGCTGCTTCTCATTTGTCTTTGCCTTCCCTTCTTCTCTGTCTTCTTCCCTCAGAATTATTTAAGTGCTAATACAGCTTATTAGAGTCAGAAGAAAATGAGACTTGAAGAATCGTGGGAGAGCAACCTACTCTTAGCCAGCAGATGCAGATTTTTCTGCTAAAAAAGCAGATTCTCAAACAGGTAGCTAATTATTCTGATACTGAGAGGGTGCCTACAGACTTGTCCAAGTGTCAAGCTGTGACATACAAGGCGACAAACAAAAGCAAAAATTGGAGCTTAATATTACATTAATGTTGTCTGATTTTTAAACTTTGTTAGAAATAACCATTTCTGTTCCTTGTAAAATGCTAGAGCCTTGCAAAGATTCAGATGAGAGGGGAGAGAAGTTGATTCAAAGAGCATATGAGGCTGTACTAATTGGTACAATACTAATTGGTAAATTTTGAAAACTTGGGTGTTTATCTGGACTTATGGGGGGGGGGACCACATTTGTTGTACGTGTTGATATGTGCATAGTTACTTTACTCTCTGCTTTGTTTTTTCTTCTTCATAGCCAGATCTCTGTGAAGCCTTAATAAGTACTTCTTCTTTTATACACTTAGCTCTTTTGTGGTTTGTGTCCTCAGAATGGCTTATCTGTTACTTGTATTGATAACTCCCTGGCTTCAGTGAGTGATATTGCCTTTAATTGCCTGTATTCTGCCCGTAATTTACAGTTAGAACCTTTTTCCTTGCTCACAAGATTTGCAGTCTAGTGGCTTCGGCTTTGGATAATGGAGTGATGTGTTAACTACCTGTGCCTTACTTTGGTGTGACTCCTGGACATCACCTCACCTTTCTCATTACATTCTATATCGTTTCCAGCCTAATTGCTTTCAGCCTTGAATAGGACAGATGGTTTAGCTGAGTTGTAGCATCCGCGTTCATAGGTCAAATGAAATCCATTTAATTACAAAGAATTAGGAAAGGACTCCAGACTGAAGCAGAACCAGTATTCCCCAGAACATCCATCTCAATAAAAATAACACTACTGGTATGGAAATTTTTTTCACAATTTGTTTAGTGAGAATTAACTTTTAATAAAAAATCTATTGCTGAAAAAAAATTGTTTGTGCTGTTCTACCGTGTTTCCCCAAAAATAAGACCCTGTCTTATATTTTTTGAACCCCGAAATAAGCACTTGGCCTTATTTTTGGGGAGGTCTTATTATTTTGGGGCACATGGAGCAAGATGGGGCTCCTCTTGCCGTCTTACCTGATTTCCAGCTCTGCGTTTAAACATTTTCAGGAAGGGCTTATTTTTTGGGGGAGGCTTATTTTAGCGCATGAGCTCAAAAGCCCAATTGGGCTTATTATCAGGGGATGTCTTATTTTCGGGGAAACAGGGTATTTCTAAAATCATTTTCATCTCTTTACACTTAGTCCCCAAACAGCATTTTATATTTAAACGTGAATAATATTTAATTCCAGGGGGGAGGGAAAGTGCACCTGGATAATGGATGCTGAGAAAATAATGATGCACTGTCTAGATCCATACTTTAATCCTTGCCAAGGTTTTTAAACTCTAAGATATTTGTAGACCAGTCCACCAAACTAGATTGGTGGAACAAAAGACACTGAGAAAGAAATTGGGTTGTTTTTGTTAAATGAAAAGAAATGGTCTTCTATTTGTATATCACAGGATGCAAAAGAGAAAATAGCATGTTTAACCGTTATGCAAAGAGAGAATCTCAGCAACAGCAAACCTTCTACATAGCTATTAAAGTCTACCAGTCCTTCCCCTTCTTCTTTTGTATCTTGTCAGCCTACTATATTTGGGCTCCTTTATCTTGCCAGTCTAATTATAGTTTGATAGTTATATTTCTAGTAAGCTTTCATTTCCAATTTTCAAGCTGTTTCTTTTCTTGATGAATATTTGGGAGCAAAGTCTGTGGAGTTGGTTTCACCATCCCTTCATATTTCATAGACAGTACATTTTAGATCAAATGCAATATTCCATTACGACATATTGTTGTTGCTTCTGAACTAATTTAAATTCTTGTTGTTTCATCCAGTGCATTCTTCCAATCTACTGATAAACTAATAGTGAGATAAGATAGTTACAAGGATATGGTCTGTTGAAAAATAACTTCTGAATATAATGTATAAATTATGGTCTGTCGCACAGTTCAGACTGGATTTGGCTTTCTTTTCTTTCTTTCTTTCTTTCTTTCTTTCTTTCTTTCTTTCTTTCTTTCTTTCTCTCTCTCTTTTTTTTTTTTTGGTCCACCTATTGAGTCTTTCCCAAGGACCTAGGATAGAAGTTATGGATGTTTCCTGGTGTTTTGTCTTTATTGTTATTACTTTATTGTGTATTTTATTTGTTTCATGGTAAACAGCTTAATGTCATGGAAAAGTGAGGTGTGTGTCTATATAAATTAAAATAACAATAGAGTAGCTTTTATTGAGTACATAAGTTTGAGCTCAGATGGAATGCTTTTACATATAGGACAATAATATATTTGATTGTTGAATTTTGTTCACTACCAAATGTGTTTAAGACAACTTGAGAAAAAAGAAGTAAGGCCACACTGTTTTTCAGTTTTCAGAAAGCTATTATCACACCCAAATCCTGTTTATTTGTACTGCTGCAAATCCAGATCCTCCCTTCCTATAATTACACTTTTTATTTTTTTTCTCCTCTGTTGTAAGACTTTACATTTCCATTTTAGCTGTTTATTCAAATCTCTTTTGATTTTTTGAAAGTTGTCATTCTTTTCTAATGTGTTAGTCACTCCTTTTACTTTTCTGTTATCTATCTATCTATCTATCTATCTATCTATCTATCTATCTATCTATCTATCTATCTATCTATCTATCTGATAATCATCTCCCCAACTGCTTCATTCTGGTAATTAGTAAATAAGTTGAATAGCACCCAGCCAAAGACAAAATCCTATGATAGTCAATAATATTTTGTGAGTTGATGTGGAATCATTTATGAATAATCTCTGGAAGTGATCATTTAAGCAAGTAAAAAAAAAAACTATATAGTAATAGCAATAGCACTTAGACTTATATACTGCTTCATAGTGCTTTACAGCCCTTTCTAAGGGGTTTACAGAGTCAGCATCTTGCCCCCAATGATCTGGGTCCTCATTTTACCAACCTCGGAAGGATGGAAGGCTGAGTCAACCTTGAGCCTGGTGAGATTCGAACTGCCAAACTGTTGGCAGCCGGTGATCAGCAGAAGCAGCTTGCAGTACTGCATTCTAACCACTGCGCCACCGCCGCTCATATAACCCTTGAATTATGTACAAATTATTATGTATAATAAAATCATTAATGTGTTATTATTTTGATAATGCAAATATCCTGAGAGAATTCACTGAATGCTCTGCAGCAGGTCAAGTTATAATATATGTGTTGAATTTCACCAATCTCTTAAGCTAACAACTTTGTCAAAAAAAGGAGATAAGGTATTATGACCCAGCTGGTCAAGGCAAGGCAAGCCTCTAGAGAATTCTTTATTTCTCTTAACAAATATTCCAGCTAACAGTTCTCCAATAACCAGTAAGGCTCTACCCTCATGCTACCCTGAAGGCAGCCTCCTTCAGTCTCCCAAACACAGCCCCAGTAATACAAAGAAAGAGTAAGAGTAGGTGCACTCTCACAGGACAAGGTCCATGGTTCCAAGTCAGTGGTGGGTTGCTACCGGTTCGCTCCGGGTTGGGCGAACCTGTAGCAGCGGCAGCGGGAGGCTTCACCCATCTGCCCGGACGCTTCTGCGCATGCGCAAAAGCTTCTCTGCATGTGCAGAAGCATTGCGCGCACACCCACAAGCAAACCAGTAGTGACAGGTTTTGAAACTGTTCCAAGTCCAATCCACAAGGCAGAGTCCAGGTACAAAACAAGGGCAATCCTCCGGACAAGAAGCAGTTCTCAGGCAAGAAGCAGTTCCAAAGGCACAGTGAAGAAAAGGCTAAACACAGTCCACAGGAGAAGGGCTAGGTCCAAACAAAAGGTAAAGAGAAACCTTCCAAGCAAGGCAAGGCAAACAGCAACAGGCATGAGTTAAAGCCAGGGGACTGTAAGCCAAAGCAAACAATTGTTCCTGGCAAAAACTAACTCCCCATGGTTTCTCCTTAAGTTACTCCCCTCCAGGTGTTCCTTGTGTGGAGGGGTGGAGCGACCCCTTGCAGTACCTTGCAGTACCTTGAAGGTACCTTGCAGTACCTTCTCTGGGCTTGCCTATGCTTCACTCTCCTTGCCCGTGGATCAAGTGGAGTAGATAGCTGCTCCTCCTCACAGGAGATCGACTGCCTATCAGCACCACTGCCCATCAGCAGCTGATCCTCCTTTGTGTCTGCAGACAGACAGCTGTCTATCTGATTGACCATCTCCCCCAATGCCTAAGGGGCCCAGGACAGCATGGTCCTCAGCCCCTGCTGTGCCTTCCCAGTCGGACATTCCCAATTCCAACTCCTCCTTTTCCTTACCAGGTTCTGAGGGGGCTATAACCAGCGGCGGGCTTCAAAAATTTTAGCAAGGGGTTCTCTGCCCGGTTGCTGGGTGGGTGTGGCCATGCTGGGAGTGACCTAGTTGGCCTCCTGCACCATGGCAGGGGGGGCATTTTTGCCCTCCCTGGGCTCCAGAGGCTTTCTTCGAGCCTCCGGGAGGGCGAAAACAGCCTCCCCAGGCTCCAGAGGCCAGAAACAGACCTATTTCCGGCATTCCCGAACTTCCGGTAGGCCTGTTTTTCACCCTTCCTGAGCCTCCGTGTGTGCCCTGCACTTACCTGCATCCAAAACGGGCCCCGTGGGGACTCCTAGGAGGGGCAGGGTGAGCAGGGCCAGCCAGGAGTGGGATTTGGGGGTTCTCCGAACTGCACAGAATCTTAGCTAGAGGTTCTCCCGAAGCCCTGCAAACCCCCAGAAGCCCACCTCTGGCTATAATATAAGGCTAGAGTAGAATGACGTGTTTGTATCAAAACTATGTGGTGCTTTTTAATTACTCCATTTCTATGCAAATGCTCACAATCATGTTGTTTATTAATCTTTTCAAAAACTCATCAAGTATAGACATCGAACTGCCAGTTGTGTAAGGTCATCTTTGTCATTCTTCCCTAAAGTGATGTCAGTTCATCTGAATCCTTTTTAAAAGTATAAAATCGAAAACTGAACCTAAAATTTAAAACAGGATCTAATCAATACAAAATAAAGTGCTACTAATGTTAATGGATAGTTTATACCCATTCTTGCTAGGTATTCCAGAAACTAATGTTCCTATTCATTAATAGTTCATTTTGTGTTTATATAGGTAGTAAAGGATACGTGTATGGTCTTATTTCTTATCTTAATTGCAGTGAAGCTGCACATGAGCTATTTTTTTAGCTAATCGAAATGCTGAGTAAAATAAAATATCTTTTCAAAATAAATGAGTGAACACCATAAGAGAAATCATTAACTGAAGCGCTCAATATAGTGTATGATGAAAGGAATTAGCAGTGCGTTATTTCCTTGCATAAAAGCTAACTTTCTTTCAGAAAGATTGTTGCACACATTGGCCATTCTTTGTGAAATGAGGGAAATTTTCCATGCCTGAGTAGAATATAATTGATGGATGATCACCTAACAAATATACAGGCCACGATGTAATGTGACAAGTTTAATATTAACTACAACCAAAGGAGGAGAAAGAGGTGTGCTTAGAAATATCTATGACAGAGTAACACATTATGCTAGTTCATATAATTAGTTTCAATGGGGATTTTGCAGTAACCTTCCTTGTTGTGACCCAGGCCCAAGTAAGTAGTAGGAAAATCAGTCAGTGAAAAAACAAACTTTATTTGAACAGCTGAGAATTACTTCATTCCCAGCGTCGTTCAACTAAATTAAAGCAAATTCCTCCCAACACAAATTCCTCAATCCTATCGCAAACCTTGTCCAATTAGGCAAACTGCCGAAGGCCTTTCTTGGCAAACGTTCAGAAATCACAGATACAAACGTAAATACAAGACATAGATGAAGAAGAAGACAAAGCTATCAACATTGTTTTCTGGCAAAGTCCAAACACCATTGCTGGTCTGTTTTAAGCCTTATGGGAGGGGCCAATCATCTCTTGGCTCTACTCCCGAGTTGTCCTCTTTGCTCTTGCCTTCTGGCAACTCTTCTCATGCGTGCATTAGGAACAGGCTCCTCCTGTTCCTCTGCCTCACTCCTATCAGTCTCTGGAGGTTCTAGAGTCCGTACCTCACTCCCCGATGGCCCTGGCCCCATCTCTGCCTCTGACGCAGAGCCCTCATCCGGGCCTTCCCCATCCTCCAGGACTGGCCCATGTCCTTCCTCAGCCTCATCACTGTCCGACTCCACTGCCAGCTCTGCAGGCTGCTGGCGGACCACAACATTCCCCTGGAGTGGGGAGGGAATGGAGATTTTACAGTATCCTTCCCCTGCCATGCCCACCAAGCCATGCCACGCCCACCAAGCCATGCCGACAGAACCGAGGTTAAAAAAAAAAATGAAACCTACCACTGAGTAAGATACATAGAAAACCTAGTGTACTAGGAACAAAATATTCTGGAATGATCCTGTATTCTTTCAGACCATGCCATTTCAGCTATTCTGGTTCTGTTCTGGCAGTTTTCCCAAATCATGAGTTATGAAAGTAAGTAATTTTGAAAACTGCTCTGTTTGATAAGTCTGATTATTCAGCATACTTACTTCTATATCTGAACTCCTTTTCATAGCAGGAGAGGTGTTTCCCTCAAAGGCTATATTAATATCTCTGTATCACCTCCTGCCTGACTGTATCCCATTACATGGTACTTTGCAGATTTCAATATAGATCAAAGCAGAACCTATACGTATTTTCTGTATCTAGCTATCTGTCTGTATATCTATTTTGATCCTTATCTGCTTTGAGTTGAAACTGAGTTGAAACAGAAAACTGTCTCAGAGATGGTTAGGTAGAAGGATGTCAGGGTTCCAAGTAACACCCCCAGAGAAAGAAGACTCTGAGACTTGAAGTTCCTCAAAGTTCCATTTTATTAGAAATGTCATATTGGCACATCTGGGAAAACCCGAATCTGAAAGCTTCCAGGTTTTCCCCACCCAAATGAAAGTCCAAGTCCCTGCCCAGCACCCACATGTCCATCACATGGTCTAATCACTGCATTGTCCCAACTGGAGATGCCTCCCAGTTCCAGCCCTCCAGGGCATGATGTCCTTGACTCTCTGAGAAAAGAATGTTATTATGACTATATATCACCCATACTCCATACAATCCCCCCTCCCAATTTCCCACAGTAAGAAATGTGGCAGGCTTGAAGGCCCAATGCAAAAGATGGCTTCCAGCAACAGGGAGGGGGAAATAGATAGCTGGGGGTTTGTAGTCAAAACAAAAAGTTTTCCTGTGGGAACCAAGGACATACTAACAGGTGGCTGGGGAGAGGAGGAGTGGAGTAACCAAGCAACCGCCCAGCATCTCTATTGGACAATGTGCCTGATGACTTGGGGGAAGGGGGAACTTTCACTTTTTAATCAGGTGAAAACTGCGGTAACTTTCAGAGTCAGTTTTCACCAGTTGTGCCACTATGATGTATCCAATAAATTGTTCTTTGAGGAATCTACCTTCCTCGGAGCTCTTTTTTAAATATTTTTTTTTATTTTTTAATATAATACATACCATATATATTTTGTAGACAGTGTATTGACTGGGTCAAATCTTTTTTAAACAATGCTAACAGTAATAATACAAATAAGTATGCATAATCCTGATCTTCCAACTTCAACAGTACCATTCTCTCTTTATAATTCTATATCATTTTTTCCATTAATTCATTTAAACATAAATAACACTTCTTTGTGCCATGTATTTGTTATCCCTACTAAGTTACTAATATTTAATATTTCTGTATTTTAAAGCTGCCCTTGGGCATTTCTTTCACCTCTTAATTTTCAGTCTTTAATCTTCTCTGTGTGTCTGATCGCCGCTTCCTTAACGCTTGGAGCAGGGGTGAAATGCTCCCGGTTCAGACCGGATCGCCCAATTTGGTAGCGATGGCGGTGGGTGGTTCGGAGAACTGGTAGCAAAAATCCCTGCGCCCCCTCCCCCACCAGGCCCAGCTGAGCCACAGGATCATCAGACACTTTTTTTTATTATTTTTAAAAGCATTTTTTCTATAACCTCTTCTGATGAAAAAATGCTTTTAAAAGTAAAAAAAAAGAAAGCCTCTGATGATCGCGTTGCTCAGCTGGGATAGTCAGAGGCTTTTCAAAGCATTTTTTTCTGCAACCTCTTGGCCGAAGAGGTGGTAAAAAAAATGCTTTGAAAAGTCTCTGATGATCCCAGCTGAGTTTCCTGATTGGCAGAGAGGTATTTTTTAAAAAGCCTCTCTAATGATTCCACCTGAGTTTTCTGATCGGCAGAGGCTTTTCAAAGCATTAGAAAAAATGCTTTGAAAAGTTAAAAAAAAAAAGTTGGCCATGCCCACCCAGTCACATTACCCCCACCACCACCGAGCCACGCCCACAGAACCAGTAGGAACAAATTTTACATTTCATTCCTGGCTTGGAGATTATCTTTTAAAATTCTTGTACTTAAATTAAATCTTTGGAGTCAGAGTTGGAAGTTATCTCACCCAGTTTCAATGCTCTGTCCACGAACCGCTCCAGCACAAATCTTATGGTCCCAGTTGTCCCAGCTTGTGACTGCCAAAAATGGCCGTCGTCCCTGCTGCCTTTCGGGAGAGCTGGCTTTGGACCTAATGAGGAAATTGTGAGATCCTCGTGGTCCACGAAGCACCTCTCCTTTCTTCACGCCATAGGGTCTCCCAACAGCGGTTATCACCTAGATTTTGCAGGGCTCAGTGGAGCCTGCTTTTTTCCAAGCCGTTCTCACTGTGACATCAACCAGAAGTCCCCCAGGAGTTCTGCTTTCTATGGGTGCATTACTTGGAACACTGACAATCCGATGGATTGCTGTCTGATTGAGCAAGAATGTTGGTCTGACTAGTAAATCAGTAGACACAGCTTTTGTCAATCTCTGAAGATGATGTTGCAGAATTAGTGCCCCTTCTCAAGGCAAGAGCCTGGCAGACTGCAAAGAGAGTAGAGCAAAAGTATTCTATGAGTGTAGAAAGGAGTCTCATCCCACTAAATGAGCTACACAGGGACTGTTTATATTAAAATGCAGCAGTAAACACAAGCTCTTCATTGATGGCAATCCTTCTGTGTGCCTTGACTTTTGAACTTGCAGTTCCAACTTTGAACCTGGATCAGCTGATGATTGTACCATAGGTTCTGCCCAGTGGTGGGTTGCTCCCGGTTCGCACCGGTTCTATAGAACCAGTAGTAAAACCGGCGGGAGGCTCTGCCTATCAGAACGCTTCTGCGCATGCGCAGAAGAGCGTACGCGTGCACAAGCGAAGCAAGCGCGCACGTGCAGCCCCGTTGCGTACTGGTAGTAAAGGTAAGTAGAACCCACCCCTGGTTCTGCCCTTCAGATTCCACCTAACTACTCTCCTGCATGCCGCTTGGATTTGGAACTCTTATAACTCAAATTTGCTGAATTTTTTTTTTTAATTTGATTTATATGCCGCCCTTCTCCGGAGACTCAGGGCGGCTTACAATGCGTTAAGCAATAGCCTTCATACTTTTGTATATTTATACAAAGTCAGCTTATTGCCCCCACAATCTGGGTCCTCAATTTACCTACCTTAGAAAGGATGGAAGGCTGAGTCAACCTTGAGCCTGGCGAGATTCGAACTTACAGTAATTGCAGACAGCTGGTGTTAATCACAATGCTATTAGTCTGCTGAGCCACCAGGCTTTTCTGGGGAAGCTGTCTCTATACAGAAGTATGTGTGTTTGCTTGCCTCGTTTAGTAAAGAGGAAAAAAAATCCCCTGTGTATTTATGTTTGTGCTTGACCTGGGACAAGATAAAATACTGTTTCAACCACTATCATGAAATAAGGTTTATCACTGGAAGGATAATTATGCATCAATTGAATTGGCATAAAAATGCCACCCATCTTTATGGGCTTGCACATCTTTGAGTTAGGCATGGAACATGGCCAAAATGTATCCATGAAATAAACTATCTGATGGCCAATACAATAATTTATTACATCAATGTAACATGAAAAACTGGAAAGCATCTCACAGCTAACGTGGTATAAACTAATTGTCCTAAATTCTGACCTGCTATGTAGGGGGTTAACAATATTTCTAACATAATGACCCCTAATGTGCCATTAGCTAATGTCTGTTTATACAAAGATAATGAGTCCTAAAGGAGGAAGTTAGGGAACCAAACATTCTGACAAATGCTGCATTTTATAGGAAATTGAAGGGACACGTGTCAATGTTGAATGAGTCTTAAGCAAGTAAAGGGCAAGAATAGAACCAACGCGAGTAGAGCTACCACACTTCCTTTTTCCTGGCCTTTTTGTTCTTCTAATATTCTTTCTTTATGTGCATTTTCTTCTCTTTATTGTACCACTGGTTCACATTATCCTTTTATCTCTTCCTCCATGCAGCAAGCCAAGTCGGATTTTTCTTGCCAAAGGTTTGAATAGCTTTGCTTGCTTACTTGCTTGCTTGTGAGTTTTGAAATTAGGCTATAAACCAAAAGGAGAAAAGTTAGTGCCAATGATTTCAGAGTCTTGAAATTTTGGGGCCAAGAATGGTCCAGAGGGAAAAGATGCCTCTTTCGAATGAAACTTGCAAGTGTAATTGGCTCCTGGGGCAATGCCTTGCTTTGCAGTCCAGTCAATCAACTAAATGAATGAAGAGCCCCTGGGCATGGTCTAAAGAGCAGCTTTCTCAACATGTCTTCTCAGTATGACTCCTCCAAGTAAGAGGAGACTCAGCTAAGCCTACATAACATGTTTACACAAACATAAATTTTGAATATGGAGTATTAGGAGCGTTCATTAACTACAGCCAGGCATGCTTTGAGTATTTAGCCATTTAATTTCTCTGCAACGGGAAAGCAGTCACAGTATCCTCACAAGAAATTATAGTGTTATTGCTAAATAAGAGAGAAGTAATTGCTACTACATTCCTGAGTGAAACTTTATCTGCTCCAAGGAGTGGGGGGGCGGGGGGGGGGAGAGAATCAGAACTGTTCAAACATCTTCTGATGGCTGAGGCCTGCACTGCGGTGAATATGCTACTAAGAAACAAATCTCTAAAGGAATAATTAATTCACTTTATGCTGACCTGAAGCATTACCCATCCCGAGTTCTTTTCCACCTTCCCAAATTTAGAATTCTCCATAGAACTCTACACAGAGACTACATTATTAAAGACAAAGCTTTCAAGTTAAGGTAATAAGAAGGAATTGCTTCTTTCTGTAATAAAACCCAGAACTTGCAAAGAAATGCAACAGCCTTTCATGTTAACCTTGATAAGTGTTCTCTATACCTGTTCGAATCATTATAGGTAGTAAAATAGAAGAAAATCTCCAAATTGTTGTAGAAAGGTTCTTTTCAAGTGATTAAGGACTGAAAAGGCTGAGGCCCGCACACCTGGCCATGACCTTTGGTTAACTTGAATTTATGTACCAAAGGAGTTTCATATTACATTCAAGTTTTGGGAAACTTTCTCAGTCATTGGATGTCAGGTGTGGGAGGGATTCAGCTGACAGATGAAAGCTACAATCAAAAGAATTACCTTTGATTCAGCGGTGAAATCCTCTGAAGTCTGCTATCGGTACTACCTTCGCTCCCACATGCCTGCTTTGCGCACCTGCCGCCTGAGGCACACCCGCGCAGCGCTAAAAAAGGAACATTTTGAAGCCTTCTGAGTCTGCAAAGGTAAGTAGAACAGCGAAGGGGGAGGGAATCCGCTGTGCCACATGATTTAGATTAGCTAGAAAGCAGGAAATCCAATGATTCTAGCTAATATGAATCGTGCGTCACAGCTGATCGTCAGAAATACCTGTTCGCATATGGGAAAGAAAAAAAAAACACAAAGAAAAAAAAAGACACAATCCAACCAATTGTTTACAAAAAAAAAAAACTGAAGAAAAGAAAAATAACTACAAATTAATCATCATAATCATAATCATAAGTTTATTTGTCAAGCATATATAAGATAACAGGTAAAAGTCTAAACATAATTTGAATACGTGAAAAGAGTAAGAGTAAAAAGGAATATTAGGACAGAGATGGTAGGCACGCTGGTGCACTTATACATGCCCCTTACAGACTTCTTAGGAATGGCGTAAGGTCAACAGTAGACAGTTTTAGATTAAAATCTTGGGGGTTTAGGGAAGAAACTACAGAGTCAGGTAGTGTATTCCAGGCACTGACCACTCTGTTACTGAAGTCATATTTTCTGCAATCGAGCTTGGAACGGTTTACCTTGAGTTTGTATCTATTATTTGCTCGTGTATAGTTGCGGTTGAAGCTGAAGTAGTCATTGACAGGAAGGACATTGTGGCAGATAATTTTATGTACTATGCTTAGGTTCTAAGTTGTCTAAGCCCAAAATTTGGAGTCTGGTGGCATAAAGTATTTTATTGCAGTTAGAGGAATGGAGGAATCTTCTCATAAAATATCTCTGGACTCTCTCTATTGTATTTATGTCCGATATGCAGTGCGGGTTCCAGACAGATGAGCTGTATTCAAGAATTGGTCTAGCAAATGTTTTGTATGCTCTAGTTAGTAGTAAAACATTACCAGAGAAGAAGCTATGCAAAATTAGGTTAACAACTCTTAATGCCTTTTTGGCAATGTTGTTACAGTAGGCTCGGGCACTTAGATCTTTAAAAATGAGTACTCCAAGGTCCTTGACAAAGTGAGGGTCATCTCCAAGGTCATGTCCATCTAATTTGTATTTTATGTTTTGATTTTTTTTTGCCAATTTTTTTAAACAAGTAAAATCTAAACTCTATTATCCAAAAGAAGAAAAAAAGAAAAAATATCCCAAAGGCAAAACTAGATGGATTTTTTACTACCGGTTTGGGAGAACCAATCCAAACCAGTAGCATTTCACCCCTGCTTTGATTGTCAAAAAACCCCAGTGAAGTCTGGAAAAAATAGTGTTGCATTTAAAATGGACAAACAACCAAAAATGAGAAAGAGATTGTTTTTGAATTAAGGTGGGACAGACAGAATGAGAATTTTTATAGTGATCTCATATTGGAAATGATTTCAGATTAACAGAAATAAATGTAAAAAATAACTTCTGCAGAAATCCTAAAAAGTAAAATGTGAAAAAGTATAGGAACTTATTTTGGTGCCTTAAATCAGGACTATTTAGGCCATTCTTTCTTAATTTCTTTATGATTTTCTAAACTTTCCAGCAAAACAGAAAACAATTAACATGTTTAACAATGATCTCTGACTTTTTCCTGTAGAGAATTTATAAGGTTTTGCCCTAATTGATTTGACCAGTCATTAGGAACAAAGGTAATAATTGCTCACTTCTCTAATCACCCATCTTCCTCCTCAAATTTCGCAAAGCTGAAAAGAATTTTTAAAAAGGATGAACCAAGGTTATATCATCAAAAACTAGTCCTAACATTGGTTTCTAATTCAAAGTGAATCTGATTAACTTCATCCATAAAGAATGAAGCAAGCTGCTCATAACAGACCACAGAATGTTCTCGATAAATAGCCAATAAATATAATAATAAGTATATATTGGTGCAATACAACTAAAATTCATAAGAAAAAGGCAATATAACGCTAGAAGCTTAGAAACAATCTAATATTTGCTTAAGGGATGCGGTTGTATAGGTCCTTTTGCTATCAATATGGAACAGAGGAGATGGGAGGAAAATCAGAATTTTCAGAATTCCAATATTGGAGCATTTACAACTTCTGGAGGCAAGTTGTTGCATTGATTAATTGTTCTAACTGTCAGGAAATTTTTCCTTAGTTCTAGGTTGCTTCTCTCTTTGATTAGTTGATTAGCTGATTAGTAGACAAGTTGATTAGTTTCCATCCATTGCTTGTTGTCCTGCCTTCAGGTGCTTTGGAGAATAGCTTGACTCCTTCTTCTTTGTGGCAGCCCCTCAGATATTGGAACACCGCTATCATGTCCCCCGTAGTCCTTCTTTTCATTAAACTAGACATATCCAGTTCCTGTAAGCGTTCTTCATATGTTTTAGCCTCCAGTCCCCTAATCATCTTTGTTGCTCTTCTCTGCACTCTTTCTAGAGTCTCAACATCTTTTTTACATCGTGGCGACCAAAACTGAATGCAGTATTCCATGCCTTTCCAAGGCATTATAAAGTGGTAGTAACACTTCATGTGATCTTGATTCTATCCCTCTGTTTATGCAGCCTAGAACTGTGTTGGCTTTTTTGGCAGCTGCTGCACACTGCTGGTTCATATTTAAATGGTTGTCCACTAGGACTCCAAGATTCCTCTTACAGTTACTACTATTGAGCAAGGTACCACATTTACTGTATCTGTGTGTTTTGTTTTTCTTGGCTAAATGTAGAACCTTACTTTTTTCACCATTAAATTTCATTTTGTTAGATAGCGCTTAATGTTCAAGTTTGTCAAGATCCTTCTGTATCTTGATCCTCTCTTCTGGAGTGTTGGCTATTCCTGCCAGCATAGTGTCATCTGAAAATTTGATAAGTTCCCCATCTATCTCCTTATCCAAGTCATTGATGAAGATGTTGAAGAGTACTGGGCCTAAAACAGAGCCTTGGGGTACTCCATTGCATACTCCCCTCTATGTAGATGCAGTTCAGTTGAGGACTACATGTTGAGTGCAGTTGGTCAACCAGTTATGAAGCCATCTGGTGGTGAAGCTGTCTAACCCACATTTTTCTACCTTATCTAGTAAGAGATTATGGTCTACTTTGTCAAATGCCTTACTGAAGTCCAGGGGATTTCAGTAAGCAACAAGGGATCTGAAAGCACCCTAACCTCAGGTCTGGGAACAGAATTAGGCCTCAAGGTAGGCTAGCAAAACACTTTGAGAGCCATATGTATTTCTTCTTCTCCCACAAGATATACAACAAAGAAGGTAGGCTTTCTTGGTCTTACAAGATTTTAATTCGGTGGACCTGGAATTTACCCTGAATGTTCTGAATGGGCAGAAACAACTGGAGACTAGCCATCACTCAGATAACCTATCATCTTTCTTCAGATTCACCATCCTATGTGATCCAGTAGGAGGAAAGTGCTCCGGGTACCATCAGCTAAAGAGTGTTGGCTGACAAGGTCCAGAAGAAGACCCTGCTATGACACCCACCTTCTTGATCAATGTTCCCCAAAGATCAATAACAGGCCCTAAGCCTATTGATCTTTCATGAAACCTTAAAGAGTGGGCCTTGTGCTCACATTTGGGCCCCTAAGTGTATGGAAGCCCATCTCCTGGCTGTGTTAAAAGCTTCTCCCAGAAGCTTTGTGTGTTTTAACTTTTTTTTTATATGCATTATGCTTTTATTTGCTTTTAATGTTGTTAGCCACCAGAGTTCTTTATTTGAGATGGTAAACCATATCCTTTATAGATTTGTGTATTACTTCCATTTTTAAAAAAAAATATGTGTTCATGTTATGTTATAATTTCTTTTTTGTTCACAGCTCTGGGATCTATTAAGGGAAAGCGTAATAAATAACAGAATGAATATCTTCATAATTATCTTCATAATTACAATTGGAGATACAGATAGGTTGAATCATAGAATATATGAGACAAGAGGGACTTCGTAATTCATCTACGTGGAGGAATCCAGAAAACTACTCTCACGACATGAACCTCTAGCCTCTGTTTGAAAACCTCCAGCAAGGAGACTGCAGTAGTATTTAGGCAGCCCATTCTATTACTTGACAGCATTTCTAGCTGCCTAGAGTCACATAAAAGTGATAACAGCGGCTATATAAAATGGAATAAATAACTAAATAAACAAATCTCCCACCAGGACATTCGACTTCATATTTTGCCTGAACATTCTTTCAATTAATTGCTACTCTGATAAGCATGTTCTCAGCCATAGTGTAATGGCATGATCTTCCATCATGCACTGTATATATCCAGGCATCCATACAGACACTGAAACAAAGCAGTTTGTATTGACTGAGCTGATAAGGAGCTGAGAGTAGGTGTTATTTTAGATTAGATTTTGTTGGGAAATAGATCTCCTTGGAGAAGAAAAAGTTGCACATATGGAATGGCAAAAAGAGGAAGTCTTTTAAAAACATCCAAGGCTCTGGGAAGAAATAGCTTTAAAATAGATGCGGTATGGAGTCCTTGATGCTCTCTGAGCTTGATAGTTTGCTTAGACTTATATACCACTTCATAGTGTTTTTACAGCACTCTCTAAGTATAAGCAGTTTACAGAGCCAACAATGTGGCTCCTCGTTTTACCGACCTTGGAAGGATGGAAGGCTGAGTTAACCTTGAGCTGGTAAGAATTGAACACCTGGCATTGAGCAGTGAATTAGCCCACATTCTAACCACTGCACCATTACCCAACTAGATAATACTGATTAGGTAGCATTGATGATGTTACCTGGTCAGGTGATGAAATGTCTGCAAGCAAATGATCAAGCTCAGAAAGCATCAAGGATTCCGCAGTTCAATCCTGAGCTACAGATATTCTATTCTCTTGCAATAGAGGTGATGGCTCACAATTAAAATGTACTCACTGGCTGTTAAAGAGGGATTGGTTTGCTTTGGTACAGAAAAAGGGAGGCTAATGATCCTAAAATAGATTAGGCAAATTTTGTCTTGCAGAAGGCTCACTTTTTGTGAAGAGTTCAAACTCCACAATGTTTGAGAGCAGAATTTGGAAAAACAGTACAGAAGATGACCAATGTAGGACTTTATATACTCATTGCAAAAGACTCTTTCTGGGCTTCAAGATGGTAGAAGAGAAGATCATCAAAATGTCACCAGATGAATTAAGACTTTTGCCTGTTTGTCTAATTGAAAGAAAAAAGAAACTTGCCACTAATACCTGTATTTTCTTAATTCTAGGATTAAAAAGAGAGGTTAGGGATAGAATTAGAACAAAACACACACATGCTATGTTTTTATAATAACATGCCCATGTATGCTACTTACTTAGAGTTGAAAATTTGAGGTCAGGGGGAAAAAAGTTCTTTTTGATGTCCTGTTTTGTCAGAAAGAAGGGGAGGGAAAAACTGTTTACACTGGTACGCTGAGAAGCTCTAAATTGCACTTGCAAAGGTTAGGTGGAAATATGCCATGTGTTTTCGGTAACTGAATTAAAAGAAGAAAAAAGTGGAATGGCATTTTGCACTTTTTCAATCTAACTCTTCACCATCTTAAACATTCTCCATGACACATTGACACAACTCCTTGGTCTTTCCTTGTTTTCAACTAAGAACAGATGCCTTGTCCTGTACATGAAAGCTTTTCAGATGTGTATAGATCAGTAACAGAGCCTTCCTAAGCTCTTTGCAAGACCAGTATTTGATCTACTTCACTTATGTTTGTTTAAAGAACTTGGAGATGGAGATCAAGATGGAGATGGAGATGGAGATGGGGATGGGGTTGGGGTTGGGGTAGGGACAGGGATTGAGTGGGAGATGTAGATATATTTGAAACTAAGTGTGTAAACGCAATCAACTAATATATCCGTGATGGTGAACCTACGGCACATAGCGCCCTCTCTGTGGGCATGCGAGCCGTCGCCCCAGCTCAGCTCCGCCACGCATGTGCGCACGTCTCTGCTGTGCATGTGTGGAGGTGAGTGGGACGCATGCGTGGGGGCCATGCCACATACATGGGGGGGTGGGGGTGCATGTGTAGGGCCATGCACACATTGCATTTTGGCCGTTTTAGCACGCAGGAGCGCACTCATGCGCATGCGCACTTTGGGCACTCAATTCGGAAAAGGTTAGCTGTCACTGATATATATATATATTTCTCCCACGTAAAATTGGAGGTGTCTTGGCAACGTTTCGATGAAATCTCATTCGTCATCTTCAGGCTGGTGTTCTCGGCTTCGTGCTTCTAGGAGCAATTGCTCCTATGCAGCATATAATAAGCAATACAGATCTATGAGAACTAGTCAATTCAATGAAAAGAAGGCACTGAGTTGAGGAAGCAGCCTGAGAAATGGGAATTTTTAAAAAACACTGTATACCGTACTCAGCTATAGGAAAAGGCAGGGGAAAAACCCATTGTCTCTTGCCACAATAAGAAAACCCATAAAGAGAGTCATTTACAAGAAGCAGCATTCAAACATGCTACCTATGTTAAAGGGCAATACCTTTTTTCACATAGACAGCACTTAACTTGGAAATGGGGAACAAAACAGAAAGATTGTTTCTGAATTGAAGCAGGAAGGGGCCATAGCTTTTCCTTTGTATTTTGTAAACAAGAGTTATGGCTTTTGAAGGTCAATATCAGATGAGTCCTTCAACAGTTGGAAGGGACAAAAAATAAGGGCCCCTTTGTTCTGTAGGAAATTAGCACCCACCTCTCTCCTAGAAAAATGAAATATTCTAAGAAATATTAAAAAGGCAGAATATTATATTTCCCTGGATGAGAAAAGGAGAAACATGTTTTTAAAACCAAAGCAGCTTCCTGCAGCTCCCTGTCCACTCACCTTCAGCTCCAGAGTGATGGGATTAAGACACGGCCCTCAGGACATGATAGGATTAGCCCTCTACCCATCTCACCACATGGCACCTGGGGAGATTACATCACCCGGCAAGGCTCAACCAAGCCAGGGACTCAAGAAGACAACCTACAAAGTTACCCCTGCATGGCCCCATGGGAGTCTGACAACCAATCAGGATACATTTCTTGCCACAGGAACAGGAAGCAAGTTCAAAGCCCAACAGAGGTTATAAATCTCTCTCCTTCTCTCAACCATGTGCTTTTTTGGTCAGGACCTCAATGTGGTCCTGTCCACCATTAAAACCATCCTTCCAAGCAGTCTCCATGATTTCAGTGTCTTTCTTCCCACTTGGAACTGAACCCAGATGGACATTTC
The DNA here is from genome assembly GCF_029215685.1 of Pituophis catenifer annectens. Taxonomy (NCBI): domain Eukaryota; kingdom Metazoa; phylum Chordata; class Lepidosauria; order Squamata; family Colubridae; genus Pituophis; species Pituophis catenifer. The sequence goes on along the minus strand of NW_027256884.1, from coordinate 113,902,277 downwards.
TTCCAACAGTTCATTGTCTGCGTTCCTTCCTGAAGCCATAATTTTCCTGGAAGGAGAGATTCAGACCACTTTGAACAGTGGCTACTCATTCGGGTTCTGGATCAAACTACTCGGTGAAGACAGCTGGCTGTTTCAGGTAATAAAACTCAACTCACTAGGACTTATTTTTATTTATTTGTTTCCATTTCTATACCGCCCTTCTCCAAATAGGACTCAGGGCGGTGAACAGCCAAAGTAAAAAACAGAGCATACAAAATTTAAAAACAGTATTAAAATAATTAAATATTTTGGCCGTAAATTAAAACAACCCAATTTAAAATCAATTTAAAATTTAACTCAAGCCAGCCCAACTAGTTGAAATAAATAGGTTTTCAGGGCCCGACGAAAAATCCGGAGGTCTGTTATTGTACGTAACTCTGGGGGAAGGTTGTTCCAGAGGGTGGGCGCCGTCACGGAGAAGGCTCTCCCCCTGGGGGTCGCCAGCCGACATTGTCTGGCGGATGGCACCCTGAGGAGGCCCACTCTGTGCGAGCGTACTGGCCGGTGAGAGGCTATTGGTGGCAGAAGGCGGTCTCGTAAGTACCCCGCCCCTAAGCCATGGAGCGCTTTAAAGGTGGTCACCAACACCTTGAAGCGCATCCGGAAGACCACCGGGAGCCAGTGCAGCTCGCGCAGGAGAGGTGTCACATGGGAGCGCCTCGTCGCCCCCATAATCCCTTGCGCGGCTGCGTTTTGGACCAGCTGGAGCCTCCGGGTGCACCCCAGGGAGAGCCCCATGTAGAGAGCGTTGCAGTAGTCCAGGCGGGAAGTGACTAGTGCCTGAGTGACTGTGCGTAGAGAGTCCCGATCTAGAAAGGGGCACAACTGGCGTATCAGGCGAACCTGATAAAAAGCCCCCCTGGCCACGGCCATCAAATGATCTTCTAAAGACAGCCGTGCGTCCAGGAGGACGCCCAAGTTACGAGCCCTCTCCGTGGGGGCGAGTGATTCACCCCCAATAGCCAACGATGGCGTCAGCTGGCTATATCGGGACGCTGGAAGCCACAGCCACTCGGTCTTGGAGGGGTTGAGTCGGAGCCTGTTTCTCCCCATCCAGGCCCGCACAGCCTCCAGGCACTGGGACATCACTGCTTCAGGAACTCAGGAAAATCCAATTCCTGATTTTTGTGGCACTACTGTATGATCACTCTCAAAAACTAAGTCCCTGTAAGCATTTTACTCTTCTCTCTAATTCCAGTAAGATCTCACTTTAGAATATTACTCTTTTCTGAAGCCATCTATTAAAAATAATATATTACAGGAGCTATAAAGTGCTATATTCATAACATCCTTGAAGGCTAAATTTAGAATCAATAATAGACAAATAAAGGTTCATAAAACTTACTATTTTGATTTCTCTAGCATCAATCATTCCTCCTGTATTAGTTGGACACTTTCTGGACAAAGTGTCATCTATTACTCATTCTCTCCCTGGTCTATAAGTAACATGAAGTTGTTATTTCTCCAACAACTCCTGAATCATAGGAGACACACTATATATTGGGTTTTCAAAAATGACTTTTAAGAATCCGTGTCTCTGCTATCTTTCAATAAACGTATTGATGAAAATGTACGCAACAACAGAACACAATGGCTGACATTTCCTTTTCAATTTGAGGTTCATTCTACTTGTATGAATTATGTATTATATACAATTTTAGAAAATATGCCTCTGTTAAAGTTCCAGACTACTGGGGAAGAAATGGTAAACTGAAGATTTACCATTTTACTATTGGAAGCGGAACAGATGTCCAAACAGAATGAAGAATGGCTAAATGGCTAAATGGATTGACTCTTCATGATTCCTCTGTAGACAAGGAAAGACTTGAGATTGCACACAAGTGCTCCCAGACAGTTGATCCTCATGAGGAGACATAAGATAGTGGTCCCTGTTGGGTTTAGAGTTCTGGGAGATGAGGCATCACCATCTTTGCCCGAGCCTCATGGTTGGTGTCTTATTAAAAGACACTTCCTTTCTTAATCAGTTTTGGAAATTGCTTGTTAATTGCTTTTTAGGAACTTGGATAACAGCAGGGAGTTCCCTTCAATCCTTAGTGAAAGAAGTTTTAAATATAAATGTAAAGCCTTAGAAAAATCATTTGTTGAAATAAACAGGAAAAGAGTGATTAGAATGCTGATTTTTGGAAAGTTAAAAAAGGACCAGATGGATTTGAATTAAGATCTTGAAATTAATTATAAGAATCCTTCTTGTGGGAAAATGTGGTTATTTTGAATTCTTTAAAAAATATAATAGGGTGGAACTTGTTAAGTTGAAACTAGAAAGAATTAAAAAATGCTATTAAAGGAGAAGAATATGTAAACTAAATTTGCTAATAAGGATTGAAACAAAACATTTTAATATTAAATATACTGAAGAATATCTTTGAACAGTGGATCTCACAATTTAAATTTAAGAATAATTGCCTATGTTTAAAATAGAATACAGAAGAAGAACACGCTTTACTGGAAAAGACTGATTTCAAAATTGATTTTAGAATGAGGGAAAATGATACTACACAGGATATAAAAATGGAAGTGGTTCATGTCTTAATAATTAAAAGGAATATAAAAATAACAAACTGAGAGAATGACCTTGATAATTTTTCCTATATTGGATTTATGAAACAGGCTTGTTAAAGCTTTGAAGAATTTTATAAGAAGTGACAAATGAAAAGAAATAAAGTTCCACACCATTATTTGAAAGAACTAAAAACCAAGACCGCTAAAAGTAAAAGGAAGAAATATAAAGTTAGTTTATTTGATTATGATTAAAATAGATACGTTATTATCTATGGTAACCCTTAATATATTTTTACTGATCAGGACTGAAATGACAAGGGTTTAGGATTTATTTATAGATAAGAGATGAGATATGGGAAAGAAGAGATCATTTGTTGTATTTTAAGAGAAGAGGATAAGTTCCTAAAATTGTTTATATTTGTGAATAAGTGAGAAGCTATACATACAGTATATAATATATGTTATAACAATATATGATTGATTGATTGATTCAACTATATTTAAAAATATATAGATGCTGAGATAAATCTATCTCAGCATCTACTTCAGTCCTTCTATCGCAGCACCATTGAGAGTGTCCTGACATATGGCATTCTTGCATGGTATGGGAGCAGCGGACAAAAATGCTCTACAGAGAATCATTAAAACTGCCCAGAATATCATCGGACTCCAGCTACCAGCCCTGGACAACATCTTCGAATATCGCTGTTTGAGAAAATTGCATAACATTCTCTTCCCATCCTGCTTATAATCTTTTTGGACTGTTGCCTTCTGGCAGAAGATACAGAACCATTAAAACTCGGACCACACGTTTTCTGAATAGTTTTTATCCCAGAGCTATAATTGCACTCAACAATGAACTAAAGGGCCACCATCAGTGAGCTGTTGGACAGTATTACTTGGTCTGTTGTGTGGATATTTGTGTGGTTTAGGGGTGGGGAGTTGTGGTGGGTGGAAGTGTGTTTGGGGATTATTTTGTGTGTTGGACCTGGTCTTTGGGTGTTAAGTGAATTTCGTTGTATGGGTATACTGTGTATACATGTACAATGACAATAAAGTTGTTGTTGTTGTTGTTGTTGTTGTTGTTGTTGTTGTTACCACATTCTTTTTTATTTTTTTTATTTTTTTCTATTTTTTGGCATTTTCTTTTTTATTCTTTTTAATTTGTATTAATTTTTATCTTACTAATTGTAATCTTTTTTTAAAAAGAAGCATTACTATTCTCAAGCCTGTCACAATAGTGTCAACAGAAACACTAGCGATTTTAATAATATCATCATGTCTCAGAATGAGTAGTACTTGTTAAAGTATTTTTAAAATTTTGTGTCAGCCTCCTGGTTTCTAGCCAGCACCTCAACCATGACACCAAAACTGGCTCTTACTCATTTTTTTTACTCTTTTATCATGTTTTTCTTTTTTTTTTGGCCCCAATCAATATATCTTCACATAACTCTCATGATGTCCTCAAGGAGCCAATGTAGAGATATCCAAGAAAGTCAGGAAGCAAATGAATTACCGAATGGCAATCTTTCAAATCTATATCTGTCAAAATATGTATTAAATATACACAGCTTTGAACTATTTTCATTCAAAGATATCTGCCAAAATCCAATGTTAGCATCCAGCTTTCCATAATGCAGTACTTTCATCTACTAAAGGTAAATGAAAAAATTCTCTCCAAGAGCCTTGGACTTTAACAGTTCCTAATATGTCCTCATTTTTCTACTATTATTATAAGTGAATTTATTTGTTTTTTTTTTTGTACAGGCAGTCCTCGACTTACAACCACAATTGAGCCCAAAATTTCTGTTGCTAAGCAAGACAATTCTGAAGTGAGTTTTGCTCCATTTCAAGATCTTTCTTGCTACAGTTATTAAGTGAATCACTGCAGCAGAGGTGGGTTTCAGCAGGTTCTGACCAGTTCTGGAGAACCGGTAGTGAAAATTTTGAGTAGTTCGGAGAACCGGTAGTAAAAATTCTGACTGGCCCCGCCCCCATCTATTCTCTGCCTCCCAAGTCCCAGCTGATCGGGAGGAAATGGGGATTTTGCAGTAACCTTCCCCTGGATTGGGGAGGGAATGGAGATTTTATAGTATCCTTCCCCTGCCATGCCTACCAAGCCATGCCCACCAAGCCACGCCCACAGAACCGGTAATAAAAAAATTTGAAACTCACCACTGGTGTTAAGTTAGTAACATGGTTTTAAAATGAATCTGGCTTCCCGATTGGCTTTGCTTGTCAGAAGCTCACAAAAGGGGATCACATGACCAGGATACTGCAACCATCATAGATACATGTCACTTCGCAAGTGTCTGAATTTGTTCACGTTACCACGAGGATGCTACAACAGATATGTATGAAAAATGGTCATAAGTCACTTTTTTCAGTGCTGTGGTAACTTCAAATGATCACTAAATGAAAGATTGTAAGTCAAGGACTACTTGCATTGCTTTGTATGCCTTAGAACAGGGATGTCAAACTGGCAGCCCGCAGGCCAGATACATCACGTGCAGGCCATGCCCACCCCATCTCCGTGCAATACGTCACATGATGGCAACGTGATGCTGTGATTTTGACACCCGTGCTTTAGAATTATGACATTCATTTGGCTCTACAACTTTTATTATCACATCCAACTGTTCTTTTTGGCTTGTCTTTATATATTAGCTCTCACATTAAGGAGAATCTTTATAGGTATACCAATCACTGGGTATGAGATGTAGATTTTACTTAATTTGATTTGTTATTTTTCTCATTTACCGTTATTTTTCTCGTTTACCATGGTAGCGCAGTGGTTAGAAAGTAGTATTGTAGGCTAATTCTGCTGACTGCCAGGAGTTCGATTCCTTCGATCTTGATTGGCTCAAAATTGACTCAGCCTTTCATCCTCCCGAGGTTGGTAAAATGAGGGTCCAGTTTATTGGGGGCAATGTGTTGACTGTGTAAACCGCTTAGAGAGGGCTGTAAAGCACTGTGAAGCAATATATAAGTCTAAGTGCTATTGCTATTACTTAGTCATTGTTTTTCAAATTTCAGCCAATTTTGATATCAAAATCTACTAGAGGTAGTTCTCACCTAACTACCAAAACTGGGATCTGCAACTCCATCACTAAATATCATGGCTACTAAGACACTGACCACACTGAACTTACTTCCACTTATGCCATTAAGAAAATCACTGGTCATTAAGTGATGCACAACGTAACCGCAACTTGCAATTTTACTGCTGGCTTCTCCATTGATTCTCCTTGTTGGAAGTCAGGTGTAATGCACATAAATGATGATCACATGACTGTGAGACACTGCAACACTTGTAAATGCCCACCAGTTGTGAAGTTCCCATATAGTGAACAACCTGGAGATGCTATGATGGCTGTAAATCCTGGCTCCTGAATGTAAATCAGCAATCTTTTTTTTAAATTCAACCTTCATAACTTTGAATGCAACTTAACAAGGCAGTCATTAAGTGAGGACTACCTGATTTGAAATTCTAATGTGAAACATTTATTTCTATATTGGCAAAAAGAGCTCAGAGAATTCCTGCAATCTCAACTGACATTTCCCTAACATTTGTAATTTCTGTTCAAAGTAAATATTTTTCCCCAAGAGATTTAGTTCCAGGTCTTAGATTCATTTATTCTTTAAACAATAAATTAACTTGTACACTAGTATCTATTTTAAAACTTACAACCTTATAACAGTTTGCGTTTAAGACAATATGCCCATCTTTTTCAAAATCTTTTGAAATTAAAGCCTAATAAATAATTGCTGAAAATTGACTATTTTCTTTGGATATTGTTTTACTTTCTTTCCTTCATCAGTTTAGAAAGATTCTTACATGCAAGTTCTTACCCTTGGTTCTAGATAACCAACCTTTGCCATAGTTTTTAGTCTCTGGGCTAGCGCGAATATCATAGTAAATACCAAACTCAAACAAACATTTTCTAACTTCTGTGCCTGAACTGTCACATTTGAGATTATTTAATTGGCAGTTTATTTCAAGAATTCTAACATTTATGTCCCACTATTCTGTTGCTCCCCTCTGGGAGAAGGTTTTGAAGTATTTCTAGCAGGACTACCAGATTCTGCAACAGCTTTATTTATTTATTTTATCATGTTCATGTTGGGTATATTGGAGGTGCTGACCCTTTGAGAGCTGTATGCAACAAAATTTCATTTTAATGTATGCCAATTAATGTACATTCAAAGTGACGATAAAAATATTCTATTCTATTCTATTCTATTCTATTCTATTCTATTCTATTCTATTCTATTCTATTCTATTCTATTCTATTCTATTTTTGTACACTCCCAAGAGTATTTATTCTTCTCAGAAAACATACATCGCTTTTTCCAGTTTTCATGCTCTTTTTTCCCCCTAACTGCAAGCAACGTATTCCTTACTAAGAGTCTCTCGATTTCCAAATTTTCATAGACTGTCGTCTTGGAGCTGATGATCTTCTTGTCAGATATTTTACTTAAGACGAAGGTACATGGTATGTACAACATTCCTTTGGTCTATCAAATTTATTAATTAATCAATCATAAAAAGAGATTTGGGTCTGACATGAGTTCTTGACAAACATATTCCCTCTGCTAGTAATGAGTAGTTTTTCCCCTAACAGAAATGCTCCTTGATAATATGTAAACTAACTGATGTCTGGTTTCCCAATTCCTTGTCCTTATCCTTTCTGATTTTGAACATTGTTTCCCCCCCCCTCCCAGACTTTCAGCACCACACCTGTTTTCCAACAATTTTTAAAGGTTACTCTGTTTTGTTCCTGGGGTGGAAGTCACTGGAGATTTCAATTCATTTAGGAAAGCAGGGTGAATTCTTACTATTAACTCCAGAAATCCTAAACTGTAGCTTCACCTCAGTCAAGTGAGGTTGAGTTTCAAAGAGTATCACATTACTCCAGCCATGGAATTATATTCATTTGAAATAGAATAGAGACAAGGGCACAACTACCTGTTATGCCAAATTTGCCTTGGAGGTAACTGGCTAATCATTCTTGAAGGACGTCTCTCATCTGAAGAAACATAGTATACATACCTTAAATCAGATGTCACTGAGTTTTCCTCAATCAAAGATGAAACCTGGTTTTCCACTGCTCTTGGCAGAAGCCATTCTATTTGTATTACATATTGGGCCTTAGCAACAACTGAACAGATACTACAATAGGGATTGGATCTATCCAGCTCCTATTTACTGGTGGTTATGACTCCTATGTTCTGCACTGCATGTCATATTAGTGGAGTTATAAGATCACCATCACCTCTATGACCTGCAAAGCCAAAGTCACCTAGACCTTTTTCACATGTACAGCTATCTAAATATCATTATCTTTGTCTTGCACTCATGCCATTACATTTTCCTACCCTAATTTAGGGCTTCACATTTGTCCCTCTAAAGTTTGTCTTGATGCTCAATTTTCTAATTCACCAAGATCCTCTAAAATGTTTGCTGTCCTTCCTACTGTTATGTTGTCTGTAAATTTAATAGTAATATTTTCTAACCTCTTACTCAAAACATTTATACATACATTGAAATCACGGACGGGACTATAATAGATGCAATATTCTGTTCAACATTTCCCTCCAGCTTCATGCAAAGGGAATCACATGTTTTTGTTAACTGTATATACATCTAAGGATAGCATAACTAAGGTTACGTTTTGTCATTTCTTCTGCTAGAAACGCATGGGATTGTATCAAATGTATTGCTGAAGCCAATGTACATTATATTCTTCACTTTCCTCTAGCTAAAGAAATGGTTCTGTCAGAAAAAGGAGATCACGCTAGTTTGGCATAATTTATTCTTGATAAATCCTGCTGACCAGTGCATTATTTCTAAAATGCTCAGAACTTTGACTTGTTTGCCTAGTATCAGAAAAGAGAGGAAAGGCTCAGGGATATCAAATTGGAGAGGAAAGTCTAAAATCATGTTACTGAGATGGATCAGCCAATAAAGTTCATTCCTCACAGGAGGGCTGTAGGCCAGGGGTGAAATCCAGCAGGTTCTGACAGGTTCTGGAGAACTGGTAGCGGAAATTTTGAGTAGTTCCAAGAACTGGTAGCGGAAATTTTGAGTACTTCAGAGAACCAGCAAATGCCACCTTTGGCTGGTCCCAGAGTGGGGTGGGAATGAAGATTTTGCAATATTCTTCCCCCAGGAGTGAGGAGTTAATGGGGATTTTGTGGTATCCTTCCCCTGGAGTGGGGTAGGAATGGAGATTTTGCGGTATCCTTCCCCTGCCACGCCCACTGAGCCACACCATGCCCACCAAGCCACGCCCACAGAACCGGTAGTAAAAAAAATTGGATTTCACCACTGCTTTAGGCCATTCACCACCTCTCTACCTAACTTACCTCACAGAATTATTGGGATGTGAACATGGAGAGCTGTTTTGCTCCTGGAGGAAAAGCAGAATACATATTTAATTTAATACTGTTTAAAAAGAAGTCAGATTACCAAAAAAGGAAAAAAGAAAGAAAAAATCTGGATCAAAAGAAGCATGTATAACATCCAGCTGTGACTGAAAGGCATCAGACAGTAGAAGCAAAATGCAACGACTTGAAACATTTCTTATAGAATGCAAGAAATTTTTCCTAAAGACAGTTCCTACTACATACATTTAAAATCCAAAACTTGGAAAAGACATATGATGATCATCATGCATCAGATGATCGTCAGTGCAAAGAAAATTTATAGCAAATATCTGTGCCATAGTTCAGAATAAGTACCACTGAATAAAACGGTACTCAATCTCATGTAAAGGTAGCTAAGATTAGCAACTTCAAGCATATAAGCAGTGCATGTCTGCTTAAAGCAGCGGTGTCAAACTGGTGGTCCGCAGGCCGGATGCGTCATACGCAAGCCACGCCCACCCCAGCTCAATGAAAAAAACTTTGCGATACGTCACGTGATGGCAACTAGATACCCTGAGTTTGACACCCACGGCTTAAAGGGAAAAACAATAAAATGTAGTTTCAGAATCTTCTCTCTAATTCTTGTTTACCTCTGAATAGAATAGAATAGAATAGAATAGAATAGAATAGAATAGAATAGAATAGAATAGAATAGAATAGAATAGAATTCTTTATTGGCCAAGTATGATTGGACACACAAGGAATTTGTCTTTGGTGCATATGCTCATAAAAAGACAAGATACATTCCTCAAGAATCATAAGGTACAACACTTAGTGATAGTCATACAATACAATAAGCAATCGAATCATACTAGGAAACAATCAATATCAATATAAATGGAATGATTTACCAATATAAATCGTAAGGATACACAATGTCCAATCCTGCACCTTATTTTCTCTTAACTAAACAAACAACATTCACAAATGACATTTGTTCAAATCAAATCAAATATATTTAATATGGTCTTTGACCAACTTTTACTATAAAAAAGAGAAATAGTTTGATATAATTGTTTGTTATTGAGAAAAGGGAAAAAAATAATAATAGGACAATAAAAGAACATATCTAATTAAAAGCTTTGCACAGTTGTATGATTTGGTAAAGCTATTGGGCCAGCTAATAGGTGAATGTGTAGTTAGCATCCCTTAAAAAATTGTAAACATAAAATTTATTTGTGTGGCCCTCATATTTGCAAATGATTAGGGTGATCAGAGCACAACTTGGGGCATTATATTTTATATAGTTAAAATATATTAGATTTTTGTTTTTTCCATCTGTTTCATCCCTTTTACTCTACTATTTATTATTTTTGCTCCTCTGCGGCCATGTATTTATTTAACATTGTTAAGCATGAATATTGAATACCAAGTGATGAGAAATTTCAGAAGAACCTCTGCTCAGTTTTCTTGAAAGAACACACCTTCTGTTAGTATTTCTCTGATAGAAGGTTTCTTTCAGTATATACGTATGCAGGCTGAGGATGTTCAGCATTGCCTCTTCATTTCTAGAACTTTTCTGTTTCTAAGAAAATCCAGAGTGCCATGGCGTTTCCTGAACATAATAAAGCTTCTGCCTTCTTTGTAGGCCAATTCCAAAACTTAGTGATTTCCTGTTCTACACAGAGCCTGCATTCAACCCCTCCCTTAGTCTAGCAGTAGAAAAGGAAGATGAGTAATCTCTTCACAATCATGACTATCAAGTGCCTTTTTGTTAGGTCTAAAGAGACATTTTCTCACAGCCTCCACACGATTTGCTGTGCTCCCAGAAATCTTAGATCCGAGAATTATAGGACAACAACGATCATTGTGAGTATAAGTTAACCACCAGCAACATACAGCGCCTATATTTGCTAACTTAAGACAACACATTATGAATCTTAGATGTGGCTGCTAGTTCCTAAAAACATGCCACAAGTGATGTACGGGACAGTAAGATATATTGTTTTCTCATAATGTTATGATTTAATGGGAACTCTGTTCAACTCTAGGTCAGGGATTATTGTTTGCACTGAAAATGCAGATATTCTGCACACAGTGATAATATGGCCAGAAATTGATAATAGATATGTATCTGATTTTGTATCCTAATATTTTCAAAATCTTGAATTCAAATCAACATTTTAGAGAGTTTGCTTGTTGGGTTAGTAGTAATAATTATTTATGTATGTACCCTGTTTCCCCCAAAATAAGACATCCCCGATAATAAGCCCAATTGGGCTTTTGAGCACATGGCAATAAGGCAAAGCGCTTATTTCAGGGTTCAAAAAATAAAATAAAAAATAAGAGGGTCTTATTTTCAGGGAAACACAGTAAATAATCTTAGAATATATGTAATGGAGTACATCCTGTATAATTTCGAGTCAAATTTCATGCTTAATGGAAGAATCTTTTAAATCAGTGTTTTCAAACTTGCCAACTTCATGTTTGCTGCAGAATTCTAGGATTTGAAGTCCACACATATTAAAGTTGCCAAATTTGAACAATCCAATATATACACGGGATACAACCCAGTTCAAATTTGAGCACTTTTAAATGCCCATTCATTGATAAAAGGCCTTAAAATAAGTGCTGTGGCAGAAATACATTTGCATTTATGTTTTTTTTTAGACCAGAGTTTGTTCCAGATAGTTATGGAAACCGTTTTGATCAGTCATGCTATGGGGAATCAGGGAGAGAGGCATAAAAAAAGCATCCAAAATTATTATCACCCTACAAGGAAAGATTGCTGCAATTGGGGTATTTTAATTAGAGCCATGGTAAATAAAAGGAGATGTGATATATACCGGTATGTATTATGCATGGGATGAAAATGTGGACAGAGACACATAATGTTAAAACACAGACTATACAAGAAAACAAAGTGTGGGAAGATTAAAAATACATCTATATTCTACACATAAATAATTATGAATGTACAGCCATCAGAGGTGATTGTGACTGCTAATTTATATATTTTAAATGGAGTAAAAAAATTAATGGAGGATTAATTTTTAACTACTAGCCTGATGTCTAGGAGAATAATGGAGGATTAATTTTTAACTTTCTACCCTGATGTCTTATCTACGACACCAATCTCCATTGGAGATTGTTTGGTGTAGTATTTAAGACATCATACTAGAAACCAAGAGATTGTAGAGTTCTTATAGGAGAAGAGAAGGCAGAGCTGGAGGGTGGAGTTAAATATATCATCAGTTTAGAATCATTGGTTGCCACAAGATGTCTAAGTCTAGTTCACCATGAATTCTGATGATCCTTATCAAGCATCAATTTAGTGCTGACCATTAGTTGACTAGATTCTTGTGTATAAGCTTCAATAAATGATCTATGCTGCAGGCTTACAAATGGTGGGGGGAGAGAAAGAGAGGAGAGAGGGAGAGAGAGGAGAGAGGGAGAGAAGGAGAGAGAGAGAGATTGGTTGCTTTCTCATGTTGGAAGAAATATCCTTCTGGGTTCAGTTTCAAGTGGGGAAAAAGACACTGGAAACATGGAGACTGCTTGGAAAGATGGTTTAATAGTGGACAGGATCACATGGTTTGAGTTCATGAACAGAAAAGGGGGCGAGATGCTACTTTGCCTTGGTTTTATGCCCTCTCTGTGCTTTGAACTTCCTAGGGGACAGGAAGAGTATCCTGATTGGTTGTCAGACTCCCAGGGGGTGGCGGTCTTAGCTAGCCTTGCTGGCTGATGTAATCTTCCCAAGTGCCATGTGGTGAATTTCTGTTGCTAGATGGTTCCTATTGTGTTGCAGATGATGGTCCATTGACAAAGATGGGAGGGAATTGGGTTTCTGCCTCTGGCTCATTGACAAAGATGGGAGGGGGGAGGCAGGAAGGTGGGAGCTGCTTTGTCTTTAAAACATGTTTCTCCATTTCTCATCCAGGGAAATATATTCTGCCTTTTTAATATTTCCTAAAATATTTCATTCTTCTAGGAGAGGGGTGGGTGCTAACTTCCTACACTCATTCCTGAACCCTGAACTGCAGAAATAACTATTTAAATATTGGAAGATAAGGAGTAACAGTGAAAGGGGCTAAGAGTCATCTTGTCCACATTTGTGAATTTTGGTTGACCATTTGTAACAGAACATGTTGGACTAGATGGGTCATTGGCCTGATCTAGCAGGATCTTCTTGTATTTTATGTTCTCACACCAGTTGAGTATGCTGAACCATACAGACTGATCCCTATTTGAATTTATTTGGTATTCACTGAATTAGGAAACCACTATTTTCCCTCCACTTTATATTTAAGAACAGCTGATTTATTTCACACACACACACACACACACAGCCATAGACTCATCCAGGGTGGAATTTTGCAGGGTTTTTGAAACATACAAAGCTATTAGTGGGAGTTGTGAATAAGACTAGGGTTTTTTATAACACGCTGTATAAAAATTCTAAGAATCCTGAAATGAATTTATATTACTCTGAAATCATAGTTGATTAAGGAATTCAAAGTTTGTTCATCTTGATTAACGAATTCAAAGTTGAGGTGAAGTTTGAACCAGGGACTTTATATTAAAGTGTTGTGTGAACTATGAAGTTCACACAACACTGCATTATGTTGCTGTTGGTTTCTTTGGCTCATTTTGGTCCTTTTAATATACACTATATCACGGCATGAGTGAAAGCTCAATATCGTGACTTGGGGACCAGGGCTATCTACAGTCAAAAAAGTGAAAACGATGGCTGAAAATGTGTGAATGACTTCAGTCCAATTTTAGTATGGGGTTGCACAGAGCTTTGATCATATGGTCACAATTGTTATCTTGTTTTTCTTGACCATATGTTGTGGATACTCCTGCATATGTATGATGGCCTGCAAAGTTGTAAAAAGAATACAACTTATCTCTGCAGCATAATTTGTTTTGCTTTTCATTGCTTCACTAAATGAAGGGACGATGGGAATTGTAGTACAAAACAAGTGGTGGCCTAAAACTGAAAAACATATGGATAATTTAGGTGCTCGGAAGAGCCAAGCAGCAGGAGGGAAAACGTGCCCTAAAAGCAAATTCAGGAAGACTGACCATCAGACTGGTCCCTCACCTTGTTGGCTTGCGCGCCACCTGCACAGGCCAAGGACGACTCGCTGGTCAGCCTAGGGGAAGGATGTTCTCATGTGGGAGAGCCCCTCCTGTTGATATTGCATGTGTGAACGGATTCCATGGAAACAGACAGCCTGAATTCACACAGCATGTTTGATCAGGTTAGTTGTGGAGCGACTTATACAGGATCTTAGCTTTCTGTGCATATGGACAACTTAGGTTCCATAACTTGCTGGAAGGGTGGAACCTAGGTTAAGCACATTATATGGCGCTGCTGTTGGGTTTGAAGGTCCCCATGCACCCCACACACTGCTCTGATGCTTTAAGCAAGGGCTTGCAAGTCTGAATGAGCTATGAATTCCCCTCTTTCCACTTCAAACCCAACAGCAGTGCCACACAATCAGCTTAACCAGGTTACTGCTCAAGTTCTTCCCTTCCTGCAAGTTATGGAAACCCTAAACTGTCCATATGCACAGAAAGCTAAAATCCCATCTACGAGTCTATGGAGATTATCAGTCATCCAGGTCATGGTTGTCCCAAAGGTGCTTTTTCAAGAGGACTTTCTGGTTTTTCTTTGAAGACCTTTCGCTTCTCATCCAAGAAGCTTCTTGAGCTCTGAAGGGCTTTCATCCCAAAGTGCATAGCTAAATGTCTATGGAGATTCTCAGTCATCCAGGTCATGCTTGTCCCAAAGATGCTTTTTCAAGAGGCAACTGGACTTTCTGGTTTTTCTTTGAAGACATTTTCGCTTCTCATCCATTCCTCAGGTCTGAAGAAGCTTCTTGGATGACAAGGGAAAATCTTCAAACAAAAAAAACAGAAAGTCCAGTTTGCCTCTTGAAAAAAAAAAAGCACCTTTGGGATCCCATCTAAGAGGTCGCTCCACAACTAGCTGGGTTGAACTTGCCGTGTGAATCCACGCCGTCTATTTCCGTGGAGTCCATTCACACGTGTAATAAAGAGCGGGAGGGGCTCTCCCACGTGCGAGCCACCCCTCCTAAGGCGGGCCGGCGAGTCCTCCTTGGCCTGTGAGGGCGGGAGCGCAGGCCAACGAGGCGAAGGACCAACCCGACGGCCGGCCAGCCCGCTCGCCCGAACTTGCTTTGAGGGCACGTTTTCCCCTCCCGCCGCTCGGTTCTTCCGAGCGCCTTTATCTGGGCGGGGTTAAGGCAGGATTGGCGTCCGAGGCGCTGCTGTGGGAATGCCCACCGCGCGGTGGCGGTTCTGGTGGCGAGGCTGCGTTTGCGTGTCTGCCGAAAGGAGCCAGGGCGGGAAGGCGGGCGGGAGAGAAACAGCAAAGGGTAGCGGCGGCCGGAGCAGGAAGGCGGGAGGAATAGCGCAGGTCTAGGTTTTCCAAGCGCGGCGGCGGCGGCGGCGGCCAGTAGACTCCTTCGCTCTCACCGCTCAACTCTCTCTCCCCTCCATCTTTTTGCGCGTGAAACCTTTGCAGTCGGACCGAAACCTCTGCCGAGGTTATGGAGACTGCGGGAAAGAGGCGCCTCGGCAGGATGGCTCGCTGAGTGGGGTGGGGGGGTGGGGGAAAGGCAGGCGAGCAGGCGGAGAGGGAGGGGGAGAAGAAGGAAAAAAAAAAAAGAAAGAGAAGGAAAGAAGAGACCAGCCACCCTCTTCTCTTTTCCCCCCTTTTTCCCTTTCGTTTGGCTTCCCCTCCCCATTCCCCCCCACCTCAATTTGGTGTCCAGTCCTCCTCTCCCCCCCTTCCTTCTCCCGACATCATCCCCCCCCACCACCACATCCTCAATGCCTCTCTGAACAACATATAGGAAGAGCGCGGGAGGAGGAGGAGGAGGAGGAGGAGACCCAGGGAGGCAAAGAGAAAGAAGAAGATGAGGATTATTTGCAGACAGCTTGTCTTGTTGTTTTCTGGATTTTGGGGACTTGCAATGGGCGCTTTTCCTAGCAGCGTGCAAATAGGTAAGCGCTGCATTGGGGCTGGAGGCGAGGTGGCGGGAGGGGGGGGGGCGGAGAGTGTTGAACCCGGCGGGGTGGCACGGAATGGAGGGAGGGAGGGAGGGAGGGGAGAAAGTGGAGGGGCAAACTCCGATCCTGGCCACAGCTTTCCATTTCGGAAAGAGGGGTGATCAAGTGTCCCCGAGTGCCCCTTTCCCGTCCCCTCACGTGTCTTTGTGAAGGCAGGGATGCGGGGTGGACTGGTGGGAGGGAGGCAGGGAAAGAGAGTGCCGGCTCTGCCTGTTATGGTCGGCAAGACGGATATCTGTATATATATATATATATAAATATATATGCATGTGTGCAATGTGTGTTCAAACTTGGGAAGGTGTTCCCACCACCTCTGAAATGCACCTTTTCTCCAAGATCCTCCTTAACCCTCCTCTTAGCCCAGCCTGCCCATTGCAGCAAGCTATTTGTTAAGGGGCCCCGAGCTGGTGATGGTGTTTAGATAGTCTTGGGTACCATTACTTTGAAAACTTGGCTATGATTTCTTTTTTTTTTTAAAGGTCTCCCTAGCATCCCTATCCCACTTGTCTCTGCCCCGTTTCCGTTGCCTTCATTTTTTTTCTCCTTCTTTGCATGGGACTCAGCCCTTGAATCCCTTCCAGTTCCAGCTAAACCACTGCATCATTTCTCGTGCACTCCTAAAGATGCTGTTAATAAGGCTAAGCAACTTCCTGCCTGCCCAGAGGCTGCAGAAGAGGAAAGTTCTTGATGTTCTGCCCTCCTCCACCCCCCAAAAAATTCTTCTTACCCTTTCCTAGTGTCAGCCTATAAAAGGGGAATGCATATCTTGGAGTATATGAGTACATAAGGTCTCATCTCTGCCGTACTTAAAAACCTTTGCCTATCTTTTGAGAGCTCTGTTCTCTTTAATCTGCCTGCTGCTTTAGATGGGGAGGGCCAATTTAGACCCGTTCACATAGATGAAAGGTAAATGGTTTCAAAGGTCATTCTCATCCTAGCAGATACGTAAAGGAAGGAGAAATGGGGAGATTTGAAAATGGAAGGAGGGGGGGGGGACTCAAAACCCTAACAGAAACTGGGATTCTAAAAGTCTCCCAAGCTTTTGAGTCTTTATGTTCATAAACATGAATTTTATGATTAATAGGAAAGCTACTTGCAAGGGCTGGCATAAAAATAAAAATAACATTTTCCTTCTTTTCTGTCATTTATGATAGGTGGTCTCTTCATCAGAAACACAGATCAGGAATATACTGCTTTTCGATTAGCAATTTTTCTTCACAACACCAGCCCCAATGCATCTGAAGCACCTTTTAATTTGGTTCCTCACGTAGACAACATTGAAACAGCAAACAGCTTCGCTGTAACAAATGCCTGTAAGTAAAATAACCGTTTCTCTAAAGTTATGATCACATGATAGTGAAATGAAGACACTGTGTAGTTACATCCCTTAAGGGTGAAAAAACAACAAACAACAACAAACCCTTGAATTTTTAAGCCCCATGTCCTGGATGCATTGAAACCACTGTTACTTTTCTGTTGTTGGTGAAATCCTGACTTGTATTGAATAACTGGATATGGCATTTACTTTAGTGTTATTACTGTAGTTTCTTACTTTTGGGTTTCTATGGTGATGCATTTTGTAGTTCTTTTTTAAAAACACGAATGTCTTGATCAATTTAGCAACCCCCACAATCTTTCCTGTATGCCAACAAGATATGGCATCCTTGGCTGTGTTTGGAAAGTAGCTCTGATATTTGCAATCAGGAGTGTTTTCTAATCGCTGAGAGCAGAGAGGAGGCTGTGAGAGCAGTGATGTGCATGGTTATATATTGGAGTGACTTGACACTGCAGTTGGTCTGGTGATGTCACTTGTGGCTGCCCTGCTCCTATATTCTGGGTTGTAAATGTCTCTTATTATCTTGTAATGCATACATCCTCTGGATATGTCTCCATACATCCATACATTGGTGTCAAGTCAAGTTAATGTCTGATCTGCTTGAGTGAACACATAACTGGAATTATGCCTCTGTATATATATGCACTTATGTACGTGGACTTGTTTAAAGAGAAAGGATGCACTTAAATGTGATAGGTTTTAAAAAGGGATGCTTCTGAAGACCATACTGGATGTATTCCAGCTTGCTAAAAATATTTGTGTTTTTTTTTTCAAAATGTACATAAATATATAAGATATATTCGAAGTTTAGGGTAGAAGTCAGTCATAAGTGGACTGTAAACCTGCAATACTACAACAAATAAGGCATGTTGAGATCCCCTTTTCTTCTAAATTTGGGCATTGCACTTAAAAAACGGTTTCAGATTCTATTTTCTCAAAAGATATATGTGCCTTAAACAAGAAGTTTCAAGTACTGTTTCTTTCATGGCATTAAAAATAGGAATATGGTGCCGAAGATTTTAAAAGCACATTCCTTGTGTTGTTTTCAAATGGAGCTTTGGTGCTTTAATATGTAATACCCTGTTTTGCATCAAAATATCAACATGAGAATCTTAACCCAGTTCCAAAGAGGACAACTGCCAAGTGAAATGGAGCAGTTCTTTTAAGTTCCTACCTGACCTTAGAAGGAAGCTTCCAAATTAAGAAAGTTTTGCTCTCTTCATCTTCAGATGTTCTTATGCTAAATGCCCCTGCTGCATTACATGTGAATTATTACATTATATATTGTAGGAAAAGATTTTTCCAAGATGTTTCTGAGGGAGTAGGGTTGCAATATTCTCAGTGGCTTTTAGGCAGTGGATATGAGTTTCATAACTGGAATTCATACTGCATGTTGAAGTGCTCTTAACCAATAAGTTGCAGAAACTCTTCCTATGTAACCCTCTACAATTTTAGAGAATATAAGTTATAGTACTATAGAACATTTTTCCTGTGACCTACAGTGTATGTGTCTATATGTGTAAAGAAAGATTTGTTTTTATTTAGGGATTATATATTTATAAATTAAGACTAAAAGTTATTTTCTCTTGGGTTATGTGATTTTTTAAAATTCATTGTTCCTATACTGTTTTTTTGTCATCTATCGATATTGTGTCAATAGCACATTTCAATAATGGATAGGTGATAAATTATGTCATATATAGAAAATATTGAAGAGAAAAATCTGCGTAATTTACATGTGCTCTTTCAGACTACATACAAGTTATGATTCCAGTTACATTTTTTTAAATCTCAAAGTTGTATCCTTTAGGTACAGTGTTAATGAAATGAAATCCCATTCATTTCAGTGAAAAGTATCTCAGCATGTATTTCATATTCCTCTTCAAATGGATTGAAATTACATTGGCTATATCATATATTTTATGGTAACTAACATTGAGCTTTGGATACATATTTTAAGAACAGTTCTTTTTGGTTTTTGAAGAAGAGGGAACAGAATATTTCAATCTTATATTAAATATTCCCTCTTAATGAAGTAAGGGTGAACAGTCTAACAAATGAATGAACATATTGCATGACCCTTAAGCTACACAAGAGCAGAATCCTGCAAAAATCAATTGTCTGATAGCTGGAGGACATTGGTTTCCATGTGATTGCATTAGCTGGGTTGACAGAGGCTTCCAGAGCACAGATGTGTGATATGTTCTAACCTAATTAAAAATATTTGTGGAAAAAATGCACTAATATTATGGCAAGCATGTACAGTATAAAAACCAATCTGACTCTTTGTCAAACATAATTTGGGATTGACTCTTGTGTACAGAAAAAGGAGAAAATTAACAGAAATTCTGATGAAATGCATAAGTGTGCCTGTGTGTGTGTGTGTTTGTGTGTCCTTGTATAGTAGTCCTAAAAACCAATCTGTATAAAAGTCTCTCAGCTGACAGCTATTGGACATAAATGAATATTGATATAAAGTCAAACCTCAAAGATTTAAGATGTGGTCACTTAAGTTTTATTTCATTTTCTTTTGAAGGGGTTATTTATTGAAGCTGCATTATCTGGAGCATTTTGGGAATTAAAGGCAATAAACAAAACACAGAGAGATCTGTGTCAAAAGATGAATTTACATAATCAGGAATGATCCTGTAGGAACATGTGGAGCCAAGTAAATTTCTCTCACTGATACATTAGTTTGTTTTTGTAACTACAATATTTGTTTCGCTCTATATAAATGTCATGTTCCTGCTATTCTGGTTTTCTCCAGGCCCTCAGATTCAGGAAAAGCAGATGATTTGAGCATATAGATTTCACTATGGTTCAATAAAGATGACATTATCTATGTTAGTATAGTTCACTTTTCTTCCTGTTATATGTTAGGCTTTTCATACATTGCTCTTGTGTTTTCTTGCAGATGGGAGAAAGTGTGCTTAAAGAAATAGGTCTAGGTGAGCTATTGGACATAGACAATTTCATCACTAGACTATCGTAAAGCTTATATCTGTACTTTTAAGAAGAGGGCCATAAATTGACTAACATGTTTTTTATGATGATGTTAATAATCTGAATGTATGCATAGAAATACATTCTACTATTATGATAGAATTAAGTACACTTTAAAAACGTGGGTATGTGTGTGGAATGTATGTTATACCATACCAACATATGTGTAGTAAGCAAGCTTTTGCATTTGTCTGAGGATTTATCTTTCCAAAATAGGCAATTAATGGGAGGCACATTGCAACATTGCATACCATTCTCAGATTTCTTTTGCACAACAGAGGACAAAGCCAAGTTAGGGAGGATAAAATTAGGTTGTCACATTTTCCCTCTGTAAACATGGTCCTTTTCATCTGAAAATCTTTATTTGTCCTTAGGCTGTCATATAGGTATATACTACAGCTACATATGCAATTGGTTGTATTTCTTTTAATCAGCTTCTCTTAGCTTCTTTTTAATCAGATTTGTCTGAAGGAACTTACATTGCAAATCATGGGAGATCTATGTCTTGGGAATTTCTGAGGTAATACTAGCTAGGTTATGCTTTAGGGAGATCGTAGAAACCAATGGATTAATTCCACAATTTAGCAGACGTTCACAACTTACAGTGTCTTTTATAATCAAGGTATTATTAATTGTAGCAGTGCGATGAACAAATAATTTGCTGTTATACATTACTCTGTTGCACCAAGGTGTTTAGATCAGTTTACTCCCCACTGTTTGGTTTGCATTTAATGCTGCTAATCAACAGAGTATGATTGATGACTGAAAGCACTGTAATGGTTCCTGTTCCTGCATTGGCTTGAACAGTTTGGAGATAATTATGATTAGCATTCAATTTGCACTGGAGTTATTGGTAACAATATCATCAAATTATTTTTTATATTTGGTTCCTACTATGACTTGTAATTACATTTCACAAATTACTTACGCATTATAGGATATTCCTTCTTTTCCACTATTCCACTATTTTATGACTGGACAGAATTTATATTTTGAGTGAATCATTGGCTTCAAAAGACTCTGATTGTATATCTGCACCAACAAATAAGTGCATGGATTTATTCTGATTCCTGCAATGCCAAGGTAGTGTAAAAGGGTTTTCTGGCTTTACTTGGCTACTTTCTTGGTGTTATTCAGAAATGCATTGGTGTCAATATTTAAGATCCTCCTGTTCGTTAGAAGCTATTTAGAAGCATACCTGAAAAGATAATGCATGAAGGTGATAGGTATCTCCAAACATTATCATGCAGGGACATTTCTCAGAATCAGCAATCAAAGGTAGATTGATATATATCTGTATATCTATATCTATATCTATTATATCTGTCTGTCTATTATCTATTTATCATCTATCTGTCTAATCTATCTCAACATGCAGTGGTGCGAGTGTTGCATCTTTTTAATGTGTGATTTTTCAATCTTTTTCAATCTGAAAAAAATGGCTGATTTAATAAGTTATCTTTAACTTATCAGAGCAGCTGCATCTTTTTTCAGGTTCATGTAAAAGCCTGAATAGAGACATTGCTGCTTTAAAGAGTAGCTGCACTAATGCACTTGCATGTTCTAGAGAGGAAAATAAGGTTTCCCCAAATTTAGGAGTAACCATCATACATTATTTTCTTTTCCCCAGTCCCAAGTAAACAAATGTGTAAATACATTAGAGCAATCAAAACAGCCTCCAAATATAACCCTCATGTTCAAAATGCATTTCACAGACTTTTATGGAATATTTCTTAATTTCTTTGTGTATTGACTGCATTCTACCCTGTTTCCCCAAAAATAAGACATCCCCTGATAATAAGCCCAATTGGGCTTCTGTTTGCATGTGCTAAAATAAGCCCCACCCAAATAAGACATCCCCGAAAATAAGTCCTCCCCAAAAATATTTAAATGCATGCGCTGCCAGTCCCCGCCATTTCCTCTGGTTAACATTAGTGAGACAGAGCTGGAAATCACGTAAGACAGCAAAAGGAGCCCTGTCTTGTTCCACACACCCCAAAATAGTAAGACCTCCCCGAAAATAAGGCCAAGCGCTTATTTCAGGGTTCAAAAAATATAAGACAGGGTCTTATTTTCAGGGAAACACGGTAAAGGGACCCTTTGTGATCTCCACAAAAAAAAAATAAAAAAAAATAACAACAGTTAATAATATAAGAGACTGATTGTGTTAACCAATAGATTTTCTCCAGGAGAATCTGTTCCCAACATGATGCTTCAAGTTTGCCAGAGGTGCACTCATTGCTGCTATAATTAAGTCCACACACTTTGCTGTTGGATCATCCTCTTCATTTCCTTGTATCTTTCCAGCATTACATATTTCTCCAGAGAATCTGTGGTCTTTGGATAATGTATCTAAACCATGAGGATTTGATGGGTTGCTGGTGTCTTGAATGAAAACTCTGGGTTTTCTGGGGTTCTCCAATGCTAAAGTTCAAAAGTATCAATATCCTTTCTAGCCTGCTTCCTGGAAGCCAAACTTCCATTTCCATAGTGTATCATTGGAAAAACCATAGCCTGCATCTTCTGATCTTTGTAGGTACAGCATATTCCAGGATCTGAATATTTCTAAGGCCTTCATTGTTGCTCCACCATGTGCTGGTCTGCAGCATATTTCTTCTGTGCTGGTTCCTTACTCTCGATAGTCAATTGTAAAGGATAGAAGCTGTTCATTTGTTCAGTTTTTTAATTGTCAGTTCTAAGGCTGTTGTTACAGCTGTTTATTAATTAGTCTTCTTTATATCTACTCTTAGTCCTGGTGTGCTTACTTGGCTTCATTACTACGACTGGAGATTGTTTGTACAATCAAAACATCTAATAAAATAAAAACGAAGTATTACATGCTCTCACCAGTGACCATTTTGATGATAGTCTCATGACAATAGCTCTGTTGAACAACACTGTTTTTAACTACTAAGAGCCACGGTGGCGCGGTGGTTAGAATGCAGTACTGCAGCTAGTTCTGCTGACTGCCAGCTGCCAGCAGTTTGGCAGTTCGAATCTCACCGACTCAAGGTTGACTCAGCCATCCAGCCTTCCAAGGTCGGTAAAATGAGGACCCAGATCATTAGGAGAAATATACTGACTCTGTAAACCACTTAGAGAGGGCTGGAAAGCACTATGAAGCGTTATATAAATCTAAGTGCTATTGCTAATTTAAGACAAAGATTAGGCTACAGCTATACCACTTGGGAGAAGCTATTACAAGGGCCACAATAAACATTGCCTCTACTGCTCCCCCCAATAATCCATTGAATGTAATCTAGTTGATCACCCTTTCCAAAACAAATTGATTTTATTTGAAGAACAGGGTTTCCCAAACTATGAAGGTGTGAGAAGAACTTTTTAGTTACGTTGCTATAAAAAATTCCCCCTTTCCCAAAGTTTCATTGAATTATTTTCATTGTTCATTTGGGTTCATTTTGGTGTTTGGATTTCAGAGCAAGTGTATACGTTAAGATTGGCTTAGCAACCCCTGTTCCAAAGGTTCTAGGAACCAAGCCATATTTTATAGCTTTGACTCGTATCCATATATCAATCAGAACAAATTGAAAAAAAACCAAGAAAGTCCAAATGCCTTTTGGAAAAGCACATTTGGGACTTCCCAGAGAAGTGTTGTAGACAATTTTGCCATGCTATCTAATAATTACTTGAACCTACTGGGTTACTTTTTCAAGAGTTTTGAACCTATCAATATGTGGATAAAATTTTTCTCTGTGTTATAATTCAAGGAAGTGGTTGATGTTCTATGTCATTGTCTGGTTCTTGGCATAGATTAATATGGGTGCACAAACTGAAAGGCTCTGAAGAGAGGTGTCTGAAAACTGGATTGTTGGATTGAATTGTACTCTGTGTTCCTAGATTCACTTTTAAACTTGATAAATTTCCAGAGTAGTTAAGTAGTTAATAAACAGAGTACTTAATAAACAGAAGGATAGAATCAAAATCACGTGAAGTGTTAATACCACTTTATAATGCCTTGGTAAG
Organism: Pituophis catenifer annectens; assembly: GCF_029215685.1. Lineage (NCBI taxonomy): Eukaryota > Metazoa > Chordata > Lepidosauria > Squamata > Colubridae > Pituophis > Pituophis catenifer. Next base: position 113,877,919 of record NW_027256884.1, on the reverse strand, counting down.
GCCACACTTGGAGTACTGCATCCAGTTTTGGTCGCCACAATGTAAAAAAGACGTGGAGACTCTAGAAAGAGTACAGAGAAGAGCAACAAAGATGATTAGGGGACTGGGGGCTAAAACATATGAAGAACGGTTGCAGGAACTGGGTATGTCTAGTTTGATGAAAAGAAGGACTAGGGGTGACATGATAGCAGCGTTCCAATATCTCAGGGGCTGCCACAAAGAAGAGGGAGTCAAGCTATTCTCCAAAGCACCTGAGGGTAGAACAAGAAGCAATGGGTGGAAACTAATCAAGGAGAGAATCAACTTAGAACTAAGGAGAAATTTCTGGACAGGTAGAACAATTAATCAGTGGAACAACTTGCCTCCAGAAGTTGTAAACGCTCCAACACTGGAAATTTTTAAGAAGATGTTGGATAACCATTTGTCTGAAGTTGTGTAGGGTTTCCTGCCTAAGCAGGGGGTTGGACTAGAAGACTTTCAAGGTCCCTTCCAACTCTGTTATTCTATTCTATTCTATTCTATTCTATTCTATTCTATTCTATTCTATTCTATTCTATTCTATTCTATTCTATTCTATTCTATTCTATTCTATTCTATTCTATTCTATTCTATTCTATTCTATTCCATTCCATTCCATTCCATTCCATTCCATTCCATTCCATTCTATTCTTGTAATTGATCAGGGCCTGTTATAGCAAACTTTTAATTTACAACAACTATTGTGAATGACAATTGATTTGGGGACATAAATCAGTTAAATTATTTTAAAACCTTCATCTCCTTATAGGTGGCCTTCCATTAGCAATGAAAAACTTTAGGAACATAATAAACTAATTTGTCTATTTTTTCTCTATTTGAATCATCACTGGTTATTGCATTTGGAATGTCAAAGAAGAGCTATTGGAGGAATTTTCTTATCATGCATTTCCTTGAGATTTAATTGCAGTTTGAGAAACCAGGCTGACTAGGATGCCTCTAGAGATCATTGTGCAAGGAATAAGGGAATGAACACAAACACATTAGCCGTTCAGTAAGTAAAAGAATATCAGGAGAATTTCTCTGAAAATTTATCGTCTGAAAAAAAAAATCTTTTAATGCTTTTTTATTAGCATTATCTCATGAATCAATGACTGAAGCAAATAAGTGATTTGTTCATCTCACTAAAATTATGGGAAGTATAAGCAAACAAGTCACTAGATCAGGAGTGTCTAACTCACTCGATTTCATTGAGGGCCTGCATCAGGGTTGTGTTTGACCTTGGGGGGGCCTGACCAGGGTGGCTGTGGCCAGCTTGACATCACTTGTGTCAATGGCGGCTATGGTGCACAAGTACTCTGCCAGCGAAAATATGCTCCTGAGCTCCATTTTGGCTGCAATGGCCTCCTGCAACCCTCTGCCAGTGAAAATGGATCTCGGGAGGGCTGCCCATGGCCCTCCTGAGCTCCATTTTTGCTGGCAAAGGCACCGTGGGCCAATCCTTCGCTGATTCCAGGGCGGCCCCGCCGGCCGGATCTGGCCCCTGGGCCTTGAATTTGACACCTCTGCACTAGATCCATCTTGCTCAACAAATAGGCTGGATTCTAATTCCTATCATTCCCCAACAAGCATATAAAACATTGGAAGATCATTCCCCATGTTGGAGAGGATATCAAGTTACAGAAGAGTATTTATTATAAGTTGATACATTTTTAATATAGTCTTTTAGTATGGGTGCTTTGCTGTCTCTTTTTTTAATGCTTTTCACTTTGTTGTGCTGCTGAGTCATTGGCAAAAGAAAGCTTTATTTGCACCCTGCTGATTAGAGAAGATAGCTAAATTAATGGAGTGTATTATTCTACATTCCTGGCTTGATGTAAGCTGATTCTGTCCGTGTAGAGAAAGGAAGTATCAGCTGGACTTGCACTTAAAATATATGTAACTAAACCTGCCTGCACTATGCCTCTGGACAAAAAAAATCCCAGAAGCTTGCTATAATGAATGCTATTTTGGATACTTTATTTTTCATTTTGTGCTGCAGGTACTAACTCAGCAGTCGCTCAGGAGCCTTTCACAATGTTAAATCTTGTTTGGAGTCATCATCTTACATTACAGTCTGTTCGGACATGTCAATACTTAAAATGGAATTAAAATGGTCCAAAAGATGTTCTCTCTATCTCTTCCAAATAACTTCTAGAAACTATGGTGAGGGACAGAAACTGATCTGTGACACATAATTCCTGTCCTTCAATGTATTATTTATTAAAATTAGTTATAGGTAGTGTCTTTCAGGCATCAATCTTTCTAGATAGGTTGCAACAGAAAACAAATGTTCTTAAATCAATCAATCAATCAATCAATCAATCAATCAGTCTATCTATCTATCTATCTATCTATCTATCTATCTATCTATCTATCATCTCAGTGATAAACCTGTAGGCAATATTGTAATTCTTCTCAGATAAAACTCCCTCTTCTTTGGACTGCATCATTTGGTCCACTATTCAACCCTACCTAGATCATATAGAATCATCTTTTTCTTCTAAAATGTTAGCCATTCTTCCTAATTTTGTGTCATATGTATATCTGTGACGGGCTGCAGTCCAGAATTGCAGGAGAGAGGGGCCAACTTCTGTTTCATTTGAATGAAATAATAATAATAATAATAATAATAATAATAATAATAATAATAATAATAATAATAATAATAATAATATAGAAACAACTTGAAAAAGTCACCAGATATCAGGATTTTTTTTTTTAATTTGATTTGTATGCCGCCCTTCTCCGGAGGCTTACAATGTGCTCAGCAATAGCCTTCATCCTTTTGTATATTTATACAAAGTCAGCTTATTGCCCCCACAACTGGGTCCTCAATTTACCTACCTTAGAAAGGATGAAAGGCTGAGTCAACCTTGAGCCTTGGCGAGATTCGAACCCTGCAGTAATTGCAGGCAGCTGGTCTTAATAACCAGCTTAATAACAGGGTGCCTTAGACCACTGTACTACCAAGGCTCTTTGGTTTGAGAATCGAACTGCAGAGACTCTGGCATAAACCAGTGCAGGTGGTCCCAGTGGTACTCGGCACACTGGGTGCTGTGCCTAAAGACCTAGGCAAACACTTAAAAACAATTGGTGCTGACAAGATCACCATTGGTCAGCTGCAGAAGGCCACCTTACTGGGATCTGCTCGCATAATCCGCCGATACATCACACAGTCCTAAATGCTTGGGAAGTGTTCAACTAGTGATTTGTGATACGAAACCCAGCATGGTTATCTCGTTTGCTGTGTATACTGTCATTTTTGTGTAAATAATAATATAGAAATAATCTTAAAGTTTATGAAAAACCAGAAATCAAAATCCAGTCCTTGAACAAATACCATAAGACATTTTAGCACATATACAGCAATGAAATTTGGCCTAGAGAAATGTGCAACAACAGCAACCAATCAGGGTAAAATCATGGATGGTAATGGAACTGAAATTCCATATGGACAAACTATCAGAAGCCATCAGGATGAAGCCTAAAAGTATCTGGGCATTTTACAGTGGAATAGCGTAAAACATGGATAAATTAAAAATGTGATTAGTGAAGAATATGTCCACAGAGTGACAAAATTGCTAAACCCAAACTTGAATGGTGGAAACAATACCAAAGATACCTGGATCATACTTGTGATATGATACACTGTTAGAATTATTAACTGGACCCAACCTACACCTGACAGTGTGGACTGAAAAGCAAGAAAGCTAATGACTATTCACTATGCATTACATCCTCATAGTTTTAGTGATAGATTATACTTGCCCTGTAAAATTGGATGCGGTGATTTACTTCAAGTCAAACAATTGAAGAAAAAAAAGTATGCATTGGTTGATTACACAAAAAACAGGCAAGAACAACCATGGATGCAAGTTAAAAATGGAAACCTACTGAATGTGCAAGAAGCCAAACATGAATATTGAAATAATGTAACAAAAACATGAGCAGAACACTGGCTAGGAAAAGCAGTATATGGTCAATTTCTATATAAGATCGAGGGCAAAATGGATAAAGATAAAATAATGGCTTACAGCTGCAATATTTTTTTTTAAAGAAATTGAAGGTTCAGTTTTGGTTGCTCAAGAGCAAGTGATTTAAACTAATGCAATAAAAGCCAGAATTGATAAATCGTCAAATGATTCAAAGTGCAGATTGTGCAAAGAAGCAGAAAAATTAGTAGATCTTATAATCAGTTTGTGCAAGAAGTTTACACAAACTGATTACCAGGGGTGAAATCCAGCAGGTTCTGACAGGTTTGGGAGATCTGGTAGCGGAAATTTTGAGCAGTTCGGAGAACCGGCAAATACCACCTCTGGCTGGTCCCAGAGTGAGGTGGGAATGGAGATTTTGCAGTATCCTTCCCCTGGAGTGGGGTGGGAATGGAGATTTTGCAGTATCCTTCCCCTGCCATGCCCACCAAGCCACGCCCACCAAGCCACACCACGCCCACCAAGCCACGCCCAGAGAACCGGTAGTAAAAAAAATTGGATTTCTGATTACAAATGATGACATAACACAGTGGCCAAAATGATTCACTGGAATATCTGTAAAAATTATCAAGTGCCAGTAATGAAACATTGATGAGAACGTATAGTTCAAAAGCTAGTCGCAGGTTAAAATATTGTGGGATTTCCAAATATAAACTGATAAAGTTTTGATACATAAGACACTACATTTAACTGTGGTTGAAAAGGAGAATGGATAATTGATGTGGTGTGAAGCACAGAAAATCAAGGCAATTCAAATGAATTCAGGTTTATTGCATGCTAACACTCTCTACAAGAAACTGAACTATGGTTAAGGCAAATTGGCAGTAGATAAGAGTCAAAGGAATTCAAGTAGGCTGAACGTAGATCTCTTGTGGGCATGAAGGGACTCAACACTCATGATGTGCGTGATCCCTCCCTCAGGGTCAGCCTAGTCATCTCCTATATCTGGTAATGCCTTGGAACATTAAAATAAAAAGCAGAATTATAGAAGATCACTAAGTATCAAGATCTGAAAATTGAAGTTGAAAGACTGGCATAAACTGATTATAATGGTCCACATAGTTATGAGGATAATGGGTGCCATACCAAAAAATGATGGACAGCACTTAATATATGCAATGACAAAATTTTCAAAAGGCCACATTTCTTGGATCTGCCCGTATATTATATCAATACATTTTAGAACTTCCTAGGTTCTTGAGAAGAACTCAATGCGTATGAAGGCCAATACCAGCTAAATTGTTGGCAGCTGAGATTTCACATTCTTTTGTATGTAATAAGAATGTATTAAACTTGTATTGTCAATGACTCTGAGTAGTTCACAACAAAGAAATTATAGTAAAACTAATAAAACGTAAAAATTAAATAAACAGATGGCAAGTGCCATGAAGGGGAAGAGGTCTCACAAAAGTCAGGCCTACATCACAAGACTTGATTTTGATTGCAAGAAAAGGAATTCATATTGAATTCAAATAAAAACAGTCCAAACAATTGCATACATGAAAAGTCCTGTACATCCTTAAACAAGAGTCTGGAGGAATATTTAAATTAGCAACCACCAGAAGAATTAGAAATTAATCTTAATAGTTTAGAAATACTTAGGATGGGAATGTGACTGCTTCATAGATATCCATGTAAATGTAAAAAAACGTGGTTAGCAATACATTTGTGTGTGATTTGAGAGGTATTTATGGAAGCTAAAAAAATTAAATGCCATTAAACCAAGAAAATGCATTGCACTTTACCAATTGATCCCATATATCTTGCTTTCTCTTGGTTGTCACCTTCAAAATGTTACAGTATATCTACATCATTTCTCAGAAAGATTTCTTTGCAGTCACATTGTAGTTGATTAATAAATGTAGCTTTTAACTTGAAAGGTGACTTGTTCAAAATGAATCTGTATGATTTTGGCTTGGAAAGAAGCAAAATATGCTGTGAAGGCTACTAAAGTAGATTAGATTTACTATTTTATCTTCTAGAAGATAGATTAGCTTTTTCCAAATGAAATTAATGACTGTATATGCACTTGGGTATATTTTGGCCTAGAAATAAATCCAGTGGATATTAATCAGGCTTAGTTCCGAGGAGACAGAATTGTATATTCTCTTCCCAAAATTCTCTTTACCCACTATGAATGTCCTGTAACTTACATAAAAATCAGGTGAATTTTTGTTTACTTTTTAAAAAAAGTTAAATTGAAAGCATTATAGAAACCAATTTACCACAAGTTGGGGAAATGAATTTTATTGAGAAACGTAGGAATGTGAGAATTTATTCTATATTTACTGAATTAGAATAAGCACACGATAAAGACTTGCATTCTGAAATTGAAGATTGTTGCTGCCTGTCTTAATGGTATACAATAGGAGTATATCATGTGTGAGAATAAGCAGTATGCTTAGCTTGTTCAACACTAAGCACAAAGTAAGACAAGAATGTGTGATGTGTTTTTGATTGTTCAGTGTAGTTATGCAAAGTATAAGAAATGCTCATGATGTTAGAATTACATTGTTTGAGGATAGGTAAATAGGTGTACAATTGCATCCATATGATGTGCTGATGGCCAAGAACACAAATAACATGCAACAAATGTCAGTTAGATTGTGTCAAAGATTATGGATTTGACATTGAGTGAATTATTGCAAATCATGAATACATAGGATAATTAATATGAGAGCATGAATGTTTGCACCTTGGCAAATTACTTATTGAAAATGGGAAACATAGATGGAGAAGACATATTACAATGTGCCAAACATATTTCTTTTTTTAAAAAAAATTATGGGATGCTTTCATAATGTTTGTTGACAAAAGGGAGGACTTATATCATGTGCAAATCAGAATTGAAAATGTCAGGAGAAATCTAAAAATAACTTCAGTGCAGTGGGAATGGTGTACTTATGTGTGGGATAAAGCTAGAGGTGGGAGGATGAAAAACATGAGTCATGAATGTGGACTAAAAATGAGTGGTATGAAATAAATATGGTGAAGTAGTTTGTACATATAGGAAGACTAAATGAGAAACAAATTGCAAAACAGAAGAATGAAGGAAGAATGAATGAGTTGAGAGGAAGGCTAGTCATTCAATCAGCCAGTTCATTAGTCTACAAGCAATGTGTCCATTAATGTGTCCAAGAAATAATATAATCTGTTTTGTGGGAACTTGGGCCATCAAAATCCTGCAGATCTTCCATGTTGTTGTTAGTTGTGAAGTCATGTCCAACTCATCGCGACGCCATGGACAACATTCCTCAAGGCCTTCCTGTCCTCTACCATCCTCGAGTCCATTTAAGTTCACATCAACTGCTTCAGTGATTCCATCCGGCCACCTCATTCTCTGCCGTCCCCTTCTTCTTTTGCCCTCAATCTTTCCCAACATTAGGCTCTTCTCCAGTGAGTCCTTCCTTTTCATTAGGTGGCCAAAATATTTTAAGTTTCATCTTCAGGATCTGGCCTTCCATGCTGCTGCACAAAGCTTGGTTATATGTGCTGTAATAAAATGATCATTTACAGTATGAGCAGCATTTGAGCCTAGGCTAAGTCTGAGCAACCAGGATATTTGCTAATCAGAGGGGGGGATCAATCTGGTTCGAATATCTCTGTAAAAAGGAGCAATGATGAAAAACACATTCTGTGGTTTCCACTTTCCAGAATCACAGGGACAGAACCTTCTAGCCAATGGTCCTTTTTAAATATTTGCTACTTAATACAGCAGAGGGAAGAGCATGACATTGGTCAAGAGACAAAGCTTTCTGATGGATGGGTGTTTCTAGTTGTGTCAGATAGCCTGTAGCAGTGACAGTATATCTGTTGTGTGCTGACGACTACAAGGCTAGGGCCTTCTCTAGATCTGCTGATGCTCTGTATCATTTATCCTTTGCTTCAGGATTTGTTTCACCCGATCATGCTCCATCTGAAGCAAGGAGGGAGAGAAACAGAGGTGGGTTTCAGCAGGTTCTGACCAGTTCTGGAGAACCAGTAGTGGAAATTTTGAGTAGTTCAGAGAATCAGTAAATATCACCTCTGACTGGCCCCACCCCCATCTATTCTCTGCCTCCCGAGTCCCAGCTGATCGGGAAATGGGGATTTTGCAGTAACCTTTGCCTTCCATACAGTAGCTTAATGCATTAATTCAATGCCAACATACAGTTTAGTCATCTAGATAACAAATATTTCATTGGATGTTGGTTTGCTTCACTTCTTTCACTCCGCATATCCTTTAAATTATCAATAAAATATCTATGATTTAAGGTTTTGTGACAATAATTGGTTTACTAATGCATATATATTAGCATTATCATAATTGTCCTAAAAATATATGAAACCAACTTCTCTAATTCTCTAAGCAAGTCAAAGTCAATTGTAATGACAGTTACCTAAATTAAGACATAAACCAATCACAGTTATTTTACTAATTAGGGAAACTTGAAAATTAATTTTTTTTATTCATTGACCTAGTTGAACAGTTGGACTATGCAGGAAAGTAAGAAAATAAAGAAAAAAAGAAAATATCAAAATGGTGTCCATGTCCATGTAATGTGGACATGCACATCTTTTAATGTGTATGTGATCTTTTCCTGAAGATGTCCTGAGGCTACTCAAAGCAGAGGTAGTATTCAGCAAGTTCTGACCAGTTCTGGAGAACTGGTAGAGGAAATTTTGAGTAGTTTGGAGAACCGGTAAATACCACCTCTGACTGGCCCCACCCCCATCTATTCTCTGCCTCCCGAGTCCCAGCTGATCGGGAAATGGGGATTTTGCAGTAACCTTCCCCTGGAGTGGGGAGGGAATGGAGATTTTACAGTATCCTTCCCCTGCCATGCCCACCAAGCCATGCCATGCCACGCCCACCAAGCCACACCCACAGAACCGGTAGTAAAAAATTTTGAAACCCACCACTGGAGAGAAGCCCAGATTTAGAAGTTTAGATTCCACAGCTTTAATCTAGGTAGATTGAAAGTTGTCCTGGAAAATTAATGATGCTAAGCCTGGAGGAAAAAAGCTAAGCTTTAGCCAAAAGTTTAAGAATGCAAGACACATTCTTTTCCTAACTTTTATCATACCTGTCTCCAGTCATAGATATGCATTTGGGACATAGTGGCACAGTGGTTAAAATACATTATTGCAGGCTAACTGTGCCCACAGCCTGGAGTTTGATTCTCATGGGGCTCAAGGTTGACTCAGCCTCCCATCCTTCCGAGGTCACCAAAATGAGGACCCAGATTGTTGGGGGAAATATGCTGACATTGTAAACTACACAGCCAAACTGTTGTCAAGCACTGTGGGGCGGTATGTACAGTAAATTTAGGTGCTATTGCTATAGTGAGGTATCTGGAAAGCTGCTCTAATGATTTTGGACTGTATCCTCTCCAAGATGGAAAAACAAGAAGTCCCATAGAGCAATTAGGCTAGTGTCTTACACTGGAAAACCTTCAGTGTAGTTGAGACATAATTTCCTCCCTTGGAATGAAAAAAATTAAGGATGGTATCGGCAGATCTTTGCCCAGTGACAGAAGCTTATTCCCACTCAGCTTTCCTTGACTGGCATGCTGCCAATACTCAAAGCAGGTCATATGTTCTACTCTGTGACCATTAATGCTCCATCAGGGGTGCTTTGGCCTTTTAATAAAGGCCATAATCTTGGTTTCCCGATAGTTTATTGTTGGATGACATCATTGCAATACAGTATTTGGCCAGTGCTTTCAGTACTCTTATGAAGCATGTTGTGTTCTGGAAAGAAGTATAGCGTTTGCATAGAATGTTAAAACAATGCTGTGATCCCTTAGCTTGAAGGGATGGAAATCATTTAGTCATCTTTCTTTCTTTCTTTCTTTCTTTCTTTCTTTCTTTCTTTCTTTCTTTCTTTCTTTCTTTCTTTCTTTCTTTCTTCCTTTCTTTTATTTGTCAAGCATATATAAGATAACAGATAAAAGTATAAACATGATTATGAATTACATGAAATGAATATGAATAAAAAAGGGACAGGGATGGTAGGCATGTTGATGCACTTATGCACACGCCCCTTACAGAACTCTTAGGAATGGGGTGAGGTCAACAGTAGACAGTCTAAAGTTGAAGCTATGGGGGTTTGAGGATGTAACAACGGAGTCAGGTAGTGCATTCCAGGCATTGACCACTCTGTTGCTGAAGTCGTATTTTCTGCAATCGAGTTTGGAGCGGTTCACTTTAAGTTTGTATCTATTGTGTGGTCGTGTATTATTGTGGTTGAAGCTGAAGTAGTCATTGACAGGTAGGACATTGTAGCAGATAATTTTATGTACTACGGTTAGGTCATACTGAAGGCGGCGTAATTCTAAGTTATATAGCGCAATTGATATAAAAGTTGAAAAGTAGGAGGGCGAAAATATCCTTGTAGGACCCCTTTTGAATTTTAACTGGATTTGAAAGAAATTCTTGCATATTGTACCTGATGAGGGAAATATGATTACAATAAATATCACATTTAGTTCCACATGCTGAAATACCTGATGGAAATACACTGTTCCCTTTATGTCCTGCTTGTGGCCTTCACCGCTATGATGTCTGCCATGAGAAATAGAATGCTGTGGGTTTATGTGTAGTTTTTTTTTATTATTGTATGTTTCATTCAGAAACTCAAGGCCAATATATCTATGGAGATTCTCAGTCACTCAGGTCATGGTTTTCCCAAAGGAGAAACTGGACTTTGTTTTTGCTTTGAAGACATTTCGCTTCTCATCACAGAAGAACTGAAGACGCTTCTTGGGATGAGAATCTGGATCTTTCCACTTCTAATCCAGCACCTTCACCACTACACCAGGCTGTGCCAGTCTGGCTTCTCTTATGCTTGTATGAAAATAGGAATGCATCATTTTGTATCTTTAGAATTCTTAAAGCAAAGTATATTCTCCATTAATTTGCAAACAACAATAACAAAATTGTTAGAAAATAATCTCTTATATAATGAGACAATGAGACTATTCTTAGAAACCTATGAAGAAGAAATGTTTTTTCCCCCTTTCCAACTTGGGTACAGTTATTTTCATCTGTCTTTTTTCCCTGTCCTAGTACAACCCCATACATTTCCATGGCACTTATGCCTGAATAATCTTCAATGTATTGTTTCCATTTGTTCCAGTGATTTTTTAAAAAAAAATTCTTAGTGCTTTATGATAATCTGTCATTTTATGTTGAGCAGGCCTTGGGCTAATTGTGTAATCTAAGGAACATTAGAAACTATAACATATTTCTCCTTTCTTTTATTTTTATTTTTTTTGTGTTTTGTTCCCAGTTTTATAGAACTACTAGTAATAGCATCATATAATGTTAATCAAATAAACTATAACTCTAACAAAATATTATTATGTTGTGCCATAATTCTACAGACTGAAAACAATAAAAAGTTAATAAGGATGTTGATAATACAACTAACTACTATTGATTAAATAATGCTGGAATTACTAGGATACTTTGGACAAAGTATAGACTCTATAAAATAGGGGTGTGAAACTGGCGGCCTGTGGGCTGGATGTGTCACACGCAGGCCGCACCCACCCCAGCTCCACGAAGGGAAAAAATATTGCGATACGTCACGTAATGGCAACGTGACACAGCAAGTTTGACACCCATGGTCTAAAACAACCCTATTTAATAAATATACCACATTTTTCGGAGTATAAAATGCACCTTAGTTTTTGGGGAGGAAAATAAGAAAAAAAGCTGATTGGCAGGTGGATTGGCCTCCCGGAATATCCCCAATCAGCTGTCCCCAGAGGTGAATTTTAGCAACAGATTCCTTGGTTGTGAGCTCTGTGCCTTGCTTTTTTTTTTGCCTTTTTTTTCTGCCTCTTAAACTTCTCAAACTCTGTTTCAAATGGTTGAGAGCAGGAAGGAAAGCTTTTGATCTCTTTGATTGTATTAAAGACTGGCTGAGCCAGGAGGAGAAATCTTGAATACTGGGCTCTCTTTAACAAAATGAAATGCAATGGTGAAAAAAAGCAAGGTTCTACATTTACGCAAGAAAAACCAAATGTACTGATATAGAATAGGTGAAACCTGGCTTAATAGCAGTAACTGTGAGAGGGATCTTGGAGTCCTAGTGGACAACCACTTAAATATGAGCCAGCAGTGTGCTGCAGCTGCCAAAAAAGCCAATGCAGTCCTCAGCTGCATTAATATGACGTTATAATGCTTTGGTAAGACCATACTTGGAATATTGCATCCAGTTTTGGTTGCCACAATATAAAAAAAGATGTTGAGACTCTATAAAGAGTGCAGAGAAGAGCAGCAAAGATGATTAGGGGACTGGAGGCTAAAACATATGATGAACAGTTGCAGGAACTGGGTATGTCTATTTTAATGAAAAGAAGGACCGGGGTGACATGATAGCAGTCTTCCAATATTTGAGGGGCTGTCACAAAGAAGAGGGGGTCAACCTGTTCTCCAAAGCACCTGAAAGTAGAAACAGTGGATGGAAACTCATCAAGGAAAAAAGCAACCTAGAACTAAGGAGAAATTTCCTGACAGTGAGAACAATTAACCAGTGGAACTACTTGCCACCAGAAGTTGTGGGTGCTCCGTCACAGGAGGTTTTGAAGAAGACATTGAACAACCATTTGTCTGAAATGGTATAGGGTTTCCTGCTTAAGCAGGGGGTTTGGACTAGAAGACCTCCAAGATCCCTTCCAACTCTTGTTATTCTGAGTCAAATGGGTGATTAGTCTGGAATACTTAGTAAGCATAAGAGGGCAAGGTCTGAAACACCCCCCCTCTTTGAATGCTTGTTATCTAGTCTGATCCAGATGCAAACCACCAGTCTGGGAAGATTCCTATGCAAAAAATATGAGCAAATAGCTAATTGAATTCTTCATGTGTGGATCTGGTTGTTCATGGCCAACATGGACTGGTCTCATCCCTCTTGCTGAATTTGCTTGCAGTAATGCTGCCCAGTAGTGGGCTGCTGCCGGTTTGGACCAGTTCGGGCAAACTGGTAGTTATGACAATCAGGTGGCCCTGCCCACCCGCCCCTCTCCAGTCCTATCCTGTCCTATATTTCCTTCTTTCTGGCTCAGCTGATTCACGCGGCACAGCTGATTTCCGCACCTCCACTGTTTTACTTACTGGGGCTGCCTTAGAAGGTAAGCAGCTGAGCTTCAAATTGCTGTATTTTGAACACTGCATGCAAGTGTGTTAGGCGTGCATGTGTGCAAAACACACGCTGACAGAACCGGTTGTTAAACCGGTTGCAGCCCACCATAATGCTGCCTACTTCTTTATTGGAAGTCTACCTCCCAAGTCTCTTCTCCCAAGCAACATATGAATCCCATCTACGGGTCTTACCAAAGACAACACAATGCCTTTCCTCATGTTACAGTTTTCCTACATGAGACGCAAGCAGCCCCAAAGCCTCTTAAAAGAACAGCTTGAACTGGCAAATGCCATGTTAAAAAAAAAACCAAAACAGATGCACATTTTTTTCTACAAAATTTTTAAATTCTTCAAGACCTTCCCAGAAACTAGACTCAAATCGTATTAGTCTTTTCTTAGTGACTAAGCAAATCAGCATTTCGTTTGCAGTTGTCAGCATCGATGAAAGATCACTTTTTAGTCTATTGGTTATTGCTTATGAAAGAGCACCCCCTGTATTCTACAATCACAGATAGCAACTCCATACTCCCATTCTAGTAGGTGAGGAAGTGTGTGAGAGATGGAAGCAACATTAGATTCTAGATTCAGAGGGAAGTAGATTGAGTACTTTATATACTTGAGTATTATTATATACTCGAGTACTGAAAGGCTGAAAGGCTACCCAGAGTCAAAAAGATCATGGCAGATCACAAAGCTGTTCTCAGGTCACACTGCTACACCTTTTTCACAATCAATTCTCGAATACAGCTCATCTGTCTGGAACCCGCACTGCATATCAGACATTAATACAATTGAGAGAATCCAGAGATATTTCATGAGAAGAGTCCTCCACTCCGCTGCTCGCAACAGAATACCTTATGCCACCAGACTTGAAATTTTGGGCTTAGACAATTTAGAACTACGCCGCCTTCAGTCTGACTTAAGCATAGTACATAAAATTATCTGCTACAATGTCCTACCTATCAATGACTACTTCAGCTTCAACCACAACAATACATGAGCACACAATAGATACAAACTTAAGGTAAACCGATCCAAACTTGGTTGCAGAAAATATGACTTCAGCAACAGAGTGTTCAATGCCTGGAATGCACTACCTGACTCCGTTGTTACATCCCAAACCCCCCCAACTTTTAACCTTAGACTGTCTACTGTTGACCTCATCCCATTCCTAAGAGGTCTGTAAGGGGCGTGCATAAGAGCACTAGCATGCCTACTGTCCCTGTCCTAATGTTCCCTTTAATTGCATTCATTTTATGTATTCAATTCATGCTTATACTTATATATATTATTTAATACGTACTCGACAAATAAATAAATAAAATAAATACTCCAACAAACCCCAGGAAATTATCAGCCATGCAGAGTCAACCTGGATTACCCCCAGGCCGTGGACTTCCCCCAGCTTAATTAATTAACTGATTGATTAGATGTATTCACCAACAGAACTTCTTATTCTGCGAGACTCCCCCCTCTCGCAGGTGTGGCCCTCTACTTTATCAAGGGCCTACCTTTATGACGGGCTTTGGCACCCCGAGAGGTGGCATGCTGCAAAAAGGGGATTGAGGGGTTTTTTAGGGAAACTTTTTGATAGATTTTTAAGGGATTTTAAGGGGTGGGAGGGTTGTGTGGGTTTGGGGGTTAACCCACGGGGGGAGGGGTCCGGCCCAGCTGTCAGTGGGGCCACGGAGGGTGCGGATTCCGGGGGTAAGGGGGACATTAGAGTCCATTCTGTCAAGGGCTTTTCTATCAATGTGTTGAGTGGGAGGGGCAGATATGGCGGGAGCAGGGGGCCGCATCATGTGGTGGGGGCGCGCACTCGCTATCTTCGAGCGGTGGCGCGCCCCGGTCCCCATAACCCTTCTCGTATCCCAGGCTGTTCAGACTCTCAGGGCCCGAGCCTTCGGCTGCTGTCGTGCAATGCCAGGTCCGTGGTAAATAAAGCCCCCCTCATTTGCGATCTTATTCAGGAGGGGGGAGCGGACCTGGCAGGTATTACGGAGACCTGGTTGGGCCATGAGGGGGGGGGTTCCCCTCGTGGATATGTGCCCACCAGGTTTCCGAGCATTTCATCAGCCGAGAGCTCAGGGCAGGGGTGGGGGGGTGGCGGTTATTATAAAGGAAAGTCTTGATCCGAGGGAGACCACTGTTCCACAGATAGCCGGATGTGAGTCCCTTTTTGTGAGATGGGGTCGTGGAGTACAGATGGGCTTGTTGATCACGTACCTGGCTCCCTGCCGCGTGGCAACGGCCCTGCTTGAGCTGCTCAACGTCATAGCTGAGGTGGCGGTTGGTACCCCCAGACTTCTAGTCATGGGGGATTTCAACCTGCCATCTGTCGGCGAAACGTCTGAGGTGGCTCGGGAGTTCATGGCTTCCATGACGGCCATGGACCTTACTCAGTTAATTCATGACCCCACTCACATGGGTGGACACACTCTGGACTTAGTTTTTGTCTCTGGTCAGTGGTCGAGTGGCCTTGATACAGGGGATATAGTCATCGAACCCTTGTCATGGTCTGACCACTCGCTCCTTCGACTGGACTTTCTAACCGCTGCACCCCGCCGCAGGGAGGCGGGACCGACCAGGTGGTTCCGCCCCAGGCGCCTGATGGACCCTGATAGGTTCCAGATGGAGCTTGGGCCATTTCCTGAGACTCTGGCTCACGACTCGGCTGAGGACCTGGTGGCCGCCTGGGATAGTGCGGCTGCCGGGGCCTTGGACCGTGTCGTGCCTTTGCGGCCTCTGACCCGGCACCGAACTCACCTAGCTCCTTGGTTCTCCGAGGAGCTTAGGGAGATGAAGCGCCAGAAAAGACGCCTGGAGAGTAGTTGGAGGACCAGCCGCTCCGAATCCGACCGAACACTGGTGAGGTCTCATATTAAGACCTACCTAGTGGCAATAAAAGCGGCAAAATCTAGCTATTTTGCCGCTCTTATCGCGTCATCAGATAATCGCCCGGCCGCCCTGTTTAGGGTGACCCGCTCCCTCCTCCATCTGGAAGCGCGGGATGACCCCTTGCAGGGCCGAGCTGAGGACTTTGTGCAGTATCTGTATGACAAAATCGCTCAGATTCGGGAAGGGCTGGCATCTGACTGGGTATGTCCGGACGGGATGACTGAGGCAGGTCTTGAGAGTGTTATCTGGGGGGAGTTCGATCCTGTAGCTCCCGAGGACATGGACAGGGTCCTGGGACGGCTGAACGCGACCACATGTTTATTGGACCCGTGTCCCTCCTGGTTGGTACTGGCTTCCCGGGAGGTGACACGAGGCTGGCTCCAGAAGATTGTTAACGCTTCTTTGAGTGAGGGGGTCCTGCCGGCTGCTTTGAAAGAAGCGGTTGTGAGGCCCCTCCTCAAGAAGCCCTCTCTGGATCCGGCTCTTTTGGCTAACTATCGTCCAGTCTCCAACCTTCGCTTTGTTGCGAAGGTTGTTGAGAGTGTGGTAGCACAACAGCTTCCCCGGTACCTGGATGAAACTGTCTATCTAGACCCGCTCCAGTCCGGCTTCCGACCTGGGCACAGCACGGAAATGGCATTGGTCGCGTTGGTGGATGATCTCTGGAGGGCTCGGGATAGGGGTTGCTCCTCTATCCTGGTCCTGTTAGACCTCTCAGCGGCTTTTGATACCATCGACCATGGTATGTTGCACCGGTTGGCGGGGTTGGGGGTGGGGGGCACCGTTCTGCGGTGGTTCTCCTCCTACCTCTCTGACCGGTCGCAATCTGTGTTGACGGGGGGGCAGCGGTCGACCCCGAGGCACCTTGCTTGTGGGGTGCCACAAGGGTCGGTCCTCTCGCCCCTTCTGTTCAACATTTATGTAAAGCCGCTGGGTGAGATCATCCGTGGCTTCGGGGTGGAGTTCCATCAGTACGCTGATGACACCCAGCTGTACATCTCCACCCCAGGCCACCCCAACGATGCCCTTGAAGTGATGTCCCAGTGCCTGGAGGCCGTGCGGGCCTGGATGGGGAGAAACAGGCTCCGACTCAACCCCTCCAAGACCGAGTGGCTGTGGCTTCCAGCGTCCCGATATAGCCAGCTGACGCCATTGCTGGCTATTGGGGGCGAATCACTCGCCCCCACGGAGAGGGCTCGCAACTTGGGCGTCCTCCTGGACGCACGGCTGTCTCTAGAAGACCATTTGACGGCCGTGGCCAGGGGGGCTTTTTATCAGGTTCGCCTGATACGCCAGTTGCGCCCCTTTCTAGATCGGGACTCTCTACGCACAGTCACTCAGGCACTAGTCACTTCCCGTCTGGACTACTGTAACGCTCTCTACATGGGGCTCCCCCTGGGGTGCACCCAGAGGCTCCAGCTGGTCCAGAATGCGGCCGCGCGGGGGATTATGGGGGCGACGAGGCGCTCCCATGTGACACCTCTCCTGCGCGAGCTGCACTGGCTCCCGGTGGTCTTCCGGGTGCGCTTCAAGGTGTTGGTGACCACCTTTAAAGCGCTCCATGGCTTAGGGCCGGGGGTACTTACGAGACCGCCTACTGCCACCAATAGCCTCCCACCGGCCAGTACGCTCGCACAGAGTGGGCCTCCTCAGGGTGCCGTCCGCCAGACAATGTCGGCTGGCGACCCCCAGGGGGAGAGCCTTCTCTGTGACGGCGCCCACCCTCTGGAATAACCTTCCCCCGGAGTTACGTATAATAACAGACCTCCGGATTTTTCGTCGGGCCCTGAAAACTTATTTATTTCAACTAGCTGGGCTGGCTTGAGCTAAATTTTAAATTGGTTTTAAATTGGGTTGTTTTAATTTATGGCCAGAATATGTAATTATTTTAATACTGTTTTTTAAATTTTGTATGCTTTGTTTTTACTTAGGCTGTGCACCGCCCTGAGTCCTATTTGGAGAAGGGCGGTATAGAAATTTAAACAAATAAATAAATAAATAAATAAATAAACCACTAGTTAAATGAGCAGGAGGAGGTCTTCTATGGGATGTGGGGACTTCAAATATACCAGGAGACCTAGTAAGGTGGACATGTATCAGTTTCTTACACATCAATATATAAAACACGATTGGGAAAGATCAACAGATTCCTGAGGGAAGTGCAGCTGCCTGGAAGCAGAGAATTTACTGGATAATTCTGTGTGCTCGTAGGGAAGGGAAGATGGGAGTAACACAACTACATTTTGTTCTCACAGCACCATAACCTATTTCCTCTGGGAACTTGAGGAACATGAGTCTGAAGGGAGGGTGATTTAATGGAATGTGTGGATGACTTTGGGGAATGAGGGGAAGTAATATTGCCTAAGAAATAATCAGATAATTAGAAATGAAGAAGCTCCCATTGGCTTAACAGTTAGCAAAAGAAACTTAGGAAGCACCTGCTCTGATCAAGCAATTTTTACTTGCAGGCCTGAAGGATTTTGATAATGTAACAATACAATAAAGTACACTTAGCCTATCTAATTGGGCTTCTTGTCTCGTTTACTTGGAAGAACTGATAGCCACCTTCTCCACAACCTTCCCTAAAAAAAAGGAAGGTTGGAGATGGGATAAAATGTATACAAAATGGTTGTATTCAGTGAAGGCTTCTAGACAAGGAGTAAGCCATAACCTCTTTAATCAGGTGATAGGACCATCCCCTTCCTCAAAGATGAATTTCCCTCTGCCAGGACCCAACCTCACATCATCTCACAGAAACCCTTCACTAACCAGGAGGAACATGAGTGTCTGAGCTAACAGTTCAGGAGCTATGTTCGTTTAATTATGACCAGCAAATTCAAATTCAACCAGACTGGGCTTCAGTTACTTCTACAAGATCCAATTCACGGCTGGGGTTCAGCTTGGAGGGAAACTAGGTGACTTTATGTGGCAGATGTCTTACTATTTCTTCACAGCAAGCCTGAAGACAAACCTCTGGTTTGATCCTCCTCAAGACAGCCAGATCAATCTAAAGAGAATCTCTGGGTGGTTACTTACAGATGGAATAAGAGTAAAGAAATATTGACATTTTGCCATCCTTACAAGAATGAGGTAGTGTCAGCATTTCAACGCTGGCATAGAGAGCGAGAGATAAACTCTGAAACTTTTGCCTGCTAAATCCCTTTGAAGTTGGGTTGTCGTGGAAATGAGGGGAGGGGGCACATTCCTGGGAAATGACGAGAAAAGAAGTCTGAAGAATGACTTGGAAGATAGCCAATGAGAAGCAGAGATTTGGGGATCGGAAAGGGAGGGATTGGGGGGCAAAAGGTCAGTCTTGTCCGTGCGGAGTCATGATCCGGTGGCTGTGCTCAATTAAAGAAAGATTTCCTTAAAGATTGGCAGTTTGGAAATTCGTTTAATTTTGAGATAGCATCGTAGTCTGACAGGTAGGCTGTAACAGTAGCTTGAAGTTGTACTCAGTCAAGCTGACTTGACCTTGTACTCCAATTGCACTCTAGACATCCCTACTTACACTTCACCTCCTCAGTGTCTGTTTCTCCACACTGTCCTGTCCTGAACCGATCTCTCCTCTTTAGTACTTGTGTCATGATACGTGCAAGTGCAAACAGGAGGTAGTTTGTGTTACAATACATATTTCCTTGCCCATAGAATACTATGAGTAAAGACATAGCCATGTCTTTTATCAAAAACTATAGCACGTTCAGTAACAAACTAATAATACGTTATATGGTTGAAACATAAATGAATTATGTTGGTTTGATAACCAGACCGGTATTTTACTATAATGGTTCTGTTTGATTTTTTTCCCATATTAATAACAGCGCATTTCTAACTTGGTGCCTTTGGAAATAGCTATATATTTTACTTTTTCCATCCCATATAAATGTGTGCCATCCTAGTTGTAGCTCATGTCCTTCTGTTGCCAAGATCCTTTTATTCTTTAAATTTATCCACTCTTTTATCCATGTGAGGGCTGAGGCTTGGTAGTATAACTCCCAGTCTGGTAGTCCAAATCCTCCTTTATTTCTATTATCCTGTAGCATTTTTAGTTTAATTCGTGGTTTTATGTTGGTTTGAAGTTGGAGATTGGAGTTGTTACATAACTCCACTAAGTAACATAGGTAATAAATGCCAGTGATCTGGTGCACACGTTGCATTTATGTGTTCACCTATTTTTAATCTTATTTTATTAAATTAACCACACTCGATTTATTCCTTATGGTACTCCAAGCCATGAACTATGGTTTACCAAATGGACTGAGAAAGTCATATTTTGACTATTTTGATGACTAAACATAATTTTGTTCACTAAGTATATGGAAACAGCTTTGAAAGTTACTGATAATCCTGATAATTGCAGAATAAAGACGTCAGTGTCAATGATTACAACACAATTATTTACGAGACTAAAGCAGGCATGCTACTGCTAAAAAGATCTAAATAATACACTGTCATAATTTCTGCAGAATAAGAATATTAAATAGCTTGGATTCTACAGTTGTTTAAAGATTATATCCCTCCATGCTTCCATTTCAGGCTGACTCATAAAAGGAACCTTCACCTTTCTCTGGATTTAGAATATATTAACCTTTCTTTATGTAACTATTTTTTTCTTTATTGATGGTCATTGCTTGCTCCTGCAGGTCAAATCTCCAACTTGCTTTGTCAGGAGCAGAAGCTGAAATGGGCATGCCATTTGCTCTTACAAGCCTCATCAATATGCTTGTAAAAGGTTCATTTCTGTGCTGATGAATGACTCCCATTCATCATAAACATTAGGCAGCGCATGACAAAAGCACCATGCTAATTGTTTTTATTATTGTCATTTATGAATGTTGCTATTATTTTTTTTTATCGAATTCTACTTTGACATTTTTTTAAATTTGGAGACATGCTGGAATAGTCATAGAAAATCTTGAGAATTATTTTTTAGGAGACTATTGTAGTGATTGTTATTCAACGAGACAAATAAACATTTCATTTCATTTATTCAATTTAGGCAGTAAATTTAAGAAGTTTGGTTGGTGGCTACCCGCAATGTAAAAATAAAAATATAATATGAATAACCAAGGAGAAAATAAAGAACAAGATCAAGATGGTATTCTGGCAACAGCTAGGTCTCTACGACCTTTGGGCAAAACCCACCCAGGTTTCACTCATTGCTCATGGTAGATGCTGTGGCAGAGAAGGCAAGTTTCCTGAGTCCCAAAGCACTTTTTTTGTCTTTTAATGACCCCATAATCCTTTGCATCGGGGTGGAGTCAGGGCAATTGAATGGAGCTGAGTGTTTACTGGCCGGATGCCCTTCCTGTCGCCAATGCGGAGTTCACAGCAGATATATTCTCATTATGCCCAGAGAGAGAAATATCTGCCTTTACCTAGGATCAAACTCTCAGCCTCCTGATTGTGAGGCTAGAACTCTCCCTCTAGGCCACCGCACCACTCTGGGTCCCAAAGCATGACCCTGTCTTATTGAAGTGACCCATAGTGTGCCAATGCTGTCAACTTATGCCAGCTGGGCAGACACCAGGGAGAGAGGCATTCCTTCCAATAATCAACTCCATGCCATGTAAAGCTTTATAGATCATAAACAGTACCTTGAACAGCACCTGGAAGCAAACTGGTCACCAGTGCAACTCAAAGAACAAAGGTGGTGCATGAATATCCCTATTCTTATGCATCATTGCTTATGGTGCTGCATTCAGGGCCAGTTGAAGTTTCTGAGTGGAGTTCAATGGCAGCCCCATATAGAGCATGCTATAGGAGTCAAGTTGGATGGTGAATAGGACAAAAGGCCTTCTAATCCAGGAAAGTGCAACTGGTCTATTATTGGAAGCTGTGGAAAGAGACTCGTATTACAAATATTACATGACATATTATAAATATTTGGTCTAAAATTTTCACTTCTGATGTATTATCAAATAAGAATAAATGCTTCAGGTTATATAGATTTTGATAGTCACAATGATTAGGATGAGAAAAATCATTGTTTTATGTTCTGAACGATGGGCAATAACAGAGCCGAGAGGGAGGCTAACAGGCTAACAGTAAGTTTACTTCTAACAAGGTGGCTAAAAATTCTCTAACAGGGTTGCTGGAGCAGCAGCTAAGAAATTCCCGCTCAGCTGTCAGCAACAGCGGAGTTCGCACCAGCCGGTTATTTATACCTGGCTGTCAAACACATTAACCAATGAGCGGTAAGCATAGCGCCCCCTAAGTATGCGGACCAGAGTGGAAACTTGAACACAACACATTGAATTGATGCAGAGTAGATAAAATGTATTACACTATTCTTGGTGTACCCAGGCAGAAGTTATCCAAATACTGAGACAAACAGGTGAATATTGTCATGGCATAAGTTCACCTTGAGACAGTATTTACTTCTTTTTAATTTACTCTGTTAATACAGTATATTACTTGGGATAAAGGCTACCCTCTCATAAAAACTACACAGCAAAACAGATTACAATTTGTAAATTCATTCTTGGTGTCAGTTACAAAAACAAGGTAACAAAACTGAGCCACAAGATTACAACTATTGAATAGTTCAAAAATAAACTGAAATATTCTAATCTACATGAATAACTATCAAATTTTGAATATTTTATTTGGTTCTTAGATATGGTATATTATAACCATGGGTGGCATTCTCAGGGTACATATGGTAAATAGAACATTTCTATTTATTTGTTTGTTTGACTTGTATGCTGTCCGTCTTGCCTCCAGGTGACTCTGGGTATTGCCTGGAGGTGTATCTCTGGGTACAGATATTAAAAGAATGTTACTCTGCTAGTCATTGTCAACTATAGGGGGTGGTGCTCATCTCTGTTTCAAAGCCATCGAGCCAATACTGTCCGAAGACATTTCCATGGGCATGTGGCCAGCATAACATCATGGAGTGCTATTTATCTACTCCCATTTGCATACTTTTGAACTGCTAGGTTGGTAAGAGCTGGGGTGAGGATGAGAGCTCATCTAATGGATGGTGTTTGGGTCTCAAACCAGGGCTGTTGGCTTTCCAGCATCTTTACCATTTAGCCACCATGCTGCCCAAATACTCGATGGGTGGACAAACATGCCAAATCCAGCCTCAACATTTGGCTGACTGTGTAATACACCATAGTACTAAAATGCCAAATCTAGTCTGAACATCTTGCTGAGTGTGTGACCATCAATGGAGGAGCCTTGGTAGTACAGTGGTTTAAAGCACCCTGTTATTAACACAGCTGCCTGCAGTTACTGCAGGTTCGAATCTTACCAGGCTCAAGGTTGACTCAGCCTTCCATTCTTTCAAAGGTAGGTGAAATGAGGACCCAGATTGTGGGGGCAATAAGCTGACTTTGTATAAATATACAAAAGTATGAAGGCTATTGCTTAACGCATTGTAAGCTGCCCTGAGTCTCCGGAGAAGGGCGGCATATAAATCAAATTAAAAAAACAAACAAACTTACAATTAAAAGATGGGGGGAAGGGAGCAACAAGCATACAGGAGAAGTGGGGTCTTGTCTTAACCCCTTCATCACCTCCAATACCCTCCTTGTGGCTCTAGGCGACGGGTGTGAAACTTGCGGCATTGTCGTCATGTGATGTTTCACAATATTTTTCCCATTCACGGAGCTGGGGTGGGCGTGGCCTGCATGTGACACATTCGGCCCATGGGCCGCCAGTTTGACACCCCTGCAAGTTAGGCTATGGGCAGAGCCTAGTCTTCAGGCCCTTATGGGTGGCTGGGGACCTCATCATGAAGGACGAGATGTTCCAAAGGGCAGGAGCCATATTAGTCTTTATACAATTTAGGCATTTGCTTCATACCATACAGCCCAAAGAATTAGCAATTAAAATACTGTTTTATTAGACAGTGCATTAGGAGGTTATACTGCCTTTCATCCAAGTCCTTTGCTGCGAAAGGATTGTCAAAGGACTGTTAGGATGTATTGATTTAGCAAGCAAGTGGTTTGTATCTAGTTCAATAAACTCCACCGGGATTCTTCTCTTGCCCTTCCCCCAAGTGTTATCCACAATTAATTAAAATTAAGAAAGTTCTATCTACTTTTGATTACAGAACAAATGCTTTGTCAGAAGATTATTCCACTAATTGCTAGAAATTACATGCAAATTCATTCTCATATAACCACCTTTAAAATACATAATTAAAAAAAACAAATTGTTATCAGGTGATGTAAGTGTTTCCTTTGAAGACTCAAATGCTTATTTATAAAGGAATTCCCTGGGATTGCATATTTCAAATAAACCTCAAATGGGATGAGGCCCTCTAGCATACACAGTGCCATCTGGAACAACCTGGCCTTGTCTAAAGATGGCCAAGTTTTGATATTTAATCAGCCAGTGAGAAGCGATGCTTTCGTGCCACTGGACCATTTAATGACCATTTGGTGACAATGTAGGTGAAGCTCAATGAAACATGTGTTTTAGAATTAATGCATTTCTTTCCCTCTTTTACTCATAAGATGGCAACGGCATTGTGCATCTACTGGAACTGAAACTTTGCTGACAACTGCACTTGCTCAGTATGTGATTTTCTCACAGCTGCTCTTGTCTTTTTAGTTAATGCACAGAAATGGTCAAAAGAAGTGAGAATAGAACATCAATGTATCACTTGATTGTATGGTCAAATTGTGGATAGTTAGTGTGCTTATTCTCATTTACATCAATGGAACCAAATGTGCTTAAACTGTGTGTGATATATCGTGATGATTGTCCATTTGATGTTGACTATTATAATGAATGAGATTTTGGCACACTTTCAGCTACATATTTGATTTTATATTCTTCACCTCCAGTCTTATGCTATAATCCCAGTACTGAAAGGAAGTGCCAAGCGCATTATAGCTTGGGCAACAATAATATCATAATGTCTTCAGCTAGATCTGTACCAGAAAGCTGATTGGTGGGGAAGCTATGAACTCATCTCTATAAAATAGACAATCCTAACTTTTTATCCATTTTCTCCCATTTACTCTTTTATGGGGATGATCATTCACAGAGTCAGAGCAAAGGCAATTTAGCAGAGATACAAAATATGCTAATTCAGTAAAATTACCCATGTGTATTGTAACAGTGGTTTGAATAAGAGAGTATCCATATAATTTAATACAGAGTGAAGCAAATGAAACATAAATATTTATAGTTACCTCGAGGTAAAATGGGCGGCCTATGCATTTTATAAATAAAGAAATATTTGTTAAGGGATAATAGACAAACATTCACTGTTTGATGCAAATATTATCTTATTGCATTAGTATATTGTCATTGAAAACTAGATAACCTCTGACCTGTTGGGTCATTGTTTCAGAGTTCCCTTACCTGAGGGGTGTCAAACTCGCGTCGTCATGGCAGCGTTATGTGACGTATCGGGACTTTTTTCCCCATTGCTAAACTGGGCAGGGGCGTGGCCAGTGCGTGACACATCCAGCCCATGGGCCACGAATTTGACAGCCCTGCCTTCCCTAAACAGAGAAACAGAATGATCTCAGGTAGGCAAACAAACAGTGGGGATGGGAATGGTTTCTGACATCCTGCCAGCTTCTCCAGTGACTTTCCTTGTGGGAATCTGGCAAGGATAATTGAAAATGATGATCACATGACCATGGCAGTGTGGTAACATGGCAACACTGAAGTAGACACAAATTTGCCAAATTTCAATGCCATGGGAGTCATGGTTCCTGGATTTTGGATGCATTCTGTAAGTTAGTCCATTTGAGATACGTTGATTCAAAAAATATTGCCCTGTCATACACCATTTTACCCAACGGAAAGTTACAAACAATCAGACCGACACAAGACTCTTAGTAAATAGATTTACAGTATTCCATATGGGCGAAGATGCCTTCAATGAAGAGATTAAAAGCACAACTTGGTTTTTTTTCCCCTGCCTGCTACTGAGTTGAAATACGTCTGATTTTCAAAGTGGAGGTTTAAGTGAATTAGCATTAGATTATTACCTGAAAGCCAGTTTTTACCTTTTCAGCAGAAATACTGACAAAAGATCTGACTAGATGCATAGCTAAATGATGCCTACACTTTTTTCCTACCCTTTAGCCAATTTAAAAGCCAAACTATTAAGTGGTGCCCTAGTTTGTGGATTTGTAAAAATACCTAAAGGCTGTGTTTTATTTATTTGTAGATGCAGGTTTTTAAAAATATTTGCTAATTTTAATAACTTTAAAAGATCTGTATAGCTGCCCATCTTATCAAACACTGGGTGTTTATTACACATTTATTGTAATAAAACAATAAAATCCTGCTTGTCTCTCATCTAAACCAAAAACAAATTGATATAGCTGCTAATGCCAAAGTTACTAAGTACTGTTACCTTTACCATTATGATTCTTCACTAATGGAAAAAGTGCCATCTGTTGATTTTAATGTCTCTTACTAAGTGAATGATTGATTATGAAAGCCAATTGTGGAAACCTGAGAACACTCTTTTCAATATGCTCACATATCACAGTGGCAAACTAAGTGTAAGAAGGCAAGATGTATAGTGAAAAAGTTCTTCTGGAACTTTTGCAGCAATAGCAGAATAGTTATTCTGAAGATGATGTCATTGCATAGGTAGTCCTCGACCTATGACCACAATTAAACCCAACATTTCTGTTGCTAAGTGAAACATTTTTAAAGTGAATTATTTTGCAAAACCTTCCTTGGCCACAGTTGTTAAGTGAATCATTGCAATTGTTAAGTTAGTAATATCACTGGCTTCCCTGTTGACTTTGCTTGTCGCAAAAAGTGATCATATGACCCTAGGACACTGAAACTGTCATAAATATGAGTCAGTTGCCAAGTGTCTGAATTTTTAATCACATGTCCATGGGGATGCTGGAATGGTCATAAGTGTGAAACATGGCCCTAAGTCACTTTTTTCAGTGCCACTGTTGTAAATTGAGGACTGCCTGTATTATTATGCTGAGTTCAAGGTGTGGCTTGGTAAAAGATACACAAGAGAGCCAGAGGTTGCCTTTAAGTTTACATGCACAGCTGAACAAAGATGGGCCCCTTTAAAAGAAAGGAGTAATCAGAAATGCTTGTATTTATACTCTTTTACACTCCACCCAGTAAGGTTGGCACTCAAGAGATACATGATAGATAAGGCTGGCACCCGATAGATAATATATATCAAGATGTTCTTGGTACTTTTGGGAGGTCTTTTAGGGATACTGGACAATTCAGGGTGTCTTATGACATTGGGTGTTTCCCTGGGAACTTTCCATGGCGCTGAAGATGTGCAGAGATAATGGAGCCATCTGCACATACACACCTTCTAGGCTTTTCCCAGTCAACAGTATTATGTTCTCTGTTCAAATGTATCACAACAACTTATCATTATCTCTGATCCATTCATCCATCCATTTCCAAGTAGCTGTATTTTAGAGCACCAGATTGAGAACGGGCTTTCACTGCAAATGAATTCTTATTCAGTGCCTGTAAGATATTGTATTGGACATGGATTACCTTAGTTGAAAGGCAAAACCTTCAGTTAAAAAAAAAAACCAGACATTTCAAGCTGTAGTGAATTCATAATAGAAATGCTGTGACCAGTATCTCAGTTTTAGAAAACTATTTGTCCTTTTTCATTGGTTCTATGGAATGTCAGTATAATGTACATTGAGTATGAATACAAGATGGAGGTGAGAAGGAATAGGATGGAATTGAAAATAAGTGAAATGGGAAAATTTGATACACTTTCATTCTATTGCATAAGTCAGCAAAAGTCAAAAAAAGAACTTTACTTTTTAAAGAAGCCCATCCCGCTTAACTTTTTGTAGTGTGAGAACAAGCCTCGTAGATCAGCCTTATCAGATATATGCAACATGATAAATGATTTGGTATTTTTCCTTTCTGCTTCTTCAAGTCACAAATGTAGGGCATCGCATACCAATAACCAAAATACAAAGCTAGAACAGCAACCAACCTAGGAAGAAAAGAGCTTAATAACCTTAATTTAGATGCAGCAACCCAAGTTGTGCTTTTTGTTGGGTTAATGCCATTTCGTGGATCATTAACTGTCACACACCTGGGATACTGAAGTAGCACTGAAGTGCAGCATCCTTATACACATATCATAACGTTTCTTGATTAGGCTATGTCTGTTTCCCTATTCTCATATATATAGATTTAATTCTATACATGCAAATGAGTGTTGTGCAAATAAAGTCATCAACATTTAAGATCATAGACAATCTCTTAAGCTTGTTCATGCAAATGTTTTTGCACTGGTAAAACCTATTAAGTTTGGGAATTGTGCTTATAGAGCGTCTACAGTTCAAGAATAAAACACAAGTATTGAGTAGATAATGTTTCAGGCTTTAGCAGTTATCTTTATTGAAAGATGGTGGGCTATGAACACTTATCAGCCCAAATCCTAAGTAATTAACTGCCATGTGGAACTGCCATAGTTCTTACTTCTTTATGATTATGAAAAAAAAACACCTTTCAGTGTTCAGCTTTAATCATATCTGCTTTGTTTCAATTCAAAGACTTAAAAATAATAATGGCGCAAGTTTTTGCAGCCTGCTAGCAGATGCATGGATCATTCTCTTAAGAGAGAATACAAACACACACATGCAATAGTACTTAGCAATAGCACTTAGATTTATATACTGCTTTACAGTGCTTTACAGCCCTCCCTAAATGGTTTACAGAGTCAGCATATTGCCTCCAACAATCTGGGTTTTCATTTTACTCACTTCAGAAGGCTGGAAGGCTGAGTCAACCTTGAGTCTGGTGAGATTCGAACTGACAAATTGCAGTCAGCTGGCAGTCAGCAGACGTAGCTTGCAGCAGTGGTGAAATTCAATTTTTTTTACTAGGTTCTGTGGGTGTGGCTTGGTGGGTGTGGCAGGAGAAGGATACGGTGAAATCTCCATTCCCTCCCCACTCCTGGGGGAGAAGGGTATTGCAAAATCTCCATTCCCACCCCACTCCAGGGGAAGGATACTGCAAAATCCCCATTCCCTCCTCACTCCTGGGGGGAAGGATATTGCAAAATCTCAATTCCCACCCCACTCTGGGGCCAGCCAGAGGTTGTATTTGCCAGTTCTCCAAACCACTCAAAATTTCCACTGCCGGTTCTCCAGAACCTGTCAGAACCTGCTGGATTTCACCCCTGGATTGCTGTAATGCACTCTAGCCACTGCGCCACCATGGTGCAGTATATGCACACACATATTCATACAAAAAGTGGTGCCCAGGGAGATGAACAAAATGTCATGATAATGTCAATATCATGTGCACACATACAAAGGGGATATCAGTCACAATCCTGGTTTTTTTGATATACACCTACAAATGAACATCCATGGTTAGACAGAAATCATTAGGAAAGGAAATGGTGCCTGGGAATTCTGGCAATTATAAGCCCCAATAAAGGAGAATATTTGTAACTCAGGCTTGAAGTGAAGGGTCCTTGGTGCTCTCTGAGCTTGATTGTTTTCTTGCAGGCGTTTCATTACCCTAACTAGTTAACATTATCAGTGTAAATGATGTTACCTCAATTATAAGCCTCAAGGGAAGCTGCTTTAAGTCAAAAGATTAAAGAAACAAGGCATTTTGAAAAACAAGTATTACCAGGTAGCTATCAGGAAGGTGATTCCATCCAACGGTGATAGAAAAAAGCCATTGCTGGCTTCAGGAAACCCTTGAGAAGCTCAGCTTAATAAAATTGGAAGATGAAATATGAATTACAATGAGAACAAGACATTTTGGAGATGATGATGGTGATGATAATGACAATGATAATGAAGTTGGATGTAACTATTCTGCTAGAGGCAACAAAGAGATATGGATTCATCTGTCTCTTTAGGGAATGTTATGCTACTTATTGTCCTTCAGTATCAGCTATATTCTGACACTCTAGTTGGATAAAAGTGGCCTTCTCCAGAGCTCTTTGGAGGGGAATAGAATAGAATAACAGAGTTGGAAGGGACCTTGGAGGTCTTCTAGTCCAACCCCCTGCTTAAGCAGGAAACCCTACACCACTTCAGACAAATGGTTATCCAACATCTTCTTAAAAAATTCCAGTGTTGGAGCATTCACAACTTCTGGAGGCAAGTTGTTCCACTGATTAATTGTTCTGACTGTCAGGAAATTTCTCCTTAGTTCCAGGCTGCTTCTCTCCTTGATTAGTTTC
Organism: Pituophis catenifer annectens; assembly: GCF_029215685.1. NCBI lineage: Eukaryota > Metazoa > Chordata > Lepidosauria > Squamata > Colubridae > Pituophis > Pituophis catenifer. Next base: position 113,847,733 of record NW_027256884.1, on the reverse strand, counting down.
CACCCATTGCTTCTTGTCCTGCCCTCAGGTGCTTTGAGAATAGCTTGACTCCCTCTTCTTTGTGGCAGTCCCTGAGATATTGGAACACTGCTATCATGTCTCCTCTGCTCCTGGGCTTCACTAGACTAGCCATGCCCAGTTCCTGCAACCGTTCATTGTATGTTTTAGCCTCCAGTCCCCTAATCCTCTTTGTTGCTCTTCTCTGCACTCTTTCCAGAGTCTCAACATCTTGTTTACATCATGGCAACCAGAACTGAATGCAGAGACAAAGACTGGAATATCTCAACAGCATTATTCACTTTTATTACCATGCAGAATGTAGTACTCCTGATGCAGAATTTGGGTGCTTTGAATTTTATCTTTGTTATATTACGGAATTTAAAAACAGGGGTAATTATATGAAGTTACATTTTAAGCATGAACGTAGCATTGCCAATTCTCCAGAGAAGACTTCTTCATTATTGATATTGAAAGAAAAGGGCATTGCTGTCCAAAGTTCTTAAAAACTGAACATAAGCATGAAATGCAAAGTGACAGTCTCATATCATCTATTTCGTGTGATGGGGTTTATATGGCAAGGCTTGTAAATACCGGCTTTTAATTATAAAGTTTATTTATAATTAATTGATGGGAAGTGGATAAACAGTCAAGGCTAGAATTGGAATGCAAGACTGCAAACTCGAAAATAGCTGGCTCTACAGATTAAAAGAAAATACACTGAGTTAGATTCAAGGTGGAAATTTTTCTCCCTTAATTTTGCTTCACTGCAATTATTCATTAAATCCATAGTATGTAACCCACTTACTCAACAGCACTCTAATTTACTTTAATAGAACACTGTGTGAATAATGACGTTTTGAATTGCAGCTATAGAGTATAAAATAAAGAACATTCTTATTAGGGATCATGCTTAGCCAGATATCAAAGCCCTTACATGGTTCAAAGGAAATGTTTTATTAAAGTTTAGTGCAATAAATAATATGGGGAAATTATCACAGTGTATTAGCCTTATACTCCTTGTTGTCAGAAAAATTCTCTAGGCGTTTATTCAAAATGTTCAAAAAAGATCTCGGCTTCTCCTCTGTGAGATTTTAAATATTAAGTATACTATTGCTGTTCTACCAATGGCCTGATATTGCCCAATGAATAGGAAGGCAGGTCCAAGGCTTGTAAAAATGTATAATCTAATATTCAACATAAGAGTGAACGTATTAAGTATCAGCATAGGCAAACAGAAATTAGGTATATTTCTGTTGTGCAGAATTGGGCATACTTATGGGTTATTAAGAAATGTAATTAGTCACTGCTTATGTAGCTTGCTGTTATAATAGTAAGCAGGTAGTCCTCGAGTTATAACTGTAATGGACCTGCCCATTGTGGTTGTAACTCATGACAGTGGTAAATCAGCTCATCTACATAACTGATCCAATTTTACAACCTTTTTTGCAGTTCTCAAAACAGGACAGTCATAAAGTAACCACAGCAATTGTGAACATCGTGGTTGTTCCTGATACAGTAAAAAAACACAATTAGTCATCCCCCCCTTTTTTTAATTTTAACAGCTGTGAATTCCTTTCATTCACAGCACGTGCTGAATCACCAAGTGTTTATAAACAGTCCAACAGAAGTCTGCCACAGTCCTTCGGATAAGGCTGGTAAACACCCACCTTTATCTTCTTTGACACGCTGCCAAAGACCTAATTGGCAATTATCTTGGCAAGACCACACGGAAACACAGAGTCAAAAACGGAGCTTCAAAGTACAAACCGACACCATCCACAACGTTGCTTCCTGCAAAGGCCCACGTGCCTTAGCTCGCTCTTTATGTCTTATGGGAGGGGCCAATCATCTCCAAGCCTTACTCCCGAGTTGTCCCTTTTGTTTTAACTGTTCTTGCCTTCTGGCAGCTCTGCGCATGCGTGCACTAGGAACAGGTTCCCTCTGTTCCTCTGCCTCTCTGATGTCCAACTCTGGAGGCTCTGGAGTCCGCACATATCTCCCAGATGGTCCTGGCCCCATCTCTGCCTCCAACGCAGAACCCTTGTCCGAGCCTTCTCCAGACTTCAGGACTGGCCCATGTTCCTCCCCAGCCTCCTCACTGTCTGACTCTGCTGCCAGCTCCACAGGGTTGTGGTGGATCATAACACTAGTCTTTAAATGAACTAATGGTCTACTATAGGCTGGTTTTGCTGAAAACTGGAAGTAAAAGCTAGTTTTTGGCAAAACTGTCATAAAATGCAGTCATGTGACTTTGCAAATGGCCACTGCAAAGGGTCAACTGTCAGAACTTAGAATCTCGGTCATAAGTATCCCTAGAGAGGCCTATTGTAACTTCAAAAGGTTGTTAAGCATTCAGTTGTAAATCAAAAATTAATTGTTAACATATTACCATAGTTAGATATGATTCTTAAAATCCTGAAGACTGTGGGACAAATATATGTGAATCGCCTCCTCTACAATGAATATTTCAAGACACTCTTCACTGTCCACTTGCTAACAGGAGGAGAGAGGGAGGGAGGAAAGGAGAGGGAGGGAGGGAGGGGAGAGAGAGAGAGAGAGAGGGAGAGGGAGAGAACACATTTTCTTTAAATTGTTCACTAAGATAACATCAACTATAATATGGCTTTCAAGCATCATTTTATGTACACATTTTAATCTACATTTCCTGCTATCCTTTTAATATATATTTTATGCTTTTAATTGTGTTCAAAATTAAAACAATTAAATTCATTAATAGCCTTAGTTTGATATGATTATTGTTGTATTTTCATCATTGGCCATTTTCAGTATAACTTTTGCAAATCTTGGGGCATATCTATGCTGTATCTTTAAGCCGTTTCAATTGCTTGCTCATGCTGACTTGACTTAAGATTGTCCATACTGCAGTCTTCCAATTCCCCTGCTGCTTTTTTTTTTTTTGTTATACACAAACACAGAGTTAAATTCATATATACAATGTCTAAAGCATCAAAATAGAGATATAGGCAGTCAAAACAGTCAGCTATAAATTAAAATTCCTTTTTTGCCCTCTTGGCTTCCTTCTACCTAAAAATCCTTGCTGGCCTATACTGGTGACAGGGAAAGGTGATAGGTCTCTAATAATCACTTGCTGGGGAAGTATTTTAATCCTTTCCTTGACTTTCAGAGAAAAGTTGCATCTCTGATGAACATGGCATGCTATCTCAAACGAAATAGAAGGGAAATGTCTTATTCATAACCTCAGCTCAGGCAGATTAGGCAATCTTTTACTGGCTCAGAAATGCAGTCGACATTTTCTGGATGGCTGAAAGCCAAGCGACAAAGGCAATACCAAAATATGGATGCAGTGGGATTTACCAAGTTTTGTGTTCAAAGATTCTCATTTTAAAATACATTGTTTCTATTATGTTGTTGTTGTAGTCACAAAGTTGTGTCCAACCCATCGCGACCCCATGGACAATGTTCCTCCAGGCCTTCCTGTCCTTTACCATTCCCCAGAGTCCATGTAATCTCACACCGACTGCTTCAGTGACTCCATCCAGCCACCTCATTCTCTGTTGTCCCCTTCTTCTTTTGCCCTCAATTGTTCCCAGCATTAGACTCTTCTCCAGTGAGTCCTTCCTTCTCATTAGGTGGCCAAAGTATCATTAGGTGGCCAAAATAAGGGTTTAGGGGAAAGCAGTAATTATGGGGAACCATATTACTCTTTCTTAGCTATGATGTAGTGCAGGGGTATCAAACTCGTGGCATCACAGCAATGTCACATGATGTATCACAACTTTTTTCCTCTTTGCTAAACTGGGCATGGGCGTGGCCAGCGTGTGACACATCTGGCCTGCGATCCGCGAGTTTTACAGCCCTGATGTAGTGGGATCTGGGACTATATAAAAAGGATTTGGAGTGTTATCCAATTATTTATCCTTAGATAGCTCACTTTGATTTAGAGGTTAAAAGGTGTAAATATGAATATCTATGCAATGAATAGATAAAGAATTCACTTAAAAAGATTTTTTTCATTTTATATCTATGTTGCTATTGCTATTCTTAGGAGTCTGTAGTAAGTTCTTCACTCTGTAAAATTCACAATGCAATTCTGAAACCATTAAATAATGAATTGTTTTTATTTATGGTTTATCTATTTTGGCTATTTAATTGAAAATCAAAATTCATAATTTACCATTCTTAAAGATAATTGAGTCATATGGAATAATGTAAATGGTTCAAATAACAAACACAACACAGCACACTGTTTTTCCAAATTTGTAAAATAATTAATTTTGCATTGTTGGATATGAATTTTAGGTCACAAGAAGCATCCTGGAGCTGCATTTGACAGTTATTTTGAACTAAATTTTAAGATAAGCAAGGGAAAAAATAATTAAATGTGTTTATTATCCTAGATGCTATTAAGTAGAAAATACTACGTAAGATATTATCAAATGATGTCAGTTTTTGTGGAATTTTTTTCCACAGAAACATACCTTACTTTGTTTCAGATACAATGCAATTGGGAGAAGGAAGGTTGGCACAAGGCACCATGAAGTACAGTGGCACCTTGCTACTCGACTGGTTCAAAACTCATCAAATTTTGTACTTGACACATTTTGGTGCTAAAATGCTGTCCTGGTACTTGTTTGTTTGGTATTCAACACCCTGTGATAGGAAAAGGGATGGCTGAAGAAACAGACAGGAAGTCAGCCATACTGGGGAAGTCATTGACATAGGAAAAGGGAAAGACAGGAAGTTTTTCCTGGCCAAAACAAAGGGTCATGTGATTAGTCATGTGGTTTGTTTGGCACTCATTGTTTTTAATATTCACCGGACCTCCCAGAAACAATTAACGAGTACCGACTGTAAAAGATATTAGGTTGGGTCCAGACTACTTGGATCTTTGTACAAAGATCCAGGTCTATAGAGTCTGCGTCCTGAGCACACTCTTGTACTGCAGTGAGTCTTGGACCCTTTACGCACGGCAGGAGAGAAAGTTGAACACCTTTCATATGCGTTGTCTCCGACGAATTCTTGGCATCACCTGGCAGGACAAAGTTCCAAACAGCGCAGTCTTGGAACGTGCTGGAATTTCTAGCATGTATACACTATTGAAACAGCGACGTCTACGCTGGCTGCGGCATGTCGTGAGAATGACTGATGGTCGGATTCCGAAAAATCTCCTGTATGGAGAATTAGTGCAGGGAAAGCGCCTCAGAGGGAGACCACAGCTGCGATATAAGGATATCTGCAAGAGGGACTTAAAGGCCCTGGGAATGGACATTAACAACTGGGAAACCTTGACCTCCAAGTTCAGCTTGGAGGCTAAAGACGCAGCATGGCCTTCTCCAATTTGAAGAGACACTTGTTCGGCAGGCTGAGGTAAAGAGGCAGTCCCGGAACCAGTGAAATCTGGGGGCTGGGCAGGGGACAGAATGTATCTGCCCTCAGTGTGGAAGGGATTGCCACTCTCAAATTGGCCTTTTTAGTCACACTAGATGCTGTTTTAGGACCTCTTTCCAGAGCACGATACCATAGTCTCTTGAGACTGAAGGATGCCAATGATGAATGGGTCCAGACTAAATTATACAGAAGTGGCATCTGTGTCTGCTCAGAAGTAATCTACACAAATCAAAGAAGCATTATGGTTAGTTAACTGTGCGTAATATCACAAACTTTGTTACATTTAGAGTTCTATTCAAATCAGTGGTAAGTTGGCCATAATAACTATACATCATGTATTTCAGTGAGACTTGAGAATGATTAGTTTTCTCTGTGGTTGTGATTAGTAGTAACCAGAAATCATATTGTATAATGCTGGCCAGCTATTAGCTTCTCAGCAGTTCATTGTAAGAATGCAGGGCAAGAGAAATTGAACATTGGACTTACCTGAAGGTTCTTTCTCCTTGCGCTGCGGGGGAGTCCATTGAGTGGGAGGTTCCTTATCCGATCGGCCTCTACTGAGTAAGAAATTACCTAGACACACTTCCTCTTCCTGCTTAGCCCAGTTCCGCACGAAGTCCGAATCCGAAGAAACTGACATCCTGAGTGAAACATAAACAGAAGGAAAGAAAAAATCCAAACAGAAAACACAGCAAGGACAGGTATGGACTCTCCCGCAGCGCAAGGAGAAAGAACCTTCAGGTAAGTCTAATGTTCATTCTCCCTTGTGCTGCTTAGAGAGTCCATTGAGTGGGATATACCCAAGCTAAGGGTGGGAAGAAACAGAGGAGGTGGAATGGCTCTCCACAGGGAGGACGCGCTGAAGAACCCTACGACCAAAGGCCACCTCGGCTGAAGCAAATCTGTCCAACTTGTAGTGACGGATAAATGAGTTTGGTGACACCCAGCTGCCCGGCATATCTCAAGGAGAGGGGCCTGAGTGGCCCAAGCCGCAGTGGTGGTGGCACTACGAGTTGAGTGTGCGGTAACACGACCAGGAACCTGTCTGTGTCTATGCTCATAGGCCAGGGTAATGCATGCCTTGAGCCACCTGGCAATGGTGGATGAAGAAACCTTGGAGCCAAACGAGGTAGGTTGAAATGAAATAAATAAAGATTCCGACTTGCGGTGGGAAGCTGTCCAGGAGTTGTATGTATGGAGTGCTCGACGAACATCCAACTTATGCCAGCGACGTTCAGAATGGTGAAGGGGATGGGGACAGAAGTCTGGAAGAACAATTTCCTCCGATCTGTGGAAGTGGGAATTGATCTTTGGAAGGATGGGGAGGGATGCCCCAGGACCGACGGAACAGCCCCAGAAGCACTCCAAAAATCCTTGCAAACAACCCCTTTAAGTTTATCTTGAGGCAATACAGGAAGAGCTGAGCCAAGGCACCACGAGGCTACTCTCCATTCCCTTAGCGCAAGGCTGGGCAACACAGCCTCCCACGCGCGCTCCTTCCTCTGCAATTCCAGAAAAAAACAGCACAAAAGGACAGCCAGCCTCTGATTCCATCCAACCCACAGCAAAACTATCATAAAACAGCGCGAGGCCGACGAAGCAGCCCCTTATGCGCCCTCCGGTAACTCACGATCACACGCTGGGTCGGAAGAAGCGCTTTGAGACGCCGCCGAAGCTGGCGCTCTACAGCTGATCAGCGCTTGCGAAATTCCTCCCTGTGCTTGCTCCCCGCCGAAGAAAAACAAGAATATCCAAGAATCCAAACCAAATTCTAGGCTTAGAGAGTCCAAAGAATGGGGCTCCAGGAAAAACAAGTGATTGAGGCTCGGACTGAGTAAGGAACTGGGCTAAGCAGGAAGAGGAGGTGTGTTTAGGCTAATTTCTTACTCAGTAGAGGCCAATCGGATGAGGAACCTCCCACTCAATGGACTCTCTAAACAGCGCAAGGGAGAACACCCTATTCTCTACATTAGTTTGCCAATGATGCCTTTTTCTAAACAACTGTTTTTATTCTTGGATTGGTAGATGGCATAATTCAACACAAATGAATTGATTTATAAATCTACCTACCTGATTGCTAGTCTTTCTAGACTATTTTTCTGGGCTACAAATACAGCTAGTTGTACGATGATACAGAGAAGGTAGATAGCTACCAGAAACTTCAATACAGTATTAACAGCATATACAAGTTTTATTTATTCATTTTTTAATGTATTTAACCAATGTATGTGGATACCCATCGTAGTTCTGGAGAGTAAGCAAGACATTTTAGCCCAGAAAATACAAAATTATTCAAGTAATTAAAAGAAGTTACAACTACAACTATTTTTAATACTACTTTTATGATCAGAGACAAAAAGAATGAAGTAAAATAAAATTGGTTACAATTTACACAACCATTTAATGTGGTTCCCAAAATTGACAGACAATTGAGCATTTTATAGCAATAGTAATTAAATGATTTGTAGAATCATTTTGATGGCAAGATGAGTGGCATATACATTTAAGAAATAAATAAATCAATCTGGAAATATCTGGAGACCTGTCAGCTAAGTCAGAGTCAAATGGATTGAGATGGGCAGCTATAAAGAAGGGAGGGTAGGAATTGTCTTCTGCTCCTCTGAAAGTTATTATTAATTAAATAATAATACTTTAAACATATTAATAGCAATAGCACTTATATACAAACATGAGTTATTATGAGAATAATTAAGTGGATTTGCCATGGCATGTAATAGAGGGCTATGGAAAAATCACTTGTTGGAATTGTTTCTTCCAATAAGCGAGATAATCTCTCATGTGCAGAAATGTTATTAAAACTGATTGTTATTAAATGCTACTTGCAAAGATGGCAAAATTTAATACACAGAGGGTAATACTCTTCTATTCAATGGGCAGGGAATATTTCCTGCATATATTGTACATTGTACGGAAATGGAACAACCTCCCAAACAGACTTTCTATTTACATGGGCCATGCATATATATTAATTCATTCTGGACGCTGATAATAAAGAACCCTTATTTCAGTTTCAGAAATGCTGTATTAGGGCCAGGCAAAGTCAGTATATTGATAAGCTATAGTAATAACAGAATAATAGAGTTGGAAGTCGATTATTAATCCAATCCCCTACTCAGGTAGGAGATCCTATTCCTATGATGGCGAACCTATGGCACATGTGCCGGAAGTGGCATGCAGAGCCATCTTATCAGGCACGCCAGCTGTCGCCGTTGCTCTTCCAGGTTCCAGCGCGCACATGTGTGCCGGCCAGCTGGTCTTTGTGCGCGCATGCGCACCAGAAAGTGGAAAACCAGGTGATGGGCGCGCATGCGCACACAAAAAACTAAAAGCTCAGCTTCCCAGTGTGTGCATGCATGCCAGGGAACTATTCTTCTGGTTTCCTGTGCTCCCCCCCCCCCCGTGCACGCTCCCGTTTTGGCACTAGGTGCCGAAAAGGTTTGCCAGTGCTGCCCTATTCCATTTCAGACAAATGGCTATCCATTCTCTTCTTAAAAACCTCTAGTGATGGAGCATCCACAACTTCAGAAGGCAAGCTGTTCCACTGGTTAATTATTCTCACTGTCAGGAATTTTTTTCCTTAATTTTAGGTTGCTTTCTCTATGTCTATAGCTATATATCTGTATCTATATTGATATAGAGCTGTGAGGACACTGGTATCCCATATGTATTGGAGGCTCACATGTTATTCCCCCCCTAAAATGAGAGTTTGTCCTAATTTTCATGGTGATTTGCTGCTAAAATATTTTAGCACCAAATCACCATGAAAATTAGGACAAACTCTCATCTCAAAGAGGAGCTTGATACATAATGGGGCACTCATAGCTGAGCTCTCAAAAATTTAGATTGTACAGTCTCAATTGGGGTTAAGTCTCCACAGTAGCAAATTTGTGCACTGTAAAGCAAGTGGCTGATGACCTTAGCTCTGATGAGCATTTTCGTAGCAGCAGGAAAGTGGTTATTGCTATTATGATTGGTGAAATGCAAAATTGCTTTTGCGAGTTTTGGGGCCATAGCTGTGACCTTTCGCTGCTGATGTTTCCAAGTTGCTGATACTTGGAGATGTGTATGCCCAAGTATTTAAAGTCCTTAATTTGCTAGATTTAGGAATTCTCCGGGAGTGATGATGAGTTATTTAAAGGATAATTACTTCCTTCTCAAAAATGTTATCATGCAAATTTTCCATGGAGGTACCTAATATATTGTGCAAGTTAAATAAGGATGCAGGACTGGGGCCCATCCTTCCATATATCTTTTCATCATTCCCACCAAAATCAAGTGGCTTTCAGCTGCTAAGCCACCTTAGGAATAGACATCAGAGGACTGTGATCTAATAAAATCATGGGCCCAGACATTGTTAAACAAGATATAGAAATAACCATTCCATACCACAGAAGCTACCGTGTTTCCTCGAAAATAAGACTTGAGTCTTATTTTCTTTTGTGACCCAAAATAGGCACTAGGGCTTATTTTCAGGGAGTATCTTATTTCCCCCCCCCCCCATGTACAGGAGGCCCAGTTCTTCTGCTTGCTCATGGTGGGGCAGGAGGCTGGCTGTGCAGGCTGTTAAGTAGGGCTTATTTTGGGGGTAGGACTTACATTAGGCACAGATATAAAAACCATGCTATGTCTTATTTTCAGGGAAACAGGGTATTAGGTATTGACGTTCTGCATAAACATATGGCAAGAAGAGACCACACAATATCCCAAAATAGACCTCTTCCCAAGGTGCTTTTCAAAAGGCAACTGGACTTTATTGGAGGTTTTTTTTTCCTTGAAAATGTTTTGCTTCTCATCCAAGAAGTTTCTTCAGTTCAGAACTGAAGGGAAAAAAATCAAGAAAGTCCACTTGCCTTTTGAAAGCAATTTGGGACAACCGTCACATGGATGACTGGGAATCTCCATAGACATTTAACATAGCTCTTGACTTTTAATATCTGGACAAGCTTTTCTTAGTTAGCACTTTGGGTTCTTAGATACAAATTACTTAGAAATAGGCTATGTGAAGGATCTATCTTAGAGTATTTTTGATTATGGACTACTACCTACAAGTAAGGTTGCCCTCAAATAGTTGGACCTTGAGGCATGATCTTCTCAGAAGTGCTATGTGATCAATGCATAGATTCTTCTCCAGGAGCATAATTTTCTCTCATCATTGTTTAGGCAAGCCCTAACTGACCATTACCTATAAGAAAATGCTGTTTAATGTTGCCTTCATCTAAAATTCCATTTAAACTTCTGAATATCAGAGTGTTTGACTTGCATGTTCAAAGCAATTCACATTCTATTATTTATGCTCTTACTGAAACAATTCTGCTTTATATCTGATTGATGTTTTTTGAGAATGGATAATTTCTACAGTAAATAAAATAGCAAACAAGTCAAAGATGAGCCTTAGGGTTGAAGCTTTTGATTGGTTTGTTGGAGAAATAGGAGCATCTAGGTGTGTGGCAGTTCAGTAAAATTGATGGTGAATTTTACTTTCCTTCCTTACAAAAGGAATTCTATGGTTTGTGGCAATTCAGTTTTCTCTGAGGGGACACCAGGAGTCCCTAGAGGTAGAAGAAACAACACTATGAAAAGATGCATTTTGATTAAGAGTGGGCCCTAGCTTTCTGACAGATTTAGATTATGGACCACATCATTGCTCAAAATTGATTTGACTTCTTTATATATCAGATGACTGTGGTTTAGAATAATAAAATTCTAGGGCTGGAAGGCTCTTGGAGTCTTATACCATCCTGAAAAAATGGATACCCAGTCTTTACTTGACCCTGGCCTAACCCTTTTTGGCTGAAGAATTCTGGGAGTTGAAGTCCACCCATCTCAGATTTGCCAAGGTTGAGAAACATTAGGCTAGAGCAGGGGTGGGGAACTATAGTTTTCCATGACCCACGGTCTTTAACTCCCAGAATTCCCAAGCTGTGCTGGCTTAGGAATTCTGGGAGTTGAAGTCCACAGGTCACAAAGGGCCCTGGGCTAGAGTGATCAATGGTCAACAAGGCAAACTCCCCAGTTGTTTTTAAAGACCCATTATGCCTCTCTAGCCAGGAATATATATATATATATATATATATATATATATATATATATATATATATATATATATATATATATATATATATATATATATATAGTATTGCATAGTGGCATATTTAGCATATTTTTGCAACTATAGGCAGTGACTTGGTGTGAGAAGGACACACAGATCTCTTGTAATAAACAGCAGCATGCAGATCCTAAATTTATCTTTCAATCTATTACCATATTGTAGACCAGAAAAAATACATTCCCTGCAACATCCCCCCCCCCAACTTTAGCCCTTACGCCACTTTCCATCACCAACTAGGCCACAGAAAGAAGAGCTACAGCTGTTTTATATTTTGTTGAAGGAGCTGGCTCCTAATTGTGCAGGGAGGAAATGCAAGTTCATGTATCAATTGTCTCAACAGAAGACAATAGCTCTATTGGTAATCTTGATTCTGTCAATGTGCTGACAAGCTACACAGCAGATCTTCTCAATGTGAGCTTTTCTTATTTCAAGTAATAAAAATAACAAAGAAGTATCAATTATTAGTTTATACCGGAATTAACATCAAGAAGGGGAAGATGAACCCTAAATATATTTTTATTTACTATTTTTTTTCTACTACCTGAAGTAAAAAAAAAAAATATTGGCAAGAATCATGCCAATAAAGGAACCTATTTTAATGTTAGATTGCTTTGAGCTTTGTTCAAGATAAATAGATTTAAACCTGGGGGATTTATTGAGACTTTTACAACAGGTTATATGACTTGTAAAAATATTTCTGTTTAGATTACAATTTGAATGAACAGAGGGCTGGTGTTTCATGCTCTGTTTCAGAGGTGTGGAAAATATTACATTGAGGCAGAAATTAATTTACCTGCAGGGGTGTTTTTATATAGTATATGCATTGTGTGTGTGTGTGTGTGTGTTATAGAGGCCTTCTTTTATCAAGTGGAATCCATTCTATGACTGCCTTTGTCCAACTGCCATCAGTTCTCTTCTCGCTATGTGACCAGCCCATTTCTATTTCAATTCTTTTATTTTGTACACTTTCATTTGTTCTCTAATCCGTGTGCAGGTCTTTCTATCTTGTCTTGTAATGCCTTGTATATGTGTACACACACACACACACACACACACACACACACACACACACACACACACAAAGAATCAGAACACAAAATACAAGCTGAGTGGACACGACCTTGTAGATGACTTTTCACTCTGTCAAGGACCTTGGAGTACTCATATCAAATGATCTAAGTGCCAAAGCCCACTGTAACAACATCGCCAAAAAGGCATTAAGGGTTGTAAACCTAAACTTGCATAGCTTCTTCTCTGGTAATATTACACTACTAACCAGAGCATACAAAACATTTGCTGGACCAATTCTCCAATACAGCTCATCTGTCTGGAACCCGCATTGCATATCGGACATTAATACAATTTAATGTGTCCAGAAATATTTCACGAGAAGAGTCCTCCACTCCTCTGCTCGCAACAAAATACCTTATGCCACCAGACTTGAAATTTTGGGCTTAGAAAACCTAGAACTACTCCGCCTTTGGTATAACCTAAGCATAGCTCATAAAATCATCTGCTTCAATGTCCTACCTGTCAATGACTACTTCAGCTTCAACCACAACAATACACGAACACACAATAGATACAAACTTAAAGTGAACTGCTCCAAACTCGATTGCAGAAAATAAGACTTCAGAACAATTTAATTTAATTTAGTTTCCAATTTATATACCGCCCTTCTCCCTGAGGACTCAGGGCGGTGTACAGCCAAGATAAAAAACATAGAATACAAATATTAAAACATTTAAAAATATATATAAATTTTGGCCCAAAAGTTAAGAATCACAGACTAATTAAAAGAATTTAAAAATTTCTTTTTAAGCCAACCCGGCTTGCTGAAAAAGATGGGTTTTCAGGGAACGACGGAAGGCATTGAGGTCATGGATTCTTCTTATCTCTGGGGGCAACTGATTCCAGAGGGTGGGAGCCCCCACAGAGAAGGCCCTCCCCCTGGGGGCCACCAGCCTACATTGATTGACTGATGGCATCCTGAGGAGGCCCTCTCTGTGGGAGTGCACGGGTCGATGGGAGGTCGTCGGTAGCAGCAGGCGGTCTCGGAGATAGCTAGGCCCTATGCCATGGAGCGCTTTAAAGGTGATAACCAACACCTTGAAGCGCACCGGGAAGACCACCGGGAGCCAGTGCAGCTCGCGCAGGAGCGGTGTTACATGGGAGCACCATGTTGCTCCCATCACTACCCGCGCTGCTGCATTCTGGACCAGCTGGAGCCTCCGGGTGCTCTTCAAGGGGAGCCCCATGTAGAGAGCGTTACAGTAGTCAAGGCGAGAGGTGACGAGGGCGTGAGTGACTGTGCACAAGGAATCCCGATCAAGAAAGGGCCGCAACTGGCGAATCAGGCGAACCTGATAAAAGGTCCCCCTGGTAACAGCCGTCAGATGTTCCTCCAAAGACAGCTGCCTATCCAGGAGGACAGATTGCGAGCCCTTTCAGTGGGGGCCAAAGACTCGCCCCCAATAGTCAGTGATGGAGTCAACTGACTATATCGGGATGCCGGGAGCCACAGCCACTCAGTCTTGGAAGGGTTGAGCTTGAGCCTGTTCCTCCCCATCCAGATCCGCACAGCCTCCAGGCACTGGGACATCACTTCAAGGGCATCGTTGGGGTGGCCTGGGGTGGAGATGTACAGCTGGGTGTCATCAGCGTACTGGTGGTATCTCACCCCAAAGCCACGGATGATCTCACCCAGCGGCTTCACATAAATGTTGAACAGAAGGGGCGAGAGGACCGATCCCTGCAGCACTCCACAAATGAGAGGCCTCGAGGTCGACCTCTGCCCCCCTGCCAACACAAACTGCGACCGGTCGGAGAGAAAGGAGGAGAACCACCGCAACACAGTGCCTCCCACCCCCAACTCTTCCAGCCGGTGCAGCATGATACCATGGTCGATGGTATCAAAAGCCGCTGAGAGATCTAATAGGACCAGAACAGAGGAATAACCCCTGTCCCGAGCCCTCCAGAGATCATCCACCAACGCGACCAATGCCGTTTCCGTGCTGTGCCCAGACCTGAAACCCGACTGGAACGGATCTAGATAGGATGTTTCCTCCAGGAATTGCGGAAACTGTTGCGTGACCACACTCTCAACAACCTTCGCAATGAAGCAAAGGTTGGAGACAGGACGATAGTTAGCCAATATTGCTGGATCCAGGGACGGCTTCTTGAGGAGAGGCCTCACCACCGCCTTTTTCAGGGCAGCGGGGAGGGCAGGGCAGCGTCAATGCCTGGAATGGACTACCTGAGTCTGTGGTTTCTTCCCCAAACCCCCAAAACTTTAACCATAGACTGTCTACTGTTGACCTCACCCCATTCCTAAGAAGTCTGTAAGGGGCGTGCATAAGAGCACCAGCATGCCTACCGTCCCTGTCCTAATGTTCTCTTTAATTGTATTCTTTTTTCTTTTCTGGCAGCCAGCAAGTTCTTTTTTTTTCATTTTATTAAATTTATATACCGCCCTACTCCCGAAGGACTCAGGGCGGTGAACAGCCATAAAATAAAACATAGATACAAAATTTAAAATAGAGATAAAACTAATTAAATAAATTTGGCTGAGACATTTTAAAACCCCAATAAATTAAAACCAAATTTAAAATTCCATTTAAAAAGAGGAAAAGTTTAGGTCAGGCCAGCTTGATGGAATAAAAACATCTTAAGCGCGCGACGGAAGGTACGCAGATCCGGAATCCTCCGTATCTCCGGGGGGAGCTCGTTCCAGATCGTAGGTGCCCCCACAGAGAAGGCTCTCCCCCTGGGGGCCGCCAGTCGACATTGTTTGGCCGACGGCACCCGGAGGAGCCCCTCTCTATGGGAGTGTACTGGTCGGTGGGAGGCTATTGGTGGCAGCAGGCGGTCCCGTAAATAGCCAGGTCCTAAGCCATGGAGCGCTCTGAAGGTGATAACCAAGACCTTGAAGCGCACTCGGAAGACCACCGGGAGCCAGTGCAGCTCGCGCAGGAGAGGCGTTACATGGGAGCGCCACGTCGCTCCCATCACCACCCACGCGGCCGCACTCTGCGCCAGTTGGAGCCTCCGAGTGCTCCTCTAGGGGAGCCCCATGTAGAGAGCGTTACAATAGTCCAGACGGGAGGTGACGAGGGCATGAGTGACCGTGCGTAACGAGTCCCTTGCTGCCAGGTAAGAGAATTATATAGATCTATTTCTGGCTCGTTAGACATCATCAGTAAACCACACCCACATCTCATGTATCCTCCCTGTAAAGGTACAGTATCTATTTTCTTACTTCTTCGTAGGATTTATGTGTGTTTTTCCTGTGTGCTTATTGATGATGGCTAACGAGCCAGAAATAGATCTATATAAGTCTCTCACCTGGCAGCAAGAACTTGCTGGCTGCCAGAAAGGAAAAAAGCCCAGAATCGAGTGGATGTGATTCTACTGAGCTAGGGCTGCAGAAAAACCATGGTTACATAGGAAAAACATATATATATATATATATATATATATATATATATATATATATATATATATATATATATATATATATATATATATATTATATATATTATGTATATATGTATATGTGTGTGTCCACAAGGTATGTATGCGTGTATGTATGTATGGTAAATGAATTTCTGCTTCAACATAATATTTTCTATATGTCTGAAACAGAACATGAAAGCCCAATCCTGTTTGTGTGTGTGTGCACGCACTGCACGCACATATGTAGAAAGATACTAGTATAATGTATTTTATGTATTTCTCTCCTGTAGTTGACTTTCAATAAAAAAAGACAATGCAAACATTATAAAAAGGCTTTCTGAAGGTTTATTTATATACTAAAAAATCAGCTCTGATCATACTGCAGGCTATAAGTAATGCAAGATAACTTGGTAAGGGAAGTTGCTGCATAAAACATTAGCTCTCCATAAGCAAGTGAAGACGAAGCAAAAGCCTTTCTGTTCATCAGCCTGGAAATCCTCAAGGAAAACTTTTCTATTTCATAAATGCCATGTTATATAATTATTCATTCCTGTTAGGTGAGCTACAAGACCGTATAAGATTAATTGACTAGAAATTCAATGGCTTATTTTTTGTTTGGTTGGGGTGTTTTCACAAATAACTAAACCGGTGTTACAAACTTTACAACGGTAGTGTTGTAATTTTGATCCCACAGCATGTGCAACTGTCTCAGACAATATATCCCATGGTCTAGAGAATATACTTTGAGGGCAGCCAACTTTCTCTAGTTGGCTGCCCTCAAAATATATTGCATTTTCTAATATCTCCATTCAACATAAATAGCAATGATGATGCATTGTGGATTTATTTATTATTTAATCAATGCTTTAGCCACTTCAGTCTGAAAAACAACTCTAAATGGCATTCAAGGAATAATTATCTTTTAAAAAATAAAATAAAACAATAATATAAACCACAAGGAATTGTCATCCATCATATCTGAAGGGTTTCAGTTGAAGAAGACCTGACTATATTTTTTTAAAAACAAACCTTCCTAAATAATGGTCTGAATTCTTCCTTTACTATCATGTTGAAGTAGATGTCTTAATATGAAAATCAAGTAGATCCAAGTTTAATTCAACATGTGTTAATAGCAAATAAAATTATAAAATACAATATTCCTAATCACTTTGAATTGAAAGTAAGTGGAATTTTGTTCTCCTTAAATCAGAAGGCATGGGGAGGAGAGTGTAGGCAAGATTTAAACAATACATTATTTAATTAACTTCTTCTGTGAAAAAAGCTCATGTTTTCAGCTACTTGTTTGCTGGTGGCAGTAAAAATTGAAACAAAGAACGAATATTGAGTTAAATGCCAATTAATGGTGTTAGTAACAATAGGATTTTCAGTATTAATTTTTGCCAAAAGAAAAAGGAAGAAAAGTAAAAGAAAATATATAATGTTAAACACAGAAAAGTGAAAATATTTCCTCTAGAATACAGATGAAGAGATCTTTAATATAAAATTTCATGGAAATAGGATTATAAGGAATACTGACTATAAAATGCTGCAAACTGATAAATTGCTAAATAACCTTTGGGATTGAAGTAGAAAGATTTTTAGGAGAGATGTTGAGTCCTCTATTCTAAGTAGCAGAATGTCTCCAAAGATCCCCAAAATTAATTTGTCTAGTTTTGATAGTAGATTTCTGATATGACAGGATTTTCCCCTCATCATTTTCCAATTTAAAAATTATTTAGGAAAACATTGCTGCAATATTTAGGAGACAGAAAGAAAAGTTAGACTTATATGGTAGAAATGTATTCATATGCTCAAAGATTTGGGTATCTATGAATCTGATATAAAGAAGTCCATCTGAAATAGGTCCATCTGATATAAGCTTGTGCAAAGGTAGCTTGCTATAGGTCCCAGCTTTGGGGAAATATTATTAGGGACTCCAGACCCGAGCCTTCTTAGTGTCAGTTCCCCTCCACTGGACCTGTTTTTTTTTTCCTGAAGAGCTTTTCAGGAAGTTATATAGAAAAAATAATACCATGGTGTATTTGGATTGTTTATTCCAGTACCACATATAGTAGCTGTGGGAGGGGTTGCATAAATTGAAAACTCACGTTTTAGAGGGTACCAAGTTAAGAATCCTTTCTATTGATTAATCATGTACTATCAAGAAATTGTTGACTGTTAGTGAAAGATTTCCAGTTTAACCCAATCTTTTTATTTTCCTTAATCTCTAACAGCAACGGCTGTATGTATTCTTTTAAGAAATGTTTACTTTAACATGCATTGCAAATTAATGCTTATTTATTTGATTTCTATAGCCACCCATCTCAACAAATTACCCTAAACTCTGAAGGGAAAATTTTCCTTAGGCTGGGGTCTACAGCACAGAAGGTATGTCTCTTAGTTCCAGTCAGCTGATATTCTTTGGCTGATGGGACTCAAAACATGTTCAATGTTGCCAGACCAAACCTTTGAAGGCTTCAAAGTGATAACCAATACCTAATATGCATCTAAATAACTTTTTGAAGTTTATTTATAAATATTTTATGATATGGACCTGAAATTGCATCAGGCCTCTCATGAAAGAATTGAGTGATGAACCCTAACCCTAATCCTCTCACATTTATGACTTTTGCAGGCCAATTAAGCAAATGAAAAAAAACAACAAACCTGAAATAAGATCATAAGTGCAGTGACGGTTTCACTTAATGACCACTTCACTTTGAGTTGCAGTTTCAATTGTGGTTGCTAAATGAGGACTACTTGTAGTCTGTAAATTAGAATAAACCAGAAAGAAACTCAAGAATGAACAGCCTAACCACTCTAGTGACTTCTTCAAAGAATTAAAAATAACTCCAATTCTATTGGAGTACAGTGACCCATAAAAAGTATGAAATGTGCAAATATTAAATGTCTTAGCTCTTTTATTCTTATGACTACATTTTGTGGGAGGATTCAATTTATATTTATATTTATATTATTTTTCAAAGTAATTTGAAATTGAGCCAGTCTGAAACGATTATGTGAAGTTCAGTAAACCAGAATGAAATAAGTAGAGTTTACTTAAAGATATAATATGCATGAATAGTTACAATTATTTCATTGAAACATCAGCTAGCATGGAATGACATAAGTATTCATGGTTTCTTTCTGTATGATTCTTTGTTGAGGTGAACACACTCAAATGTAGAGATGCTAGATTTTAGCAGTCATATAGACAATTTTTCTTTTTTTTTTTTTCACCCCTGTCAAATAGACTTGAAATATTTAAAATTATTAAACACCTGCAAAATCTGTTTATCAGGCATTTTTGGAATTACCTTATGCAAACATCTGATTCACAGAGTACTGAAAGAAAGTGCTTGTTTTCTTTGTACTATATCTCACATTTCTATTATTCCTTTTTTTTAGAAAAGTAAGAAAATAAATAAATATCCCAAACCTTATTTGTGATAACCTTGAGCAGTTGTCTAACTGGAACAATTCTGATTCTTTGGCCAGTATCATTTGAGGAATTGAGTGATGATCAGGCCAAGAGTTATTCTTGTCAAGGCTTTCTGATCCGAGAAGTGTCATAACTGGTACACCAACTAGATCTGGTCAGAAGCTTCTTAGCCATGACTTCCATCTAATTTTTAAGCAGAAGTGAAGAGTCCAGCTGGACCTGGATTTTATGATTGCGAAGCTTAATCCTACCCTGATAACAACTGAATTCAATGGATTGTCCAGATGTATAATCTATGTCAGGGGTTTCAAACCCACATTATCACATTATCGTCACATGATGTATAGCAACTTTCCCCCCCTTCTCCCCAGGGTGGGCATGGCCAGTGTGCGATGCATCCGGCCCACGGGCCACGAGTTTGACACCCCTGATCTACATGAATTAGACCACATTGTTTGTGTCTTACCACCACCCTATTTCTCCTTCATTATTGTTGCAATATTTTCAGGATCAGACTCAATAAATCTAGTAAGAGTTAAAGGTTTAAATATTTCTCCTTTTATTTACATTAGGCATTCTATATTCACTGAATATTCACAGATAGAAGCAGGGAAATGGGTGCATACAGCTCCTTATATATACAAAGGGTGGAGCTAAGTGTGGGAGTGGTGAATTATGAATACATTAAGAAGTGAAGAATAAATTAACCCCTGATACCCCGTTCATATACTATTTACACATTAGAGAATAAGGCATTTACATGTGACAATTATCACTCACATGAAGATTATTTCAATAGCTTTCTCCTGTAAAGAAAGCTAATACTGTTACTGTTAATTAATATTCAATCAGATAAAGATCTTACAGAAAAATCCTTAATTCAAAGTAGCATTGTTACTTCTTGGCAGCTTTCCTAGCAGTTACCTTTTCATACTAGATAAAATCTAAATGCGAAGTTCCTTCTGACCTAGAGAAAAATCATAATAAAGCTTCCCTTGAAAGTTTGTTTATGCATGTAGTCTTTAATGGGATGGCAGCAGGGACAAAAGAAAAAAATGAGCTGCTCACAAAGCTTCAAGGAAATAGCAATGCCAGCAAAACACACTGCATGAGTCCTCGTAAACCTTTAAAAATTATTGTTTGGCCTATTGTTGAAGACAAAGCCTTCTGTATAAATTTCTAAAATATCTGTGCTCATTCAAGTATAACACACTGCATTTATAGAGCACTAAATGCAGGTGGAAAAAACATTTAAGAATTTATTTTTGTTATCATGGCTGAGACAGTTTCCAGAAGGCCAAGGTGAATAATATTTTTTTAAAAAACTGCAATGTACACAAACCTCTGTGCTTATTAAAGTTTAGGTTTTTTTTTTAAAGCTTACAAATATTTGGCTTTCATAGATAATTTATTAGCCTAATTACTTCAGAATAATTTTTTTGGATTTGTTTATTGGAAGAAGGATCAGCTTCACTTTATAGGTAGAACCAACTATGGAAAGATTAATTTGAATGACAGTCACAAGAGAAAATAATAAATTTATGATAATATAACACATCACTATAATCTTGGAAGAATATTAGAAATTCACAAATAATAATCATAATAAATAAAATAAAATACTGTTAAAAGTAATTATTTATTTACATCTGAAGCAAGAATTAAAGAAAATTCTCATTACAGCTTGAAGATGAGTAATAATTTATTTTTGATATGAACTGGAAATGCTTTGTTAGCTGCTTTATTCATAAAACAGCTGAATGTGGAATCAAATGCAAGTTTAGATCATTATAGATGAGTAGTATTCATTAAATTTTAAGTTTGCTTTAATCATAAGGACAGCAGAATCTCAGCAAACATTGTTAAATCTGATGGTTTTATAAACTTCTGACCTCGAATTTGTCTCCCTCCTGGCTTATGTCAAAGATAATCAGAAAATACTAACTGTAAGAGTAGCGAAGAACCTGGCCTTAATATGAAACATTTGTATGCAGTCATTTTATTATCTATAGAACAAGTGGTGTCACTTTGCTATTCCAGGCATATCTGTCCCAAAATATTATGGCTTATTTACACAGCTACGATATGGTGGTTCTTTCACTATAAATAGAAGATGAGTTTGTTATCTCACCAGGAAGGGTACATATCAGAGGTGGGTTTCAGCAGGTTCTGACCAGTTCTGGAGAACCGGTAGCAGAAATTTTGAGTAGTTTGGAGAACTGGTAAATACCACCTCTGACTGGCCCGCCCCCATCTATTCTCTGCCTCACGAGTCCCAGCTGATCTGAGGAAATGGGGATTTTGCAGTAGCCTTCCCCTGTAGTGGAGTGGGAATGGAGCCTTCCCCTGCCATGCCTACCAAGCCACACCACACCCACAAAGCCACACCCACAGAACCATCACTGGTACATATACATTTCTTGCTAGATATAAATCACTTATCTTACCAATAATCATGTTTTATAGGTAAGACCAACTATGGAAAGATTAATCTGAATGACAATCACAAGAGAAAATAATAAATTTATGACAATATAACCCAGGTTGGATTTCTACTTAAGCTGCAGCTGATACATGTTTGCCTTTTGTAAATGAACCAGAGAATTTACACGAGTTAATTTCCATTGGATTTGCAGGATTCACTTTAGAATGTAAACTCTAAGCTGACTATATATAATACTGAAATGTCAACTCCACACTCAGTGTTTTATTTTTGAATGATGGCAGTGTGCAGCTTAAATAAGATTGAAACCTTAGCAAAATATAGAACATGCTCATAGCATTGGTGAACAAATCAGGTCTGTAGAAAAAATTCTATAAAGTGATAAAATAATAATAAAATACTTCCAGTCATGAGGAATGTGGAAGGAGCTTTAAGGAAATTTCCCTTGTTTTATCTTGCTCATTTTCAGTCTAATGTCAAGTGCTAGGGAAATCAGGAGGTAGTTCAAACGGGTATAAAGCTTTATGGTAAGCTTAAGCTCTCTACAAGAATCTGAACTACTAACGGTTAAAGCAATTTGGCGGTAAATACAGAATTCAAGGTGGGCTGGACTTAGATCTCTTGTGGACACGAAGGTACTGATGACTGATGACACATTTAACCCCTCCCTCAGGCTCAGACTGGTCATCTCCTACACTAATGCTATTCAGGTGTGTTGGGACTCTTAAGAGTTCTCTAGCATGGAGAGCACTGTAATGGGATAGCGGATGTGTCATCTGCATATTGATACATCCTGTCAAACCATATATTCCTTTTGAACTTTTGAAAGTATTATCAATTTGTCCATCTATTTCCTTACCCTCCTTACTCCTCCTACCAGTGAAACCTTAGTTCGGTTTCTCTAAAGTCTTGACTCTTGTTTTGCCTGTAGGTGAGATGAGGCTACTTCAAACCTGCAGAACTTCTGAATATTTCAGATTTGTTTTTAGAGGTTAAAGGGGCAAAATGCGAATGTTTACTCTTGTATAGATGTAAGGCATTCATAGCAACTCTTAATTTGTGCATTAAACCTAGATATGAAAGGTAAGATAAAAGTAGTTCTGGACTTGCAACCACAACATGGAGCGGAATATCAGTTGTTCAACCAAGTGAGTTAAGCAAAATGACGTGACTGCTTTGCTCAATGAGCAATCCCAGCACTCCTGGTTGTGATCATTAAGTAATCTGGCTGTCAGCCCTGGAGGCCATCTTTTTCTTTGGATCTTCAGGGCTGCCACATTTAGTGCTGTGGGAAACTGGGAGGGGGGATTGCATGGAGTGGTGGAGATATGTAGCCATGATAACATTCCTTTCTTTGAGAGTCAAGGACTTTTGGCCTGCACCTGGAGTGGCGTGACTGGGAGGCATCTCCAGTTGGGAGGGTGCATTTATTGGACAATGTGATGGACATGTGGGTGCAGGGGACTTTCTTTTGGGTGGGGAAAACCTGGAAGCTTTCAGATTCTGGTTTTCCCAGATGTGCCAATATGACATCTCTAATAAAATGGACCTTTGAGGAACTTCTAGCCTTGGAGTTTTCTTTCGTTGGGGGTGTTACTTGGAACCCTGACACTGGCTATTAAGCAGACAGAGAGAAAGAGCGGCCTACCAAGTTCAGATTCCCTCAGCATCTCCTCCAAAGGACTGCAGTAATGGAACTCAGATCTGACCTCCATTTCTATAGACCTTCAGAGGATTTCCCCTCTCCTCCAGCATGGACGGGAACTCTTCCAAAATGGTTCATGAATGGAACTCATATCTTTGGGGTCTGACTTGTGTTTTTGCATCCTTTCAAAGGGGGAAACTCATCTGAAGGGCTGCAGGCACAGAGCTCAGATCTCAGGGACCCCACCCACATTTCTGCATCCCACCAGCGGAGTTTGTCTGCCCTGGGCTGGCAGTCATTTTGTTCTGAAAAGTCTGACTGCAGTAAGGAGGAATCTCAGCTGAGAAAATATATATTTTAATAAATAAAGAAAATGCTTTACGGTCTGTAAAGCATCACTTCCGTAGCCATTATAATTCTGTCTGTCGTTAAATAAATGCTTGTAAGTTGTGGACTAATTGAACTTCTTTGTCCATAGATAAACTGAAAAGTAAAACTATCTTGGTCATATTCTGTGACCAATTCTGCCATTTTCATAGCTTCGCAACAATACTTTACATCAGTTCTTTATATGCATTTTATAACCGACTTTATTTATTTATTTGATTTGATTTGATTTGTATGCCGCCCTATCTCCGTAGGACTCAGGGCGGCTCACAACAATTAAAATCAAACCAGATAAAAACGTATTAAAATACAAATTAAGCATATGTTAAAACTCATTAAAATAATCAAACCAGTTTAATATAACAACTGAAGCAGTATCATATACAGATTGTATTTTCAACCTACCTACATACAAGGTTAGTTAATATGACTGGCAACATGCATACCCTGTGTTTGTTCATGGCAAAAAACATATAGCAAAGAATCAGATTTGTCCAGTGTTTGTATTTGAAGAACATCATCTACTTCAAGATATATGTGTACATGTATTTTACTATTTAAACTAATAATTTTGAAGTATTTAATACAGTTACCAAATTATCTGAATTAGGAAGCAACAATTTTCTACAGAAGAGGGCATTCTGGGATAACTGGTTGCAGTACTTAAGGACAAAGTTTTAAGAATTGCTGTGTTCCGAGTATTTCATGTGGTGATAGCTTGGCTATTGGAAAAGAAACATTGATAGACCAGAATATTTATAGTTTAGGATTCAACTGTGGATTCCTTGGTGTTCTTTGAGCTTGCTGTTTACTTACAGACGTTTCATTACCAAACTAGGTAATATCATCAGAGCCTGGTTTAGCTCAACAGACAGAAGCACTGTAATTTAACACCAGCTGTCTGCAATTACTGTAAGTTCGAATCTCTCCAAGGCTCAAGGTTGACTCAGCCTTCCATCCTTTCTAAGGTAGGTAAATTGAGGACCCAGTTTGTGGGGGCAATAATAAGCTGACTTTGTATAAATATACAAAAGTATGAAGGCTATTGCTTAACGCACTGTAAGCCGCCCTGAGTCTCCGGAAAAGGGCGGCATATAAATCAAATTTAAAAAAAAAAATAATAATAATACTACAGTAATCAATAATATCTGTAGCACTGATGATGTTATCTATTTTGGTAATAATACGTCTGCAAGAAAACAATCAAGCTCAGAGAGCACCAAGCACCCCATGGAAAAAAGACAATTGATGAACTTTAATCAAATACATAGATGTTTCTATATCACCATCGTGACTTTTAGTTCTTGGGAGAACTCATGAAAACTCACTAATGGATTCTCCCAAAAGAAAGATATTTTAGACAAAATTGTAGGGTGATGTTTAAAATAAATGTTAAAGTTAGCATGACTGACCTCCTTAATAAGCAACTCTATCATGCGAACTACTTAATATCTGGCAGAATTGGTTGTGGCAGACATATTTTGAAGAAATCCAGAATAAATCTTGGTTCCTAATAATCAGTTCATTTTCTGCATGCTAATAAAAATAGCCCTTAACCAAAGTGCTTTAAAGTTTTATCCAAAACTGACATCAGGCTGATCAGATCTATTCTTTTTTTCCCTAGATCTGCCTCTCCCTATTTTTCAGATAGAGATAAATTTGCATGCCTCCAAGAACTCTTAAAGGTTACAGACAAATCTTTGAAATAACATTTTCAAGCTCTTTTAGCATCTTTGGATGTTATTCATTTGCCCTGGAGGCTTGAACTCATTTAAAACAGAAAGTCATTCTCTAACCATTGCTTTATCTATCCAAGGCTGCACTCCTTGTACAATTTTGTCTTTTAAATATAATTCTGCTTTCGGAGAAGACCAGGACAATTCAGATAGTCCTCAACTTGTGACCACAATTGATCCCAAAATTTCTGTTGCTAAGCAAGACAGCAGTTAAATGAACTTTACCCCCTTTTACAACCTTTCTTGCCACAGTTGTTAAATGGATGGCTGCAGGCATTAAGTTAGTAACATGTGAATCTGGTTTCCTATGACTTTTTTTTATCAGAAGGATGGAAAAAGTGATCACATGACCCCCAGGACACTGCAATTGTCATAAATACAAGCCAGTTGCCAAGCATCTGGATTTTGATCATGTGACCACAGGGATGTTACAGTGATCATAAGTGGGGAAAAAGGTCATAAGTCACTTTTTTTTCATTTCCATTGTAACTTCAAACAGTAACTAAATGAATGATTGTAGAGGACTACCTGTATTGAAAGTAGATACATATATCTCTTTTTAGTCATAATTTTCTCTGAACAATAGACCTAAACTTTCCTTTGATCTTGCTCAGATTATGGTTAAAGAAGCAAATATTTGTTCTTATCTTGTCATCCCTTCCAAATTTCAGTTTGTTCTAGACCAGGGGTCTCCAACCTTTGGGCCGCAGAATGCTATCAGGTCACTGAAGCAGCCGTTGAGCACACAAAGTTTCATTTGCGTATACCACCAAAGCCGCCATCGCTGATCCACAGAATAAAAAAGGTTGGGGACAGTGGGTGGGATCCTACTGGTTTAACAACCAGTTCACTGAGTGCATGCCAGATGTATACTGCGTGCACATGCACACTTTGAAGAAAATTGAACTTCCACGTTGCTGAGAGCAAGGAAAACAGCTGAGGAGCGGCAATCCACTCTGTCACCCCGATCAGCTGGGCTTCGGAAGCAGAAATAAAGCAGGGGCGGTGGGTGGATCCATTTCAAAGAAAGAGAGAACCAATTCGCTCACGGCTGAAAGTTGGAGCTAATGGTTCCCCCGAACTGGTCTGAACCGGTAGAATCCCACCACTGATTGGAGACCCCTATTCTATACCTACATTTTCCTGGCATCATCATTACAGACTCAGGGTATTTTTTGGTATTGTTAAGTCTCGGTTACAAGTCTTTTCTTTACAAGACATTTTTTAAAAAAATATCAGGTTAAAACATTTTTGCTTTCTGATAGACTAAAGGCAAATTGCACATTCAGTATTTTACTTCAGAGAATCTCTTTACTCTCCAATTTGTTCTTTTTTTCCCTGCACAATTTCTAGACATAGGATCTGATTTAATTATTTACCGCATCTTGAAGCCAGCTTTTTGTAAAGTTCAGGGTACAAAAAGCTGTATTTTACACAGTTATTATCACAAATTTCACTACATGTTCACTTTCTTTAAAGGTCCTGTAATTTTCACTTTATTCAGGTTCTCATTTATTTGATTTGTTTCTTGTTCTTATTTTATTTTGATGTCTGACTCTGACAATATAAAAACGAATAGCAAATACAATAAGGTAAGTACAATAAAAGAAATAAAAAGATAGAAAATCCAGATAATAATAAAGCCAACGCAATGTACATCAAATACAGCAACAAGTGGTTTCATCCATCCTACCTCAAGCCTAAGAAAACAACCTTCCAGAATACCATTGGGTTGGGAGTCATCTTAATCTTGGTGGAAACTTCATTTTGGAAGGCAAGTCTCAAGACAGATTGTTGTCAGAATTAAGCCCAAGCTGATATATTGCTTCGTTTCTTTTTCTCTGTTGTAAGAAATGGAATTGACTGATTTGCAAGTGATGAATTATTATTGGGCCTTTACAATAGAGTTGTATTAATATCAGAAAAAAGTTATTATTCAACTTTGTGAAAATTCCATAATCATCTTCAGGAAAGTAGTGTCCACGTTTGCAGTTTGATTGAATGGCCTGAATTTGTTTACAAGAACATAACTCTTTTTTCCCCTTTCGTTATTCAGATATTTTTAGTCATGGATTTCTAAGTAGACACATATCTTTTTAATACAAATAGATCAGTACAATCATTACCATTTTATTAATTGCTATGTTCCAACCATGTACCCCTTTTATTTTCCAAGAAAATTACTGTGGCTCTGAAATATGGTTCCTTGACTCCTGCTGTAAGATGGCCATGCTAAAATTAGAGAAATCATTTATGGACCACTCCATAAACTATACTTCCATTCCAAAACACAGAAAAGGTTAGAAGCTTATTTTCTGACTTGCTTGGAAGATGCAGAGTTTTGCCTCTTTAAAGGATCCTACCTAAAATCAAATTACCCATTTCTGTGAAAGGAAAAAAATATCAGCAAATGAATCACATGACTTTTGCTGCATATAAATTTTTCATATGGTTTTACATAACGGAATACTTTATTTGCTTTATTACAAACTGCAGACTATTGTTAAAATCCAATATATCAACAGCAATTATCAGCACAGTATAAAACATGAAAGGCAACTGGAAATTATAGTAATTTTGCCTGAACAGTGAAACAACAATAATTGTTAACAGATCATTACAATTAAGCTTGTGTGTTAAGAGACTTAACATGCTTAAGATGTGTTAAAATTTAAGAGTTTCAGGGCCTCTTTTTCTATAACAGTTTGAACTCAAGGGAGCGGTAAGGACCTCTTTTTGAATGATGAAAGAAGCTTCATTTTTGCAAAGTCTTTTAAGAAGCTGTTCCCAGTTGTTTTCTGTTTATCCACAGCAATTTTTTTCCTTTACCTCTTTGAATCAGTGGTGGGAATCAATTTTTTTTACTACTGGTTCTGTGAGCGTGGCTTGGTGGGTGTGGCAGGGGAAGGATACTGTAAAATCTCCATTCCCTCCCCACTCCAGGGGAAGGTTACTGCAAAATAAGGAGCCTGGTGGCGCAGCAGACTAATAGCCTGTTATTAACATTCAGCTGCCTGCAATTACTGCAACTTCGAATCTCCCCAGGCTCAAGGTTGACTCAGCCTTCCATCCTTTCTAAGGTAGGTAAATTGAGGACCCAGTTTGTGGGGGCAATAAGCTGACTTTGTATAAATATACAAAAGTATGAAGGCTATTGCTTAACGCATTGTAAGCTGCCCTGAGTCTCCGGAGCAGGGCGGCATATAAATCAAATAAAAAAAAAATCCCCAATTCCTCCTGATCAGCTCGGACTCGGGAGGCAGATAATAGATAGGGGCAGGGGCAGTCAGAGGTGGTATTTACCGGTTCTCCAAACTACTCAAAATTTCCTCTACCAGTTCTCCAGAACTGGTCAGAACTTGCTGAATACTACCTCTGCTTTGAGTAGCCTCAGGACATCTACAGGAAAAGATCACATACACATTAAAAGATGTGCATGTCCACATTACATGGACATGGACACCATTTTGATATTTTCTTTTTTTCTTTATTTTCTCACTTTCCTGCATAGTCCAACTGTTCAACTAGGTCGATGAATAAAAAAAATTAATTTTCAAGTTTCTCTAATTAGTAAAATAACCGTGATTGGTTTATGTCTTAATTTAGGTAACTGTCATTAAAATTGACTTTGACTTGCTTAGAGAATTAGAGAAGTTGGTTTCATATATTTTTAGGACAATTATGATAATGCTAATATATATGCATTAGTAAACCAATTATTGTCACAAAACCTTAAATCATAGATATTTTATTGATAATTTAAAGGATATGCGGAGTGAAAGAAGTGAAGCAAACCAACATCCAATGAAATATTTGTTATCTAGATGACTAAACTGTATGTTGGCATTGAATTAATGCATTAAGCTACTGTATGGAAGGCAAAGGAACACCCTGTTTCACTCATTGTATTCATTTCTGAGGGATGCGGTGGCTCAGTGGCTAAGATGCTGAGCTTGTCGATCGAAAGGTTGGCAGTTCAGCGGTTCAAATCCCTAGTGCCACGTAACGGGGTGAGCTCCTGTTATTTGTCCCAGCTTCTGCTAATCTAGCAGTTCGAAAGCATGTAAAAAATGCAAGTAGAAAAATAGGGACCACCTTTGGTGGGAAGGTAACAGCGTTTCGTGCTCCTTTGGCATTTAGTCATGCCGACCACATGACCATGGAGACATCTTCGGACAGTGCTGGCTCTTCAGCTTTGAAACGGAGATGAGCACTGCCCCATAGAGTCGGGAATGACTAGCACATATGTGTGAGGGAACCTTTACCTTACCTTTATTCATTTCTATAAGAAAGTATTTCTAATATGATGCATTTCATATCATTTGTTTCATACCCTATGCATTTTCAGGAACCCTATAATGCCAATTTCGGCGTTAAGAGATCTGCCACAGATCAGATAGGAGAGTAATTAGAATAAGCCAATTTAGCTCCCTGAAAAAAGCTGTAATGATAAGAAAAAGAGGAAAAGGATGACCACCCAAAAATTGAGTGGATTTGGTTGCAATTGTGATTTGTGAATTACCTGAAAGTCCAAGTTAGGGACAGAGACTCATGGAGAAAATCTATCTATGTAGTTGCTAGAAATCAAAAAATAACTTGATGACACATGATCAATCAATCAACCAATGCTTACTAGTACAATCAAAGTTCTAATTCTTCAAGGAATCTCTCATGGTCAAAGAATAGACAATCCAAAAATCAAAGCCAAATGTTACAGATGGAAAAAATGATGAAATCATGGTCCAGGTAGTATAAGAATCAGTACATTAAAGAGATTTGAAATGCAATCAGGGCACAGGTCTAGACATGCAGATGTATTAAAAAAAAACAATTTGATACTTACAATCAACAGGATTAAACTGAAAGTAATAGCTGATCTTAAAATAGTTGATCGTCATCAAGCCTGATTGGGCATCAAGTTCTTAGCATTTTGAGCTGCTCTGGAATATATTTATTTATGCATAACAAGTCTATTGTCACTTCAATGATGTGACTCTAAATGGCCTTTTATTTTTATCTTTAAACTATTTTCTGTTGTAATTAAACATTTGTCTGGTTTTTTAAAATATTTTATAAATATAAATTTATATCTATATAAATATGTTTTATATTTATATGAGTGGTGCGGTAGCCTAAAGGTGGAGCTCTTGCCTCACAATCGGGAGGCTGTGAGTTCAATTCTAGGTAGAGGCAGATATTTCTCTCTCTGGGCACAATGAGAATATATCTGCTGAAACAATCTCCGCATTGGCGACAGGAAGGGCATCCGGCCAGTAAACACTCAGCTCCATTCATTTGCCCAAGACTCCACCCCAGTAGGGATTACGGGGTCTTTAAAAGATGATGATGATGATGATGATGATGATGTTTTATATTTATATTATATATATATATATCACTACAGTTGGTCTCATTAGCTAATAGTGTGATAAGTGAGGCACACTTAGAAACCAAGATAGAAGATTCTCTACTGACAATTGATTCAGGCTTGTAGTTGTGGGGAAAATATGTGGAGTAAGGAGTATTTGATATGTCAGAGTGACAATCCCATTCTGCTTCTGGGTAATCGCACCTAGATTTAGAGGATGAATCGAGGCTTTTCCTTGAAGTATACTTAAGAAAATAAACTCGAAGATATGTTTTCTAAGAAAAACTCATTTATTTGTTATAAAGAAAATAAAACATCTCACTAGTCTAATTAGTTACATCTTGGCAACGTTCCTGCCGGCCACCCCTCTTGGCCGGACCTCTCCTGGCAGGAGAACAAAGAAAGTTAGAAGAAAGTGAAGGAATGTAGACATGCGCAGTTAGCTTACTGATAAGAAACTTGGCAAGCTATGGTAAGTCTGAAAGTCCAAAAATATGAGCTCATCTGGTAAATACAAAAACGCAGTGACATGATATGCTCTCTACCTTGAGTTGTTTGTAAAAATAATAAAGGTAGGATATAAATAAACAAACAAGCAAATAGAAAAGTACATAGGTCTAACTCATTACACTATTCATTAATTGAAAGTACGGTACAAGTTAAATCAGTTAATTAAAGAAATTGATGCAGTTAGAATTTTTAAAATGTCACAATGATGTATTGCATGGCAAGAATGAAGTGCTGTGTACATAACATTAAACGATGAAATCATAGGATCATTAATCCTATACTGCTATTAAATGTTTTGTGATGGAAGAATGAGCATTAACCTTTTTGCATTAACTATAAAGCCTGCTATCTAGGAAAAAAAATGAAGATTAAACTGTAAAGGCTCTACAAAGCCTTACCTACAATTCTTAGAATATAACTTCTCAAATTTGTTTATTAGTTTATCCTATTCCTATATAAGCATACTGTCTAGGGATTTGTGTTTCCTGGGGTCACAACTTCTTGCTCAAGTCAGAGGATTTTGCCTCATACCTGAGCAGTGTTTTCAATGTAAACTCTCCCATTTATTATAGGTGGGAGGTTTAGGGGTTCAGTTCAATTTTGTCTGTTCATTTTCCGCTTCTTCTGTGAAGCTTTTGAAAGATAACATTTATAACAATGTTGCCCCCAGTTTCGTCATGCATTTATCATGTCAGGCTATAGAAGAATTGACTCTTGATATATATAATATGTGAGGGTATTTTTCCTAGGGAGTAAGCTTTTATGCTTGAATAGGAAACCTATGCTGCCATTTTTCCTTTCCCAGTAAAAAAGGAATTATTTATTTGCTTATTCCCCAAGAAATTATTAAATGAATTAGATGACATCTTTATTATTCTTTAATATCTGATCACTGCCCTAAGGAATCATGTTTGAATTCATCAGGCCACAGAACTATAGTGATGAATGCTGTTTATAATCTTCTTTGACCGTTCTAAGCAAATATTTATTAACAGGCTTATTCTGAGATACTGAAAGTAAGTATGGAACAATTGTATCTGGTAATTCCTTTATGAGTTTTCAGATTTCCTATTACAGTTTTCAGGCTATATAAGCAAAGAAATTTTTAATGAAAGCATTGTATTTCTATTTTGGGGTCTTAAAGAAAATGAAACTTAGGATACTGCTGCTTTTGTTTTAAACATTTATAATAATCTTAAAATCTGGTTAAGAGACTTACAGAATAACGTAGGTTCAAATAATTGACTTTTAAAAATTCTTGCATTGTGCCAAAAGCATAAGATTTATATCTTCATTGTACACATCTGTAGCATTATAAATTGTATCAAACATTCTCTGCTTTGGAGGAGCTGACAATTACTTTTCAGCAAGGCAGTTTTTAAATTATATCCTTTCCATTATAGAACTCTGATAACAAAATAGGGGCTAAAATAGTGCTTTTTAATGTTGTTTTTGTTCAGTATTATTTATAAAGACCTTGACACCATGGTAGTTTTTTAAAAAATCACATTAAGACTAAATGTGGTATGTCCAAAGACAGCAATAGCACTTAGACTTATATACTGCTTCACAGTGCTTTACAGTCCTCTCTAAGTGGTTTACAGAGTCAGTCTACTGCCCCCAACAATCTGGGTTTTACCCACCTTGGAAGGATGGAAGGCTGAGTCAACCTTGAGCCTGGTGGGATTCGATCTGCCAAATTGTAGGCAGCTGGCAGTCAGCAGAAGTAGCCTGCAGTACTGTGTTCTAACCACTGTGCCACCACAGATGACTGATTAGACCAAATTTGGCCACCACATTTTTTTCACACATTTTGGACATCTATGCGGAGTGGACAATGAAATTGTTCTGCTAGTGGTTCTGGTCTTACACAAATCACACTTATGTTGTTTTCCAAATCAAATCAAACTTTTATTACAACCAAAGCACCAGCATAAGGAGGTGAGGTACAAAATTTAAAAAAATACATCAAAATAAAAAAATAGATATAAAAAGCTAAAAAAATATCCCCAGAACCTAAAAGAAGGAGGAGGAGGAACAATAGATGGGATATAAAAGAACATGGTAAATTAAATTTATCACAATACAAATCACTCTAGAATAACAAGCTAATGCCCATTAAAACTAGTTTATGGCACACAGGTAATTTGACAGATTTAAGTGCAGAACCTGGAAATTTTGTATGTTATAGCAGGGTTACCGTTTGAAAGCAGCAGGCAGAAGTAAAATTGTCTGCTGTGCCCTGAATATTTATGCAATAATGGTGAGATTTGGCTATTGTGAATGTCTCTGTAGTCCATGCGCTGGAGAAGATCAGGTTCTGTTTTTTCTTCAGCAGTATGTCTTACTTCATAAACTTGATAGCCCTTGTAGATGAGGCTATGCCAGGTAGGGCAGTTATGTGTCAGCATTTCCCAGGTGATTGTGTCTATATCAGGGATGTCAAATTCAAGGCCCATCGGAAAAATATGGCCCACAGGATGATTAGTTCTGGCCCACAGGGCTGCACTGGAAACAGTGAAGGACCAGCCTGTGGTGCCTCTGCTAGTGAAAATGGACCTCGGGAGGCCTGCATGTGGCCCTCTCAAGCTCCATTTTTGCTGGCAGAGGGTTGCAAGAGGCCCTTATAGCTGAAAATGGAGCTCACGAGGGCCACAGGCAGCCCTCCCAAGCTCAGTTTTTACTGGTAGAAGGTTGCAGGAGGCCATCACGGCCGAAAACGGAACTCGGGAGCCCATTTTTGCTGGCAGAGCACTCGGACCACCACAGGTGTCCCAACATGAGTGATGTCGAGCTGGCCACGCCCACCCTGGCCATGTCCAGCCCACCCTTCCGAGGTCAAACACAACCCTGATGCAGACCTCAATGAAATCAAGTTTCATTCTTCAAATCAAGAGCCTTTATTCCGTCTTTGAAGCATTTCTTCTTCTCTCCATGTCAATATCTTCACCAAAGTGTTCCCCAAAAAGTAGCTATTGGAGTATGCATTTGCGTATCGTACAAGTGACATGACCTGCCCACTGAATCTTTGCTCTCCTGAGTTTGTGGACTGATAATAGACATGCTTCAAATAAAATTTCAGGACTTTGTCTTGCCATCTGATATCCGATGCCAAACATCCCTACAGGTAACCCTTGACTTATAATCACAATTGAGTCCAAAACTTCAATTGCTAAGCAAGACAGTAGTTGAGTGAGTTTTGCCCCATTTTATTACCTTTCTTGCCACATTTGTTAAGCAAATCACTGCAGCTCTTAAGTTAGTTAAGTTAAAATAAATTAACAGTTGTTAAGTGAATTTAGCTTGCCATTGACTGTTTGTTTATCAGAGGAGTTAGACACCACAACCATTACAAATACATGCCAGTTGCCAAGCATCCGAATTTTATTTATTTTTTATTTATTTATCAAATTTTTATACCGCCCTTTTCCCAAAGGAATTCAGGGCAGTGTACAGCCAAGATAAAAACCAACAATATAAAAATTAAAAACAATTTAAAATTATTAGATAGTTTGGCCAATCATCTAAAACACAATAACCCATTAAAATAATATTTTAGGCCAGCCCTGCTTGATGGAATAATAGCATTTTAAGGGCGCGGTGGAAGGTACGGAGGTTGGAAATCTGGCGAATCTCCGGGGGCAGCTCGTTCCAGAGGGCAGGTGCTCCCACAGAGAAGGCTCACCCCCTGGGGGTCACCAGACAACACTGTCTAACCGATGGCACCCTGAGGAGTCCCTCTCTGTGGGAGCGTACTGGTCGGTGGGAGCTATCGGAGGCAGAAGGTGGTCTCGTAAATATCCAGGTCCTATGCCATGGAGCGCTTTAAAGGTGTCAACCAACACCTTGAATCGCACCCGGAAGACCACTGGGAGCCAGTGCAGCTCGCACAGGAACGGTGTTACATGGGAGCACCGAGTCGCCCCCATAATCACCCGCGCGGCCGCATTTTGTTCTTGTGACCACACAACAGTCATAAATGTGAAAAATAGTCATAAGTCATTTTTTTTCAGTGCCAGTGTAACTTCAAATGGTCACTAAACGAGTGGTTGTAAGCTGAGCACTATCTGTACTCTGGAAGCTATCTTTCAATAGAGCAGTACACATCTTGATATAGGGGATATAGTTACTGAACCCTTGTCATGGTCAGATCACTCTCTCCTTCGTCTCAACTTTCGAACCACTGCACCCCGCTGCAGGGAGGCGGAGCCGGTAAGATGGTTCCGACCCAGGCGCCTGATGGAACCTGACAGATTCCAGACGGAGCTTGGGCCATTTCCTGAGGTTCTGGCACACGCCTCGACTGGAGACCTGGTGGCCGCCTGGGATAGGGCGGCTGCTGGTGCTCTGGATCGGGTCGTGCCTTTGCAGCCTCTGACCCGGTGCCGATCTCAATTGGCTCCTTGGTTTACCAAGGAGCTGAGGGAGTTGAAGCGCCGGAAAAGACGCCTAGAGAGTAGTTGGAGGGCCAGTGTTTCTGAATCTGACCGGACACTAGTAAGATCCCACATTAGGAATTACTTAGTGGTGATAAAAGCAGCAAAATGTAGTTATTTTGCTGCTCTTATTGCGTCATCATAATCGCCCGGCCGCCCTCTTTAGGGTGACCCGCTCCCTGCTCCACCAGGAAGCGCGGGAGGACCCCTTGGAGGGTAGAGCCGAGGATTTTGTTCAGTATCTGTATGACAAAATCACTCAGATTCGGGAAGATTTGGACTCCGACTGGGTAGTCTCAGGGGGAGAGACAGGGGCAGGTCTTGAGAATGTTATCTGGGATGAGTTTGATCCTGTGACCCCTTAGGACGTGGACAGGATTCTGGGTAGACTGAACATGACCACTTGTTTATTGGACCCGTGTCCTTCCTGGTTAGTACTGGCTTCCCGGGAAGTGACATGAGGCTGGCTCCAGGGGATTATAAATGCTTCGCTGAGTGAGGGTGACTTTCCCGCCGCCTTGAAAGAGGCGGTGGTGAGGCCTCTCCTCAAGAAGCCTTCCCTGGACCCGGCAATGTTGGTAAATTACCGTCCGGTCTCCAACCTTCGCTTTGTTGCGAAGGTTGTTGAGAGTGTGGTCGCGCAACAGCTCCCCCAGCACCTGGATGAAACGACATATCTGGATCCATTCCAGTCGGGCTTCAGGCCCGGGTACAGCACGGAAACGGCATTGGTCGCGTTGGTTGATGATCTCTGGAGGGCTCGGGACGGGGTGCTCCTCTGTCCTGGTCCTGTTAGATCTCTCAGCGGCTTTTGATACCATCGACCATGGTATCATGCTGCACCGGTTGGAAGAGTTGGGGGTGGGAGGCACTGTGTTGCGGTGGTTCTCCTCCTTTCTCTCTGACCGGTCGCAGTCTGTGTTGACGGGGACAGAGGTCGACCACGAGGCCCCTCATGTGGGGTGCCGCAAGGGTCGGTCCTCTCGCCTCTCCTGTTCAACATTTATGTGAAGCCGCTGGGCGAGATCATCCGTGGTTTCGGGGTGGAGTACCATCAGTACGCTGACGACACCCAGCTGTACATCTCCACCCCGGATCACCCCAACGATGCCCTTGAAGTGATGTCCCGGTGCCTGGAGGCCGTACGGATCTGGATGGGGAGGAACAGGCTCAGGCTCAACCCATCCAAGACTGAGTAGCTGTGGTTTCCGACGTCCCGATATAGTCAGTTGACGCCATCACTGACTATTGGGGGCGAATCATTGGCCCCCACGGAGAGGGCTCGCAACTTGGGCGTCCTCCTGGATTCACGGCTGTCTTTAGAAGAGCACTTGACGGCCGTGACCGGGAGGATTTTTCATCAGGTTCGCCTGATTCGCCAGTTGCGTCCCTCTCTGGATCGGGATTCGTTACGCACGGTCACTCATGCCCTTGTCACCTCCCGCCTGGACTATTGCAACGCTCTCTACATGGGGCTCCCCTTGAGGAGCACCCGGAGGCTCCAACTGGCGCAGAGTGCGGCCGCGCGGGTGGTAATGGGAGTGACATGGCGTTCCCATGTAACACCCCTCCTGCGCGAGCTGCACTGGCTCCCGGTGGTCTTCCGGGTGCGCTTCAAGGTTCTGGTTACCACCTTTAAAGCGCTCCATGGCTTAGGACCCGGGTTCTTGCGGGACCGCCTACTACCACCAAATAGCCTCCCACCGGCCGGTACGCTCCAATAGAGAGGGGCTCCTCCGGGTGCCGTCAGCCAAACTGCTGACTGGCGACCCCCAGGGGTCCCCCTTCTCTCTGGGGGCACCTACTATCTGGAACGAGCTCCCCCCAGAGATACGGAGGATCCCGGATCTGTGCACCTTCCGCTGCGCCTTAAAGACCTTACTATTTCACCAGGCCGGCCTGGCCTAATTTTCCCCCTCTTTTATAAAAGATTTTTAAAATTTTAAATATCTTTTAGTATTTTATATATTCAATTTTAAATTGGTTTTAAAAGTTTGCGGTTTTAAATTTGTCGGGGCCAAAATTATTTAATTTGATTTTATTCTATTTTTAAATTTTGTATTGTATGTGTTTTTATTGTTTGGCTGTGCACCGCCCTGAGTCCTTCGGGAGTAGGGCGGTATAGAAATCTAATAAAATGAAAAAAAAAAAATCATGCTGAACAATGTAGGTTAACTCTAACCCTAACCCTGTTTGATGCCATTAGTGGGTGGAAATGCCTTTGAAGATTGTCAGCCATCCAGCCATCATGGAACTGACACATTATCTGAATAAATTTGTCAAGGCAGCCAAAACGTGACATGATTTTCCACAGGCCTTGTCACCTAACAATGTTGAAGGTTTCCGGGAGATTCACAAAGGTTGTGTAAAGTTCACAGTACTTCTCCTGACAGTTCTTTCATATTGTAGTCTTTCCATTATAGAATTTTGTTAACAAAATAGGACTAGAATGACTAACATTGGCTCTGGTGGCTCAGCAGAGTAATTAACATCCACTTACATCTGCTGCCTGCAATTATTGCAAGTTCAAATCTCACCAGGCTCAAGGTTTACTCAGCCTTCCATCCTTTCTAAGGTAGGTAAAATGAGGACCCAGATTATGGGGGCAATAAGCTGACTTTGTATAAATATACAAAAGTATGAAGGCTATTGCTTAACGCATTGTAAGCCGCCCTGAGTCTCCAGAGAAGGGCGGCATATAAATCAAATTAAAAAAAAAAAAACACAGAAGAGTCCCACATCACATGCAAGTGCTTTTTTAATGTGTGCTGCCTGTGTTGTCATAGTCATATTCAGGGATTTATATTTTGCTATAATTAAGCACGTCTTTCACTTTATGGTTGTAAATGTAGCTCTGATGTGATAAATTAAAAAATTGAAAACACAGTTTAATTCAGTTTTTTTCAGGATTTGCACTTTTAATTTTTTTTTCTTTATCATACACCAAGATTTATATAACACTCACTCAAGTATTAATTATTTGGAAATTAGAATACTATATAGTATAGAATAGAATTTTTATTGACCAAGTGTGATTGGACACACAAGGAATTTGTATTTGATGCATATGCTCTCAGTGTACATAAAAATACATTCATCAAGACTCATAAGATACAACACTTAGTGATAGTCATAGGATACTAAATAAGCAATCAAATCATGCTAGGAAACTAAATAAAACAATATAAATAGTAAAGATACAAGCAACAAGTTTATAGTCATAAGTGGAAGGAGATAGGAAGGATGAGAAGAATAATAGTAATATAGTCTTAGTAAATAGTTTGACAGTGTTGTGGGAATTAGTTGTTTATATATGTCTATACAGTATGTCACAGAAGTGAGTATACCCCCTCACATTTTGTAAATATTCAAGTATAT
The DNA here is from genome assembly GCF_029215685.1 of Pituophis catenifer annectens. Taxonomy (NCBI): domain Eukaryota; kingdom Metazoa; phylum Chordata; class Lepidosauria; order Squamata; family Colubridae; genus Pituophis; species Pituophis catenifer. The sequence continues at coordinate 113,808,433 of NW_027256884.1, read as the reverse complement.
CTTTTCATATGACAACATTGAAGAAATGACACTTGGCTACAATGTAAAGTAGTGAGTATACTGCTTGTATAACAGTGTAAATGTGCTGTCCCCCTCAAAATAACGCAACACACAGCCGTTAATGTCTAAACTGCTGGCAACAAAAGTGAGTACACCCCTAAGTGATAATGTCCAAATGGGGCCCAAAGTGTCAATATTTTGTGTGGCCACCATTATTTTCCAGCACTGCCTTAACCCGCTTGGGCATAGAGTTCACCAGAGCTTCACAGGTTGCCACTGGAGTCCTCTTCCACGCCTTCATCACAACATCACGGAGCTGGTAGATATTAGAGACCTTGCGCACCTCCACCTTGCATTTCAGGATGCCCCACATATGCTCAATAGGGTTTAGGTCTGGAGACATGCTTGGCCAGTCCATCACCTTTACCCTCAGCTTCTTTAGCAAGGTAGTGGTTGTTTTGGAGGTGTGTTTGGGGTCGTTATGTTGGAATACTGCCCTGCGGACCAGTCTCCGAAGGGAGGGGATCATGCTGTGCTTCAGTATGTCATAGCATATGTTGACATTCATGGTTCCCTCAATGAATTGTAGCTCCCCAGAGCCAGCAGCACTCATGTAGCCCCAGACCATGACATTCCCACTACCATGCTTGACTGTAGGCAAGACACACTTGTCTTTGTACTCCTCACCTGGTTGCCGCCACACACGCTTGATACCATCTGAACCAAATAAGTTTATCTTGGTCTCATCGGACCATAGGATTTGGTTCCAGGAATGCAATGCAATGGTTCCAGGAATGCAATGTATATGCAATGTGTTAAATTATGTCATAACATATATAAATTATGGTAGTTTTACTAATTGTATTAGTTACATTATCTGGGATTCTGTTCTACATACATTCCTCACCTATATGCATATTTTGGTCTTCAGACATTGTTACACAACACAAGATTTTGGTTTTTTCTTTTCTTTTTTTACAAGAAGAAAAGATAGTTAAGATTCTGACAACATCAGTGGTGGATTGCTCCCGGTTCTGTCCGGTTCTTGAGAACCGGTAGTAAAAGCAGTGGGAGGCTCCACCCACCCGCCCGGATGTCACAAGGTACAATCTGTGCAGAAGCGCACACACGCGCTCCCGTTGCGAACCGGTAGTAAAGGTAAGTAGAACCCACCTTTGGACAACATGTAAATTCTGGTCCCATCTCTGCATTTGTTGAATGTAAGTTTGTTCTGATGGTTAAAATCCTAAAAGTACCAAGGATTGCATTAATCCAAATTGAGTTTTTAGTTTATATAAAGATAATTTGGGAATGTCAGCTTGCAGAGCCATATGGATCATCAATATTTAGAAATGAATTAAAGTTTGATGGCTGGGTTAAACTGGTGTTGTTGCTGGCAAAATGCTAACACTCACTGCATTTTATTTGACTGATTTAATATATTGCATCTTAAGTCACTAATTTCATGTTATTACTTGCCCTTTTTCAGGATGGATAATAAAGCTAATATGGGTTGACAGCCTGTAATTTTATAGCCTCTTAATTCAGTACTCAAAATATATATTTTAACATTCCAGAATATCAAATAGATTTGTTATCAGGTTTAATTGATGTATAATATACTTTCCTTCTCTGTCCTGTCATCTTCGACAAATATAATGTTCAGAGTTTTCTTTAATATATTCTGTATACTTTGGATTTTAGAATCCTCCTTTAGTACAATCATATGATAATGCAAAGCATCAGTCCTGTCACCGATCATTAAATTCTCTTTGTTCTCCAAATCAGGGAGGGGAAGTGGAACTGAACATTTTTGTGGCATTCTGAATGTAGTATGTTGAGTTTGTTCTTATGAAATGCCTGTTAAGGATAGGACGCTGAGACATTAGGAAGAAATGTCAACTTTAAAGAGAAGAATGATAAGATATTTGAGAAGGAACCATCTTTGCATTATTAAGATTGGGAGTTGAATAAATGAATGTCATAACAGAATCAACCCTAGCATCCTTAAAACTAATATGAGATTACTTCTATCAAACCCATACTTTCTTTCAAAATGCAAAGAGATACTTTATTTAATGCAACAATTTCCGGTCAATTACAAGGACAATAAAAGTTATGGGCAACTATTAAATGATATTAGGTTTTATGTGCAAGCACTGGGATTTGATACGAATATAAGTAGTCCTCAACTTATGTCCATAATAGAACCTGGAGTTTTCATTGAAAGTCCTGGTGGTCATAATCCAAGCTATGACCAACCTGATTTTATTAACTTTTTTTCGGCAGTTGTTAAACAAAACACTGCAGTTATTCATTGAACACCATAGTTGTTAAATGAGATAATTCATCCCTATGGGACAGGGGTGGGTTCTAAATTTTTTTACTACAGGTTCTGTGGGCGTGGCTTATTTTGGTTACCATGGTTTGATGGTCATGTGACAATTCTTTAGGATTTAGCAAAGGTACTGGTCTACCAGGCTTTTAACTACTTGCAGAGCTGTACTGGTCTACCCATTTGTTCTTGGAGTGTTCTGGTCTACCCATTTGTTTTTGGAGGCACCAGTCTACCCATTTGTTTTTGGAGGCACCGGTCTACCCATTTGGTTTTGGAGGCACTGGTCTACCCATTTGTTTTTCGAGCGCACCGGTCTACCCATTTGTTTTTCGAGCACACTGGTCTACCACCACACTGCCTTTTAACACTGATCAGCTGTAGGGCAGCCCTTTGAAGCCCCACAGCAAGAGTTTAAACAGGTTTTTTCCTTCTAGCTGATCAGCTGGGATTCGGGAGGCAGTGAATAGATTGGGGGCAGGGCCAAATAAAAGGTAAGAATAATGTGGGAGCTGGCAGGAGGGCCCAGCTCCCGAACAAAGAGAACTGGTTCGATGACGTCATATCATCACCGCTACCGGTTCGACCGAACCGGGCCGAACCGGGAGGAACCCACCACTGCTATGGGAGTTTTAGACCAAAAACCAGCCCAATAAATCACATGTCTGCAGAACCTTGCAAACAGCATAAAGGCAAGCTGGTTGCCAAGCACCTGAAATATAGTCATGTGACCACATGGTGGGGATACCATCAGAAGTCCAGCACCAGCTCATAAGTACATTTTGGGGAGTCACTAATTTAAATAAGGAATACCTGTAATAATATATTGGAATGTCTTGATCAGATTGTTTGAAAGCTTTAAAAAAAGAATGTTTAGCGTAAAAGGAGCTTCATATTAAAATAATGTTTTAATAAATAAAAACATCTGAAAATAGTCAGATGGATTCTTTTTCGTTACTCTTAACATACCATTAGAGCAGATCACTGCAAATTACATGCATTTTGTTTTCTTACTGATCAAAATCTTTTTCCAAGTCCCTCCTTAATTATTATTCTTACCGCTTGTCAATGGTCTGTTCTGTTTCTTCCTCACCAATATAAACCATAAAATTTCACCTGATTAAAAATTATCGCTTCAAGCTCTATATGTGCTGATTTATTTGGGACAAGCATTCCTCCATTTTTATTTTGTTCCCCATAAATATATTTTTCTGGTATAAATTATGGAGGCAATTGAAGTGGAATACATTACCTCACATTCTCTGAAAACCTATAGCAGGAGTGTCAAACTCGCGGTCCACGGGCCAGTTGCGTCATATGCTGGCCCCGCCTGGCTTAGCGAAGGGGGAAAAAAGTCCCAATACGACACGTGATGCTGCCGTGACGATGCGAGTTTAACACCCCTGACCTATAGTCATACTTCCTGCTTGGTTGTATCTTAAGGCAAGTGAAACTTCCTGCTTCCTCTTTCATAAACATACATTTACATGCCATAAGAGAGTAAATTGACAGGCGGCAAATTAAGAAATTAATAGGCAAAACAACGCACAGTATTGATAAAACAAAAATAGTTTGAAATTGGAACCTGAAAAAATATTTGTCAGAGGCAAAATCATCCAAGCTTGAGCCTGTAGTTCCTTTGTATTTCATTCATGCTGGTTTTCTCATCTCTTATTTATATATGTGGTGCTAATGCCACCAGAGGGTGTCCATTTATTATTAAATATACTTTGACTTCAAAATAAGCTAATTGTGACATTTGGGCACCATTAATACTAAAAAAAAAATATACCCTGCTTTTCATGCTTAGGCCTTATAGTAGTTATCATTTATGGGAATGTTAATTATTTATGTTTTAAAATCAGGCGGTCTGGAGTTCACGAAAATCTAAACTGCACAAGTGACAATATGGTATGACGAGAGCAAAGTTCAAAACAAATATTATGCTTCTGGAGCAAGAGCATGTGGCAACGGATGATCTAGAGCCAGTATAATTTGACTGCTGTGAAAATGTCAGAAAATCAGCTGTAGGAGGAATAACATAATTGGTGTTTAGTTTTCTATACTTGTTACGCCTCAGTTCTCATTGGATACAATGGGCTTTTAATTGGATACAGGGCACCCAGAGAGAGCTGAATGCCCATTAGTGCACCTGTGTCATACAGAGTGTTTCTTAAATGCCCTTTTATTGGTGTGTGTTTTAATTATCAAAGTGTGTAAAGTAATAGTCATTTTCTTCAAATTATGATATTGGAGAGTAGATCTACTGGATAGTTGTGAAGGCTTCAGCTACCGATAGCCTTCTGCTACCGATAGCCTCCCACCGGCCAGTACACTCCCACAGAGAGGGACTCCTCAGGATGCCGTCGTCAAACAATGTCGACTGGCGACCCCCAGGGGGAGAGCCTTCTCTGTGGGGGCATCCACCCTCTGGAATGAATTGCCCCTGGAGATATGGATGATCCCTGACCTACGCACCTTTCACCGTGTCCTCAAGACGTTATTGTTCCAACAAGCTGGGCTGGCCTAAACATTAATTTTGATGGGTTGCTTTTATTTTATTTTTTAATGATGTCGGGGCCAAATTATTTAATATGTTTTTAAATTGCTTTTAAATTTTATATATGTGGTTGTTTTATTTTTGGGCTGTGCACCGCTCTGAGTCCTTCAGGCGAAGGGTGGTATAAAAATTAGATTAAATAAATAAATAGATAAATAAGGCAAATGCACTTCCAAGTAGAACTGAGGGGTGTGAATCCTGCTTGAAATCTGTAGTTTCTGACAGAATCTTAAAAGAATGTCTTACAGAATAAAAGATTTGCAAGGGATCTTCGAGGTAACAGTAACAGAGCTGGAAGGGACCTTGGAGGTCATCTAGTCCAACCCCCTGCTCGAGCAGGAGGTCAGTTAAATGGCTGTCCAGCCTCTTTCTTAAAAGCCTCCAGTGATGAAGCACCCACAATTTCTGAAGGCAAGACATTCCACTGTTAGGAAGTTTCTCCTTAGTTCTAGATTGTTACTTCCAGTTAATATAATAAGGAAGTCTGTCTGCTCATTACAATACTTTACAATTCATCTTTTTTTGTATCATTATCTTTGAATCATTTAATTTGTTGAAGCGGCATGTCCATCCAAAAGACATACAAATATGCTGTAATAACATCCCTGTAATTTGAACTTTCATATTCAAGCCAAAAGCAAAGGATAAATTATAATGTATATGGATGAATGTAAATATAGATATAACTTCTATAGATTTTTGTTTTCCTGGAGCTGAATGTTAAAGTCATTCAAATGAACTGAAGAGGCAATCCTCATTTAGCGTCTGCACTTAATTGGGATCATTGATTTGGTCTCTAAGTGGAAAATCACGACTGTGACTGTGTTATGATTTTACTTCAGCTTTTCTTTTTCCTCACTCCTTCGCTTCTTGGAATGCTCACCCCAGCACTGAGATGATTAGCAAAATGAGAATTAATGTTGAGGAAGGGTTTTCAAGAGAGTAAGCAGGCACAAATGGGGAATACACATTGAGGATCCCTGGAGCGGTTAGAATGTAATATTGCAGGCAAACTCTGCCCACAGCCTGGAGTTCAATTCTGACCATCTCAAAATTGATTCAGCCTTCCATCCTACCGAGGTTGGGAAAATAAGGACTCAGATTATTGGGGCGGGGCGGGGGGAATATGCTGACATACTATAAACTGCTCAGAAAGTGCTGTAAAGCATTATGGAGCGGTATATAAGTCTAAGTGCTATTGCTATAGAAGAGCTGTGGTGGCACAGTGGTTAGAATGCAGTATTGCAGGCAGGAGTTCAATCCTGACCAACTCAAAAGTGGACTCAACTTTCCATCCTTCCGAGGTCAGTAAAATGAGGGCCCAGATTGTTGGGGGAAGTACGTTGACTCTGTAAACCACTCACAGAGTGCTATAAAACACTGTGAAGTGGCATATAAGTGTAAATGCTATTTGCTTTTGAAAGGAGAATACTGGTGGTGTCAATTTGGCCAGCATGGTCATAGCTCCCAATCCTAAATGCACTAGGCAAACAGCCGGTGATAGCTCATTAAGTTCAATGTATGCTTCACATTGTGTGTGTGTGTGTTTATTTATTTCTATGCCACCCATCTCACCCAACTCTGGTTGGCTTACAAACAATAAAAAAAGATAAACATAGAAACAATTAAAATTTAAAAAGTTACGTGAGAGCCAAGACCAAGGATGGCACGGTTTTATTCACTAATTCTAATTCTAATTCCAATTTTCTGCAACTCCTTAGTCTTCAATATTTCTGTTGTGGGGGTGGGGGATAAAAAGAGAGCACAGTCTCAGGCAGAAGAGAGATTGCCTAAGGAGACCACTTATTTAGGCAGTCTCCCTGCTCTTCAAGAGGAAAACAAGTTAAAAAGAGCCAGGCACAGAACCAACTAACTGTAATAGTAAAAGAGAGGGGGGGAGAGGGAGAGAGAGACAGAGAGAGACAGAGACAGAGACAGAGACAGAAACAGAGACAGAAACAGAGACGTGAAGTTTGAAAATAAACACCTTGGTCACAAAATAATTTTTTCAGCATTGTTCTGCTGGGAACAGTCATTGCAAGAAGTAGAAAAAATCAGACAATTAAAATGATAAAAAGTTTGTTTATAGAAACATAGATTAACCTCACCTTTATTACACAGAAACATATCATATTAATTTATTTGTTTCAAATACTAAAAATGGTCATGTAATACAGCATAATTTAGAAATGAATATTTCATTGGTCCCTTTGTCTTCTCTTGGGATTTAACTGAAGCATAGGAAAACCTGAAGTTTGCAAACTGCTGGAGGTGTGATTTTACTTTATGAGAAAGAACATGCACATTACAGAAATCTTGTCATCTCCGAACCAATTAAGCATAGGAACACCACACTCTTTGACAGTATTTCTAAAGAAAATTCTCTTTCATCCAATTGAGTGGCCAAAAACCAGTCAGGAAACTATATCTTACTGGAATAAACTATTACTCGTAAGATATAAAAAATGCAGGATATTTTCTCTCTCTTGCACTGCTTTAAAATGCAAGTTTAGAAAGATTAGTGACTTTAAGATTTTTTATGAAAATGTGAACAAATGGATGTTTTTTAACAACATTTTGGCAATTTATATTTGTTACATTAAAAACGAAGACTAGGCATATGATTAACCTTAAACTGATCTTTCTTGGGCTGATCTTATCTACAAAGCAACCCACAGCTAAGTCATGGACTATTTCTTGGGCAAAATATCAGAAGTAATGAAGACTTCTTAGAGGAACATTTCAAGGAGCAATAGCTAATAATCTTCACTACAGATGATATACTCTTGTCTCTTTCTGTCTCTTTTTAATATTTCATTTCCTCTATATGTGACCTCGAGTTACGACCACAATCAAGCCCCAAATTTCTGTTGCTATGTGAGACATTGGTTAAGAGACAGTGATTCAAGGTGGATTGGACCTGGATACCTTCGAGACTGTCTCCTGCCACCAGTAGCCTCCCACCGGCCAGTTCGCTCCCACAGAGAGGGTCTCCTCAAGGTGCCATCGGCCAAATTATGTCGGCTTGTGACACCCAGGGGGAGGGCCTTCTCTGTGGGAGCTCCTGCCCTTTGGAATGATCTGCCCCCAGAAATTCGTAAGATCTCTGATCTCCGTGTGTTTCGCTGTGCCCTCAAAACCATGTTGTTCCGCCAGGCTGGGCTATCAATGTAAAGATTTTAATTGGTTTTAAATGGGATTTTAAATTTGGGGTTTTACAAATTGGGCCTATTATTTAATAATTTTAATTATTTTTAAATTTTGTCTGTCTTTGTGTTTTCAATTAGGCTGTACACCGCCCTGAGTCCTTCGGGAGAAGGGCGGTATAGAAATAAAATAAATAAATAAATAAATAAATAAATAAATAAATAAATAAATAAGTGAGTTTTGCCCCATTTTACGATCTTTCTTGACCCAGTTGTTAAGTGAATCACTGCAGTTGTTAAATTAGTAACATAATTGTTAAATGAATCTGGTTTCCCCATTGACTTGGCTTGTCAGAAGGTCGCAAAAGGTGATCACACGATCCTGGGACATTGGAAGCATCATAAACATGAGTCAGTTGCCAAGTATCTGAATTTTGATCACATACAGTAGTGGCCAAAATTGTGGAAACCTTTTGGGAAAAGTGTATTTTTGGGATTTCATGGCTAATAACACCACTTTTTTTTCCGCAAGATAATCATTTTCCACTGCTGGAATGGCCTGGGAATAGCCCAGACCTTAACCCAATTGAAAATCTATGGAGCAGACTAAAGAAACTTATTAGTCAGAAGCGACCCAGCAATAAAACCCAGTTAATAGAAGCAATCATTCAATCTTGGTTTCACATTATAACAGCTGCAGGACTAAGACTTGGTTTACTCCACGGGAAGATGTTGTAAGGCCATAATTCATGCTAAAGGTTACCCAACTAAGTATTAACTAATGTGATAATTTTTGTATATCTCATTTTTTTTATGGTGATAATTTTTGTGTATCTCGTATTTTGTATGTGTTTCACTTTTCTTCTTTATACTGTAACTGCTATTCTAATAGCAAATCCTTCATAAAAGTTATTGCATTACATTCTTTATTAAATTATCTTTCCATTGATATATAATTTTATGGTAAAGGTAAAGGTTCCCCTTGTACATTTATGCTACTCGTTCCTGACTAGGGGGTGGTGCTCATCTCTGTTTCAAAGCTGAAGAGACAGCGCTGTCCGAAGATGCCTCCGTGGTCATGTGGCTGGCATGACTAAACGCCAGAGCCGCACAGAGCGCTGTTACCTTCCCACCAAAGGTGGTCCCTATTTTTCTACTTGCATTTTTTATGTGCTTTTGAAGTGCTAGGTTGGCAGAAGCTAGGACAAGTAACGGGAGCTAACATTTTGATCGACAAGCTCAGCGTTTTAGCCACTGAGCCACCGGGTCCCTAATTTTATGGTACCCTGTTTTCCCCCAAATAAGACATCCCCTGATAATAAGCCCAATCGGGCTTTTGAGCGCATGGCAATAAGGCCAAGCGCTTATTTCAGGGTTCAAAAAAATATAAGACAGGGTCTTATTTTCGGGGAAACACGGTACTACTACAAAAAAAAAAAGTGTTATTAGCTAGTTTTAGAAAATACACTTTTCCCAAAAGGTTCCCACAATTTTGGCTACTACTGTAATCATGAAGATGCTGCAAAGGTCATATGTATGAAAAAAGGTCATAAGTCAGTGTCATAACTTTCTATCTAGATGTACACAAGCAAATAACATTATCTGTACATTGTATATTTTTTTACTGTAAGGAGCCCCTCTTGTTTAATTCCAGGGGGACTAGTGATGACAGTGATGACCATCACAAGAGTTGTTATGCCTCCAGATATTTCTTGCTATTAAATACATGGTTTCACTTCATTGAACACTGCTGTTTCCTTATGAAAAAAGCTGCTCTCTCATTGGGAATAAAAAAGCTATTTATTGCAGCAGTAGACTTTGCCGTTTCAATTTCAGCTCACATATACAGTACTGATCTTTAAAAAATAAAAGTAGATATGCTTTCATTAAATAAGAACTGAACAATGTTCTAGTCTATTTTTAATGGAATATTAAAATTACACGGTTCCAGATCATAATACCACCATTGAATTTAAGGCAAACACTTCCTTGTCCCTGCTGAATTTTTGTCAAGTTTTGGTGAGCACACATAATGTGTTTTTTATGTGATAAACGTCTTCTTTGTTTTTCTTCTTTGCACTGAGTGAATATGTGTTTTCTAAAGCTTTCTCCGCTGTTTTATAAGAGCATAAGTATTATTTGGTCCCCATTTTTTCCCTCGCAAAATGTGTCTTGTTCCACTTACTTTGTCATTTTTCTTTATTTTTCTTATTGAATTTTCTACAGTTTATATTGTTATGTTGAAATACAATGCTTGGTGTTATCAGAACTTTGCTTTATCTATGATTTTACCATTGCTGTGGCTTTTTCCTCTTATTTCTTCTAGGAGTAGAGCATAATATACAATATTCACATTTACCTCTTTTACCATTTTATTCCTCTTTTCCTCTGGCTGAGTTTGCACATGCCATAACATGGGCATCATTTTATGTGTGAATCTGACCACTTTAACTTGTTTAGCAAGCCATGATTAAAATAATCCATGGATGAGCCTACAGCCTACAATATCGAGGTTTATCTTATTTCTTGCAATCTTAGGAAAATATAGTACATTTGTTTGTTGAGTGTGCTTTTTCCCTTTCTATGTTTAATGATTTTTCAGTTTTCTCTATGAAATGCCTGCCATGCTTTGCTGTACCTTAATGTTAGAACTAGATCTGTATTTTTCCACTAATACTACTTGAAGCAAATCTTCAATTGCAGTTAAGTGTTTTAGTGTTTTAATTTTTTAAGTACAATTATTTTCTCTTGCCTGTCAATTCCATGTGTACCCATCCATTTTGTCAGAAAGAACCTCAAAAGCAAAAATCTGTATTCTTTTATGCAAAGCAGTCTTCTATTTTTCTGAGGGAATCTATTGAATAATGTAGGGTTATCTAAGCTGCAGAAATTCAAATGACAATTAAGTGACAGCAAAAGTAATCCTTGACTCACAACCACAATTGGAACCAGAATATATGTCGCTAAGGCAATTGTTAAATGAATTGTGATCCGTTTTATGACCTTTTTTCTATTGCTGTTAAATGAATCACACAGTCTATGGGGATTCTCAGTCATCCAGGTCATGTCCCAAAGGTGCTTTTTCAAGAGGCAATTGTACTTTCTGGTTTTTCTTTGAAGACGTTTCTTCAGCAGAGCTCTGTTATTCTGTTGTTATTAGTCATTAAGCGAGGTACTCATGTGACTGCCTCGCTGAACAACAACAGTCCTGGCCAGTGGTGAAATGTAAAATTTGTTACTACCAGTTTTGTGGGCGTGGCTTGGTGGGGGACTAATGTAACTGCGTGGGCATGGCCAACTTTTTTTAAAAAACCTTTAAAGCATTTTTTTACAACCTATTCGGGTGAATAGGTTGTAAAAAAATGCTTTTAAAAGGCTAAAAAAAGGCTGTGACAATCACAGCTGTGCCTCACGACAGCCAGAGCCTTTTTTTTAACCTTTTAAAAGCATTGTTTTCTTTGCTTCTTTCCCCCTTTTCTGCTTCTTCCATTATTAATCTTAATATAATCTTAATCTTAAGAGCCTTGGTAGTACAGGGGTTTAAGGCACCCTGTTATTAAGCTGGTTATTAAGACCAGCTGCCTGCAATTACTGCAGGGTTCGAATCTCGCCAAGGCTCAAGGTTGACTCAGCCTTCCATCCTTTCTAAGGTAGGTAAATTGAGGACCCAGTTGTGGGGGCAATAAGATGACTTTGTATAAATATACAAAAGGATGAAGGCTATTGCTGAGCACATTGTAAGCCGCCCTGAGTCTTCGGAGAAGGGCGGCATATAAATCAAATTAATATATATATATATATATAATCTCTGAAATTCTCCTTTTTATTATTACTAGCCCCATAATCATTTAGGTTTCCATAGTCAGTCTCTTTGTCTTTGTTTTCTTCTTTATTGTCAGTCACTTTTTCTTGCTTCTCCGTGATTATTTCCTTGTCAATCTGAATAAATTCTAAGTCATTTTTTAGATCATCAGGTTTCAATTTTCCATGTAATATTATAGTCATTTCCCTTATTTCCATCTTCAATGATAAGTACATCGTTTTCATCATTTCCTTAAATTCCTCCATTTTGTATTTTTTTCAGTTAATATTGTTCCAGTTTCAAATTGCGTTGTAATCCTCCTAAGTGATAATGTCCAAATGGGGCCCAAGTAGCCATTTTCCCTCCTTGGTGTTGTGTGCTGCATTAGTGTTACAAGGTCTCAGGTGTGAAGGGAGCAGGTGTGTTAAATTTGGTGTTATTGCTCTCACTCTTATAATCTTCTTATAGCCTAGGCCATTATTATATAGAGCAACAATTCATTTTTTCAGATTTTTTCAGATCCTCAGTGAGTTCATTGCCATGAGGTGCCATGTTGAACTTCCAATGACCAGTATGAGAGAGTGAGAGTGATAGCACCAAATTTAACATACTGTTATACAAGCTGTATACTCACTACTTTACATTGTAGCCAAGTGTCATTTCTTCAATGTTGTCACATGAAAAGATATACTTAAATATTTACAAAATGTGAGGGGGTGTACTCACTTCTGTGATATACTGTAGATCAGATTGTCCTTTCAGCCATCACTAGGATGAACAAAACCCCATTTACATGTAAAATTCATTACTATCAGAGAAAAGGTTAGCTAAGGCAGTCAATAAAATGTTAAAACAACTTGTCAACTTTGCAACTATCTTACAGGTAGTTCTCAACTTATGACCATTCATTCAGCAACTGTTCAGAGTTACAGTAGCACTGAATAAAAGGACTTATGACCTGGACCCAAAGTTTTGGCCTTTGTAGCATACCCATGGTCACATTATCAAAAGTTGGGTACTTGGCAACCCTCCACATTCAGCACTTCAGGGGTGCTTCAACTCTAGCCATTTACCTGTCTCCACTGGCCAACTGGCCATTAGCATTTTCTTACTCCCACTGATGACAAGGTATGCCAGACCTGACTGCTGGGACAGGCCAGGGCTTCATGCTGTGGGAAAAAAGAAGCAAAAAGCAGTCCCGTAGCCATTGCCTACCAAAAAGACACTTTGCAATGCACTCCTGGACCAGGCTGGGAGTGGGCTTCATGCAGGGGTGGGCTGCTGGGGGTTTGAAGGGGTTCGGGAGAACCTCTAGCTAAGATTCTGTGCAGTTCATAGAACCCACAAATCTCACTCCTGGCTGGCCCCGCTCACCCCACCCTCCCTCCCAGGAGTCCCCATGCGGCCCATTTTGGATGGAGGTCAGTGGAGGGCACATGTGGAGGGCCAGAAACGGGCCTACCAGAAGTTTGGGAAGGCCAGAACTGGGCCTCCAGAGGGCCTCCGGAGCCTGGGGAGGCCGTTTTCGCCCTCCTGGAGGCTCAAAGAAAGCCTCCAGACCACGGGAGAGTAAAAACACCCCCACCACCATGGTGCAGGAGCCTGACTAGGCCACGCCCACCATGGCCATGCCCACCCAGCAACTGAGCGGAGAACCCCTTGCTAAAATTTTTGAAGCCCACCCCTGGCTTCATGCTGTGAAAAAAATGGCCAGGAAAGCAGCCAGACCAGGCATGCCTTCTCAAAGCTAGAACAAGAAGACGACAGGGAACGTCAGCTGGGGCAGCACAGCAAAGCATCGGGGGGGGGGGGTCAGAGTTCGTGCTGGTGAGGGTGACTTCAGCAGTGGCTTCCCGGGATGTGGCAAGCAGCCCCGGAGTTGTGTGATTGTTGGGTTTCTTGCTGCCTTGCAAAACAGAATGCAAGAGGCCAAAAGGGAAGACATTGGGGGAGATAAATGTGTGTGTGTGGGGGGGGGAGTTGGAAGAAATTATTTACATTATTGAGGTTTGGGGTTGGGAGGAACCAAACCTGGAATGTCTTGGTTTGGAGGGTTGCTGGAATTGCCATCTCTAATATTGTCATGTGATAACTTGCTTTATGACTGCATGGCTTAGTGATTCCTGGTTCCAATTGTGGTTCTAAGTCAAGGACTACCTGTATCTGCCATTGCTCCTTTTCTGGGCTTCCTTGCTCTGAACTGTACAAGTTGCTATGAACTGAGCTATATATGAGGGTAACATTCTTGGCAAGTACTATTGGAGAATAAGCATGGTTAAATTGGATCCAATGCCAGTTTATTAATTGTTTAGTGCAAAAAGGAACAAGCTGTCAGAAGCTGTGTGTTGTTTCCGCATGCTCCTGCAAGCAATATGAAATCCATTATTGTAAGAGCAGTCAGTTTGAATCTGCAGTAGACTGCAATGAACACATCACAGCTTAGTAGACTTACAATAGTAGCTACCTTTTCTCTGATTGATTTGCTTTGAGATGGGGCATAAATTATCAGTTCTTTGTCCTCATTCCTGTTGCACTGTGGTATGTATGCTCAGTCAGTGCATACATATGCATGAATATATTGTCTTAATAAGGATATTAGTTTAATATTATAAATTAATGTATGTAAATTAAAATAATAAAACATTGTAAAAAAAACCACGAGCTTTAACAGAGTTTGAAATAAGAGGTAGCTTGAGGCCATGAGTGTAACTAAGAGGGCATTTAAAAATTATTAGCATTAGGCCCAGTAGAGCTATAGTAAAGATACAGCTGCAGTTGTGATTCTTAGTGTAAGCTAGGAGCTCTGAGATTTTACTCTGGTGATTGCAGCTGTAAGCTGTGCTAATACTGATCTTTCTCTCCACCTGCTATGGATGCAGTCATAAAAATGTACTAATGCAGTGTCAAAGACAGTGTTTACCTAAAAAAGAAAAAAAAAATGCAGTCTTTAGGAGAGCTTCCAGATCACAGAACTTCAGATGATTCTAAATGACACAAAGTGATACAGAAAGCTCTTAAGAATGTATGTTGAAGAATATACCTAATGATACCTATTTCTAAACATGAGGGTAAAACTGATTTTACTTTCATTCTAGTGAGGATTTACTCAGGTTGCATTTCTCTAACCTGTATATGAATCCATAGCAAATGGAACAAAAATGCCACCTCAGGAGCTTCAGATATGAAATATTTAAACTGTCAATCTGTCAATCAAATTGAACCTGCAAAACATGCAAGACTGATGTCAGCCCTCCAGGTAAATCAGATAGGAGGCATTACTAGATGAGTTACATTTAGTTTATTGTAAGGCTATAACAACTTGCAAGTCTGAATCTTCCTACTGCCATTTTTAACTACTTAATTCAATAGGGCGGGTCCTTCCTAAATTTCTTTCTGTGACCATTAAGCCATTGGCTCTTGTCTCTCTTGTCTGATGATTTCCTAGTAGCATCTCTTCCTCTGATCCCAGAAGTTCATCCACACATTACATCATTATATCATCCTCCCCTTCAGACTCTTTCTGCCTTCCTGAGTTCCCAGGATAAATAGGTGGTTGTTGTTGTTGTTGTTGTTGTTGTTGCTGCTGCTGTTATTATTATTATTATTATTATTATTATTATTATTATTATTATTATTAATTGAATTTCTATACAGCCCTTCTCCCGAAGGACTCAG
Source organism: Pituophis catenifer annectens (assembly GCF_029215685.1). Taxonomy (NCBI): domain Eukaryota; kingdom Metazoa; phylum Chordata; class Lepidosauria; order Squamata; family Colubridae; genus Pituophis; species Pituophis catenifer. The sequence continues at coordinate 113,792,915 of NW_027256884.1, read as the reverse complement.
GGCGGTGAACAGAATAAGATTCCATATACATATATATATTTTATAAACAGTAAATAATAAATTGAGTCAACTTAGTGTATCTGCTAAGACCTTGGCATAGAATTTAGATGTTTATGCTAGCCCTGCTTGTTGAAACAGAAAGGTCTTCAGGGCACATCGGAAAGTGCGAAGATCTGGGATTATTCGTATTCCAGGGGGTATTTTGTTCCAAAGAGTAGGTGCCCCCACAGAGAAGGCTCTCTCCCTTGGAACCAGGGTGGATTTGATTTAAATCGAGTTGATTTAAGTCACAATTTAAATCATGATTTAAATCACTAGTAAAAAGGCTTGATTTAAATCAACTCGATTTAAATCATAATTTTTAAAGAGCAACTGTCATCTCTGCTACTCCTTTGACCCATTGTTGACTCACTGATAGTCCCAATGTTGCAGAATATACAGCCTCATGCTACATAACTAAGCTCCATTTCATGCTGAATAAACTAAATTATTTATGTATCTTAAATAGAAAACTATCTTATGATAGATTTTTACCCCAAAAGTTTTTTATTAAAATAAATTCGATAAAAATCAAAAAAATCCGATTTAAATCAAAAAAATCTGATTTTTTTTGATTTTTTTAAAAAAATCATTGCTTTTTATCCACCCTGCTTGGAACTACTAGACAACATTGTTTTAATGATGGTACTATGAGTAGGCCTACTCTGTGAGAGCGTATTGGTTGGTGGGAGGTTATCGGTTGCAGCAGGTGGTCTCGTAAATACTTGTAAGTAAGTAAGTAAGTAAGTAAGTAAGTAAGTAAGTAAGTCTCGTAAGGTTGTGGGTAGCCTTTCCAGTGTATTAAATTCTTGACCTGTTTCCTCTGCATCTAGAGTCTAACATCACTTCCACCCTGTAATATTCCTCCCCATGTATCAGAATATGACTGGAAGGGGGATGCTGTCTGTGAATGTAACGTGAAGATTTCTTTTTCTCACGCAGTGGTTGGTGGACCATAGGGTAAACTTTCATTGATGTTGGCAACTGCTGTATTGATGTGCTTAGTTATTGGGAAGAGACCAATAAATTTTATGTCCCGTTTCTTGGAAGGTTTTGCTGAATTTAAAAAATGTGGTAAAAAGCCAGATAAGCATGGGTTATTGATGTTTCTTCTTCCAGTTTTAAAATCATGCTCATCTTCTTCCAATCTACCTTCCTTTAATATATGTTAAGATATTGGTTGAATAAATAAGGGGATAGTCTACAGTCTTGTCACGCTCCTTTGTAAGTTTGGATCCAGTCTGTTTCTCCATATTCTGTCTGTATTTTGGATTCCTGACTTCTATACAATGTATGTTTCTCATGACAACAATGAGATGTCTTTGGATTCCTATTTTTCTGTGCATGTTCCACAGCTTGATATGGTCAACAATCAAAGGTCTTTCCATCATCAATGAAACACATACCAATTTATTTTCTCTATTCTTGGGCTTTCTCAATAATCCACTTTGCATCAGAAATAAAGGGAGACTAGTATAGAGGTATTAGGTTACTGCATCTACCTAATATGTAAGTAGCCCTGGGTTCGAATCCCAGAAGGGAAAGGCTAATTGATGAGAGCTAAATAGCTTGAAATAGATCTATACTAGTCTCCCTTTATTTCTTTGTCAGTAAATATAAATTCAACACAAAAATAGTTTTGTTGCAAAAGTGACTGCCTGTGAAGGCTCCTGGATTGGTCTGAAAGGCGAAAGTGGAAACAGTATGCTCCGTTCCATATTTGGGTAGCCCAGGTTGCCCTGATTAAAAAAAAAAAAAACACTTAATAGTGTCTTATGTTCTTTAACTTTTTCAAAAGCCAACTTGAATATATGGCATGTCTTTTTTCCATTTAAGGCCCTGTTCTTTATTAGATGACTCTAAGCATTGTTTTGCTAATGGTATTGTATGATAGCTTACACACTCTGTTATGTTTCCTTTTTGGGATATTAGAATGCAGGTTAATTTCATCTAATATGTTGGAGACTATATTGTTCTCCAAATTTTCTGACAGAGCTTGGTTAGAACTTCCTTGTATGGTTGCTTGCCATATTTCAGTCGACATTATATCAGTTTTTGCAATCTTCCAACTTGGTAATGTTTGGAGTGCTAATTTCATTTCATTTTCTAATGCTACAGGTACTTGTAGATGGGAATATCTTCTTAGATATTTTGGATGTTAATATCTCTACTGTACAGTATTCCAGTATACTCCTTCCATCTTAATTTGATCTCCTTTGAATTGGTTTCTTTGTGCCTGAGTTTGAAAGACTTTCCTTCATTTTTCATGTCCGTTTCCATCAGTGCTTTTACAGATGTTGTAATATCATGAAAATAATTTTATTAAGAATTATAAATAAAAAATAAAAGCAAATACAAACTATGAAAGATAGAAACAGAAAAATAGAAAAAGATAAGGGGAAGGAAAGAAGGAAGGAAGGAAGGAAGGATCTTCCCAGCAAGTAAAAAATAATTTCAAGAGCTTGTCACCCAGCTCTTCTCTTCATAATTGATCTCTTAAGTAAAAACAAAAAACAAAAAAAACAAAATCCATAAGCTTTGTCAATCATTCCTTGTCAGAAAAACTCCACTAATGGGAACCAGATATAACTATTATCCTTTTTTAGCCCTGATTGAACAAACTGACTTTATAAATTTTCCATGAATTTTGAAGGGTCACACTTTTTAATCCCTTCAGGAAGAGCCCTAGAGCTAGTTTTTCTGTTCATCTGTTTTTGAGATGAATTTTCATCTTTCAAAACTTTAACAGATTTCTTTGTATGTCAAATAAATAACATTTGTCCTTTTGTTTGTCCCCTCCAGAGGAATCATTCAAGACCTTAACAAAAATCTTTCATATATCCAGAAAAAAAAGTCATCTAAAGTCACGTCCTGGTTCAGTAGTGGTACATCTCCTTTAGGGAACAAATCATCCATCAATTCCATTTATATGCCTATATATTTCTCCATAACAGGGGTCTCCAACCTTGGCAACTTTAAGACTTGTGGACTCAACTCCCAGAATTCCTCAGTCAGCAAAGCTGGCTGAGGAATTCTGGGAGTTGAAGTTCATAAATCTTAAAGTTGCCAAGGTTGGAGACCCCTGCTCCATAACATTACTTATTGTAGTTAATTTCAAAAATATCCATTACAGCTTATTCTTATTCTGTAACTTCATTACAACATGTTCAAGAAGTTTGTCAATTTTTTCAAAGATATTGGTAATTGGTAATGTACAGTGGCTTCTGTAATAGAAATCTGCTTCATTCTTTCCCTTATCCTTTAACACTCTCTAGCGTCATGGTCTCCTTATCATCAAATTCCCCAAACAAATTCCATTTTTATTGCGAGAAAATTTCTTCTAATTAGATCAAAGCTATCATTCCAAACCAATCTGGATCACCCTTAATCCATTGTCAATTTTCTGAAATCCACATTCTAAGCATTATTTTTCTGTATAATTCCAAACTTCATATATTTCAAAACTTTCTTTAAAATTAAATTTGCATTGTCTTCCATTAAGGAGAAGGATATCACATGATGAATACAAGAAAGGGTCTTTATGTCACCAAAATTGTTCAGTTTCTAAGCTGTGTACAACTCTTTGCGACCCCCATAGACCACAGCACGCCAGGGTTTCCTATCCTCCCATTTTCTGGAGTTTGTCCATATTCATGTTTGTAGCATCAATGATGCTATCTAACTATCTCATTCTCTGCTGTCCCCTTCTCCTTTTGCCTTCAATGTTTCCTAATTATTTCCCAATTAATGTCACCAATACAATTATAAATAAAAGAATTCTGAAAAGGGATTAAGAAATGAGGCTCGTCAAGCTTAATCTCCATTGAAGGTTGTTTTGCAGAGGTGAGATTGGTGGAATCACAACTCTCAATCACTCAACTCATAAATTGGCCACAGAATGGCGGTTTCTGCAGTCTACTCCCGAGGAGCAGTAGTTCAGAATATAGATGATTTCAATGATCCATCCTTCTTCTGGAGTGATTTCACCATCCCGGATCCTGCATTCAGCCACAATTTCTTCACAAACACAGTTCTGCATATCAAACTGTTCACCTTGGCTCACTCACTGAATGTTTGTCTCAGATGTTGTTGTAATACTACTTCTTGCTTCTTCTAACAGTTGTCCAAAACTCTTTGTTAAGTTACTAAGATCAGGGGTGCTATTCAGCAGGTTCTGCAGAACCGGTAGCAGAAATTTTGAGTAGTTCAGAGAACCAGCAAATGCCACCTCTGGCTGGCCCCAGAGTAGGGTGGGAATGGAGATTTTGCAATATCCTTCCCCCAGGAGTGGGGAGGGAATGGGGATTTTGCAGTATCCTTCCCCTGGAATGGGGTGGGAATAGAGATTTTGCAGTATTTTCCCCTGCCACGCCAACCAAGCCATGCCCACCAAGCCACACCATACCCACCAAGCCACCCCCACAGAATCGGTAGTAAAAAAAAAATTGAATTCCACCACTGACTGAGATGTTTCTATTTCTCTTTCAATATCCTTTTTAAAATAAAATACATTTATTTAATTTTATATTCCACCACAATCAGTAATGCTTAGATATACTTTCTTTTTTCACACTTTCACCCCTAGAAAGCATAGGGGAAAAGGTGAATTTTCAGTTCAAAGCCAAACATTTTTATAGGAGCTGCCTTAGTGCAAGGAAAGTCCATCTCAAGCAGCTGTCAGATTGCATTTGAGGCTCTCAATATGTGTCACAGGAATTCAACCAGATTTACAATTTTTAAAAAAGCAGAGGTGATCTGAGAGGTTTCTTGATCCCAGAGGGATTACTACCTGAACTTAGCTCGGGGGTTAACTGGCAAAAAGTTGTTTTAACAACGAATATCTTGACATGTACTGTTCTAATTTTAAAATAATGTTCTAATGGCATTGCTACTGCCTTGATTCTACTTCTCCAAGACACCCTTATGGGAGGGAATGGGTGCCATGAAAATCCATTAATTTTGAAACAACTTAAAGCAGCAACAAATAGGGATTTTTTTTAAAAAAAAATCTCATGTCTGTCTTACTTCAACTTTTGGAAAGAGATTCTTTATGGGCTGTTTGGTCTCTTTCCAAATTTTTATCTCTCGAGCATTGCTTAAGAGTATGCTAAAGAATTCTTACAAAATGCACTTATTTCCTAAGAATGTTCCAAAGGTGCTTTCTCAAAGGGCAACTGGGTTTTGTTTTTCCTTGAATACATTTTGCTTCTTCAGTTCTGAAGCTTTTTGGATGAGAAGCGAAACGTCTTCAAAGAAAAACCAGAAAGTCCAGTTGCCTTTTGAAAAAGCACCTTTGGGACAACCATGGCGTGGATGACTAAGAATCTCTATAGACATTTTCTAAGAATAGAAAAAACAAAAACCCAAATATGAATGGGGAACTAAGAAGCACTAGTAGAGTACAACAGTGCAGGAATTGTACTTTTATTGCTTTTGTCAAATTCAGTATACTACAAACTTCCATTTTATAACCTTGTTCTCTCTAACACCATGCAGTGTCTTAGAATCATGGGTTTATTTTTACATATATTTTTTTATTCCTCTTTTTATTGCCGAAAATATCCCAAGTATATTTAATCATAACATTTTAAATATGAATGAAAGTACAGTGAATTAGTTACAGAATTGGGTTTCTGAGTCCGAATTGTGCTTTCTAAGTCACTTGTTCGATGGAAGGGTTTAGTGCAGATAATCTCTGCCTGATTTTCTTTTAACCTTTCCGTAGTATGGGATGAATAATAATTGGGTTCAGATTGGGGGAAAACTAAATTCACATTGGAATGTACATTTGTTTTAATCTTCAGTGACATTGTCCATAGAACAGTATGAAAAAATGTGCTATTGTGAGCAAAATTTTACTGGTATAGACAATCTTTAGAATCAAGGCATTAATGGCAAGAAATATAAGATGGTGCCATTACTAGGATGAAAGAGGGAGAAAGGAAAATTCTGATAATTTGAAAGTACAGGATGTTGAAAAGAGATGGGAAAAAAAAAACACGGTTCAGGTATTGACCTCTCACCTTCTGCCATACACTTTTCCTGATTTCTTTTGTTGTGATGCGTCCCAATAAAATAGAGTCTGTATGTGTGAAGAATTCTGGAACTCTTGCTTTTAGCATTGCGCTAGGAAAATTTTACAAGAAATTAATGTAATAAAAATAAAACCAAAACAATGAAATTGAAGCTGCCTGTTGGAACAACTTAATTTAGCTGAAAATCATAGTAAGACAGAGTGACAATAGGATAAAACACTAATTAAAAGACAAGTTTTCAATGGTACTGTAAAAAGAAAACATAAATTAGATATTTTCAAATAACAACATCTGGAATACTTGAAAATATAAGAAAATGAAGAGAGACCTAAAACTGCAGGAAGAGATTGAAAGTAATAAAAATTCAACAAAGCTTTTGAAATCTTAAAGGAAATCATAATAAAAATCAATATAAAAAATTATAGCAAATATAAAACCCCAGTTAAAATTCAAGGTATGTGCCCCTAGTAGTCAGTCAGCTGGGACCAAAAGCACCTTTGAATAAAGAGTTTTAACTTGTTTATAGTATTGCAACAAGATGAGATCTACAGATATTTCAGAGTGAGTGGTAGGGAGATAATATTACATGAAGTTACAGAGAAGGCTTTCAGCCTCACTCCTACCTCATTAGCATCACATGGAGAAGGAATTTTCAGTAGGCCTTCTCTCTATGAATGGACAGGATATGCAGATTTTATTTTGGGAACAAGCTGCCTGTTGTATCCTGGAGCTGCACTATCATACTCCTTTCCATACATTCTTAGCATCCAGTGTCTCAAAATTCTGTGCACACTGATCAAACAAAGTGGAAACTTCACAGTAGCCAATCTATGGTACTAAAGATACTACTAATCTGTCATCAATATCACCAGAAAGCACGGCGAAAGGGAATTCAGTTCTGTACACCCCAGGTTAAAAAGGACATTGATAACTGGAGTGTGTCCTGCTCACACACAGTTGCTATGGTATGTTTCAGTTTACTTACTTTAACATGCAAATCAAAACAGAGTCTCAAATGATTGCCGGAATGACTGCTATCAAATAGGAGCATGCAGAAGAATAGTCCAAAATCCATTCAAAGATCTGAGAGTTGGGTCAGATTGTCAGTCATTCCAAAGATCAGAGGTTCAATGTTTCGTATGCAAACAGGGATATCACACAAGATCTGGAGATCAGACAGATCTCCAGATCTGGCAAAGGGAACATAGGTCAGAGCTGTTTCTTAAATTAGGTTGCAGCCAACTGTCATCAATCAAGAGATTTACTTCCTTGCCTGGCAAGAAGCCTAATATAACTGGACCGCCCCCACCCTATTGGCCTTCCGGAAAGTGATGAAGACCTGGCTCTTCCGGCAGGCCTGTGGCTGTTGATCTCATTATAGTGATCTTGCGAGACCCAGCCCCAAATTGGAGTGTATGTGTTTTAACGTTTTAATGTTTTAATGTCTTCTTTTAACTTTTGTATGGGATATTGTTGCATTGTTTTATTCTCTGTTGTAAGCCGCCCAGAGTCCCTTGAGAGTTGGGCAGCATAGAAATGCGACTGAATGAATGAATGAATGAATGAATGAATGAATGACGACATTCCTCTGCTCTTCAGTACACTCATTGGATGCAGGGGCTGGGAGGCCTAATATCATCAAAATCATCTGACTGCTCCAGCTGCTCCTATGTTTTATCATATGATTCCTGGCTTTGACATTCCATAGGTTCTTCTGAAGCCTCTTCCTCAACCTCTAACCTGAACCATGACTCAGAAAGTCCAGAGCAAGGCCTTCAAGATGATAAAAGGACTGGAAACCAAAACCTAAGAGGAATGGTTTAAAACTTAGGTATGTTTAACTTAGCATACTAAAAGGCAGAGACATCACCCTGCCAACAAAAGTATGTATAGTCAAGGCTATGGTTTTCCCAGTTGCAATGTATGGCTGTGAAAGCTGGACCATAAGAAAGACTGAGTGCCAAAGAATTGATGCTTTTGAACTATGGTGCTGGAGGAGACTCCTGCGAGTCCCTTGGACTGAAAGGCGATCAAACCGGTCAATCCTAGAGGAGATCAACCCTGACTGCTCTTTAGAAGGTCAGATCCTGAAGATGAAACTCAAATATTTTGGCTACCTAATGAGAAGGAAGGACTCACTGGAGAAGAGCCTAATGCTGGGAAAAATTGAGGGCAAAAGAAGAATGGGATGACAGAGAATGAGGTGGCTGGATGGAGTCACTGAAGGTGTGAGCTTAAATGGACTCCAGAGAATGTTAGAGGACAGGAAGGCCTTAAGGAACATTGTCCATGGGGTCGCGATGGGTCAGATACGACTTCGCAACTAACAACAATAAAATGTTTAACTTGCAGAAGAGAAGGTTGAAAGGAATATGATAGTTGTCATCAGATAACTGAAGGCTGTCACATTGTAGAAGGTTTCATAGTTAAAACTAGAATGATGGGATGAAACTTCAAGAAAGTGGATACAGATTTTTTTTTCTTCCATTCAATTGTATCCAATTCTTGAAGACTGCTTGGTCCAATCCCTGCAGTCTCTTGGCAAGGTTTTACAGAAGTGGTATTTATCTATTCATTTATTTGATTTTTATAACTTCCCATCTCAATAAATGACTGGATAAAACTGTTACCATGTATGGTTTGTCATTGCTTCTTTCTACGGCTGAGAGAAAGCGACTGGTCCAAGGTCACCCAGCTGGCTTCATGTTTAAGAAAGGAGTAGAAGTCACAGTCTTCTGTTTTAGCTGATGCCTTAACCACTATATCAAACTTGCTCTGGATACGGAGAAAAATTTTTGACAGTAAGATCTGTCAATCATTTAAATAGGGAACCAGATGGAGTGTTTTTTTTTCTCTTTCACTAGAGATTAGTCATCTATCAGGGATGATGGAGCAAATCCTGCTGTGTAGAAGGGGTTGAATTTGATGACCTCTTAGATCCTTTTCAACTCTATTGGAAAAGACCTAAAGAGGTTTATTTTATTTATTGGTTCTATTTATATGCCGCCTTTTTCCAGAGACTCAGGGCGGCTTACAATGCGTTAAGCAATAGCCTTCATACTTTTGTATATACCTGCTTAGTAGGGCTTTCGCCCCCCCCCAAGCGGTGTTCTTTTTTATACAAAGTCAGCTTATTGCCCCCACAATCTGGGTCCTCATTTTACCTACCTCGAAAGGATGGAAGGCTGAGTCAACCTTGAGCCTGGTGAGATTTGAACTTGCAGTAATTGCAGGTAGCTGATGTTACTTAACAGTGCTTTAGTCTGCTGCGCCACCAAGGCTCTCCAAGGGGTTGGATTTGGTTATCAAATCCAACCCCTTCTACACAGGAGTTGACTGCTTCACTTCCCATGTTTTAAATTATAATAGTGACCGGTTTTTTGTTTTATCTCAGATGATTGAAGAGTGCATGATGTTTGTGATGTTTGTATGGATTTTCTGCTATTGTTCCACATTTCTATACTGCAAAGCACCCAAAGAAAGTTTGGATTTTAGTGTTCTTTAATTTTTATTTTATTTGTATACTTCTCCATAAGCTGAAAGTAGCTTAAAACCACTGGATGTTGCAGTAGTTTCAAACAATGCATAGTTATTCAAGCACACTTTTCTGTATCTCTTACCTTATATGCCAGCCTTTTGTTATCCTAGCACTGCAGAAGAGAGACTAAGGTTAAGAATGTGAGTTGTGTGCTTAAATATGTTGGTAGCTGAATTGAGATTTAAAAAAGGATTTTTCTGGATGAAGCATAGATCATTCTGAATAACTTTTTATACAGAGTAAGACAGGAGGTGTGAGACAGGAAGATTAAAAAGCAGCAGATGGGGATGATAGGCAAAGTGTCCCTAGTATGGAAATCTACTTCACAAAGATGGACAAAGTGAGAATTTTATGATTCAGGCTACCAATTCTACAAAAATCCTCCAGACAGCTAACTGTTCCATATGACCTTGGCAATGACACTTTTTATCTCAAGATGTAAGAACACCCATACCAGAGAGCCAACCAAATCAGAAATTATATGGTCCTTTTTGTCAGCAAATTCTTTGTCTCTCTGTCAAAAAAATAAGATCGTGCTACAGATTTGCTTTTATTTTTTAGATGTTTTCCAGGTGCAGTTTTCAAAATATACCACAGCTTTCTAGAAACCATCTAAAAATCAAAGTATCATGGTTCCAAGTAACATCCCCAATGAAATCAAACTCCGAGGCTTGAATTTCCTCAAAGCTAATTTTTATTAGAGCTGTCATATTGGCACATCTGGGAAAACCCGAATCTGAGAGCTTCCGGGTTTTCCTCACCCAAAAGAAAGTTCAAGTCCTTGCCCATGACCCACATGTCCATCACACGCACCAATCAGGTACCCTCCGGAACAGAAGATACCTCCCCAGTCTTCTCAGCACAGCTGCAGGGCAACTCGGCCTTGACTTTCTGGAAAGAATGTTATTTTGACTATATATCATCTTCACTCCATATAATCCCCCCTCCCATTTTCCCACAGTAGAATTTGTGACAGGCCTGAAGCCTCAAAGGTAAAGATGGCTTCCAGGTCTGACACAAAGACTGTTAAGCTATCATAAGTTTAAGTTAAGTTAAGTTTAAGGTATCATAAGTTAAGTTTACCATCATAAGAAAACCAGTCTAGTGTAGTGGTGAAGGTTCTGGCCTAGAAATCAGGAAACTGCGAGTTCCAGTCCCACCTTAGACATAAAAGCCAGCTGGGTGACTTTAGGCCAGTCACACTCTCTCTCTCAGCAGAACCCATTTTACAGGGTTATTGTTGAGGGAAAAATTAGAGGAAGACGTATGTTAGATACATTCAACACCTTGAGTTATTCATAAAATAATAAAGGCCATATAAAAAGTCTAATAGTAATAATGTTTCTTGAGTATTGGAAAATTACAATCGATAATTTCCAGTGTAGTTTGAGCCTTGAGCCTGCCAGTTTAGTACCTATACCCAGATTACAGTGAGCTCACACAACATTCAATTTAGCTAGCAGAAAATACAGCTTTATTAACCGTCTTTTCCCATGCTGTTATGGTGTCCAGTTTCCAGAGATTGCCTGGAAGAGTCCCTGCAGTTTTCTTGGTGAGATACTTCAAAAGTGGTTTTCCATTGTCTCTCTCTTAGGGCTAAGAGATACTGATTGGCCCAAAGTCACTCGGCTGGCTTTGTGCCTCAGGTGGGAGTAGAACTCACAGTCTCCCAGTTTCCATCCACACCAAATTGCCTCTAATGTATTAAACATTAGTAAATATCAAAAACAATTAACTGGAAAGCATTGGATGGAAAGCAGAGAAAAGCAGGGAGAGTTAAAAGTTTGAAGAAGAGGCAAGGATCTATCTCTCTGTATCAAAAGAATCAAACTTTCCAGAGCCACTGAAAACAATACTATGGGCCTCCATAATAACGAATGAATGGGTTTTGGTTAGTCCATTTGTCAGCCTTTTAGGTACATAAAAACAGAAATACCACCAATTGATCACTCATCTATACTGCCTAATTAAAGAAACATTTTGGTGGATAAAGATGATGCGTTTAATTGACTATGTAACATCAGTTGTTAATTCTTAGCAAGATAGATAGATGATTATGATGGATGGATGGATGGATGGATGGATGGATGGATAGATAGATAGATAGATAAAAAGGTAGGTAGTAGATAGAAAGGTACATAGGTAGGTAGGTAGGTAGGTAGTAGATAGGTAGAAAGGTAGGTAGATAGGCAGGCAGGCAGGCAGACAAACAGATTTTCTCCACCATAATCTGACTCTGACCTGGTCTTCCAATGGTATCCGGTCATAAGTTAATATTTTTGTGCCTATTCTAGATCAACTTATCTAGCATGTCCATAGTGGGGATATGAGCACTATAGTACTTCTGCTTGTTTTCCTCTGACATGTCTATGGAGAGTCTCAGTCATCCAGGTCCCAAAGATGCTTTTTTTTCCCCAAGAGGCAACTGCACTTTCTGGTTTTTCTTTGAAGATGTCCTGCTTCTCATCCAAAAAGTGCAGTCTTCAGCTCTGACTGGATGGGGGGCAATGAAAGGATTTATACTCCTTGCAGGCAGCTGGTCATTTAGTGAGCCCTTAAGGCCACCTGGAGGCTTATCTGTGCCATCAGGGTCACCTGAGTGGTGCAAATGGGTGTGGAACTTTCTTGGAACTGTGTTATAGATTGGGGACAGATGATGTCATCCCCCCCCCCCGTTGAGAGAGGGCTGTTCAGTTTTGACATAGATGGCCTCTTTGACCCCTTTTACGAACCAGCATTCCTCTCTGTCCAAAATGTGGAAGACAGCAAAGTCTAGTTGTGTCTTGGGGGGGGGGGGGTTACCTTTGGGATTGCGCTGACATCATCAAAAATACATTGCCTTCAAAGTCAGCCTGCCCAATAGTGAAAGTCTCATATATCCACCAGTACCTGATGGTTATGTCCTTGGTGAATTTTTATAATTCTTTAAAGTCATCCATATTAGTGACCCTGAATTCATCCTGCTGTAGTAAATGCCACGGGTTACCTTACTGATGTGTGAAGAAATACTTTTTTTATCTACCATGAATTTTTCATCATTCAGCTACATGGGATGACCCTGAGTTTGAAAGATCAAGAGAAAAGTTTCTGCCTTTCCATTTTCTCCATGCCAGAAAGGATGTTAGAAAGCCATCCCGTGTCCATTTTTAATAATAACACAGAACATACATTTTTCTCTTTCTTTTCTTTTCCATTCTGATTAAGCACCCACCTTTTCTACTCTAAGGACGATTTGCCCCTTACTAAATTCATTTGATTTACTAGATGATGTGCTGACAATAGTAATGAATATCTGTAGATGCTGCTTGAGATAATTATGTCCTTTCTTGTTGAAAATTAATACAGTAATGTTTTTTTTTGAAGTAGAAGAAGCATATATGATTAGTCTCTTTGGAGCTACTATGTTTAAAACACTGTTTTCATTAGAACAGGCTGTCATGTTTATGGGCATCCTCCCATTTTAAATTAAAAATACTTTCTTGAGGGGAGAAAGTTCTAGTTTTATAAATGAGCTTATTTTCTTCCTTTTCAAGGAAGAAAAAGAAAAAGACAAGAATACTTATGGCGTAAAATTGGATCATTAAAAAAATCTTACTTTTTTTAAAAAAAATAGGGAAGCTTATATTTTCCCCCTCCTTTCTTCTTTTATTCAAAACAAAAAAGCAATTAAGCTTTATAAGAGATTATTGTATTAATTTGTGGAAAATGATAGTGTGTAGAAATATGCTAATTGTATTCCAGTTTTATCAAAAGAAACATATTACATGAGTTAGGAGCGTCTGAATACAGTGACATCTTTTTCATGTTTTTATTTCAAAGCGCTTTTTATTTAAAACTTAAATAATCTATGTAAGAAGGCAAGACAGAATTTTGGTAAGAATTTAGCTATCTCTAGTTTCCTGTAATCTTAATTACAGGAATATATTTTTCAACATTAATCTTATAAATTTAGAAAAGAGTAACTTAGTCATATCAAGATGATTTCAATAAATGATCAGAGGTGGGTATGTGGCACTTCCAATGCTAGTAAACCTAACTTCCATAAATGGGCTTTGTGGTCCAATAAATTCTGTTAAGCTATGTGTTACCTATCCCTAAAACTAGGGTTTTCAACAAGAGAAAATGGATATAATGGAGGGAGAAGTGAAAGTGTTATTTGTATGTGTGACATATGTGTTATGTGTATGAGATGTGTATATATTTATTGTGTATAGCCTATGTGTACAAGTATCTGCAAATTGACAAAGTCTGGCCAGTAGTTAGTGCAGTTCTCTGTGTCCAAAACATAGTTCTGGCACCAGAAATTATTGTGCATGTCTATTCACTGCAGTGTGTTACTTTACACTTAAGGATGCAATCTTACTCTATTTTAAAGGAAGTCCTGTTGAAAGCTATAGAGCTAAGTAGAGATAGATAACATTGTTATGCACATTAAACAAATCATTCCTTAGACAGAAGCCAAAATCTTTGAAAACAGGTTATAAACATACTTAATCTTTCTACATCATTTAACATGTTCTAGGAATTACTGTACTTCACCGTCTTCTAGTCTTCAGAATATAAAAGACTCCACCTCTGTTCAGTCACCATTATATGAAAATAGAAATGTGAATTGTTTTCTCTTTGACTGTGAACTTATTATATAATGCAGAGAAAGCAACATTTTCACATGTGAGCACATTTTAAAATTTTTGGAGCATATTGTTAGCTTTCTTTCCAAATGGCTGTCATGATGAATATATTCACTTACCAGAAAACAAACTGGATGATTGCTGAAACGGGCCTGTCTTGAAATGCAGGCCCCGGCCTAGAGAGCCCTGTTAGATTAGCAACTTTTCCATAAGCGACCTGTAAACTTATTCTGAAGATAACTCAGGGGTGAAATGCTACCGCCGGCGGATGGTTCAGAGAACTGGTAGTGACAGCAGTGCGAGGCTCCGCCCACCCACCCAGTTGTCCCACCCAGAAGTAACCTGTTTTTTACCCTCTGCGCATGCGCAGAAAGTTTTGCACAGAAGGTCTGTGCGCGCATGTGACATGCAAGCGGAGCACACATGTGCGTGCGGCGCATGCACTTCTGAACCGGTAGGGAAGGTAGGTAGATTTCACCTCTGAGTTAACTGATCTTTTTTCAGAGGTTATAAGGAGGGGAACATTTTCCAAGGGCTTTCGTTGTTTTGAGAAGCCAATGGATATGGAGAACACACACACATACACAAAACGAATCTTAAACTTGCCTTCATTTATGGCATGAAGTTTTCTAGGAGTCAGAAAAGAATCTAATGCATATAGATTGCAATAAATGCAATAAATGAGATGTTTTGGTTTTATTCTTTGTATGTTTTCAAGCTTTCCCAAATTTCCTATTTAATTGGGTTGAACAATGATGAAATGTGTATTGTCATGCCAACACTGCCTGTTTTGTAAGTTCAACAACATTACCCACAGGGTATATGGAGTTTGCACTGTGATATTGTGATGCATACTTCCTCAGTCTGACAAAAATTTCAGATACAGAGGACACCCCAGTCTATACTTTATTTTATTCTGAGCTGTAATAATTATTGACAAAGATATATTCATTTACTCTTTAAGCTCTACTCCTTTTTCTTAAGTTTAACAACCATCCTTTTTTGTTTTCATGTATCTTGATAAACTATGACTTTGTTTTAGACTGATATTTCTATGTCATTTGTGCCTCAGGAATTTGTTAAGGTATTTTAGAACGGGTGTCAAACTCAATCTCATTGAAAGCAGCATCAGGGTTGTGTTTGACCTTTGGGGGCCGGGATGGACGTGACCAGGGTGGGTGTGGCCAGCTTGATGTCCCTTGTGTTGGGGGAGCCTGTGGTGGCTGGAGCACTCTGCCAGTAAAAATGGAATCTGCAAGGGGCACATGAGCTCCGTTTTCGCTGGCAGAGGACCGCGGGCCAGTCCTTTGCTGTGACCCCGCGGGACAGATCTAAGCACCCTGCGGGACAGATGTGGCCCACGGGCGTTGAGTTGGAAACCCTTGTCTAAGAAGGTCTAGGTCTCTCCAGATAGATCACTAAAATAAAGAATTTGCCTTCGTGTGATTAGAAGAATATTAAACATTCTCCTTCCTGATCATCTGGTTTCTGATTAAATGTGGATGCAAAAATATTGATAGCAGCCACATAGAGTATAGACAAGAAAAATTGTCGATTACCATATTCTGTACAATCTGGCTTTCTGAAGGTTGCCAGAAAATCTGAAAATATTTGGAAACTAACTGTCATTCTGGATGCATATTTAGAAAAATTAAATCTGTAGTGATCATTTTGGTGATTGTAATAATGGCCTTTTATGTGGTGTGGTGTGGTGTGGTGTGTTTTTTTCCCCCTTTAAATAAATAATTTACCAGTATCACAGGGATGGATATTATTTGCAAGCTCCCTTGAAGGAAAATATAAAATATCTTACATTAATAAATCAATGGCTGAGTAGCTGAAAGAATATTAAGTAAGATGAGATTAATTAGACAAAAGGTTTTCTTGTACTTTTGGGGTAGGGGGACTCACCAGAGAATATTTTAAAAAGGTTGGCTGTCAATTTCACTATGTTGGAAATGTTAAATAGATTAAGAGATACTTATTTTCTCCACTCTTGCCCCATTTATCATTTAACATCCATAAATGTATTAATATTGTTATGAATACCCTGTTTTCCCAATGAGCGCATGCGCTAAAATAAACCTCCCCCTGAAAATAAGCCCTCCCCAAAAATATTTAAACGCAGAGCTAGAAATCAGGTAAGATGACAAGAGGAGCCCCATCTTCCTCCACATGCCCGAAAATAATAAGACCTCCCTGAAAATAAGGCGAAGCACTTATTTCGGGGTTCAAAAAAATATAAGACAGAGTCTTATTTTCGGGGGAAACACGGTACCAATATAATACCCTTAAATTATAACCCAAAAATGTAGAATTTACAAATTTATCAAAACAGATTACTCAGTGTAATGAAGGTTTGATGATGTGTATGAAAATTGGGCTGAATGATTTTTAAGTGTAAATTTATCCTTGTTAGTCCTGTTTTTTATTTCACTTTTTTCCTGTTTGGTTACTGCGCTTTGGTTTTTCCCCTCCTCTTTTCGTTCTGTGCATTTGCATATAAAAGCACAATGCAAAAGATAATGGAGTTCAAATTCAAAAAAATCTCTACATGGTAGGAAAGGGTTAGAGTTTTCTGTGTGTGTTTGTAGTTCTATTTAAATTATCATGATGTGGTAGAAAAGGGAATGTATTTTCTTTCTTTATAACCCTGTAACTTTGGTTATGGAAAAGAAAAAGAGATGGTGGCAGAAAATATCTATCAGGGTTTTTTTTCCGAGGATGGGTAGGAGCCAGAAATAATCTTTTAGTCATTCTCTCTTCTTCCACAAACCTTCTAGTTACTTTTATCACCCTCTTGAAATACCTGTTTGTCTTGTTTGTTTTTTGCACTAGCAGATGAAGTTATTTTACTTCAAACAGGTATTTCAAGAGAGTACCCAAGAGAGTAACTCGAGGACAGGTAGTCCTCGAGTTACGACCACAATTGAGCCCAAAAATTTATGTTGCTAAGTGAAACTTTTGTTAAATGAGTTTGCCCCATTTTACGACTTTTCTCGCCACAGTTAAGTGAATTGTTGCATTTGTTATATTAGTAACATGGTTGTTAAGTGAATCTGGATTCCCTATTGACTTTGCTTGTCAGAAGGTCGCAAAAGCTGATCACATGACCCCAGGACACTGCAGCCATCATAAAGATGAGTCGGTTATCAAGGGTCTGAATTTTGATCATGTAACCATAGGGGTGCTACAATGTTGTAAGGGTGAAAAACAGTAATAAGTCACTTTTTTCGGAGCCATTGTAACATTGAACTGTCAGTAAATGAACTTTTGTAAGTCGAGGACTACCTGTATGGAGTTTCAGCCATTCACCATTTTACTTTATAGGGTACCATGGATCTATCAATATTTTTAGACATACAAATAATGATGTTATTAAAACAATCTTGCAAGACCTGTTAGGTGCCAAAAGAGATAATGTGACTACAGGACTTGTGTTAGGATGGGTATTACCTGTCTTTACCTACTCATATATTTGCTGCTTGTTTTTATTACACTTCATTACAACTCATTCACTACAATTCATAGACGTGTGGTGCAGTAAAAACAGACCTTAAATTTCCAGAAAGTGCTATTCCTTATCTTTTGAATTTGTAAAAAACTTGTTAAACATTTTTTTCCAGTTGGTACTACTTTAATATATGAAATGTGAAGAAAAATATTAAAACACCAGTGCTGGTTTTGTTAACAATTAAATTTACCAGGTCTTCTTAGGAATGGAATGAGCATGAATTTGATAAAGAAACTGTAGATTATATTATCAGGTCTACTCAATTGTTGGATTCTTTGGAGTTCTGCTTTTCATATTCATCTATATTTCAAGTAAATATATTTTAAAATCTTATTGTGGAACATCGGTAATTATAGGATGATTTGTAAATTGTGCTATGATGTTCAAGTTAATTGTAAAAAATAGAATTTCTTCATAAAAGCTAATTTACGGCTAATTTAATTTTACTATTAATTTGACATAAAATGCATTATAAATTTCAGCTATCATCTGAACTGTTTATCCTGAATCGAAGACTACTTTCTGTAATTATTCACAGAAAGAAAACCAAATAATTAGTTGAAGTATATAATAAGAATTTATTTTGATTGGTAATGTGTATCTTCATGAAGAAAGCTACAACTTTCCATATTACCATGTGATCAAGGCACAGAAAGGAAGCGTTTTCTATATAGTCTGGATCTAGATCTAAATCTAGATATCATCAGCAAGATAAGATCCATATCCTTTAAGTTTAGATTGGAACCGTAGATGTTGCCTATTGTTGCTATGTTGTTTTAATTATATGTTTTATGTTTCCTTTCAGTCTGCTCCCAGTACTCACGAGGAGTTTTTGCTATTTTTGGACTGTACGATAAAAGATCAGTACACACCTTGACCTCATTCTGCAGCGCCTTGCACATCTCCCTCATCACACCCAGTTTCCCCACAGAGGGTGAAAGCCAGTTTGTGCTGCAACTGAGGCCTTCCTTACAAGGAGCGTTGCTAAGTTTGCTGGGCCATTATAAATGGAATCGCTTTGTCTTCCTTTATGACACCGATAGGGGTAAGTAATGTTCCCCTTCATAACACTCACCTACGGAGAGATGTAGTCATGTGTGTAGGAGATGAGCAGGCTAAGCCCGAATGTGGGGATCAAATATGTCATCAGTTTGGAATTACTATGCTCCCACAAGAGACCCAAGTCCAGCTCACATGAATTCCACTGACCTTATCTAGCACCAGTTGGGTTTACCATTACCATTAGTAGATCAGATTCTTGTGTAGCATGTAATCAACGTTTAGTGCTCTGAACTCAATTCCTGTTCTTGACTATGTGTCATAGAAAGAAGAGACCCCAAGAGAGATTTCTTTCACATTTATTAAGTTTATATGCTTCCCATCTCACTGTCCACTGTTCATCCACTAAAGCTGTTCCTCCACTAAAGGGTAACTTTTATGTTTTGCTGGATATATATGACAGTCCTGAAGCAAATTCGTTCGGGTGCTAGAATTGTGCTAGAAATCTGAATGATTTAATTTGTTTCCATTTTGCAGTGGGGGCCCCGCACATGCCCTGCCCCCCCCCCGTGCATGTCTGTGCGGCCCCCCGCATGCCCCCTGCGCATGCGCGGCAGAGACCCAAAGACCAGCTGGCCAGCAGGAGGCGCGCACACATGCGCAGCAGAGCTGAACTGGGGTGACTGCTCGCATGCCCACAGAGAGCGCGCTCCGTGTCACCTCTAGCATGCGTGCCATAGGTTCGCCATCATGGTCATAGGAGATATGTCAGAAGTATTTGAGATTCTAGTTTATTTCTGCTGCATTGCTACAAAAATGGACACATGCACATTTTCTTTCTTATTAAAATTATTTCATTTAATTTGTAATCTTTTCTCGTATGATTTATTGTATTGGTAATTTTGTGCAGCTCTTTATGAAAATAATCCTTACATTGTACTATTTTATTTGTGCCTAGTTCTGTTTGTTCTTTTTGTGTTTTTAAAATGTTCAGATAAAAAAGCTTTGGTTTCATTTGGTTCTGCTTTGCAATTTGTTTTGGGTGAGCATAATATAGTAAATAAGACAGAAAAATAAATAAACAGTGCTAGTTCCGCTTAAAAAAAAACAAATTCCCCCTTTCTCTTCTAAATTCCAAAGATAAATTATAGGCTCACCATTTTGAAATATGTGACAGCATACCACAGGCAGTTTCAGAATTTTCTTCCCTGAAATATGATTTGTAAACTATTCCTCAAGAAACTATACAAAAAACTTGGAATATTATGAATACATTTTTGAGATGGAGATTGGTAAAATTTTTATGCATTCATATGAAAAAATCCAGAATGGTTGCTCTGCTAGCCTATAGCCTGAACGAAATGAAAAGTCTTGCTAATTTACTGGTTAACCACTTGATATCACAATCTTTCTTGCCGAGGATCAAAATGACAAACATATTTGATGAAATAACCTTTAGCTGACATAAATGTGTGCATCCTAGCATCCACTTTTCCTCTTTACTCACTTTCCTAAACCTCTTTCAAAAAACAGCTCAAATTAATCCCTCAATCCTCTGCAGCAGATATTAGTAGTAATAAGTACTAGTCATGGTGTTAAAGAGCTGAGGTAGTATTTTTTGAGTATAATATTGAAGATAACTTGAAACAGCTGCTTTGCAATGATGTGCCTCTCTCTAACTAGCTACTTAACTATAACTTCATGAAGCAGTTTTTATAGTAGGCTTACATGCTTTTTACTCTCTTTACCCTTAGACCTGGGATATCAAACTGGCGGCCCGCGGGCCAAATGCATCACACGCAGGGCACGCCCATCCACAAAGGCAAAAACAGCCATGATATGTCACATGATGTCACGTGATCGAGTTTGACACCTGTGCCTTAGACTATAAAGCACCCGCAAATCACTACTCAAACATCACTTTCTCAGTTGTAAACTAAATGTGTTTTTCAGCTAAATATCATTTAAACCGAAACAGTCAGAAAACCAAGTTTTCTTCTTGGTTTTCAAACTGAAATTTGAGTGTATAAGAATATAAATATATTTAACAAATTCCTGGTTGTCCTCATGTTAAACCATAATGCTTTTACAAGCCTCTGACAATTAGGCAACTCTTCGGCGGAAGAGGTTGTAGAAAAAATGCTTTTAAAAGCCTCTGATGATCCCAGCTGAGCCGCGTGATCATCAGAGGCTTTTTTTTTTTACTTTTAAAAGCATTTTTTCGGCTGAAGAGGTTGTAGAAAAAATGCTTTTAAAATTAAAAAAAACCCAGCTTCTGATGATCGCGCAGCTCAGCTGGGCATGGGGGGGGCAGGGATTTTTGCTACCAGTTCTCCGAACCACCCGCCGCCATCGCTACTGCATGGGTGATCCGGTCCAAACTGGGAGCATTTCACCCCTGAGACAGGGTCTTATTTTCGGGAAAACACGGTAGTTGTAACTGATGATGATTTTACAACCTATTTTTGTGTGATTGTTAAGTGAGTTATGGGCCGGTTTTGCTGAAAACTGAAAATAAATGCAAAATTTTTGGAATAACGTTGTTAAACATGGTCATGTGACCACAGAATGGTGCAGACAGCCATAAATGCAGGCCAGTTGCTGAGTGCCCAAAGTATGGTGATGTGATTGCATGGGGGCGACTATCAGAACTTTGAATCTGGGTCATAAGTACCCCCCGGTAGGTCCTTTGTAACTTCAAATGATTGCAACCGATTGTAAATCAAGGATAACCTGTACATTGTTATTATTACCAATTTTCTTGGTACTAGAACATTGCAATGTTTTTCAGCTTCCTAGACTATAACTAGCTCTAGAATTCTTGAAGATCTCTATCCGCATTGCATTCAGCAATTAGTTTTTGATCTACTTAATTGCCTGTTACTTGCTGAGACTCTGTCACTACTGATAAGCATGCCATATTTACAGCATTTAGAAACAAAGATATGCAATTCAGTCATATTAGCTGATTTTAAAGTTACATGTGAATTTTACATGTAACTGATCCTACTAAATTTATTTTGGATGTTAAGATCAGAAATATAGCAAAGCTAAAGTATTTTTTCCTTTATTTGTATTCAATGTATTTAAGCCCTGATGGCGCAGTGGTTGGATGGCTGTATTGCAGGCTAACTCTGCCCGCAGTCTGGAGTTCGATCCTGACAGGGCTCAAGGTTGATTCAGCCTTCCATCCTTCCAAGGTCAATAAAATGAGGGCAATATACTGACATTTATAAACCACTCAGAGAGTGTGTAAAGCACTATGGGGAAGTCTAAGTGCTATTGCTACTGCTGTTTTATGATTTTGAAGTTAAAATAGGATTATTGCTGTTACAGATATGTTTCCTGACTGATCAGCAGGGTTTGCAGCTGATAAGATTTGATTTTAGGGAAAAGTTTCCATCTCCTGCTCTGCACATTGCACCAAATTATACATGAAGTAAACAGAAGCAATTCAGAGCTGCACTGCTGTCTGTGGTTTTTAATGCGAGTACGATACCGATCTGCATGAAGCAGGTAATGGGTATTCAACACTGCTTTATGGAAATCGCATATCAGCATTTACTGATATGCATTCAGCATTTTGTTCATATAAAACAGAAGCTTTCACGCATCTTACTGGTGTGTGCTTTTCATTGTAAATTTAAGCTCAATAAGAAAGTGTCTTGGAATACACAACAAACATTGCTGCCAGACCAGTATCTCAGATAGACCTCCCTAGTGATGCTGGAGTAGAGCAAGACTCACAGTATACTAGAATGTCTATGGAGATTCTCAATATTCCAGGTCATCGTTGACCCAAAGGTGCTTTTTCCAAAAGGCAACTGGACTTTCTTGTTCTTCTTTTTGTTTTTCCTTTGAAAATGGTTCGCTCCTTATCAAAAACTGAAGAAGCTTCTTGAATGAAAAGCAAAATGTTTTCAAAGGAAAAAAGAAGAAAGAAAGAAAGAAAGAAAGAAAGAAAGAAAGAAAGAAAGAAAGAAAGAAAGAAAGAAAGAAAGAAAGAAAGAAAGACTAGTTGACTTTTTGGAAAAAGCGCCCTTAGGACTGCACAGTAGGATATCTCTCAAAGCAACCCATTTCCGGGAAGTTACTTCAGCGCTATCTGATTGGCATCACTTAAGGCAGCATTAGTTAAATGAGGGTATTCAAGGCCACTCCTAAACCTCAGGTCAGTCACACTGGTTGACAGACAGTTGATAAATGAGGATCCTGCATTTCAGGCATCCAAGGAAGCTTTGAAAAGCGTGAAAGGAGGAAGCCAGCTACACATCCACACTCGTATGCTTTAGAATTTTATTTCTCTGTGGACATCTGAGTCCGGCAGCTGCTGTACTTAGCCTTTTATGCAGCCACAGGTGTTGGCTTCAGTGCTGGAACCCACAGTCATGGGAGACAAAGACAAGCACAGTAGTAGCTGCCAGGGACTGGCAATTATGCCAAGCAAACATTGAATGTAAAACAAATGCATGTGCCAATTGGGCTCCAAACTGAGTTTCTAGTTCAGGGGAAAAAAAAATTAACTTGTCTTTTGAGAAGCATTCTCTGTACACTATAGACAAATGCCCAAAGCTGTTATAAGGTACAAGGCACGCATTTTGTTGGAACAACAACCGCAACAAAAGTGGATTAGAAAAAGAAGGCATAGGCTTTCAAAGACAAAAGCTGATTAGCTTTCCTGAAATGATCTCACATTCCTTTATGCACAGGGGGTCAAATTAATCTACAATTAATCTCCACATATTTCACCAGAGTTGAGGAAAGCCAAAATCCTACGAGGGCAAAAAGTCAATAAGGATACATTTCTTCAGAGATCATGTCCTCAAAAGCCTGTCACTTTTTGGGCTCTCCCTTCTCTGTGTATTTCAGATCCCAAAAGCTACAGTATACCAGAGGATTTCACTTTCTTCTTGACAGCTTGCTTTCACGACATATTAGCCTCCTACTTAAAATCTTGATAAGATATCGAGTGGCAGAGGTAGTGAAGTCACCTTCTCTAATCTAAACCGTGTGGGTTTGGGGATCTGGCTTTTTGAAGCAGAAAGAAAAAAGCTGGTGATATACGTTGTGATGTTTGTATATGAGAAACACAAAATGAATGTCTGCCTTTTTAACTCATCTGCAGTATTAAAACACAAGTACAGTAGAATTGCTGTGAGAGGCTAGTAGGCCCTATGAGGTAAATCTTCAGACTGTTTTGTATTTGTTTTGTGATTTGGGCAGGGGGAATTAATTGGTGCTTTGTAGATGACAAAGTCTAGGTCTATTACAAAGGATTCCAATAGGAATCAATTCAGAGAATTTGTGTGTGTGGGATGAAAGAAAACCTAATTCCGAAAAACTCTGCTTATGTTAGAGTAGAATAATATTGGAGCATACACAGATAGAAGGTGGTTGTTTTTGTTTTAATATATTGCGTTGATGAAATTGTGAACCTGCTAAATCATAAATAAGTGAAAAAAGTGTACAAATTATAGGAGTTTCCTACATTCTCAGTGATGCTATAGTATGGATTCTCTTTACAATTTGTCCTGTGGAAAGTCCTTCCAAAAAAGTTGTGATTTTAATCCTTTTCATTCAGAATCTTTTCATAAATTAGATTTTGGAGAAAAATAAGATTATCACGATGGAAGTATTTATATCTGTGAAAGTACTACATGAATGCATAATAATTCTGCAAAGCACTGGTTCTGGAACGTAGGAATTGGTCAGGAGCCAAATATAACATATTACCATAAATATTTAACTACTGCTGCACAGGATTTTTGATTGAGTGACCTAAGCAAATGGAGGTTCCCACTCTGAGGAATTCTTCTAAATTGAAAGCAAGTAGATAAAAGAGAGAAAGGAAGGAGATAATAAATTGAGGAATGAAATCAAGCCAACAGACTTCTATTTTTGTTTTTTAAAGTAAATATAAATATTTTTTCTATACTTACAGCAGGCAACGTTTTAAAATCCAAAGACTGCACTTGACTTTTTGGGGGATAATGAGAGTCACCATGATGGACTATAGGTAGTCCTCAATTTACAACTATAAACTAAAATTTCTGTTTCTAAGCAAGGCAATTGTTAGGTGAGCCACATAACATTTTTGGCCATAGTGATTAAGCAAATCATTGCAATTGTTAAATGAGTCCAGCCTCCCCTTTTGACTTTGCTGGTTGGTAACCAGCTGGGAAGATTGCAAATGGCAATCACATGACCCCAGGACAACAGTTGTAAATATATTCCAGTGCCAAAAGACCAAATTTTGATGACCGTGGGGATGCTACAAGTTATAAATGCGAGGACTGGTTATAAGTCACTTTTTTTTACTGCCGTTGTAACTTTGAATAGTTGCTAAATGAATGCTGTACTTCAAAGACTACTTTAGCGATGAATTTAGATGAAGCACATTGGTGGAGCCAAAATTTGCTTCCTATCTTCTGAGTTTTGGTATGAATTTGTGCATTTACTTTTTTTAACCACTGTAGCTAAGCCTATATAACACGTTTCTTCGTGTGGTTCATGTCAAATCAGCTCCCTTTTGTCCTAAAGCAGAGGTGTTAAACTGGTGGCCCGCAGGCCAGATGCATCATGTGCAGGCCACGGCCATCCCAGCTCTGCAAATATGAAAAATGTCTTGAAATGTCATATGACGGCAACGTGATACGTGAGTTTGACATCTGTGCCCTAAAGAAAACCTTCCATGTAACATCTCGTTCATCCGCGTCTCTATTGGTTGTTAATTTGTATGAAGGGAAAAGTCTGAATATCAAATCATGGACCAGAAACAATTTGTTTTCTGCTTTTCTGGAGGAATATGGAGATGGCCTAGAAGAATCCTCAGCAACCGTTATGTAAAAACCAGCTTAATCCTGGAAGGTAGCAGGGAGTAAGAAAGAAACAAGATTTCCCTAGTTTGATTGTCTTTAGGATGAGAAGAAGGAGAGAGAATCTCTGTCAGGCTTTCAAGATTCTGTTATTATACCCTTTAATAAAGTTCTAGGAGTTGTGGTGGAGTCTGTTTCCTGACATGGTCTACCTTGCAGGGCTGACAGCTTTACCCAATCAGTAGTGCAAAGTGAAACTACATTCAATGAACAAAAGATTATTCTTCAATCATAAATGCACAAATAGAATAAGCAGCCTGGGAAAATACATCAGTTTTGATCAGCAATAAATATACTCTCTGCCAGGGTATTTCTTCAGAGTGGGATAGATAAACATCATCTGAGATTTAAATTACTAGAGATGAGATCACCTTAGATAAAAGTGAAATTCAGGTCCTGGTTAGGAAAAATGCTGTGATGCAATTTGCAAATTGCATCTGTAGTTCTCTGCAGCTGAATATGTGCATAAATGGGAAATGGCCCGCAACATTCAGAGCAAAATCAATTGACTTCAAAAGAGAAAATATTTAAAAGGGAGGGAGGTGAAAGAAGATACAAGATGCTGAAGCATTTGCAAATGTGCTTGATGTTATTCATGAGGGTTGTTTGTGATGGTTTTAGGTTGCCTTTTATTTTGTGGACGTAGAAATGGAGTCTGCCTCAGCAGGCACCTTTCATCATTTTGCAGACTCTTGTAATGCTTTAGATGCTTTTTCTGAATGTGCAGTATCTGTGAGTTTTTAAACTTAATATTACCCATTGTTGTCATACCATTGAATCACCAAGCCTACACAAATATGCAGAGAAAATAGAAGCAGTCATGAATGCCCCAAGGTTACAAGATACGTTGCAACTACACTCCTTTTTAGGATTTGTTAATAATTATATAAGATGCATGCCAAATTTAGCTACTATGAGACATTCCTTAAACATGTCATTACAGTAGGAACTACAGTGTGAACAAAATTATGACTTCAAACACTCAAATATTAAAACCCACACTTACCTCCTGTGAAATTGGCTTGTGAAGCATCGCAATATGGCATCGGCATCATGCACCATGAAAGCTGGTAGTGAATTCTCAATACCTTTTTTTATTATTATCATGCTCACTTAAAGCTACATAGAAAAAATACTGAGCTTAATTTGGAGAGTTAAATATTTCAACCAGTATCTGTACAGAAGAGAGTTTATTCTCATCACTGATCATCAGACATTACTTGAAACAAGTCTTCAAAGTATAATAAAGCATTTACAGATTTGTAAATATAATCCTGGTGGGGAATGGTATAAGTATATTGTATTATCACTAATGTTTGATTAAGCATGCCTATGGTCTTGTATTAACTTTATTGTGTTGACCTACCATTATGCATTGGAACTCTTCAGATTCACTGGGTTGATTTAGTGAAGAAGAAAAACCTACTTCTCATTTGATTATCTTTTGTTTGGTCAATGGAAAAGGTACAACAAAAAACTGACAAAAATGTGGGGCAGAGTTAGTTTCATTGTGTAAATTAAATCCAAACCAATTCTCATATCCACCATCTAATTATATCACCACATACTCTGCTCACATTCCTGGAACTTAAGTTAGCTTGATCTTAAAGTGAGGATAAAATTCACAGTTCAAAGATTACAGTATCTTTCTTTTCTTCTGAATGCCTACTTTGAAAAGGAGAAATGCCTACATTGCTAGAGGAATAGGGCAAGGGACAGACAGGAAGGCCTAAGCTATTTAAGGGTTGCCTAGGTTTTCCCCCACAATCTCTTCCATTTAAAACATTTTTTTTTCTTTTTTGTACCTTCCAGTCAGTGTTGACTCTTAGCAACTGTTTGGACAATTCTTGGCAGTTTTCTTGGCAATGTTTTGGTTGCCATTTTCTTAGCAGCCAAAAAAGCTAATACAATCCTTGGTTATATAAACAGAAGCATAGAATCAAAATCACGTGAAGTATTAGGATCACTTTATAAAGCCCTAGTAAGGCCACACCTGGAATACTGCATCCAGTTTTGGTCACTACATTACAAAAAAAGATGTTGAGACTTTGAAAAAAAAAGTGCAAAGAAGAGCAACTAAGATGATAAATGCCTGGAGACTAAAACATATGAAGAACAGTTGAAGAATTGGGTCTGGCTAGTCTAGAGAAAATAAGGACTGGGGGGGACATGATAGCAGTATTCTAGTATTTGAGAGGTTGCCACAAAGAAGAGGGGGCCAACTTATTTACCAAAGCATCTGTAGCAGGACAAGAAACAATGGATAGAAAAGGAATCAAGGAGAGAAGGAATCTGGAACTAAGGAGAAACTTCCTAACAGTGAGGATAATTAACTAGTGCAGCGGTCACCAACTGGTAGTCTGTGGACCATTTTTGGTCCATGAGAAAATTTTGGTAGTCCGCAGAAAAATTATTTGCATTTTTTATGTTGAACTAAATCAGGGGTCCTCAGACCCCTGGGCTGGATACGTGCAATGAACATTTATGTTGCTGCAGAGAGTCTCCCCCTTAGGTGTCTTTTTGTGTGGGTTGGAGGGGGCAAAAATTTTGACTTGGGGTCTGCTTCAATCTCCTGGTGTGGGGCTTTGGGCGAGGGATGGAGGGAAGTGCCGTTGCTGGCGAACAGCTGGAGGGCCTTGTTCCAGTGGGACTGCCTCATGGCCTGGAACTAGGTGACCATCTCAGCTGAGCCTCCAGGTGCCGGTACCCTGCCATGCGCTCCCATAGGTCTTCTCTCTGCTTGGAAAGCCTATGCTCCTAGTCCTCAGTAGCCTCCTTCTCGGTCAGATCCAATTTGAACTGAGCCAGGTGTTTTGCCAATTCTTTCTCGTGGTGGCTGCTTAGCTCCAACAACTGCTTCCTGTTGGGGCCCTAAGGAGCCCGGGCGGGGAGGTGAGGAGTGGCTGGCAGGGGAGGGGCGAGTAGAGGCTGGTGTTGTGCCCCTCGACGTGAGTGACATCGAGTTGGCCATGCCCACCCAATCACATGACCACCTAGCCACGCACACCTGGTCATTAGGCAGATCATATTAGTGGTCCGCAGGATTTAAAATTATGAATTTAGTGGCCCCTGAGGTCTGAAAGCTTGGTGACCCCTAGTGGAACAGCTTCCCAGCAGAAGTTCTAGGTGCTTCATCACTGGAGGTTTTTAAGAAGAGACTGATCACTTGTCTAAAATGGTATAGGGTTTCCTGCTTGAGCAGAGGGTTGGACTAGAAGACCTCCAAGGTCTCTTCCAGCTGTATTCTGATTGATATTCTTCTTCCTAGGACTGAGACAGAGTGACTGGCCCAAGTTCGCCCATCTGGCTGGGTGCCTAAGTTTCTCCCAGTTTCTACCCTGATGCCTTGACCATTACTGTACTACCAATGTACAGTTTCAGATTCTGGCCATTTGTGTGGAGATACTAGAGCAGATTTTTATTTAAAAATGTAAATGAAAGTGCCTGTTTTCAGGATGCAGGAGAAGAGAAAAGAGCAGGTCTGGAGCAAATAATAAAAGACAGAAAGTTATGCTGTATGTCTGCTTGGCAAATTAAAAATTGACAAATCACCTCATTCCACTAGAATTCATCTGATAGTCAAATGTAATATTGCAGCATTATTAATAACAATGCATTTTAGAAAAGTAGGGTTAAACCAATATAATATTTTGTGGTGGGAAAAGAGAATCCAGGAAATTACAGGCTAGATAATTTAATCTTTGTTCCATGTAAAATTGTAGAAAGTGGCATTAAAAAGTAGGTTATCAGCCAAGCTTTTTGAAGAAGCAAGCTATTTGTTCAGTCATTCATTCATCGTTCAATATTGCAGCCCTTCTTAAACACACAAGTCTAGTTCATAATAATAACAATAACAATAACAATAACAATAATAATAAATAATAGTAAAACCAAAAATAATAGAAACAATAGCAGAATTAATAAGTTTGTCTTATTCAAGGTGAGCCCTGACTCAGAAACATTTTAGAATTTGAATAGTATCAATAAATATATAGGAAATGGTGATCTGATAGAGACTGAATATTTGGATTTTTTTAAAAATGTACTGTATATCGCAGCAGGCTTCTCTATCAATTTAGCACTGCTGAGAACAGGTTGTTTTAAGATTATGTAGCTCATGAAAGAGGCAACAGTGGGTAGGAAATGCAATTCTCGCAATGGGCAAGTGTATGCAGTGAGCTCCTGACAGAATCTTTCCTGGGATTTTTACTGTACTTTTTAACTTGTTTCTAAAAAATAGCTGGAATTACGTTTGAGCAATAAGATTGTCAGCTTTACAATGATCCCAATTGTTAAAAGCAAAAAAAAAAAAAAGAAGAAAGAATGGTAAGTATGCTCATAATGATCTTTACACATTGGGTAAATGTGTTCCAATGGTAGTAAGAAAGAAGTGGTGAACATCGGAGCAAAATAAATAAATATTTTTATTTATTTATTAATTTAACTTGTAAACTGCTCATCTCACCTAGAGGTGACTATTCTCACTGTATATAGACACCAATGGAATATAAACTGGCAGCAAATGACCAAAATAACTCCTGAAATTGTGGTGAATGAGTAAATTAAAGTATCATCATTGTGAAAAAGATTATTCCTGCCTACTGTTTTTTAGCTTATTTATTAGTAATAAATTCAAATTAGTTCAATTGAGCTTGTTAGTGAAGTGATAAATCAAAATTAAGTTGTAGCATGAACTTAATACAGCATATAGTTATTGTAGGGAAAATTAATGTCCCTAAAATACATGGATTTAACTAGATTATATGACTTTAAAGAGAATTTGTCCAATTTATGAGAGATAAAGCCACAATTTTAATCATGATGGCTATATCATCACCATCATCATCATCTCTGAGGGGACTTTTTTTGCATGTCATTCAGAGCAGTATTTTATGAAGAAATATGTAATGAGGCCTTCTCAGTCAGTGGGCCCTAATTATAACCACTCTTTACCTACAGCCTAAACTGTCAAATTAATTGTCAAATAAATATGGATCTAGCTATTCATTCAACCTTTGGGGTCTTAGCAATTTTTTTCTCAGGTATTTTACTGTATAATTTATTTTATCCCACTCAATTTTTTTTTGCTAGAAAGCAGATTAATTTCAATAATGAATAAATGAATGCTATCTCTGAGCATTAGTCACTGGAGGGGTTTTTTTTTTCCCCTTTCTCATTTAGATGTTATACATTTTGTTCATTCCAAATATAAATATAGGAGTTAATTGGGCAATGCAGAAATGTCAGAAACAAATAATAGAAGAGAGATACTAGCATCCTATTGTATTATTATTATGGCACTCCCTTTATGATAAGCTACAGCATGCTGGATTTGCATTAATTTGTTAGATGTTTTTTTTTTCCATTCAGCAATCATTCATTAAAAAGCAATGCTTTCTGTTTAAAGAAACAGATTTTTCAGTTAGTTTTAAGCTAATAGGTTCAGAGGTATTTGATTATAAGTCAGGTATAAGTCAGAAAAAAGTGTGTTTCTTTTGCTTGTTAAGTTACTGCATTTTAGAACATAAACTGGTCATCAGTCAATGCATATATTCAGGTTGGGATGACAGAAAATTTATATTGAATTGGCAGAGATCCATAACTACCCTGGGTCACATTTTTCATGCTGTCTACCAAATCCCACAAGCTTGTTTTTGTTTATTGCTAATACCAGGCCTGTGAACCATGGCACATGTTCTTATTGAATCAGTCATTTATTACGCTTGCCATAAATTAAAGTTTCTGCAACTTGCTAGGACTTCCAGTAATATTTAATTTGTCTGTAGGGATACCTTGATTGAAGTAAAAAGTGTGCTAATTTGGGATGGGTGGATTTATATAATTTTCAATATCACTTTTTCAGTCATTCTTTTAAGTATTCTAAATCTTTAGAGCTTTTGTAGGTACTAAAGAAAAAAAAATCAAAATTGTGTTTATTAAGAACATATTTATTTCCCTTACAATATTATATCATTAAGAAGAGCCCTACTAAACCCATAGACCCATCCAGTTCAGCTTTTTATGTTGTACGGTTCCAACAAGATATATTTCTGAATCCAATCACTGTCCCTTGTCAGCAATCAGTACACAAAGCCTGTGGCCAATGGTTTTAGGAAACCATAAGCAGCATCAAAATTTGTAGCCATTGTTAACCTGATTCTCCATGACCCTGCCCATGTTCATTTCATTTTAAAATTATCCAAAACTGGCACAAATGCACATTGCCAATATATCCCAAAGGTGTTTTTCTTTTCAAGAGGCAACTGGACTTTCTGGACTTTCATTGAGAAGTTGGACCTGTGATTTCTGCAGAATGTTTTCTGCTCTGTGTCCCTTCACTGTTGAACACAGGAATAGGATATATATATATATATATATATATATATATATATATATATATATATATATATATATATATGTATATGTATATGTATATGTATATGTATATGTATATGTATATGTATATGTATATGTATATGTATATGTATATGTATATATATGTATATGTATATATATATGTATATATATGTATATATAATGTATCTCTATCTCTTTTGTTGTTGTTAGTTGCAAAGTCATGTCCGACCCATTGTGACCCCATGGACAACGTTCCTCCAGGCCTTCCTGTCCTCTACCATCCTCTGGAGTCCATTTAAGCTCACTCTGACTGCTTCAGTGACTCCATCCAGCCACCTCATTCTCTGGCGTCCCATTCTTCTTTTGCCCTCAATCTTTTCCAGCAATAGGCTCTTCTCCAGTGATCTCTATGTCTCTATCTATCTATCTATCTATTCTATATTATCTATATCTATACTCTATTTTCCAGCCCTGAACCTCCCTGCATTTAGTTTCAAGGATGATTTTGAGGTCTAACATAGTTAGAGGGAAATAACATTTCTTTTTTTCCATGTTATCTAGATCACACATAGTTTAACTACTATCATGTCATGCATTACTTTCTTTCATTCCAAACTAAAGTGCCCAACTGCAAAAGGATTTTTGGGGATGGGGCGGTTTGTTTCATTTTGTGTTTTGTTATGTAGGCTTATCCAATATCCCCTAATCATTTGGTTGCCATTATTTGCTGCTTTGTAATATCTTTTCTAAACTGTAATAATCAGAACTGTACACAACACTTCAATTTTGGTTTTACCAATTTCTGTACAATAAAGGCATTATTGTAGCAAGTGCTATTATTTTCATTGCCCTTCCTAATAATGTTGGAATGTTCTTTTTGCTTTGTTTTGTTTTTTACAACAGCTGTATCCTGAGTTAACACAATTATTGAATTTTCTACTGTATCTCTGAGATTCCTTTCCTTTCAGTCACTTCAGGAAATATATTAGTATATTTGTATTAGTGATGTAGTAATGTAAAGGCACAACTGGAATTTTTGAGCCAACACTTTACACTAAAGTGTAAAGCAGCCCCCCCAAAAAAGCTAATGTAATCCTTGATTGTATAAAGAGACGCGTAGAATCAAAATCCCATTTTGGTCACCAAATTACAATAAAGATATTGAGACTTTGGAAAAATTGCAGAGAAGAGATAGTAAGGCAATTAAAAGCCTGGAGACTAAAATATATGAAAAATGGTTGCAGGATTTGGATTTGGCTAGTCTAGAGAAAAGAAGGACTAGGGGAGACATGAGAGCAATATTCCAGTATTTGAGAGGCTGCCACAAAGAGGAGGGGGTTAACTTATTTTTCAAAAGCACCAAAAGAAGGCAAGACAAGAAACAATGGATGGAAAGTAATCAAGGAGAGAAGCAACCTGTAATTAAGGAAAAACTTCCTAACAATGAGGACAATTAATCAGTGGAACAGCTTGCCTTCAGAAGTTGTGGGTGTTTCATCATTGAACGTTTTTAAAAGGAGACTGGCAGTCACTTGTCTGAAATGATACAAGGTCTCCTGCTTGAGCAGGGGTTGGACTAGAAGACCTTGAAGGTCCCTTCCAGCTCTTTTCTGATTGATTGATTGATTGATTGATTGATTGATTGATTGATTGATTGGAATTTGCAATTTGATGTTTGCAGTGGCACAATAGCTGTTAGTGCCTGGGAAGCCTGGCTGCAGTGGTCCTAAGGTAAGCGGGTAAGACATCCCCTGAAAATAAGACCTGGTGCTTATTTTGAGGCCCAAAAGAAAATAAGACCAAGTCTTATTTTCAGGGAAACACAGTAGCAAGAAAAGGAACTGCTTTTCAGGAATTTTTTTTTTTTTTTTTTTTTAATTTGATTTATATGCCGCCCTTCTCCGAAGACTCAGGGCGGCTTACAATGTGCTCAGCAATAGCCTTCATCCTTTTGTATATTTATACAAAGTCAGCTTATTGCCCCCACAACTGGGTCCTCATTTCACCTACCTTAGAAAGGATGGAAGGCTGAGTCAACCTTGAGCCTTGGCAAGATTCGAACCCTGCAGTAATTGCAGGCAGCTGGTCTTAATAAGCTTAATAACAGGGTGCTTTAAACCCCTGTACCACCAAGGCTCAAGCAGAGTATGAAACATAGACAGGTTGGGTGTGCTTTTTCTTGGTCAGTGGTTTCTGTATAAATAGCAATTAAGTAGAATCATCTAGATCAATGATGGCTAACCTTTTTGCCATTGCGTGCCAAAAGCAGGGGGAGGCTGGGGGGGATCGTGCACATGTGTGCCCACACCCATAATTCAATGCGCCCTGCCACCCGGGCATGTGCATGCGACCCCCTGCGCTTCCCCTGCTTTTGGCACGTGATGGCATGGTGGGCTCGGTAGCCCCGTTTTTTGCCCTCCCCAGGCTGCAGAGGCTTTCTAGGAGCCTGGGGAGGGCGAAAACGGCCTTCCCCAGCCCCTTGGAGGCCCTCCGGAGGCCGGAAACAGCCCGTTTCTTGACTTCCGGTGGGCCCGGAAGGCCCAAAATTCAGTTGGCTAGGGTGCGCATGCGCGCTGGAGCTGAGCTAGGGCAACGCTCGTGTGCCCACAGATATGGCTCCGCGTGCCACCAGTGGCACGCGCGCCACAGGTTCGCCATCACGGATCTAGATAATTTGCTAAAAGAATGCAAATGACCAGCTGTCTGCAAGGAGTATAAATCTTTCCATCTCCCACCATCCAGTCAGAGCTGAAGAAGCTTCTTGAATGAGAAGTAAAACATCTTCAAAGAAAAACCAGAAAGTCCAATTTCCTCTTGAAAAAGCACCTTAGGGACAACAATCCTGACCTGGATGACTGAGAATCTCCATAGACATCTAGATAATGGGAATCATGCCAGATACGCTGTACGTGATCGGAAGAAGTTCAACTTGTAATACACTCTGATGTTTAGATATGCATTTCATGATTTCGTTTAATTGGTGAGGCTGTGTTTCAAAACAAGCATATAGTTAATCAGAAACTTCCCATTTCGTTGGAAGGAATTTTACAGTTTAAGATTTTCTTACTTTTCCCCTTCAGTAAGGAGTTATGACGGAATTAGATTCAGATGTGATGATGCATTGAGAGCCAAAATTCTGCTTAACAGATGATCTCTTAGGAAATGTTTTCAGTTATCCCAACACACCATTGCTAAATAGGATGCTGTTAATTCAGATGGATCTCAGCCATTTCACTTGGACAAGTTTGAATACCTTTCACAGGAAATAAGTGTAAGGGCGGCGGTGGCGGGAACAGAGAAGAAATAGCTGTCTTAGAAATGAATCAACACAAACCAGAACATCTGCTCATCAGAAATTAACAGATAGTTTTTATCTATACTGCTGTTTTTTTTTTTATATCATTGCAAACATGATAATTTTTTTTACAATGTCAGTTATTTTTGTCAACATGTTATGAAATCTACATTAGCTATGCAGAAATATAAAGCTCTCGTGTTTGAGCTTCTATTTTGCATTTATGGATATGAATCTTTTGCTTATTGCTGCGATCACAACTGTTTCACTTTTTTCCCCCTTTTGCTTTAATAGCTTGTCAGTAAGCTTGGAACTGAGAACACAAGTGTGTCAAGGGTTGTGGTGGTTTTTTTTAATTTGCCTTGTTGTTCATTCCATTACTAATGGTGGCTTACAACACAATTAAAAAGCACAGAGAATAAAATAGTGATAAATCTGATACAATTGGAGTCAAAGTTAAAACTAAAAATGACCATTAAAATAATCAAAAGTTAAAATATTGGAGAGATACTTCCTAAATACTGGGAAAGCAAGAACCTAAAATCTCATTAGGAGGGTATTCCATCGGCTGACAAGTATCCACAGTCAGGCGTGGGGATATATACTTCATTTGAAAGATTAATAAATTGAGAACTTGAATGCAAGATATACTGGGTGACAAACAAGGAAAATATTTCAAGTTCTTGCTTGATGGGGTTGATCCAATTATCTATATTGCCTACAGTCATACAAAGTGATGCTGTATTTCCC
Organism: Pituophis catenifer annectens; assembly: GCF_029215685.1. Lineage (NCBI taxonomy): Eukaryota > Metazoa > Chordata > Lepidosauria > Squamata > Colubridae > Pituophis > Pituophis catenifer. The sequence continues at coordinate 113,756,882 of NW_027256884.1, read as the reverse complement.
TGTTTATTTCTCTAATTGAAAAGATGAAGGTACTCCTGGATCCCTGGGCTATACAATCATAAGGATATCTGTTTTGAAGTTTGTTTCACTTAGTACCAAAGAGACACTTTGTAGGGGAAAAATCCATTTTGTTAGAATCACTTGTCTCAACATCATGTAAAAGAGAAGATTCCATTGTCACGATAAGTTGTACAGGAGAAAAACACATTAACGCAGGGCAAAAAACCAGTTGGACATTTTGAGTAAGCATTGTCTAAATCTTTAGGAATAAAGAAAATGTAAGCCAAGAATAATGAAGATATGAGAAATAACGAAATAATTCAACAGGGTAGCCTTGTTAGATAATAGAACCAAAGCTAAGCTTTGCAAAAGTTTCTTTTAAGACGTGATAGTAAGCTTACATATTTTAATATTCTGCACTGAATTGTGCTTGTGATATATTGTAGCCATTACTTAAAATTTGAGCCTCTTTTTTTTTTTTTAAACCATATATCCTTTCTCATATGCCTCTACCAGATGACTCAAATCGTATTTTCCTGATGGGTTAAAAAAAAAAAATCTATTAAGTCAGAAGGAAAAAATAGAAATAGAAAGAAATAGAATAACAGAGTTGGAAGGGACCTTGGAGGTCCTCTAGTCCAACTCCCTGCCCAGGCAGGAAACCCTACATCACTTCAGACAAATGGTTATCCAACATCTTCTTAAAAATTTCCAGTGTTGGAGCATTCACAACTTCTGCAGGCAAGTTGTTCCACTGATTAATTGTTCTAACTGTCAGGAAATTTCTCCTTAGTTCTAAATTGCTTCTTTCCTTGATTAGTTTCCACCCTTTGCTTCTTGTCCTGCCCTCAGGTGCTTTGAAGAATAGTTTGACTCCCTCTTCTTTGTGGCAACCCCTGAGATATTGGAACACTGCTATCATGTCTCCTCTAGTCCTTCTCTTCATTAAACTAGACATACCCAGTTCCTGCAACCATTCTTCATAGGTTTTAGCCTCCAGTCCCCTAATCATCTTTGTTGCTCTTCTCTGCACTCTTTCTAGAGTCTCAACATCTTTTTTACATCGTGGCGACCAAAACTGAATGCAATATTACAAGTGTAGCCTTACCAAGGTATTATAAAGTGATATTAACACTTCATGATCTTGATTCTATCCCTCTGTTTATGCATCCCAGAACTGTGTTGGCTTTTTTGGCAGCTGCTGCACACTGCTGGTTCATATATAAATGGTTGTCCACTAGGACTCTGACAGAAGGGATCTTGAGCAAGGTACCACATATACGGTACCTGTGCATTTTGTTTTTCTTCCCTAAATATAGAACCTTACTTTTTTCACTGTTGAATTTCATTTTGTTAGATAGCGCCCAATGTTCAAGTCTGTCAAGATCCTTCTGTATCTTGAGCCTATTTTCTGGAGTGTTGGCTATTCCTGCCAGCTTGGTGTCATCTGCAAATTTGATGAGTTCCCCATCTATCCCCTCATCCAAGTCATTGGAAGGGAGGGGGGAGGAGGAAAGGAGGGAGGGGGGCTATGTGAGTCTTCAGAGCAGAAAGAAAGAGGTGCCTCAAAGTGTCTATGGATGTTGGCACATCTTAAACCAAATGCATCTTTTTCCTGGATTATAGAGTAGGTGCAGCTCTTTACTAGGGTTTGCACAACCTTACGAGGGACAAAACATTTTTTTATAGACCAGCTTCCAGTATGTCATGTGTCTAGTATACACTTTCAGACAAATACCTTTGATTAATATGGTGCTTTGCGATTGTCAATCATTATTTTGTGGCCTTTCAGCCGCTGGCCCTTCCAGCAGCCGAATCAGATGAGGAGGAGGCGTGGGAGTCAGGGCCAGCATCAAGGCAACCTGAGAGCTCCAAGGGGAATGGAGCTGTCAGAGAGAGAGAGAGAGAGAGAGAGAGAGAGAGAGAGAGAGAGAGAGGGAGGGAGGGAGGGAGGGAGGGGAGGGAGGGAGGAGGGAGGGAGGGAGGGAGAGGGAGAGAGAGGCGGAGCCTGGGCTGTCCATCAGGCCTCAGATTGAGAGTCAACAGCCCCAGGTCTGAAGGTGGCTGATGAGGAAGAGGAGGAACAGCTAGGTCCAGTGCCAGATGCGTAGAAGGCAGAGGAGAGGAGAACAATGGAAATCTATGGGCCGATCCTTGGGACGGAAGAGCCACCACTCCTAGTAAGCCCCAGCCTAGCTCTGGTGGGAGGCAGAGTTGAATAGGTGTGGCAGGCAACTATTCATCTCCCTGCCTGACAGAGTTGTTAGCCTGCTGTGTGTGTAAGAGAGAGACTTTTTACCGGGGCTGCTGGCCCTCCTGATAAAGGAATAATTGATTTAACTACAGAGGGTTTGTCGTATTTGGGAGCCTGGTCAGAACATATTGGTGTCAGTTAGAGTTCCTTTCAAAACTTCTTGGCCCTTCCATCAATCCGCAATGAACTTTTTTTGGTTATTAATTTCCACCTGGATAATTATGATGACATCCTTTCTCTTATTACTCTCTTGCTATTCTGCCAAGCAGGGAAAATTAATAACAAAAGTCTCAAAATGTGTTTAATATTGCCTCAGTGCCCTTATGAGCCTTCCTTATTATTTTGTCACTGCCACGCTTATTCACATCCAAGAAAAGAATACATTTTTTTTAGAAATAAATTGAAAGATGTCCTAAAGATAGTCAGTTACCACAGATTAATTTCAGAAGGGGTAGGGGGAATATTAAAATCTTTATGTCGTTGTCATCATTCTACGTTGGAATATTAAATTATTTTCAGGAACCCTCAGCCAAATAAAAATCCATAGCGCCAATAAATTTCATTTCCCTCCTAACTCTTGCAAATATATTCATTTTCTCTAGGCAGAGATAGTTTCTAGAACAGCTTTTGTGCCACGTACTGCTATGTTAAAGATCCTTCCTTAGAACAAGGAATGGTTTTAAGGCTTTTAACAAAAAGAACACAAGCCTGACTGAATCAGATGCTGAATCACATGGGCAATATTTAGTTGTTGTTGTTGTTGTTTTAAAAAAAGCACGTTTGTGTTTAAGCTTTAAAATGTCTGTTGGCATCCTATAGGAAAAAAAGAATTGTTTTGAATTAAATCTAACTCAGTAGATCTATGTACCACCTTGAATTCAATTCCGAAAAGAGGATTTTGGAGGTCACAGCAATATAAATGTATTCCCTGTCCACAAATTCTGTGTTCTTAAAGCATTATTTTGGAATTAAAATCAAAGCACTACAAACCCCTAGAATTCATTACTTCTCCGTTCCATTTGTTAAACCTTTCTGTCTCTTATTAAAAGGGAAAGAGGTAGTAGTACTACATTGTCATTGCACCTCATACAACGAAATTAAATGTCATCTTCAGTGTACATAATACATAAGAAAACTATAAAAAATGAAACAAAAACACACATCCTTCACATTCTATGCAATTGAATTGAAAACCTCTGATATTGCATTAATATTGCACTATACAGTAGAAATCAGTATAATTACTGCTCTGGGATAGAAGCTGTTTTTCAGCCTATTTGCCCTTATTTTTATAGGTGGCATTAGGATTTGGCAAAGCAGAGCTTCTACTCCTTATATTAAATATAATTTTTCTCCATTAGTTCTAGCATGAAGGATAGTCAGAATCAGCATATGAGTAATTTGAGGTAAATCCTATTGACAAAAGTATGACTTAAGTCCAAAGTTATGGGGTCTTTGGTGCTCTCTGAACTTGCATTGACGATGTTATCTACTTTGGGAATGAAACATCTGCAAGAAAACAACCAAGCTCAAAGAGCAGCAAGGACCCCACAATTCAACCCTGAGTTGCAAGTATTCTCTTCTATAAATTCCAAGTTGATGGAAGATTCACTTACTGGCCTTTGTGCATTGAATGGTTGAGGAAATCAGGGCAATCTATTGCAATAAAAAGGGGAGTATAACAGTGGTGAAATCCAAATTTTTTTTACTAGCGGTTCTGTGGGTGTGGCTTGGTGGGCGTGGCAGGGGAAGGATACTGCAAAATCTCCATTCCCACCCCACTCCAGGGGAAGGATATTGCAAAATCCCCATTCCCACTCCACCCTAGGGCCAGCCAGAGGTGGTATTTGCCGGTTCTCTGAACTGCTCAAAATTTCCGCTACTGGTTCTCCAGAACCTGCTGGATTTCACCCCTGGATTATAGGAAACATATGAAAGTGGCAGATGAAAACATCATTATCTAATTCAAACCTCTAGCGATTCAGAATCTACTTCCTTTCATCCATAAGTTTTCATAATTCCCATAATTCTTGAACTCAGAAAGCTCCAATAGTGAGTGAGCTGCAACACCTCATCCATTTTGTTGGCTTATTTCTAACGATGATAGTTAAGCAAGGTCTATTTGAAGTCATTTAGAGGGTAACACAGTCCCTGCTGTTTAAAGTAACGCAGTTCTGCTCTGGAAGAGCTCTGAGTTAATGGATCACAGCAATGATAAAGTAGGCTGATATAAAAGCACATGATTATGCTAAAGAATGAATTACCTCTGTATAACATGAAAGATGATCACCTCCACCCCTGATCATTTGAGAGCAGTATATTGTTGCCATAGAACAGCAACGAATACTTTGGCTCTTGAGAGATAAATCAAAAGAAGAGTGTTTGCTTGCTTGACAAGTCAAATATCCCTTTTCAGACTTTCAACCATTTTATGGAAGAGACCATTACACCCTATAGTGTTAAAATGCCATCATCCCGCTGTTATATTTAATAGCCCTGCTGAGTCCTGCATAAGTTATTCATCCCTGGATATGCTGGCATGCATCTGTTGTTTTATATTTGCTTCTTTGACAAGTCTAGGCTCATTGGTGTCTTATAAACAGAAAAACAAAAATAAAAAGGTGATTTTTATTGTGGGAAGAGGTACTCTGTAAATAGCAGATGTTTCCATTTTAGAAACCTTTGCAATTTGCTTTTGTGTGTACAGTCTGTATCCTCCTGTTCTGCTGGAATTGAAATGTAAAAATGAAACAGCAATTTTTATTTTAGGTGTGTAGCAGTTATTAGCAGAATTTAAGCTCGAATAAAAGCAGACAAGGGACGCGGTTGCTCAGTGGCTAAGACACTGAGCTTGTCGATCGAAAGGTCAGCAGTTCAGCGGTTCGAATCCCTAGTGCTGCGTAACGGGGTGAGCTCCCGTTACTTGTCCTAGCTTCTGCCAACCTAGCAGTTTGAAAGCAGGGTAAAAAAATACAAGTAGAAAAATAGGGACCACCTTTGGTGGGAAGGTAACAGTGTTCCGTGCGCCTTTGGCGCTTAGTCATGCCGGCCACATGACCACAGAGACGTCTTTGGACAGCTCTGGCTCTTTGGCTTTGAAACGGAGATGAGCACCGCCCCTTAGAGTCAGGAACGACTAGCACATTTGTGCTAGGGGAACCTTTACCTTTATCTTAAAAGTAGAAGTAGATTTGAGTTGGAAATGGTGAGCCTGTAAATTCAGGATTGCAGCCACAGATTTCAAACTTGAGAAGATAGGAAGCCTACTGCAAAGTCTCAAAAAAAAAAAAATGCTGGAGAAGCTCACATTTTGAAAATGTGCTTGAGTGTGATGAAAAATCTATAACATCTATCATCATCAACTTCATCATCATCATCATCATCATCATCAAGCTGGATTTTAAGAAGATCCTAAAAACGTGATAGGCAGATAAATCTATAACATCTATCATCATCAACTTCATCTTCATCATCATCATCATCAAGCTGAATTTTAAGAAGATCCTAAAAACGTGATAGGCAGATACAGATACTCAGATTTATCCATTCTGAAATTCTAAAAATGCATGCAGTTTCCTCCCAACAATTTTTTCGTATGGCATTTATAACGGGTGGGTGACATTTCATGTAATATTCAGACTGCAGAATTGTTGCACAGATGTTTGAAGATAAAGACCGTCTTCCACCCAGAAACCATTTTGAGATCAACAGCAGAACAGAATCAGCTTGCTCCCACTTTAACGTAACTCCTACATGTTAACCGTGGGAGAAAGGAGTTTGCTTTGCTTTGTACTGATGAATGATTTGACTGTGCTCTTTAATTGCTGCTACTGGGTCAGTCATGGAGATTTTTCCAGAGTAACCCCAAATTCTAGGTGATACTTTAATCTTCCCCTTAATTTTCCACACAGCTCTCCTGACCATTAAGGCACCCACTTTGAGGGGTGCACCAGTACACCTAATGAATTGGGGTCATCTCCCAAACACTGGGGCACATCTACAGAAGCCATTTCATTGACTTTAAAGCACACAACTCTCTGAAGCAGCTTTACTGCGCTGCCTTTTGATCTAAAGATATTATTCTAAGGATGGTGTTGGAGCATCTCACATTGCATTGCAATTCAGAGTGACATTTATAGGTTACTAGATAATTGCCAGCTGGAGGATAAGTGGTGGTGCTGTTGTGTGGGAGGAAAGAGTGGCGAGGGTGATCACGGGAGAGAGGTGGTGGATCTTTCTCCCATCTCAAGGGCAGATTTCCGATTTCCAGCTGTGGATCATCTTGGGCTAAGTTTCTATTTCAGTGGGAGGATACAGGTGGTTAACGTTGCTGCATTTTCAGCATTAGCTGGCAACCCTCCCAGATAATACATAAATACATCTTAACTTCAGCACTGCCATTGGGACATTATCCTCTACCACGTCTCAGATAGGGATCAGAGAATGCAGCACAGACTGTTCTGTTTTCAGACAGACAGCATCTGCTGCACAAGGCAGCTGCATCATTCTGAAGAAATGGTCCTGCATGGGCAGCCACAGCCAGCTGAAGTTTCTCACCTTATATTCATTGCGGACAGATATGGAAAAGGAGGTTATATCTCTCTTCTTCTCTTGCTCCTTAGCAGCTAGAGTTGGTGCTTAAGGGTGGTAACCCTTCAATTTTCTATTCATTTCCAGTCTGGCTTGATTGTAATCACACATACGATTTCCACAGTTTCCTAAAGAAGTAGGAAATATGTGAATAACAATTGGAATTTATGGGTGATTCTTTTATTTGTATTATGCTCCCATTGAAGGGGATGCAATAGTTGAGCAGTTAAAGATGCTGAGCTTGTCAGCTGTAGGGCTGACAGTCCAGATTCGAGACCCAAACCCTGCACAATGAGGTGAACACCACAATGGGGTGAGCCCCAGATCTTGCTCACCTAGCAGTCGGAAAGAATGCAAATGCGAATAGATAAAAAGGTATCACTTTGGTGAGAAGATAACAGTGTTCTGTGCATCTTGGCATATACAGGTAGTCTTTGATTTACAACAGTTCATTTAGTGAATTTTCAAAATTACAACGGCACTGAAAAAAGTGACTTACAACCATTTTTCACACTTAACCACCATTACAGCATCCTTGTGGTCACGTGATCAAAATTCAGACCCTTGGCAATGGACTCATATTTATTGCAGTGTCCCGGGGTCATGTGATTCCCCTTTTGTGACCTTCTGAGAAACAAAGTCAATGGGGAAGCCAGATTCACTTAACAACCATGTTACTAATTTAACAAGTGCAGTGAATTCGCTTAACAGCTGTGGCAAGAAAGGTCATAAAATGGATCAAAACTCACCTAACAAATGTCTCACTTAGTAACATAAATTTTGGGCTCCATTGCAGCTATAAGTTGAGGAGTATCTGTAGTCATGCTGTCAACATTAACATTTAACAACCCCATAATCCCTGGCGGGGTGAAGTTTGGGCAACTGAATGGAGCTGAGGGTTTACTGGCCGGATGCCCTTCCTGTCACCAATATGGAGGTTTATTTCAGCAGATATATTCTCAGTGTGTCCAGAGAGAGACATATCTGCCTCTATCTAGGATCGAACTCACAGCTTCCTGATTGTGAGGCGAGAGCTCCACCTCTAGGCCACCGCACCATCTGTCATGGTGGCCACATGACCATGGAAATTGTTTTCAGACAACACTGGCTCCCCTGCCAAGAAACGGAGATGAGCACCTAGAATTGGACATGACTAAGAGGGATATCTTTACCTTTTTATTATTATTGCTAATAATAGCTAAATAATAAGGCCAATCATTAAATTATTAATTATAAAAAAGTATAAAAATAACATTAGCAAATGCATTAAGTGGTATTTACAAAGCTAGGGTAGCACTATAGAAGAGACATTCCCTTTCTTTTTCACTCATAGCAAGATGCTTCCCCTTGCTATTTAGACTGCCAGCATCTAAAAATGAAAATTTAAAGAGTCGTTTTCATAATATATTGATTACATATTTAATCAGCTAATAGTAAATAGCTGCTTATAGCCTGTTGTTCTGCCTGAAGAATTTGTCCTCGTGTCACCCAGTCAATTTGTTGGATATTTGTTTAAACAATCAATTTCTGTCAGGAAATTGTCAGTAACCAGAAGAAGAGCCTTTTCTGTCATGGCTCCCGTCTTCTAATCTAGAACATCATGTCCACCAAGGTGAGATCTGCACCCACCCTTTTGACCTACCAAAAGCATTGAAGACATGGCTTTGCCATCTAGCTGTGCCATTGGAGGTGCTGCACTTTTGGAGGTGACTTATGGAGTAGATTGGGGTGGGTTCCACTTACTTTTACTACCGGTTCGCAGTGGGAGCGAACAAATCTCAGATCCTGTTATTTAAACGTAGATTTTTATTTCCATATGTAATACCTGTGTGGACATCATTACGGAAAAACGACTCATATGCTATGCTTCGAGTGACATTTCCAAGAAGTGAATGACTGCATAAATTTAAAGGGACAAAATCTTCTTGGCCTCTGGAGAAATGCCCACATATATTCCAGCAAGGAACAACAACAGCCCTTCCCCAATATATAGTTTTTCTCATGTCAAACCAATTATTTCTGACAAGATACTGAGAGCAGGAGAAGTTTTCTTTGCTTGACAAGTAACAAGCAGGGGAGAAGAAAAGACCTAGCTCTGAAATAATAGTCAGTATTGTGAGAGATTGAGATATTCCAATCGGTAAGAAATACTAAAAAGATCTCAATAAATAAATTGGTGTCAGAATGCATCCAAGATCATTTCTGAAACATTGAAATAATAAGAGTCATAAAGAGGAATGCAGGAGGAATGAGGAATTCCAAGAGTTGAAAGCTAGCTAAAATGTGTATGGGTTGTATGGATATACTGTGTATACACGTACAATGATAAAGTTATTATTATTATGTGATTCCTAGCAAAATGCAAGTGTTTGGAGTCTAGTCCATGCCAGCTGCTCCATTGGCTCTTGAGGGGGCTGTACTCTATGTAGGCCTTCAACCTCATGATTCTCCTGGCATAGTTATACTGGCTTTTTTATAAGGAAGTCAGGGCCCTGCTTTAGCAAGTGTACCAGTTGCACCTCTTTGGGGGCAATAGGCACTGGTGACAATGAATCTCACCATTTTGAGGTTAGATTACTGCAACTCAGTTTACATAGACTCCCTTTTTCACTCTAACTGCCTCTGATTAATACCATTCTAAGTAACAACATCCATTATTACTTCTCAGAACCTTTCTACAAGCAATCACTTAAGTCTTCCCCATAACATCATTCCAAATGTACCAGATGCCTAGACAGTGGCCACTCTAATTATTCTGCAAGTTTCCTAACAGTATCCAATCAACAGTTCTGGCACTCAATAATATATCCTTTGTTTAAGTTCTGGGTTCAACCTCCACTTGGATTCTGAAGTAGGGGTACATCTTCCCCTGTACAATCATTATGTGATGTATGGTTTGTGTTACCAACTTTGTCACTCACTCAAAGAGCAATAAGCCCAAATTTATCACTTTGTCCTGAGCATGGAGCATGGAGACAATGGGCAGTGATCCTGAGCAATTTATAGATTAACAGAATAACAGAGTTGGAAAGGATCTTGTATGTCATCTAGTGCAACCCCCCGCCCAAGCAGGAGACCATACACCATTTCTGACAGATGGCAGCCCAGTCTCTTCTTGAAAGCTTCCAGTGATGAAGCTCCCACAATTTCTGAAGGCAAGCTGTTCCATTGATTGATTGCTCTCACTGTCAAAAAGTTTCTCCTTATTTCCAGGTTGAATCTCTCCTTGTTCAGTTTCCATCCATTATTCCTTGTTTGGCCTTCAGGTGTTTTGGAAAATAGGTTGACCCCCTCCTCTCTGTAGCAGCACTCAAATATTGGAACACTGCTTATCATGTCTCCCCTGGTCCTTCTCTTCACTAGACTAGCCATGCCCAGTTCCTGCAATGGTTCATCGTATGTTTTAGCCTCCAGTCCCCTAATCAACTTGGTTGTTCTTCTCTGCACTCTTTCAGACAAGAGTTATGATTAAAAACTAAATGTAACAACATAAACATAATAATACAAGAAATACCATCTCAAGCACTGAGGAATCACTTTAATACAGTCACTAATCAAGATTGACTGTGATAACTCCCTTATCCCTGTGATAACTCCAAAGCCCAGCTGAAATAACCAGTTTTGAAATCCTAACAAAATCAAGCATTAAAATAGAATACATTGTTCCAGAAAAGGGAGGCAGTGATTTAAAACATCCGTTTCTGTGATCCTACAGATGACATTCTCTAAGTATCTGTGATATCCAGGAGGGAGAGATTGCATTCCAGAGAAGCAAGAGATATCTATTTAAACCAAAGTTTAAATAGTTTGTGTGGGAGAAAAAGAGTTAAGACAGCACCTCCCTAGTAGTTCTCGGTGTATATGCTTGATGCTGCAAGTAGTCTGTTTTAATGGCAAGATTTCTGTCTATTGATGAGGAAGAATAAAGGAAACGTCTTAGAAGAGCCTCAGTGTGTCTTTCTTGGGTTTTGAATCACAGTATCTGGAGATTAACCCTGACTGCTCTTTAGAAGGACAGATCCTGAAGATGAAACTCAAATACTTTGGCCACCTAATGAGAAGGAAGGACTTACTGGAGAAGAGCCTAATGCTGGGAAAGATTGAGGGCAAAAGAAGAAAGGGACAGCAGAGAACGAGGTGGCTGGATGGAGTCACCGAAGCAGTAGGCATGAGCTTAAATGGACTCCAGAGGATGGTAGAGGACAGGAAAGCCTGTCCATGAGGTTGCAATGGGTCGGACACAGCTTCGCAACTAACAACAACAACAAATCTGGATTCTGAGAGAAACTTCTCAAATGGCAGGCAGAGCCTTCTGGGAGAAGATAGTTCTGCAACTATCCAGGCTCCGATTGTCAGTTCCACAAAGTAGATCAGGCCTGAAAATCAAGTCCAGAACAAGGCTAGAACTTTGATTTAGGCTAAAATAACAGAATCTTATAAGTGTTTTTCCTCCCCTCTTAACATCCAATGAATCAGGGTGGGTCCTTCCAAATACTATCTCGGTTCCCAGGACTTAAAGAATGTTTCAGCCCTCTTTGCTTGGGTAATGATTCTTGCATATTTCTGTCACCTCTCTTAGTCTCTACATGAACCATGAAAGGCTTTAAAAGTAAGAACTATATTTATATAAGTTTGAGTAACTCAAGGTGGCATACATCTCTGCCTTCTTCCAGTTTTCCCCATGACAAAAAGTATGAGTTTAAGAAAGAGAGAGCGACAGGTCTCAAGTCCCTCAGTTGCCTTCCATGCTTAAGAGACGAGTAGATTATATAGCAGTTATATAGAGCAGTGGTCCCCAACCCCCGGTCCGCGGAGTACCTGGCACCGGGCCGCGCAGCGGCCGGGGGACAGGAACGCTGCAGCGCAAAGGCTCCTGGGCCGTGCACAATGGGCCTGCGCAAAGGCTCCTGGGCCGTGCGCAATGGGCCTGCGCAAAGGCTCCTGGGCCGTGCGCAATGGGCCTGCGCAAAGGCTCCTGGGCCGTGCGCAATGGGCCTGCGCAAAGGCTCCTGGGCCGTGCGCAATGGGCCTGCGCAAAGGCTCCTGGGCCGTGCGCAATGGGCCTGCGCAAAGGCTCCTGGGCTGTGGCCCCACCCCTGCGCGCGCTCAGCGGGCCGCGGCGATAAAAAGGTTGGGGACCACTGATATAGAGTATGTAGGTCAATATATATTCTCCCCTTACTAGAGAGATTGCCAGGGAAGACAGATGACTTTTATGTAGGCTTTCTCCTCCAAGACTCGAATCCGGCTACCACGCGGGCAGTGGCAAAATTCTGTGTCGCTGCAATGTCCACAAGAAAAAAACAGGTTACAGAATTATAGATGTCATCTGGTGCCAATTTTTTGGAGATATCTATAACAATTATTGGAAAAATACATTTACTCACATACTTATCGGCTCTCCACTCATGTAAAGTAGGGAATGATCCTAACGGTTTGAGATTATGTATTTTCATAACAGGGATGTTATTATTCATGATTAATGTCAGTATTATTTTTAATTTATTGTATGTCTATTGCTGGTTGAGGACAGTAATAAAGTTTCATTCATTCATTCATTCATTCATTCATTCATTCATTCATTCATCTGGGCAGATGTACTAACACCCATATAGATAGTCCCTGACTTATGAGCACAATTGAGCACAAGATTTCTGTTGCTAAGCCAGACAGCAGTTGAGTTTTGCCCCCATTTTACAGCCTTTCTTGCCATGGTTGTTAAGTGAATCACTGCGGTTGTTAAGTTAGTAACGCTGTTGTTAAGCAAATTTGGTTTTCCCTTTGACTTTGTCAGGAGGTTGCAAAGGTGATCGCATGACCCTGCAACCCCCATAAATACATGTCCCTTTTGCCAAGCATCCAAATTTTTATCACAGGAGTGCTGCTGTGATCATAAGTGTAAAAAAAAAATTAAAAATCACAGGTCACTTTTTTCATACCATTGTTAAGTTTGAACGGTCCCAAAGAAACGATGGTAAGTCAAGGACTACCTGTACTCCGTGTGTTTAAATTTAAAACAAAGTCACCCCAAGCTACCAATCTTGACCCAATTCTGGAAAATCGTATTGTATTGTAAGGATTATAGCTACATTGTAATATGCAGGTGGACATTTTTGCGGAGAGATCCCCAGATTGGAAAAGATTGCTAGGAGGCAGCAAATGATTAGGGAGGAGGGAGGGTCTGGGTGGCACGATTGCTTTTAAGTGCCAAAAAAGAAGAGGCAGACAGGGAGAACGGCGAGGTGAAAGAGGAAAGAAATGTCTGCCTAAAGCAAAGGCTGTTTATGTGGATATTGCAATGCATGTAAATTCTGCTATATTCTATTTCTCAAGGGGGGGGGATGGGTTCAGTGTCTAGTGAGTTATATTGCATGTCAGAGTATTTCCTTTTTTAAAAAGCATATAAGCTCCCAGCTTTTATTTACAGTGTTGTCACCATCTGTCTGGAGACAGTGAATCCATAAACTCAATCTGAATACAGCAGAATACAAAGTATTTGGAGGGTAGAGGTGGACAGAGTAGCTGTTCTTAACCTAATGGAGCCCTGGATGAATCGTATAATTCAATCTGTGTCCAGGAAGCTGCAATATTGCTCCCAGCTCATATGTAATCTCTAGCACTGCAAAAGCCTTTGTGTGTGTGTATGTTTGTGTTTGGTGTGTGTGTGTGTATAGTAGTAGTAGTAGTAGTAGTAGTAGTAGTAGTAGTAGTGCACATAAGTACTTATTCAAGGTTCTCAGTGCCATGCATGTAAAGCAGTGTTTCTCAACCTTGGAAGCTTGAAGATGGGTAGACTTCAACTCCCAGAATCCCCCAGCCAGCAGCGCTGGCTGGGGGATTCTGGGAGTTGAAGTCCATCCATCTTCAAGCTTCCAAGGTTGAGAAACACTGATGTAGAGGTTTTATATGGGAGAAAGTGATCCCATAATTTGGGATAATTCTGATTCTGGGTTCAATGGTTCTGTTCTGGGATATTGTAATATGCATGTTAATCTTTGGTTTATTTTCCTGAATATTATGTTCCATTGACTATACTAAAATCAGTGTACTAAACATCATTCTCTAATATTTCTTGATAAGTGTGTCGTGTAATGGGCTTTGTACCATGAATTGATATAATAATTCCTGATGTGTTTTGGTTGTATTCTTTTATCTTTGCCCTGGAGAAAACAACTATTTGCATATTTCCTCTGAAAGAGATTATCTCTTCAATAGCAATGATCTTCACGAGTAAAATTAATTGTACTTGTAAAGCATAATAGAGAATGCCCTTTTATTAGAAACTTAGCATTATTGATACAACTATTTTGCTAGAGGAACAGTTTTTATCTTGGTAAAGTTTTTTAAAAGCATAATATAAGCTGCAAACAAAGAAACGAAATGATAAAACTAGAGCTAGGAATGAAAGAATACATTTCCCAAAACAGAAGTTACTATTCCCACAGGAATGGTTAGTTATTCTTTTCAGACAAATGGTTTATTAAATAACACTGTTTAATTCTGTACAATTTATTAACTTCAATGTTTTAATAGGCTGCAGTGTTAGATATATATTGCTGTTCACAAAATTATATGCGTACAAGCAAGGATAAAATACAAGCACAGATAAAATTTTCACTAGGTTCCATCTGTGTTATTTTTGTGTTGCGTCTAGAACACTTCTGTACCAATGATCTAATCGTGGGAAATGCATTTCTTTAATAATTTAGAGCTATTGGCAGCAATTACCTGATGGTAGGATTTGGCATCCTTTTCAGCCACTGTGGGACATCTATCTCAGATGAAGTTTTGTGGAATCATCATGATTATCATGTTTCCAGCACTGCAGTATTGAAACATTTCATGAGATGCTGAGTTCCCACGTGATTTTTATATGAGAATTTAAAAATACAGTCTAACATCGTGTGAAAACTTGAATGTGGAATTCTTGTCTGAAGTTTGGCATATTCATTTGGTCTTGCGCAGGGGATGGTATTCACTTACCTTCGCTACTGGTTCGCAAAAGTGAGCACGCACACAGGGTCTTTGGTGCAAAAACGGGACGTTATTACATCCGGGCAGGTGGGCGGAGCCTCCCGCAGCCACCGCTACCGGTTCACCTGATCCGGATAGAACTGGCTGAATACTACCACTGGTCTTGCGCAAGAACACTGAAGTCTTCAACATTTTTTAAGTATGTTCTGCAAGTGCCGTTTAAGAGACACTGCATCAGCCAAAATTAGAAGTCTCTGGAATAGCTTTCATCAGAGATGGAAAGGAAAAGACCTCTTGCTTGCTTGCTGTCCTCTATTACAGGTAGTGCTCAGTGGCACAGTGGTTAGAATACAGTACTGCAGGCTACTTCTGCTGACTGCCGGCTGACTGCAATTTGGTAGTTCGATTCTCACCAGGTCAGGGTTGACTCAGCCTTCCATCCTTCCTAGGTCGGTAAAATGAGGGCCCAAATTGTTGGGAGCAATATGCTGACTCTGTAAACCGTTTAGAGAGGGCTGTAAAAGCACTATGAAGCGGCATATAAGTCTAAGTGCTATTGCTATTGCTCGACTTACAACATTTATTGAGTGACCATTTGAAGTTACAATGGCAGTGAAAAAGAATGACTTAGAACCAGTCCTCATACTTACCGGTCCTCACACTTACAATCATTGCCACAGCCCCATAGACACACGATCAAATGTGACTAAAATCATTTGCCCACCGAGCTCAGGACAGCCCCCGACCTTCTTTCCTTCCGTCGCGAGCTGAAGACGTGGCTCTTTCATCAACTCAACTGATCCGTTTGGGGGTACACTGTCATAATTTTAAACTGTTTAAATAGGGTTGCTGATTTTAATTTTATTTCATTGTGATTTGTATTGGGATTTGTCATTTTGTAAGCCGCCTTGAGTCCCCAGGGAGAAAGGCGGCATATAAATCGCAATAATAAATAAATAATAAATAAATTTACAATGATTGCAATGTCCCAGGCAGTGGTGGGTTACCCCCGGTTCGCACCGGTTCTATAGAACCTTAGTAAAACCAGTGGGAGGCTCCGCCCACCGACCCCAACATCATCAGAACACTTCTGTGCATCTGCGTGGCCCCGTTGCGAACCGGTAGTAAAGGTAAGTAGAACCCACCCCTGGTCCCAGGGTCATGTGATCTTGCAATCTTCCCAGCCAGCTTCTGACAAGCAAAGTCAGTGGGGAAAGCTGGATTCAGAGTGTGATTCACTTAACAACTGTGGTGATTTGCTTAATAACTATGGCAAAAAAGGTCATAAAATCAGGTGTGACTCATTCAGCAACTGCCTTACTTAGCAATAGAAATTCTGGCATTTCTAGCAATAGAATTTCTTAGCAATAGAAATTCTGGAATAGTGGTCTATATCTATATACCCCTGTCAACCAATCAGGAAAGGACACGAGGAAGCCCAAGTTAGACTCAGGTGTTCTGGACCAAGACGGTATCTTGTTGCAATTAGGCTCAAAAAGGAACTCAGTGATTTCCTGGAGAATTTGTGTATAGCGTAATTTGGCTTAGTGAGCTCAATTAAAATTTAACTGGGGATTAGTAGAGTGAAAAATTACTTCTCTTGTCTAAACAACTAGATTTCTATTTATCTAAGAGCAGATATACTATATTTTATTTACAGTAAGTACTTTTTTCATGAGGAAACATAGACGTGAAGGGAGATGGTCGAGAAAAAGGAAAAAGTGTTTGTGAATAGAATAGAATAGAATAGAATAGAATTGAATTGAATTGAATTGAATTGAATTCTTTATTAGCCAAGTGTGATTGGACACACAAGGAATTTGTCTTGTATATGCTCTCAGTGTACATAAGGAGAATAAAATACATTCATCAAGAATAAAAAGATACAACACTTAGTGATAGTCAAGGTTACTAATAAGCTATCAAATCGTACTAGGAAACAAGTAAAAACAATATAAAGTGAAAGATACAAGTAACATGGTTATAGTAATAAGTGGGAAGAGATAGATACTAGTAAGGAAGAGAAGAAGAATAGTAATACAGTCTTAGTAAATTATTTGACAGTGTTGTGGGAATTAGTTGTTAAGCAGAGTGATGGTATTTGGGGGGAAAAACTGTCCTTGTGTCTAGTTGTTCTGGTGTTCAGTGTCCTATAGCCTCATTTTGAGGGCAGAAGTTGAAACAATTTATGTTCAGGATGTGAGGGGTCTGTAGATATTTTCATAGCCCTCTTTTTGACTCCTATAGTATACAGGTCCTCAATGAAAGGCAGATTGGTAGCAATTGTTTTTTCTCCAGTTCTAATTATCTGTTGAAATTCGTGTTTTTCTCGTTTGATTGCAGAGTCAAACCAGACAGTTATGGAGGTGCAGATGACAGACTCAATAATCCCTCTGTAGAACTGAATCAGCAGCTCTTTGGGCAGTTTGAGCTTTCTGAGTTGTTGAGCTTTTTTGATGACATTTTTGATGTTAGGTGTCCATTTTAAGTCTTGAGATATAATAGAACCTAGAAACATGAAGGTCTCTACTGTTAATACTGTGTTGTCTAGTATTCTAAGAGGTGGTAGTATAGGAGGTTTTCTTCTAAAATCCACCACCATTTCTATGGTTTTGAGTGTATTTAGTTCACGATTGTTCTGGTTGCCCCACAAAGCTAGTTGTTCAACCTCCCGCAAGTGTCAAAAAACTCTAAAGTCTGATTCTCCAGGGGAAAAGTATTTTAGTAATAAAATTCATCAAACTAGCTGATTGACAGGTGATAAGACAGGTGGTTCAGACTTCATAGGGAAAAGGGAAACACAAATCTAGTAACCAAATTACTTTGTTAAGATTTCCTGTTATTTCTATATTATTTGAAGAATATCACATTACAACGTTTACCATGTGCATATGAAGTATTTAAGATTCTGGATTTAATAAATCCAGTGAATGGATGTACTATATAAAGATAAAAATCTGAATTTGAGGCCACTGTGTTAAACCATTTTGTGATATGTACATTTAGGGGTTTATTATATTTTGTAAAACCAGCAAATTATGGGGTTTTTTTAACCAACAAAACACTATTTTAAAAATTACATTCGAAGATAACAAAAATAAAACCTATCAAAGCATGCAACTCTTGTATAAACAAAACTATCTTGTTGCTCAGTTAAATTATTAATATTGACGTCATTTTATTGTTGTTAGTTGCAAAGTCGTGTCCAACCCATTGTGACCCCATGTACAACGTTCCTCCAGGCCTTCCTGTCCTCTACCATCCTCTGGAGTCCATTTAAGCTCAGATGTCATTTTAGTTAAGTGTAAAAAATAGAAAATTAAGCATATAAGCAAATATAAGAATTTCTAAATAGCTCTCAAAAAAGATTACTGGTGGTAAAATTTGTGTTCAAATACTGAAGAAGATAGTCCTTTCCTGTCTTTAATTAGAGAAAGAATGGTATCATTTCAAATTTTTAGTACTGAAATTTTTCTGCAATCATAACTTCACTTTAGTACATGACCAAATCACATGAAGAAGGCTTGTATTTGAATTATATTTGAACATAGCACCTCCATTTCATTAAACTTTACATTTTTCCCTAAAAAGATGAGTAAAAGCCAAGGGAATGTAAAATAATAATTTTGTTGAATTAATTATAATTCTAAATTTAAGAAAGTGAAAAACAGAGATGCCAAAATTATCTTAAAGTTCATGTACCAGATATTCCAATTTCTTACTCAAAGTCTTCCTATATTCTTACACATCTAATTTTAACACGGTATGTGACTATATAAATAGTTTTTATAAGTGGATAATTTTAGAAATAATGTCTTTCAGGATTCTGAAGCCTACTGGCTATGTCTAGATGTCAGAAGAAGTTTTAATTAAAGGTATCGTCACGCTTTCAAAACTTATAACCAACATCATTCATCAAAGCTATGCAAAAGTTCTGACCGCCTTTCAGAATATGGTCAGAGAGAATTCCACTTGAATATCTGGAAGCTATAGGTTGCGTAATGGGGGCATAGCATAAAAAAAAATCCTATCTCCTCCCTCTCCATTCAGGGATATCCT
Organism: Pituophis catenifer annectens; assembly: GCF_029215685.1. NCBI lineage: Eukaryota > Metazoa > Chordata > Lepidosauria > Squamata > Colubridae > Pituophis > Pituophis catenifer. The sequence goes on along the minus strand of NW_027256884.1, from coordinate 113,738,005 downwards.
TTCTGGGCCTTCTGCTAGAGAAGTTGGTTCTTCCTCAAGTAAGTGGATCTACACATATCAAAGAGAGCTTTATAAGTTAAAAGCAGCATTTTGAATTCAATTATATGGCTTCCCATCCATTAGAAGGAATTCTGAGCACTGAACAAGATACAATAGAATTAAAGCTTTATGACTATATCCACCAAATGTTTTCAAAATTCATCATTACCCTCTGCTTCCCCAATGCATATTCTTTTATGTTACGTCCCCATTAGGCAACCTATAGCTTTTAGATATTGAACTGGAATTTTCTCTGACCATATTCTGAACAGGCAGTCAGAACCTTTGCAGAGCTTTGATGAATGATGTTGGTTATAAGGAGGGCAAGGGACATGGTGGCTCAGTGGTTAAGACGCTGAGCTTGTCGATCAAAAGATCGGCAGTTCAGCAGTTTGAATCTCTAGTGCCATGTAATGGAGTGAGCTCTTGTTACTTGTCCCAGCTTCTGCCAACCTATCAGTTCGAAAGCACGTAAAAAATGCAAGTAGAAAAATAGGGACCACCTTTGGTGGGAAGGTAACAGCATTCCGTGAGCCTTTGGTGTTTAGTCATGCCGGCCACATGACAACGGAGATGTCTTCGGACAGCGCTGGTTCTTCGGTTTTGAAATGGAGATGAGCACCGCCCCCTAGAGTCGGGAATGGCTAGCACATATGTGCAAGGGGAACCTTTACCTTTATAAGGAGGGCAAATAATTTATTCTGTTATAAAGCAAAAAAACAAACAACTCACCCCCTCAAAACATTTATAACAAACAACAATGTTGAAGCCCCAATAAAATGCATTCATATAACAGACACACAAAACTTTGGAGGCTTACTGGCAACAATACAACTCTTGTAACACCAGTATTGGTTGATGCTAGCGGCATTTCCTTAAAGCTTCTGGGTAGTTTTTAAAGGTAGGCCCATGTAAAGCATACCACAATAAGGTGATCAAGACATGGAAAACTGTTGACAGATGTCATGCTCATATTTTATTAATAATACCAGCAAAGTTTTCTCTATATTTGTTATCTGCAGATTTAAAAAAGAATCCCATCTCAGTTTTGTGTTTAATTGCTCACAGAAAAGGCGCAAACAATGCAGGTGGTCTCCAACCTATGATCACAACTGAAAGTACTTTTTCCATCATTTAGATGCAGCTGTAAAACAAAACTTCCCATGACTTCACATCACTTAAGGACTGTAATCCCAGCATTCCCAGCTGCTATCATTAACTGAGAATTGCAGGTTTTTAAGTAAAAATCTACTCCAATCCAAGGCAGTAAAGTACTTTCTCAGGAAAGTAAGGGGTTGTCTTATAGAGCCATGGTGGTGCAGTGTTACAGGCTAATTCTGCCAACTGCCAGCAGTTCGATTCTCACCGGCTCAAGGTTGATTCAGCCTTCCATCCTTCCAAGGTAGGTAAAATGAAGTCCCAGATTTTGGGGGGCAATGTTCTGACTCTGTAAATCGCTTGGAGAGGGCTGTAAAGCACTCTAGAATGTATATAATTCTAAGAGCTATTGCTATTGCCTCTAAATGCCCCCACCTGCCTATCTTCCTGCCATTTCTCTCTTTTTTCGCCGTTCTGCAATCCTGATTTGCAGGACACCAAGCAGCCCCAGAACTATGTGGCTCTGGGGTTGCTTACCATAACTCAAGAAACTGCAGCCATCCCAGCCCAATCCCAGCTGCAATCACTCTCACTACCCTGCACTCCAAGACCCTACTGCCTCTTTGCTCCTCTGCCCATCTGACTTTATCTTCTTGCTCCCTTTAGGTGGGCCTGGCCAAGCCAGGCTGGGTTTTGGCCAGTGGTGGGTTTCAAATTGTTTTTACTACCGGTTCTGTTGGTGTGGCTTGGTGGGCATGGCATGGCTTGGTGGGCGTGGCTTGGTTGACATGGCAGGGAAAGGATGCTGTAATATCTCCATTCCTTCCCTGCTCCAGGGGAAGGATACTGTAAAATCTCCATTCCCTCCCCAATCCAGGGGAAGGTTACTGCAAAATCCTCATTCCCTCCTGATCAGCTGGTACTCGAGAGGCAGAGAATAGATGGGGGCGGGGCCAGTCAGAGGTGGTATTTACCGCTTCCCCGAACTACTCAAAATTTCTGCTACTGGTTCTCCAGAACTGGTCAGAACCTGCTGAAACCCAACTCTGGTTTTGGCTGAGAAAAACAACAACAACCAAAAGTAGACACAGAACTATGACATGCCACAATACCTCTTTCCAAAAAGCTCCTGGAGTAGAGTGCACCAAAATGCCCCTTTGCAAAAAAAAAAAAAAAAAAAAAATCTTGGCCAGGGGTTTTGATTGTGGAAAAATAAAAAAAAAAGAAGCCAAAAGCAGTCCCTGAACCACAGCATGCCAAAAAGCTCTTGGCTTTTTTCTTTTCTTTTCTTTTCTTTTCTTTTCTTTTCTTTTCTTTTCTTTTCTTTTCTTTTCTTTTCTTTTCTCTTCTCTTCTCTTCTCTTCTCTTCTCTTCTCTTCTCTTCTCTTCTCTTCTCTTTTTGTGGAACGCGAAATCTAGCCCCATTTTGCAAAGCAGTGTTTTGGCACACTGGATTCCAAAAGCTTTTTGCAAAGGGATCTTTTGGTGCACTGTGGTTCTGGGGCTGTTTGTCGGTTGGTTGGTTTTTCACACTTGAAGCCAGGCCAGGGTAGCAGATACCAGGGTGGCAGAGGGCCAAAGGAGCATAGATGTGGGAGAAATAGGTAGGTGAGTAGCACTGAAAAACACCTGTGGTCATAAGTGCAGGCAGGCTATCGAGCACCTGAATTTTATCCTGTAACTATGGTAGTGCTATAGCAGTCATAACTTCGGGCAGAGTTCATAAATCCCTTTCTTCAGTGCCATCTTTGAATAGTCACTGAGTGAATAGAGTAGAGTAGAGTAGAGTAGAGTAGAGTAGAGTAGAGTAGAGTAGAATAGAATAGAATAGAATAGAATAGAATAGAATAGAATAGAATAGAATAGAATAGAATAGAATAGAATAGAATAGAATAGAATAGAATAGAATAGAATAGAATAGAATAGAATTTTATTGGCCAAGTGTGATTGGACACACAGGAATTTGTCTTGGTGCATATGCTCTCAGTGAACATAAAAGAAAAGATACATTCGTCAAGAATCATAAGGTACAACACTTAATGATAGTCATAGGGAACAAATAAGCAATCAAATCATATTAGGAAACAGTCAATATAAATTTTAAGGATACCAGCAACAAGGTTACAGTCATACAGTCATAAGTGGGAGGAGATGGGTGATAGGAACGATGAGAAGATTAATAGTAGTGCAGACTTAGTAAATAGTTTTGATTTATATGCCGCCCTTCTCCGGAGACTCAGGGCGGCTTACAATGCGTTAAGCAATAGCCTTCATTCTTTTGTATATTTTATACAAAGTCAGCTTATTGCCCCCACAAACTGGGTCCTCATTTCACCTACCTTAGAAAGGATGGAAGGCTGAGTCAACCTTGAGCCTTGGAGAGATTCGAACCAGCAGAAATTGCAGGCAGCTGTGTTAATAACAGGGTGCACTAAACCCTTGTACTATCAAGGCTCCTAATGTTTGGGACTCGGAGCGGTAAATGGTGACTGGTCCGGGGAGCAGCTGGATTTTGCAGTCCCAAGCATTAGGAGATGAGGGCTGCCGCTCTTACAGCGCTCTTACAGCGGAGAGAAAAAGCCGGATGCCGCTCTCCGTTGCAGACACCAGATCGCCCCCCTGCAAGCTCTCCTCTCTCAAGCAGTCCAACCAAAGTTTCCAGCCCCGCTTCAGGGAGCGCTCCTCGAGAGACGAGAGTTTTCAGGGGGCCGATCTGGCATCCAGATTAGAGAGCAAAATCCAGCTGCTCTCCGGATCAGACGCTATTTACCGCTCTGAGTCCCAAGCAGCAGGAAACAAAGGCTGCCTTGCGCCGCAAATATAGCAAGGCAGAATCCTGATGCTGCACTTTCAGCAGACAGATGAGGGCTGCCTTGGCCATCGGCTGGCGCAAATATACCAAGGCGAATGCTCATGCCGCACAAGTTCAAGTAGTGCTTCGCTCCCACACTTCTTCCGGCCCTCAGTCTCTCAGGGAGATGCTTGACTTCCTCTCAGCCCCAAGACACTGGCTGGCCCATGAGATGAGAGAGAGAGAGAATGAGAGAGAAAGAGAGAGAATCAGAATGAGACAGAGAGAGAAAGAGACAAAGAATGAAAGAGAGAATGAGAGAGAGAATCAGAATGAGACAGAGAGAGAAAGAGACAAAGAATGAAAGAGAGAATGAGAGAGAGAATCAGAATGAGACAGAGAGAAAGAGACAAAGAATGAAAGAGAGAGAAAGACAGAATGAAAGAGAATGAGAGAAAGAGACAGAGAGAATCAGAGAGAGAGAGTGAGAGAGAGAGAATGAGAGACAGAGAAAGAGACAGAATCAAAGAGAACCAAAGAATCAGAGAGAGAATGAGAGAGAGGGAGAGAAAATGAAAGAGAATCAGAATGAGAGAATCAGAATGAGAGGGAGAGAGTTGGGAGAGAGAGAAAGAGGGGGAGAGAGAAAGAGAATGAGAGAGAAAGAGTGGGAGAGAGAGAAAGAGAAAGAGGGGGAGGGAGAAAGAGAAAGTGGGGGGAGAGAAAGGGGGACAGAGAGAAAGAGAGAATGAGAGAGAGTGGGGGGGGAGAAAGAGAGAAAGAGTGGGAGAAAGAGAGAAAGGGGGGAGAAAGAGAATGAGAGAGAAAGAGTGGGAGAGAGAGAAAGAATGAGAAAGAGGGGAGAGAAAGGGAAAGAGTGGGGGAAAGAAAGAATGAGAAAGAGAGGGGGAGAGAGAAAGAGAATGAGAGAGGGGGGAGAGAGAAAGAGAGAATGAGAAAGAGTGGGAGAGAAAGAAAGAGAGGGAGAGAGAGAGAAAGCGAAAATGAGAGAGAGAGAAAGAGAGAATGAGAGAGAAAGAGTGGGAGACAGAGAGAGACAGAGAGGATGGAGAGTGCCTGAAGGACCCCATCCCGTACTGGGAGTCCAGGTGCTTCAGCAAGCGGGGCACTGGATTCGTATTAGTGGTCTGCGAAATTTAAAATTATGAAGTTGGTGGTCCCTGAGGTCCAAAAGGTTGGGGACCCCTGGCCTAAGACCATCGGAAAACACATATTTTTGATGGTTTTAGGAATAACTTTATCGTTGGGGGTCACCACAACATGAGGAACTGTATTAAAGGGTCGCAGCATTAGGAAGGTTGAGAACCACTGCCTTAGCTGCTTGCCTTGCTTCGCTTGCCTGCAATCCATTCCATCAGCAAGCAGCTCCCTGCCTGCAATCAAGCAGGCAGGGAGTTGTGGACTTCAACTCTCAGAATTCCTCAGCCAGCAAAACAAAGCTGGCTGAGGAATTTTGGGAGTTGAAGTCTACAAGTCTTAAAGTTGCCAAGGTTGGAGACCCCTGTTCTATTGGGTATGGTAATTTTTTTTCCCCTTTGGGATCTTTAAAAAAAAAATAGTTAATTGGGTTTTTTTTTAGTTCTTTTTTAGACCTAGCCATTTAAAGTTTAGGAAGTTTTAAATTTAGCTTTCATATAAAAATAAAAATAAAATAAAATAAAATAATATTTGTGCAGCTTTCTGAGATTTAGTGTGTTTCTGTAGTGTTTCACTCTAACTACACAAACACACAAAATCTCACAAAGCTGTATGTGGAATTTTGCGTGTGTAAAGTGTGAAAGTTGGTTTTTGGGGCTTTTTGTGGCTGTGGGAGGTTCCTGCTTGTTTCAGGGGCCATTTTGGGTCTAGCACAGCTGCTTTTACATTGTGGGTGAGCCAGTTGATGTTTTTAAATTTTTATTTGGTGTGCGTTGGAAAAGGGGTAGTCTTATACGGCGAGTATAGCCCAAACCCTAGATTTTAACAGGAAAAGTAGGGGGTCGTCTTATACGCCGGAAAATACGGTAAGTCTTAAGTGCTATTGCTGTTGCTAAGTGCTATAAATTAGGCACTACATTTAAATGAAGTGTATAGCATGTGTATATATGTACATGTGATGGATGCTAGAGCAGGGGTGTCAAACTCGATTTCATAGAGGGCCGCATCAGGGTTGTGTTTGACCTCAGGGGGGCCTGGTGGGTGTAGCCAGGGTGGGCCAGAGTGATGGCCTGAGCACTCTGCCAGTGAAAACAGGCTTCCAAGCTCCGTTTTCAGCTGCTACGGCCTCCTGCAACCCTCTGCCAGTGAAAACGTTTGCAAGGGTTGCAGGAGGCTGTGGCAGCCAAAAACAGAGCTCGGGAGCCCGTTTTCTCTGGCAGAAGTACTGCGGGCCGGTCCTTCGCTGTTTCCAGGGCAGCCCCACGGGCCAGATCTAAGTACCCCGCTGTTCTGCCCCAGCTATGGACCCCAAAGAACGCAGCACACACATAGTCCGTTCAAACCTTAGTTTACTAATTAAGGACTACTAATGAGTTTTTCTTAGTTGTTCGAACACAAGTACAGTTTAAATCAGTCTTTTCTGAACAAGGGCTATTAATTTAACTTCATTAACAGCTGACAAGAATCCAAAGAATAATAACTCAATTCTGAAACACAGTATTTCAGATAACCGTAATCTTACTGTGGTTGGCAGAATGCCCAGAAGTAATTTGCAGGAAAGGAGCAAAAGCCGATCAGATGTTTCTGGAATCAAGATGCAAAGGAATATGAACAAAGTTGTTTCCTGCAAATTGCCTCAGTCATTGTCCTTCCTTAAATAGGCTAGGGGAGTAGCCAATTAGCCCCAAGCCTTACTCTCGAGGAGACCTCCTCCTGAGGAGCCACTCCTGCCTTTTGGCAGCTCTGCGCACTCGTGCATCAAGAAGAGGCTCCTCCTCTTCTTTCTCTTCACTAATGGGAGTTTCTGGAGGTTCTGAAGGCCCTGGTTGAATCCCCGCCTCTGGCACCACATCTTCTCCAGCCTCCTCATTGTCTGACTCGAGTGCCAGCTGCACAGGCTGCTGGCACATCACCACACCAGCCTCCTCGCTGTCTGAATCAGCTACTAGCTGCACAGGCCGCTGACGGGCCACAACACCCGCAGGCTGGCTCCGGCTCCCGGGCCTTGACTTTGACGCGCCTGTGCTGGAAGTACCTATGCCATTGAATAATCATTGAATAGGAAAATAAGAGTACAGCTATTTTCCAGTGACAATGTCCATCTGAATAGTAAGAGAAGAACTGCTGTTTTCATTTTGCCGTTTAACATTTTATATTTGGGGCCCGAGAAGAGAAAGAGATGCCATTTTTCTCAAGCCTTGTGTTTTATATCTGGCAAAGATAATGCAAGCTATAAAATGGGTTATAATCAGAGTCAATTTATCATGCCTGCTATACAGGCTAGAACCAGAATGGAGACGTGCTGCATTGACTGCTGATAATTTTCCTGCACATTTAGTTCTTTGAAAATGAAGAGAGAAACTAATAGGAAAATAAAAGAGAGAAAATAGAATATAAATAATGCAGGGAGCGGCTTTATTTGGGGTTTTGCCCTGTTATTTATTTATTTATTTATTTATTTATTTATTTATTTATTTATTTATTTTATTCGATTTCTATACCGCCCTACTCCCGAAGGACTCAGGGCGGTGCACAGCCAAACAATAAAACACATCCATACAAAATTTAAAAGTAGAATAAAATCAAATTAAATAATTTTGGCTCCGACAAAATTAAATTAACCTCGTTGTATCTGGGAAGTGGCACAAACTTCTGTCAAGGGGGCGGTGCCCATATTTTCCTATATCTGACATAAAAAAATACTCAATGATGATGATACAAGTAGTCCTTGAATTTCAACTATTCATTTAGTGACCGCTCCAAGTTACAATGGCACTGAAAAAATTGACTTATGACCATTTTTCACACTGTTGCAGCGTCCCCATGGTCAGGTGATCAAAATTTGGATGATTGACAGCTGATTCATATTTATGACAATTGCAGTGTCCCCAGGGTCATGTGATCATCTTTTGTGACCTTCTGACAAGCCAAGGCAATGGGCAACTACAGTGATTCACTTAACAACTATTGCAAGAAAAGTCATAAAATGGGTCAAAACTCACTTAGCAACTGTCTTGCTCAGCAACATAATTTTTGAGTTCAATTGTGGTCGTAAGTCGAAGACTACTTGTATAGTGAATCGGAGTGGAATTTTTCCTGCTATAAGGAATATTTGAAAGAAAAGGAAAGACAATTGTTTGATTAAAATTGACTCCTGTTGATGTTGATTTTCCCAAATAACATTTATTTATTTATTTATTTATTTAATTAAATTTTTATACCGCCCTTCTCCAAAATAGGACTCAGGGCGGTGCACAGCCAAGGTAAAAACAAGACATATATACAAAACATGGTGAATCTAAAAAAAAAAAAAAACTATTTAAAATAATTAAATGTTTTGGCCAAATTAAAACCATTTCCAATTTAAAATCAATTTAAAAATTAAAAAAAAAAAAAAAAAAAAAAAAAATTTGGTCAAGCCAGCCCACATCTCTTATTGTTGTTTTTAATTTTATCCTTGGATTTCTGTAAGTGTTCTGTCTTTAGTCCTATTTTTAGGAAGACAGAAATCAGCCTCCAGCCTGCAGCCTCAGCTTTACAAAATCTAAACTAAATCAGTGAAGCTATTTTTAGCTTAACACACACACACATATAAATACTCACAAAAAGACAACAAAGATGTTAAGAGCTGACGCATTTTATGTTCTGATATCACAAACAATCGAATTTAGTTTCCATTTTTAGCTAGCATCTGAGATAGAATCCACGTGTACTGTATACATAAAGGAGAGAAATTATAATCATGAAAATTCAATATTCTGAATAGAATTTATACATGTTCTTTCTGTCCTGTTCTGCTCTGTTAAATTCCATTCCATTCCATGCTGTTTTGCTTTGTTTTATTATTATTATTTATTTAAATTTAGTGGCTGACCAATTCCTGTGTATTCCAATGTAATATTATGTTAACGTTATGTCATATCATGTCATAATATGTTATGTTATGTTATGTTATGTTATGTTATGTTATGTTATGTTATGTTAATTATATTGCTGTTCATCTCATATGGGGTTATAAAAGTAACAAAAGAGAGATGAAGATAGATCTTTTAAAAAAATAATGTGGATGTTTAAAGCCATAATAGTCCCAAAATTAACTTAGTGTACTCTTTAAAGGAAATTTAATTACATTTTCTATATTAAAAAAATAAAATAGCATTACTTACGAATCCAGTTGTGAGCTGCCTAGAGAAAAGGATATTTAGATAAGATTCTAGACAGTGGTGGGATTCAAATAATTTAACAACTGGTTCTCTGCCCTAATGATTTCTTCCAACAACCAGTTCACCAAACTGCTCAGGAAGTTAACAACCGGTTCTCCCGAACTGGCTGAATCCCACCACTGATTCTAGATACATATTTAGAAACACAATTTAATTGTGTGAAAATATCAGTCCATCTCAAATCTGTGAATTTATGAAAGTTCAGTTTGGAATCAAGTTTTAAACAAAATTCATTTATTTGCTTTGTAATTAATTTGTAGAGGAAATTTAGGAAATTAGGATGAGGAAATATATAGCAAAGATAACATGTGAAACAGAATAGTTATGACCTGTTTTTCACAGGTCGTAACTATTTTTCACACTGTTGCGGCATCCCCATGATCGCGTGATTAAAATTCAGATGCTTGGCAACTGGTTCATACTTATGACCGTTGCTGTGTCCCAAGTTCATGGGATCACCTATTGCAACCTTCTGACTAGCAAAGTCAATGGGGAAGCGAGGTTCATTTAACAACCAGGTTACTAACCTATCAACTGCAGTGATTCACTTAATAGCTATGGCAAGGAAGGTCATAAAATTGGGCAAAACTCATTTAACAAATTCTCTCTTAACAACAGAAATTTTGGGCTCAATGGTTGTCATAAGTCGAGAACTACCTGTACACGTGTGTGTGTGTGTGTGTGTGTGTTTGTGTGTGTGTGTGTGTGTGTGTGAGAGAGAGAGAGAGAGAGAGAGAGAGAGAGAGAATGTGTGTGTGCGTGTGTGTGTGTGTGTGTGTGTGTGTGTGTGTAGCTGATGAAGAAAGGAGAACTTGTGACTCAGAGATTAATTCAACTGTCTAACATGCAGGAAGCCCAAGTTCGAATCCGAGTAAGGGTATGGCTAGCTGATGAGAGCTAAATAGCTTGAAATAGATCTATACTAGTCTCCCTTTATTTCTTTATCAGCAAAATATAAATTTTATACACACACACACACACAGGTAGTAAAACCGGCGGGAGGCCCCGCTCACTGCCCCAGATGTTGTCATCGGTGATCTGCACATGCGCAGAAGCAAGGCACACGCGCAAGCAAAGCAAGCGCGTGCACGCGATCCCATTCCGAACCGGTAATAAAGGTAAGTAGAACCCACCCCTGGTGTGTATGTGTGTGTATGTATGTGTTTGGATAGATCGTGTCAAAATAGTCTAACTATGTTGTAGACAATATATACACGATCTGCTCTGGATACATAAGGCGATCTTAGGATAAAGCTATTAGCAGGATTCTGGGTTAATAACCAATTTTTTCTTATAGAATTGCATTGGGGACTTTTTTGTTCCAAAGTTTCCAGACAGATCTGACCCATTGGTTGCTAATGTTGTTTCTGGCCAACGTCTCTCCCACACTATGCACTCTTCAGAGAAGTTCTTTAGACTTACACAAGTGTAGCTTCTGTCTGCTAAGAGTTGCATTAACTTTAGTTTATGGCTCCTTTAAAAAGGATATGCTATGACATAATTATACGAGTTCATGTATTTGCATGACTGTAAGTTTCTCTCTATGTTTCCTTTCTATATGTAAAGTCCATATGTAATCAGTGTATGTTTTCATGGCCTCTAGCACAGTAGGACAGTATCTATAATAAGTAGAGTAACATATTAGCAGTTGTTGACGCCCCAGTGCTACCAAGAAAAAGGGTAGCATTTTCAGTATCTCTCTAGGATGCCATATTCCAGATTTATGGAAACCACAATATATAAAACTTTATTTTCCAGTATGAGTATTAAATGAGCAATTGTGGGCAACACTCTGAACTGCAGAAAAATTCGCCATGACTTTAGCAAACGGCAAGTAAGGGGAAGTGAGACTTTTTTTTCAGGGTGATTTGAAGCAAATTTATATTGCAAATTTTGCCTAAATAGGCGGTTTTCTTTACTGGTACATTAGCTAGCTTCAGGCATGTTTGAGGCATTGATGCCTGTTGAAACTCAGATGGAACTGGTTTCACAAAATTCAACAATAGTAAGCAAAAAATAAAAGCAGGGAAGGAAGATAGCAAGCTATTCAAGGGCAAGCAGGAGTGGGGTGGGGTTTTTTTAGTAACTCTTTTAATATTTTGTTTGTATTCCTACTCAAGACTAATTAAACACCCCCCCCCCCAATTCCATTAGTTGAAGAGCTGTCTTTGTTTAAAATTTTTTATTTTAAAACTTGTGCTAAGCTTTCGTCAATATGTCAATAGACATGTCAATAGACATGTCAACATGTCAATAGACATATTGACATACCACCAGCATACCAGGCTTTACGGCACCAGGAAAGACTTAAGGAGGACCGATCACTAAGACTGAACGGAGATCGGGGACAAATCTCCTCCTTTAGGCATGGAGAGTGGCCCAATGAAGGTGTGATAAACCCTGGTAGAGGGCAAGAGAGTAGGTTAGGGAAACGGCAGAATGAGGAAGATAGGGGGGATAAGGAAGAACAACGCAGACCCATCACAAGATCATGGGTAAAACAAATGGGTTTAGAGGAGGCAACGTGCGTGCCTAAAAGGGAAAGGCATAACAATGAGGGAGAGAGAGCCGGGAGAAATACCTTCAAAGCAATGCCTGATAACCCTGCGTTACCCCTCAGGGAGAGAAAGAGGCAACACACAATGGGGAAGGAGGCAGGGGAAAGTGTATCGTCATGCGTCAGCATGACTAAGGGTTCAAGATCCAAGTGCCATGGGATGGGATGAGCTCCCTTGCCCCAGCTCCTGCTCACCCAGCAGTTCAAAAGCATGCAAATGGAAGTAGATAAATAAGAGCCACTTCGGTGGGAAAGTAACAGCATTCCACGCATCTTTGGTGTATAGCCATGCTGGCCAAATGACCATGGAAAATGTCTTTAGACAACACTGACTCCCTCAGTCAAGAAATGGAGATGAGCACCGTGCCTTAGAATCAGAAACAACTAAATAGGGAATCCTTTACCTTTTGTTAATTGAGAAATGTGGTAGCCATGATATGCACATATGGGAACTGTGCATCTTTTGGAAAGTATTCAAGGAAACCTTTCCAACCTCACATGAGCACAAGTTTACCACCAAGGAGGGGTTGGATACATACACTAGACTTCTCTGCCTGCCTTGTGTTGGAAGTAAAATCTGGTTTGGTTCCAAGCTGGGAGAAAGATGCAGGAGTCAATGAATTTGGAGGCAAACTGCAGGAAAGGAGGTGTCCATTTTTTTATGAATCAGAAGTGACTCAGCATCGGTTTTGGGACAGCTGACAAACCTGCAATGGGGAGTAGAGTGATTATTATACCCTTTTCGACTTTTGAGATTGAGATGCCTGGTGGGGTTATTTGATTAGATTAATAATTTTTGTTTGTTTATTAGAATTTGTCAAACAAAAATGAGAACAAAAATAAAAATAAAATGACAGGGACGATAGGCACGTTAGTGCACTTATGCATGCCCCCCTACTGACCACTTAAATATTTTATTTATTTATTTATTTATTAGTTTGATTTATATGCCGCCCTTTTCCGGAGACTCAGGGCGGCTTACAATGCTTTTAAGCAATAGCCTTCATACTTTTGTATATATCTGCTTAGTAGGGCTTTTTGGGGCCCCCTAAGCGGTGTTCTATTTTATACAAAGTCAGCTTATTGCCCTCACAAACCGGGTCCTCATTTTACCTACCTCAGAAGGATGGAAGGCTGAGTGAACCTTGAGCCTGGTAAGAATTGAACTCGCAATAATTGCAGGCAGCTGGCAGCTAAATATTACTTTAACAGTAGTTTAGTCCACTGCACCACCAGGCTTATGAAGTAAGGTCCATGGAGATGTGCTTTTCGGTGTTCTAATTGCCCCTATTTGGTTTCCTGGATGGTGGTCAGGGTCAAGGCTAACCTTGGAGAAAGGTGGGGAATGTAAATTCTGTGTGGTTTTGTGTTTTAGGACTTAATCCTGTCGGTTCAGTCTGTCTCAGTCTTCTGTAATGGAGGCCATTCTGGCTGGGAAGCAGGGATTGCTTTAGCTTCTGTGAATGGTTTTTCTTTGCCTTCTCTGGGGGTGTGGAAATAAAGCGGGGGAGTCTTATGATTCTTCCTACACTTGGACTGTTGTTTTGCCCCAGCTACGGACCCCAAAAAACGCAGCACACACAAACGCTTTACAAAGCTTATTTACTCAAAATAACTTAGTCTTTATTATTTCAAAGGCTGTTAATGAATTGTCTTAACAGCCTACCAGAATTCTAAGATAAGGTAAATCAGTCTTACTAGAGTTGGCAGAAAGCCCAGAAGCAGTTTTGCAGACACGAAAGAGAGTGAACTAAAGTTGTTCTCTACAGCTTGTTGCAAGCAGCGTTCTTTCTTAAATAGGCTAAGGGAGTGGCCAATTAGCCCCAAGCCTTACCCCCGAGGAGACCTCCTCCTGAGGAACCACTCCTGCCTTTTGGCAGTTCTGCGTGCCTGTGCATTGAGAAGAGGCTCCTCCTCTTCATCCTCTTCACTGAAAGGAGCTTCTAGAGGCTCTGAAGGCCCTGGCTGAATCTCTGCCTCTGGCACCACATCTTTTCCAGCCTCCTCACTGTCCGACTCGAGCGCCAGCTGCACAGGCTGCTGGCGCAACAGCACACCAGCCTCCTCCTCGTCGGAATCAGCTACAATCCGCGCAGGCCGCTGGCGGGCCACAACACCTGTTGCCCTCCAAAGATGGATGTCTGAATTAGTTCAATGGTCAAGCCAATATGACCCTGTAAAGCAGGTTAGCTTGCCTAGGAAGGTTTAAATGGAACCCAGGTTCAAAAGTAATGCAGTCCAGATCAGAGAAGTCACAGGCATTGAGTAGGAGTTTGACTGCATTTTGCATATCTGTCCTTACATAGCAGCGTAAAATACAAGTTTGGGATTGGATTCACACTTGGTAAAACTTTACAGTTTTAGCAGCTTGCCATCAAAACCAGGCTACGTATTCATTCTAAACTCTTTTTCTCCCTTACCAAGGAAAGAAAGATGCTGCGATTCAATAAATTAAAGTCTGAATCTAACCATGATGGAATAAAATTATTTTGCCATGGATAACAAATCTCAAGAGTACGTGGGAAGGCATGAGAATTAATATTTTCACCATTGTGCCATTCTTTAGGGTCCTCTCAAGTTTGTACCAAGCTTTGACATTACCCAGGCACCTGCCTTTCACTTTTAAAAGCCTCTGAAACGTGAAAGGAGTGAAGGATATAAATGTTCCTTAGCAGGTCTGCAATGCAAATAGAAACCGACATTGTTGGAAGTTTTAATCTGCAACAGAAAAGTCAGACCACAGCTTCAAAAACAACTATACGTTTTTTAAAAATAAACTAAAAAAAGGCTTTCAAATGTATGTGCTCTTTGTTCACAAAGAATAAAAGAGGCATAGACTTGGAAACAAATCTTTTGATGTGAGGAAGTGTCACTTGCAATTGTTCTTTTTAAGAATATTATTTAAAAGAATGAATCTGCCTGAACAAAATATAAATAAAAGTTCTCTCTCTCTCTCTCTCTCTCTCTCTCTCTCTCTCTCTCTCTCTCTCTCTCTCTCTCTCTCTCTCTCTCTCTCTCTCCCTCCCTCTCCCTCTCCCTCTCCCTCTTCCTCTCTCCTTCCCTCTCTCCCCTCTGTGTGTGTTTGTGTGTATGTGCAGTTCTGGAGAACCAGTAGTAGAAATTTTGAGTAGTTCGGAGAACTGGTAGTAAAAATTCTGACTGGCCCCACCCTCATCTATTCTCTGCCTCCCAAGTCCCAGCTGATCGGAAGGAAATTGGGATTTTGCAGTAACCTTCCCCTGGATTGGGGAGGGAATGGAGATTTTGCAGTATCATTCCCCTGCCACGCCCACCAAGCCACGTCCACCAAGCCATGCCATGTCCACCAAGCCACACCCACAGAAGCGGTAGTAAAAATATTTGAATCCCACCACTGGTGTGCACGCATGTGTGCATACATATCTATCTCTATTGAACTTTATATTCAACATACGTGGTTAAATCCAAAAATAGTTCTGAACATAAGCGGTTTTGGATGCCTTATTTTTAAGATTTTTAAAATATATTTTGTAATTATGTATAAGTTTATTTTAACAAATTCAACAAAAAGTTGAATTAAGAACTGCCTGTCTATATTTCGGGGGAGTTTTTCTAATGGTTTAATAATATCTCTAGAATCATCAGACATTCAACTGTCTCTCTTGATCGTCCCTTTTAATTTTTTCCCTAGCCAATGCATCATTATCAAGGTCAGGTATATCCAGCCTGCTGCCCACATGCAGCCCTGAACAGCTAATAAAGTATCCCACAAGATCATAAATTTTTAACAGTATTTATGCATATAGTATGTATGCATAATATTTTATCTTTTATATGTGGCCCAAGACAATTTCTCTTCACTCAATGCAGCCCAGGTAAGCCAAAAAGTTGGACATGCCTAAACAAGATAGTAGTGTACAGATATCTATATTACTTACTTAATAGTGTACAGATGTTTATAATGGCACCTAATAAAATAATAAAGGTATTATCATTGAAGCTTTTGAGGATTACAGGTCATTTCATCATGCATCAAAAATTACTGAGACTTTAATCCATCTCCAGAGAACGTAAACCAAATTTTTAAGTTTCTTAATCAGTAGTCATTCTTCTCTGGTGAATCACCTCCCCTGCCATCTTTACTTACTATGCATGATTTGTTCTTACTATAGAGCATTTTTTTTTTTTCATATATGCCAAGCTTGGAAAAAGATACGCAGCTCTGGTTCTGAAAATGGACTATATGACATAGAGCTGCGTTTGATTTACAGGTTTGTTTATAAAGCAACGTCTAGTCTAAGCTCAGCTATGCCTTGAGTAGCAATCTTTAAAATAAGGCACATAATTATTGCCAGCATTCCTAATGGCATTCAACTAAGTACAGAAAACAGACTGTTGAATTGTAGATTTAATAGCTTTGTATTTCAGCAAAAGAGGGTAGAGGCAAGATAAAAAAAAAAAGCAAATGTTTATTTTTCATAGAACAAAATATTCAACCATTCTAGTAATCAAATATGCATAACAAAACAGTAACACGACCAGTTTAAGTACAATAATAATAAAAATAAAATCAATTATGTTAAAAGCTCTGGTGAATATAATTGCCTTTTCTCTTGTGTAGAGTTTGTGTGAATGTTTCCAGGAGGGGTATTCCACAATTATAATAGTGCCAAACCCCAACCCCCCAAAAAAATCTGGCTTTATTTACCACCTGCCTTCCCTTTAAAGACCAATTTTCTTGTATTCTAATTTGTGTCCTAAAGAGCAAGCTGATGATACACATGTTATTTAGTAATGATTTGTTAACGTCACACTTCTCTAGAAAGTGGGAATGTTGAGACTGTGAGCATCAATTAAAGTGTGCAGGTTTGTTTTGTATATATTCTTATTTGTTTCAAGGATTTTTGTCCTACTCTTTCCCCAAGTGGTTTCTAGAGTAGCTTTATATAATAAAATTATATTATTTGGGCTGTGTCATTCTGGTCCTTTAGCAACCATATGCTGCTCAAGCTTCCTGAAATTAAATATTGAAAGTAAAATAAACAAATTCACAAAGTCAAGGGTCAGGCAGATGCTCCAAGGATAAATTCGTGAAGAGGAGTATTGGAATTCTAATTACAACAAAGATAGTTGTTTGCTACAATTTTTATTTCGAAGAAGCTTTCTTTCTAGTGTGGGTTGTTGATGAGAAGGGTACCATTATCTTAGGCACGAAATATATTTGCCAGTGATATGTTCAACTCCATCTCTGAGTGAGACTGGAGTTAATACTTCAATAAAGGGGATTTTTTTAAAAAAAATAGATACTGCTATGAAAAATATTCTTTCTCGTTCCTGGTGGTTACAGGGATACAGTCATGTGGTTTTCTTAGCAATATTATTGGTCATGTTAATATGTGATGCATAAATGCTTGCTCTTAAATTATACATAAGGAAATCACTATGAGCATAAATTGGACCCTGCACCTGTGGGAATAAGATAGGAAAAAGAAGGAGGAGGAGGAGGAGGGGAAGAGGAGGAGGAGGAGGAGGAGGAGGAGGAGGAGGAGGAGTTGAGCATAGGGGCATGGTCCTTACTGCAAGCCAGGGCTTCCAAACTGAGCAATATATCTATGATTGAAAAAATAAATAAACAGAAATAAAATTAAAGTTTAAAAATTAATTAAATATATGATTGCTATTGAAGGTTTTTTCCCCCTTTTGTCCAGTAAGCAATATGAAATTGGAGAGGTGGCTTAAATATTCTGAATAATCATAAATTGAGCTGAAGCAAAACATTCCTCTTTACTTACACTCCAGTAAGTTCTAAACTGAGACCCAGTTTGGTGTAGTGGTTAAGGCACCAGACCAGTGACCATGCATTTCAATCTCACCTTAGATATGGAAGCCACCTGAATGACCTTGGGTCCTGCTCTAGCTTAAATGGTTGGCAGAGCTGGATTATGTCCCTAGATTCCAAAATAGATTTATGAGTTAAATCTGATGTAGAGGAATATTTTTACCTCTTCCTCTCCAAGTGGAAGGACATCTAAAATTAAACAGCAGTATATTTGAAAGCAAGCCTTTCTTCAAGGGGTACATAATTATTTTAGAGAATTCGTTGTGACAATTAAGTGTAGCAGTGGATAGCTTAAGTGGCTTTATAAGAGGTCTAGATAAAATTCACAGCGGTAAGATAAACCTTGTCAATCCTTATTAGTCAGACTAGTTAAATGGAACATCTTTATAGCACAGAATGCTTCTAAAGTTCCTTCTGGTTATGAACGAAAAACATGTTGGGTAAAGCAAAAGCTCTATTGCCAGTTATAACTTCTGTATAAATATTTGTCAGTCTCTTATTGCAAACAGATTGTGTCTCGGGCAGACTTCTTTATTGTCAGTTCACTGTCTGTAAGCAAGGATTCCTAGTCAAGGAATCATCAAGACCACTGCCAGAAATACTGACAGGGTAGAGTTTTTATATACAGGGCAAGCCACTAGTCCAGTGATGGCGAACCTTTTTGGCACCGAATGCCCAAAGCAGAACGCACACGCACATATGCGCACACGCTGGAGTGCCGGAAACTGGAAGACCACCTGGTGTTCAGGTTTCCGGTTCTCCAGCACATGTGAAAACCAGCTGGCTGTCACTCCGTCGCCAGCTGCACTTTTGGTTTCCAGTGTGCGCATGCACACCGGCCAGCTGGTCTTCAGGCATGCGCGTGCCAGAAACCAAAAGAGCAGCTGGCGACGGCATGCATGCCCACAGAGAGGGCTGTGTCTGCCATCTCTGGCATGCATGCCATAGGTTCGCCATCACGGCACCAGTCTATAAAATAGGAGCAAACCGAACTCCACTTTAGCACTGATGATGTTACATAGTTGTGTAATGAAACATCTGCAAGAAAACAACCAATTTCAGAGAGCACCAAGGACCCCACAGTTCAATCCTCACTGCAAACATTCTCTCCCATTGAAAACCTTTGTATCTTGTACAATATGTGATTACTGCACAATGAGGGAAGAGAGCACAATTTTATGTGATATGAACTACATTAGACATGTCAAACACATGGGCCGGATCCGGCCCACGATAGACCCAGAGTTGGATCTATCGTGGGGCTGTCTCAGAAATGGCGAGGGACCAGCCTGTGCTGCCCTGGGCTGTCCCGGCCACGCTCATTCAGTCGGTCACAACACCAGGCCACACCCACCCCAGCCCCGAAGGGCAAACAAAATCCTGATATGGTCCGCAATGGCATCAAGTTTGATACCCCTGCACTACATGATATGGGGCCGCAGGTAACAAAGGCTGAGGTTTGTGCTATTCATACCGGTTTTGGGCATTTCTTTTATCACTGTAGTTTGTATGAGATGCCTATGGTTGCAGTGATCTTCAGCATTATTAGCACAGGAAAAACCAAACGTCAGTTAGTACCTATTAGCAAGGGCTACCTTTTCTGCCATCTATAAGAAAGGATTAGGCCATTGTATAAAGAAGTTCTATCCCACATCACTAATCCTCTCTTCATATTTCTCCCAATTCCTGCTGTTGATACCAACCATCTGGGTCCATGTGAGGCAGAGTTCTGACCCAGCTCCCCAACATGACAAACCCCCTGAAGTTAATTCAAAGATTCCTTTATTAGAAATGCCGGCAGCCCCGGCAAAAAGTTTCTCTCTCAAAGCAGGTTAACAAGTCCGGCTGGCCAGAAGATGAATAGTTGTCTGCCACATCTATTCATCTCCGCCCCCTGCCTTTTATCCCCACAGCTAGGGTGGGGCTTCGCTAGCAGCAGTGGCTCTTCCTTCCCAAGGATCTGCCCACGGATTTCCACTGCTCTCCTCTCCTCTGCCTTCTGCGCATCTGCACCTCAGGCATTGGACCCAGCTGTTCCTCTTCTTCCTCGTCAGCCACCTCCAGTCCTGGGGGCTGTTGACTCTCCATCTGAGGGCTGACAGAGGGCCCAGACTCCACCTCTGTCTCTCTCTCTGCCAGCTCCATTCCCTCTTCCCCCTCGGAGCTCTCAGGTTTTCTTGATCCTGACCCTGACTCCCAAGCCTCCTCCTCCTCTGATTCGGCTGCTGGAGGGACCGGCGACCAACAGGCCACAACACAGTAATTTAAAAGACAGCATTGATAGGTCTTCATGAGTAATTTACAAGCTTTGATTCAACATTTACTCCAAACTCATTTTATTTAATATGAAAGGAGTGTATCTGTATGAAAGAAATAATCCCAAATGTTAAATAGTAGCAAATGGCCCTCCAATGTTGAAATCCCAAAACAGAGACCTACAAATCATTAATAGAATTTGACATGATCAGGTGTGAATTGTAACAGAAAAATAGCAATGACTTTTATTAATTCGCACTTGCCATGTTTTGTCCTGGGATAAATTTTGTGTTATGAATATAATACAAAAGCTGCAAGTTTATATCTCATAATAGAAAAGGTATGGCTGTGTAGAGCATCATGGATCGGAAGGAAAAATGGGTGTTCAGAGCACCGGAACACTCATATTTCACTTAACTGCAGCTCTTTAAAGCAGTTGTATCTCTTCCCAGCTGTCACCTGTGGTCGCAGTGTGATTCTAGAACAGGGGTCCTCAAACTTGGCAGCTTTAAGACTTGTGGACTTCAGCTCCCACAATTCTCCAGCCAGCATAGCATAGCTGGCTAGAGAATTCTGGGAGGTTTTTTTTTTTTTTTAAATTTGATTTATATGCCGCCTTTCTCTGGAGACTCAGGGCGGCTTACAGTGCATTAAGCAATAGCCTTCATACTTTTGTATATTTATACAAAGTCAGCTTATTGCCCCCACAAACTGGGTCCTCATTTAACCTACCTTAGAAAGGATGGAAGGCTGAGTCAACCTTGAGCCTGGTAAGATTCGAACCTACAGAAATTGCAGGCAGCTGTGTTAATAACAGGGTGCATTAAACCACTGTACTACCAAGGCTCTTGGTTGAGTTGAAGTTCACAAGTCTTAAAGCTGCCAAGTTTGAAGACCTCTGTTCTAGAAAATGATGTATGTATTTTAAAAAGATAGACATGCTACATATTTAGTACTATATGCCCCCTTTCACATTCAAAGCACTGCATGTCCCTATAAAGATCTGGAAGGTGGCCGGTTAGTGCCAAACCATTTTCAATGCCTTCAAAGCATCCGACAGGAGCCAGTTTGGTGAAGTGGTTAAGGCACCAGGAGACTCTGAGTTTTAGTCTAGTTTTAGTTCTCAGCCCCGGGAAAAGGCAATGACAATGATCGCTTCTAAAAATCTTGCCAATAGATTGTTCAGGAATCAAGGCTGATTTAAGGCATGCGTACATAAAAATGCATCATATTACATTTGAAACCATACTACATGGTTTCTCATTTGAGGCCCAATGCAAAATGAAGTTCCTGTTCTAGACTGTGAACCATGGGAGGAAAAGTTCCCCAGTAATAGATTGGGCTTTTTTTCAATGCAAATTTTTAGCACTGACTCTGCGGGATAATCCAGATGAAGGCTATAGTGGAGGAAAAAAATTAAAGCTTGTTTGTCACGTTCTAATAAACTAATATTAGTTTGCATAACGTTCCCATGCAGGTAAATTACGAATGGAAATGCTTGAATTCATATAGCAATAGCACTTAGCACTTAGACTTATATACCGTTTTACAGTGCTTTACAGACCTCTCTAAGCGGTTTTACAGAGTCAGCATATTGCCTCCAAACAATCTGGGTCCTCATTTTACCCACCTCGGAAGGATGGAAGGCTGAGTCAACCTTGAACCTGGTGAGATTTGAACTGCCAGATTTCAGGCAGCCGGCAGTCAGCAGTAGTAGCCTGCAGTACTGCACTCTAACCACTGTGCCACCGCACCTCAATTATAATTATATAATTAATATGTGTTACTTAGCGCTAAGCTATATCCATCACCAAAGCACTTTCCATTAATCAATACGATTCATTTGGAGATATTTCGTATAATAGTTCCAGTTGTATTGTTTCTTGGAAATGGCATCTTTATTGATATTTGTATCACCAAAAACTTAAGATAAGACAAATGGGTCTTCTATTTCAATATTTAATATTCTGCTTCTCTACATTTGATATTAGTAGTTAATTTCATCTTTCAGTTAAACAAAAGGGCTATTTTATTCTGAGTCATATTCTTATTCTGTTCAATCTGAAGCAAAGGATTAACTGAAAGGGTTGCTATCAAAAACCCAGCCAGTGTTATCAGCTTAAGTGAGTCATGTATATAAAATCCTAATGTGCTTTTAAATAGGAAGCTATAAATGGGAGAGATGGGGAAACGAGATGTAAGAATATGTTATTTGGAAAAGGACATAGGAAAAATTGGAAAAGATAATTGCACACAGGGCCATCGAAAAAGACTATGCAACTTGGAAAGAATTGAATAATTGTGCAGTAATTTAAAAATAATTCTTTGTTCTTTCTCAGAAGGATAAAAAAAAAAAACCAAGAAAGCTGATTCCAGTTTAAAAATTAACCTTGATGGCTGAAATATTTGTTTTACCTGTTAAAATTATTTACAAAGGATATATATACTAACTAACTGGTAATCTAAGGTTCATATCTGCTCAAGAATCAGTAAATAAGGCTAAGCTGTTTTACCTGTATGTGTCATCTAGGCCAGGGGTGGGCAAATGTGGCCCTTTTACAACCTGTGGACTTAAATTCCCAGAATTCCTGAGACAGCCAAGCTGTCTCAGGGAGTTGAAGTTCACAGGTTGTAAAAGGGCCACATTTGCCCACCCCTGATCTAGGCTGATGCAATGTTGGTCAGGTCAGAACTAAGAATTGTTCATGTATGTATATCCTAATCTCTTAATCCATTTTCATCTAATAATCTAAAACGTGTGAGTAAACCATTATATTAAGTGTTCACCCTTGTTCATTTCTTAATAAACTGAAGATAGTAGACTTTAATAGATTTTTTTAAGAAATCCTCCCCCCCCCCCAAATCTCATACATCGTCACACAAGGTTTTCATAGAAATGTACATGTGAGATTATCTATCCATTTCTTCTCACTCATTGCAGTGAGTTCTGCAATGAGAATGTGCTATAATATTGTAATGGAATAGAATTCATTATTTAACTTTATTTACCTGGCTTATATAGCAATAGCACTTAGACTTATATACCACTTCACAGTACTTTAGAGCCATCTCTTAAGCGGTTTACAGAATCAGCATATTACCCTCAACAATCTGGGTCCAGGATGGAAAGCTGCGTCAACTTTGAGCCAGTGAGAATCGAACTGCTGGCAGTCAGCAGAATTAGCCTGCAATACTCCTTTCTAACCACTGTGCCACCACGGCTCTTCGATATGGCAGTCCAACAAGCAATTTAAATTGAATAGTTTATGACCTAAGGCAATGCTTAACTGTTCTTGCCATTAGATGGATTCCTCTGAAGTTCAGCCAAATTCTGATTTTCTGGGACTCCAGTCATTGGTTCTACCTTCCAGAACATCAAATTCTAACTTTTTAAAAAGCTGCTTTGTTTTATAACTGCTGAATATCTGACAAGTCTGCCAGTGCTGTTGATACAAGTTGAAGACATTAAGAAATGCTTCGACCATTCAGACTTTATGAAAACAAATCACTATTTTTCCAGCCCTTGAACATTTAAAAATGGGATTCTTTTTTTAAAAAAAATGGCTAGATCATTGAGATGTAAAAAAAAAAAATCCAAAAGAAGGTAGAAGCAGAACACTTCTTTATTGCTGTCAAGAAAACAACATGAATGGGTTCAAGTAGTCATCATGAGTTGAGCAAAGGACTTAATGGAAAATAAAATTATCAGAGTTTGTTGCAGAAATCACATCCGGAAAGCAGACACAGATAACTGATTCAGCAGGATTCATTCACTTCTCTTTATATACATAATAACGCATACAATACCAACAGTAGATTCTTCCAACTTGAAAGAGAGTTACAAACAAAAAGCACAGGCAGGGGAGAGAACAGCAGAGATGAGTTTCAGTTTCAATTTCAATTCAGAGAGCCGACTAGTTTGCAGCTTCAGAGCTCAGAGCTTAATACAGACAAAGAGAACTTCCTCTATACAGGGCAGTTAATCTAGGCTCCTTCCAGTTTCAGTTTCCAAACAGTCCTCATTGGCTGACTTAATTCTTATGCCTATTCATTGGCTGACCTTGTCTCTGTCAGTCATGAATTCCCTGACAAAAATCTGTGTGTCCTAGATTCCTATGATGTGTCCAGATGTAAAAGATGCAGATAATTTGCTGCTACTTTTTTTAAGGGTAGAAATACGCATTGTCCCATTATTTTCATTATTATTTTTTTTGTATTTTATATTCTGACAAACTAATAAAATTTTGAAAACTAAAAACCCCAAAAGAATAAATCATTCTTTTTGTCAAGGAATTTACGTCAGGTAAAGTAAACACGAAAGACTCTATGTTGAATAGAAGGTTCCTTGGAAGCAAGTGACAATTTAACTCAACTATTTTGGCGGAGTTTTTTTTTATTTTCAACTTATTTTTCATCCTTTATTATCTTTAAGGGAGATACATTTCGACCAAATATATGAAAAAAAAAATTATGACCCTGTTCACCTGTCCTATCTAACAAATTTGTGAAACAACAATAATGCAAATTATAAATGGAAAAAGATACCAATAAGGCTTAAGACTACCATCTTGCCTGCCTAATGCAATGAATTTACTCATGACAATAAGTGGGTGGATGAATGAAGAGGTACCCTATTTTCTCGAAAATACGACATCCCCTGATAATAAGGCCAATCAGGCTTTAGAGCGCATGCGCTAAAATAAGCCTCCCTCCGAAAATAAGGCCTCCCCGAAAACATTTAAATGCAGAGCTGGAAATCAGGTAAGACAGCAAGAGGAGCCCGGTCTTGCTCCACGTGCCCCAAAATAATAAGACCTTCCCAAAAATAAGGCCAAGCACTTATTTTGGAGTTCAAAAAAATATAAGATAGGGTCTTATTTTCGGGGAAACATGGTATATAGAAGCATATTCTATGGCAACTCTTTTTTTTCTCAGATGATATATGCTTGTATATTGGTGAAAGATTTTAATTTACTTGCATTACCAGTTGAGTAACAGATTAATTAATAAATTTAAGATACACGCTTTCAATACTGCAGCAGCAGACCATTGCACAGAAACAGATGGATGGATGGATGGAAGGAAGGAAGGAAGGAAGGAAGGAAGGAAGGAAGGAAGGAAAGAAAGAAGAAAGAAAGAAAGAAAGAAAGAAAGAAAGAAAGAAAGAAAGAAAGAAAGAAAGAAAGAAAGAAAGAAAGAAAGAAAGAAATAGAAGTTAAACAATATCCAGAGATTAGGAAATAGTCTTTCTGAAGACCTTTGTTTGCATAGTTGATAAGTATGAGTATGTTGATTTATATGCTACAGTAAGCATTACGTAAAATTGAGGCTGAACAGCTTAGTATCCATCAGATATTTTGGGCTTCAGTTCACATCAGCAAGCAAGATTTGTGAAACAGTCTGGACCCTTGATCTTAATCCGCTCCTATTCAAATCAAAAGCCTACCTTATCTAGTATTGCATATTTAATAAACTGAACAATATTTAAACAATTGACAGGGTTGTGTGTTTGTGTGTGAGTGTGCATGGGTGTAGTAGGGAGAGAAGAGAAACCACAGTCTGGTTAATGACTATAAATTTTAACTACTTGCCAACATTATAAGAAAAGGGATATTGATTAAATAGTCTTGTGATTCACAAAATGCAAGGACTACGTCATTTAGTGTATTGTTTCATTTTCTTTTAGGTTACTCAATACTTCAAGCTATTATGGAAACAGCAGGAGAAAAAAGCTGGCAAGTTAGCGCCATATGTGTGGAGAATTTTAACGATGCAAGTTACAGGCAGCTTTTAGAAGATTTGGACCGAAGACAAGAAAAGAAATTCGTAATAGATTGCGAAATAGAGAGGCTTCAAAATCTCTTAGAACAGGTAATGCTTTTAATGCCACACATCAGTGTTGCTTTAGAAGTGGACTCTCTTTTCGGTCTTTTATTCTTTCCTGTCTGTCAAGAGGACATTTTTCTCATCTCCACTTTTATACATAATCTGCTAATTAGTATCAATAATTGCCTCCATTTTTACTATAAATGGGAAATTCCAATAAAACACTGTTCAGATTCACCCAGGAGGCAGCATATTCTAGGAATTAATGAAATATAATGGTGAAAGACTTATTGCCTTAGATGTGGATGAATATTAGTCACATATAAAGAAGGGACACAATTCTTCAAACAAAGGAGTCTTCAGAGAGACTCCCTTCAAAAACTCTTTTGATAAATCTCTCTCACTCACACAAACACATTTATTAACATTAAGATTTTAACTTCCAGAGAAACATACATTTATTCAGTCAATACACTTGAAATCTGGTTAAAGAAATGCATCTGCTATTGCCACTGAAAGTTTGGCTTTTCTTTGGAGGATACAATAAGGAAAGCACCAATATTTACTTCCAATGAAGATAGAAATCAGCATCACTAATAAATCATACTGCAACACTAATTTATTGACAGAACAGATTGCCATACTGTAGCTATAGTTTGGAAGATAGTAGTGGGCAGATATGCTAATGGTCCCATTGAAATATGCAATATGAAATTATAGGATTGTTAAATCAGGGCAGACATACAATCATACAGAATAAGAGAGTAGAATGGGAGGTTCTCAGCAAGAGATTCTATACAATGTCAGACAAATCGCTGTCCAATTTCTTCTTAAAAACCTCCAGTGATAGAGCATCCGCAACTTCTATAGGCAAGCCATTCCATTGATTAATTTGTTTTCACCATAGATAGGAAATCTTTCAAAGATCCAGATATCTTACACAGTATCTTGTCTATATCAATTTGACTATATCATTTTTACAGCAGACTTGGAATTCCTCTGTAAACCAAAGAGCAGTTAATATTTTTTCACTGGTAGTCTCATCGTTTCATTCCACTCAGCCTAATTTTGGTAAACGGGTTGGTTGGTTGATTGATTGGTACCCAATAATCAGTTACCAGTCTGTCTGAAACACAATCACATGCCATGTAACACAATTCAGCAAGCTCAATAAGATCTTACTGTCTCTCTCTCTCTCTCTCTCTCTCTCTCTCTCTCTCTCTCTCTCTCTCTCTCTCTCCCTCCCTCCCTCCCTCCCTCCCTCCCTCCCTCCCTCCCTCCCTCCCTCCCTCTCTCTCTCTCTCTCTCTCTCTCTCTCTCTCCACAAGTCTTAAAGTTGCCAAGATTGGAGACCCCTGATCTAAATTACTACTATAGTTATCATATCTTTCTTTTCTTATTTTTTAAACTCAATTTTCTTTTCTGTGTGCATATTTTTCACATTAGCTATTATTTTTATTACAGAGCCATTTTGGTGTAATAGTTAAGGCACCACATTAGAAATCAGAAGACTTTGAGTTCCAGTCGTGTTTTAGACACAAAGACATTTGGGTGATGTTGGGTCAGCCATTCTCTCTCAGCCCTAGGAAGGAGGCAATGGCAAATTAGTTCCAAAATCTTGCCAAGAAAACTGCAGGCAGACTAGGAGTGAACACAGACTTCAAGGCACCAGATATACATACATATACACATACACACATGCACGCACGCACGCTTAAAAATGCATCTTCTTCATTATTTCTTTGCAATGCTTTTTCCTAAGTATTCATTAACCAATAACCAGTGAATCTTCACTTTGTGTATGCTAGCTGCAACATATCACAATCTCTATGGTTTGTTTGTTATGAAACACAAACATTGGGAAAGGCATATAAACTCCATTTATTCATTCATTCATTCAAATTATTTTTATCATGTCTTCCTCTAAAAAGATTCCCAGAGCAGCTTACAAAAAATAATAAAACTAATTTTTCCTTTAGTTTATAATTTAAAAGACACAACAGGGAAGAGAGAAGGAAAATAGTGATTCTGACCTTGCCTGTACTGCTGAAACAGTACAGGCTGAGGGTCAATGTAATCCCATATTACATTTTCAGTCTGATGTTTCAAGAAAGCATGTAAGGGTTTATTTATTTATTTAACATATGGCATATACATGAAATAGCAATATAAATTAGCATTTCAACTAGATTAGTAGAACTCAATAAAATATAAATTGTCAAAAAGATCTATGTTCAAATATCAATGTCTAGGCCATGTAACTATTGGAGCATGGCATTGTTTATATTAAAAAAAAATCAGATACTGGACTGGTATATGTTCTTAACTTACAGCCGTACAGATAATACAATTTACAGTTTGACATGGGATCCCACAGTCACACTGAGGGGAAGAGCCTTGGTAGTACAGTGGTCTAAGGCACCCTGTTATTAAGCTGGTTATTAAGACCAGCTGCCTGCAATTACTGCAGGTTCGAATCTCGCCAAGGCTCAAGGTTGACTCAGCCTTCCATCCTTTCTATGGTAGGTAAAATAAGAACCCAGTTTGTGGGGGCAATAAGCTGATTTTGTATAAATATACAAAAGGATGAAGGCTATTGCTTAACGCATTGTAAGCCGCCCTGAGTCTCCAGAAAAGGGCGGCATATAAATCAAATTAAAAAAAAAAAGGATACTATGCTCTATTTATGCAGAGAGTCCCAGCAGACACCATGTGATGTGCAAATCCTATTCAGAATTATCCATTGATGACATGGTTCAGGCACCTTTTTTGTAGGGTCATTTATAAGTCTTCCTATAACTGGGTGTATTCCATAGGGAATTGATGTTAAAGTTGTTGGGAAGATGCTGTGCAAGTACCACTGGAGGCTTCCTGGATTTGAATCTTCCTGCTGATAAAGGAGGAAGGTCGACATGCATCCGTAGGAGTGAGTTGTTCATCATTTTTCTGTTTCCTCTTCCTCGTAAAGCTGGTGGTGCTATACTGCTCAGAACAGGAAGCTAGCAAGTTGGAGTGATTTTAATATATCCTCATGGTGTCGTTGAGTCTAGTATCTAACTTATTAGTATGGCATCTGTTAAGCCTGTGATGGCGAACCTATGGCACGCATGCCGAAGGGGCACACAGAGCCATCTCTCCGGGCATGCCAGCTGTCACCCGTTGCTTTTCCGGGTTCCATGCGTGCTGGCCAGCTGGTCTTTGCATGCACAGAAGCACTGGAAACCGGAAGAACAGCTCCCTGATGTGCATGTGCGCGCGGGGAAGCTGAGCTTCCGGTTTCCAGCATGAGCGCTGGCCAGCTGGTCTTTGCACATGCATGTGTGTCAGAAAGACCAGGTGACCGGTGCGCATGCACATGCCGGAAACCAGAAGCTCAGCTTCCCGGTGTGAGCATGGGCGCCAGGGAACTGCTCTTCTGATTTCCGGCGCTCCCATTCATGCGTGCCGGGGAGATGTTTTTCCAGTTTCCAGTGCTCCCCCATGCGTGCATGCATGCTCCTGTTTCGGCACTCAGTGCCGAAAAGGTTCACCAACACTATGTTAAGCCATACAGGGACACAATATTGTATTGCAGAGTAGATCAACCCTAAGGCTGAGGGTGGCAGCTGAAGCTTCCCATTTAGTTCCACGTAATTTCTGAGTATGTTGCTGCTAGTATTTATTTTTGCTGCTTTATTTTTTAGGTGTTTCTTGTAGGAAAGAGTCTGTTCCAACATTACTCCAAGGTACTTTGAATGGGGATCATAGGGGAGTAAGTTGTTGTTTAAGTAGACCTTTTGGGGCTTCATATTCTAGTTTGTGGTTCATATGCTAGTTTGTTGTTTGTATGCTAGTTTGTTGTTAAGCACGTAGTTGCTGGTGCTAGGAGTGAGCCTCCAAGCAGTGAAGAATTTTCCCAAGATTTTAAGATCTTTGGATAGGAGGCTGTCAGCCAACTCCATGTGTTTTTCTTGTACTGCTATGGTTATAATTTAGAATAGACTTCTTTATTGGCCAAGTGTGATTGCGTGTGGACACATAAGGAATTTGTCTTTGGAGAATAAAATACATTCATCGAAAATAAAAAGATACAACACTTAGTGATAGTCAAGGTTACTAATAAGCTATCAAATCGTACTAGGAAACAAATAAAAACAATATAAATTGAAAGATATAAGCAACATGGTTATAGTAATAAGTGGGAAGAAATAGATACTAGTAAGGAAGAGAAGAATAATAGTAATACAGTCTTAGTAATTTATTTGACAGTGTTGTGGGAATTAGTCTTTAAACAGAGTGATGGCGTTTGGGAAAAAAGTGTCCTTGTGTCTAGTTGTTCTGGTGTGCAGTGCTGTATAGCGTCGTTTTGAGGATAGAAGTTGAAACAATTTATGTCCAGGATGTGAGGGATCTGTAGATATTTTCACAGCCGTCTTTTTGACTTGTGCAGTATACAGGTCCTCAATGGAAGGCAGGTTGGTAGCAATTGTTTTTTCTGCAGTTCTAATTATCCTCTGAAGTCTGTGTCTGTCTTGTTGGGTTGCAGAGCCAAACCAGACAGTTATGGAGGTGCAGATGACAGACTCAATAATTCCTCTGTAGAACTGAATCAGCAGTTCTTTGGGCAGTTTGAGCTTTAATCCTTCCTTAGCATACAACCTGCAACAACAACAAAAATACATCTGAAAATGAAGCTTCCATTCCCTGTTGACAGATATATTTTTTTTCTCGAAGTCATCTAAACTACTGACTTTCAGTTCCTTTTGTGGCAATGAGTTCACAAATAAAAAAAATTATGCATCGTATAAAAAGAAATTTCACCCTTTGTCTCAATAATATTGCAGACTTCTGGATGATCCCAGGTTCTAGTCTAGAAGAACAGGACAAGCAAGCTATTTTAAATTATATTTTTATTATCTGCAGAGTTTATGTAGCTTTTGTGCTGGCGTGACAATCTTTTAGCAATATGACAAGTAGAATATTCTAGGGCTTGAGACTTGGCCTTTGAAGGTGAAAAAGTTGCTTCCGGGCACATAGGGTTGTTATGTAGAAACTGTCAGAAGCTCTTTAAAACAGCTGCATCTCTGATCAAGATGGATTAGCTTAAGGGGCTGCCAATGCTTTGAAACACCTTCTCCTCTTAAATCTGAAGGATGGTACAGCCTGATGGCAGTCTTCATGGAACATCATACATTTCTGTAAAAACATTATGAGTGGCAAGTTTAATTTCAGTCTCTTCCTGGCAGTTCCTAACATTGTCTTTTTCATTCAGTTGACATTTTCAGTAAGTGTTCACCTATGTCCTTCTCTACATCCATTTCTTCAGCAATCACAGCTAATTCAGACTCAGACATCACATATATTTTCTTAGAATTTCCTTGGCTTCGGTTTCCATCATTTATTCTCATTTATTCTCATTTGCCGTTTTATGACCAATCCCTAATTACGGTTTTTAATAAGTTTCTGTGTTCTGTAAGTATACCAAATTCAATAAAACAGTTTCAAGCGACTTACTGAACCAGAGTGATATTGCTAATTAGTTTTTTTTTTTTAAATGAGAAATAGATAAACTTGACTCTCATTCATACTTCAAATGGATGATAGTGCCCTTCGGTTTTGCTTTTCCATTTATTTCCTTTATTGATTAATACTTTTACATAAGGGGTGTAAATCCCATCAAATTCATAGGATTGCAGTGTTATCTACTTTTCAGATGCGGTAGAAGGGAAGGAACATTCAGTCTGGGCTATCATCTTCTCTTTCAGTTTGATTTCATATCAAGCATTTTGGATATTTACAATCTCTTTTTATTCTGGGAAGCAAATTAAGGAGGCCAATAGCTTTGTAGTCTTCACTGTGTTTTCATGTACGCTCATACATATCTATCACACCGTTCTCTTTCCTGGCCAGCAATGTTACAAAATTTTGCAAAAACCAGAAAAGGAATAAGAAATAATAAACCAAAAGAAGTAAGTCATAAGATAAGGAAATATGAAAGGAAACACAGCTACATTTATTTTATATCAAACCATTCAGATCCATTGCTATACATTAAAGCCACCTTTGCCTCCATAAACCCTTTTATGCATTGTCATTTGATATTTAAACTGTGCTTGTTTGAATACTTTACATCCATTGCTATTCTTACCATATTCAGCAACCTAACTTCAACTCCATATTCACCTAAGTCATCCTGTAATTCAAGCTTCTTCGCTTTATTAAGCACTTTCTCTAAATCAGCAGGCATACAATTATTCATTTTTTATTTATATATTTATCTGTATCCCACCTTTATTATTTTTACAAATAAGGTGGTCAACATATTCAACATACCTTCCTCCTCCTATTTTCCTCACATCAACAACCTTGTGAGGAGAGTTGGGCGGAGAGAATGACAGGCCGAAGGTCACCCAGCCAATTTTTCATGGCTAAGAACTAGAACTCACAGTCTCTCACTTTCTAGCTTGGTGCTTTAAACCCCAGACCAACTTGGCTCCTTAACTTCATACATTTATATAGCCCTACCTAGCATTATGGAAGCGGTGGCTCAGTGGCTAAGACACTGAGCTTGTCGATCAAGCTCAATTGAGCGGTTCGAATCCCTAGTGCTGCATAATGGGATGAGCTCCTGTTACTTGTCTCAGCTTCTGCCAACCAAGGAGTTCGAAAGCATGTAAAAAATGCAAGTAGAAAAATAGGTGGGAAGGTAACAGTGTTCCGTGCACCTTTGGCGTTTAGTCATGCCAGCCACATGACCACGGAGATGTCTTAGGACAGATCTGGCACTTTGGCTTTGAAACAGAGTTGAGCACCACCCCCTAGAGTCGGGAATGACTAGCATATATGTGCGAGGGGAAACTTTACCTTCACCTTACCTATCATTAAGCCATTCTACTGTTCCCAAATTTTGATCACTGCCCCCTCTTGGATCCTTTCACTTAAAATTCTGCCAAACACACTCAAGAAATTAATTCCTCTACAGTTGTTGCATTCACTTTTCTTTGTTTGGGGGTAATGGCAGTCACCACCAGCCAGAAATACCATCTTCATGCACATGTTAAATAAGACTTTTAGTCACTTCACAAGTGAACCATATTCATATTTTAACATTTGTCCAGTTACATTATCTGCACTTGCAGCCTTATCCTTTTTCAATATTCTCTAAAGCATTTGCAAATCCTTTTTTATCCATTCTTTTCGGACACTAAAATTAATAGTATTCATTTCAGTTCAACTCTTTGATATACCATGGTCATTCCCTTGCAGATCTCTCAAATTCTCCATCCAGCCTGTCCTTTTTTCGGGTTCATCATAAATCATTTTGTCACTTTTATTTTTAATCCCGTTCACTCTCTTGCTTTAATCTGTTTTCACCCAGTTCCAGGATAGATTTTTTTTCTCCCATTCAAAATTGCTGTTTTTTCTTTTTCTTCTAGTTCTTTGCTCTGCCTAGAAACTTTGCCACCATCGTTTTCCGAAATCTGAACATTATAAATATTTTTTCTCTCTTCCTCATCGTCTGCAGCAATTATTGTCATATATGCATGTTTTCTTATCCGACTAAA
Organism: Pituophis catenifer annectens; assembly: GCF_029215685.1. NCBI lineage: Eukaryota > Metazoa > Chordata > Lepidosauria > Squamata > Colubridae > Pituophis > Pituophis catenifer. Next base: position 113,704,695 of record NW_027256884.1, on the reverse strand, counting down.
CCATATCCAGACCATTGAGATTTAAAGAAAACTCAATTTGATATAGGGGGTAGAAACAGAACATTCCTGACAATTGCTGGATTTTGCCCATGCCTGTTTCTGGTATGCATTTTACAGATAGTCCTTGACTTATGACCATAATGGAGATTTCTCATTATGGTTGTAAATCATGATGGTCATAAAACAGGTCAACCATATGATCAACCCAATTTTACAATCTTTTTTGTAGCAGTCATTAAGCAAACCCTGCATTCATTAAGGAAATTTATTTTTTGCTATGGTCTGGTCTTGCCAAAAACAGGAAGTAAATGCCAGTTTTCAGCAAAAAAAAGTCATAAAACGTGGCCACATAAGTGTGGGACACTGCAGAAGGACATAAATGAAGGCCAGTTGCTGAGCATATTAATATAAGGGAGGGGGGGCATCAGAACCTCCACATCAAATTCTAAGTACCCCCCGGGAAGGTCTGTCATAACTTCAAGTGATCATTAAGTTCAAGACCACCTGTAGTTCTCTCATTCATAATTGAACATGCACTTTTCCTCCGCCAGATCACTCTACAAAGTCAGAAGTTCATTCATTTTTACTGTTTTCTTCTTTCTCTTAGATTCACTTTAAAAAAAAAATGTTTCTCTCTCTCTCTCTCTCTCTTTTTTGGTTAAATGATGTTATTCACATCTTAATTATTAAGGGTAGTTTTTATGTGTAATACACATTAAACATGAGTAGAGCATCAATCACACCATCATGGCTGCCATCTTGACATTTTTTTTTTTACTGTAACTCATCAAGTTGGTGCCTTTCATATGCCATGAAGTCAGCAGATGTGTGACATTACGGTCTACCAATGCTACCTTTTAGTAAGATATAGAAGATATAATTTGGTTATCAAACTCAGTCCTACCTTCTGTCACATGCCACATTCTCTGCTAAGGCAGTTTTGGCATATTTTGTCCAATATTTAAAATAGTGTGATGGGAATCCAATTTTAAATCCTGTCATTAATCCCTAATTGAGATAATTACTTTTTTTTCAAATCAACATAGGTTGCCTGTGTCCTATCCCACCAATCAAGAGGTGTACTGATACAACCTCAGGATTCGTACTTCATTTAAAAGACCTTTAAATTAATTCCCAAGGTCATAAATAATGTGTATCCCATACTTACGGATTGGAAAAGGAGTTGCGTATGTGAATTTTGTTTTTTTGCTAAAGATCTAAAGACAAACTTTGTCCTACCCAGATGTGACTTGCAGCAAAGGAGTGCCATCTAGTGGTTTTGTCAATTGTTTTATTATGCTGCTACTTTTTAAACAAGATACTGAGCTTTTTGCCTCATTAAAATATGTTGTGAGCTGGAGATTTCAGTTGGTTTTCTTTAAAAAAAAACAACAACAGGCAATCATAATTGCTTTCAGAGTTAGTGAAGATGTAAATAATCTGGAAAATAGAGTTCATGTGGAGTATTTCTAAATGAAGCAGAAACTCTATAATGCAGAAATAAACATGTCAGCATGGAAAACAATTTTATTTTATTAATTTATTTTAGTATGTATTTGCTTTAATGTGTTGTGAGCCAAAAATGTTATTTCAAGTATCTAGACAAATTAAAGAGAAATAGAGGCTCTGAAGATGTTGAGAGGGTTATTTTTTTAAATAAATTCTCATAAAGTTGTTCAGCTATTGGTTGATATATTGAATGATGATCACACAATATATTGAATGATGATCAGACAGATTTAATGCATGATGATTTAGTTTCACTACAGCTTGTTAGTAAATTCAGACTTTCCCCAGTTAACTAACCGTCAAACACAATTATTTATGGCCTGAATACAGTGTTGCTTAAATTGTTGACTCAATTTCACATCATTATTTCAATGTGTTATATATATTTTTGTGCCTTCACTGCTTATCTGGATATAGAGATGGAAGTGTGATAATTTAGAGGAAGGAATAGTTTTATTCTTAGTAATCTTGCAGGACAGGGCTAGAATCAGTAGGTTGAAATTTCAGGAAGTGGACTCGGGCTAGATAGCATGATGTTTTTCTGGGCAGTAATTGGTGTCAACAAATGAAGTAAGTTGCCTCATAAAATGATATAGGCTAAAGCCTTCTGGACAGCCATCTGTCCAGAAGGCTTTAGCAGATCCTGAACTGAACAGGGGGTTGGAGTAGCTGACCATGAAGATAGAACATGGAATAATAGAGTTGGAAGATTTTCTAGTCCAAACCCCTGCTCGAGCAGGACACCCTATGCCCGTGATGGCAAACCTATGGCACGCGTGCCACAGGTGGCACACGGAGCCATATCTGTGGGCACGCGAGCGTTGCCCTAGCTCAGCTCCAGCGTACATGGACATGCAGGCCAGCTGATTTTTGGGCCTTCCGGGCCCACCAGAAGTCGGCTTCCAGAGGGCCTCTGGGGGGGTTGGAGAAGGCTGTTTTTGCCCTCCCCAGGCTCCTAGAAAGGCTCTGGAGCCTGGGGAGGGCGAAAAAACGGGCCTTCCGGTCCCACTGTGCCATCGCGTGCCAATAGCAGGGAGAGCGCGGGGAGTCGCAGGCACATGCACGGTGGGGCAGGGTGCACTGAATTATGGGTGTGGGCACATGCATGCACGGCACCCCTGTGTTCCCCCCACTTTTGGCATGCGATGGCAAAAAGGTTAGCCATCACTGCCCTATGCCATTTCAGATAAATGGTTGTCCAGTCTCTTTTTGAAAGCCTCCAGACTCAAACTCTGAAGGCAAGCTGTTCCATTGGTTGATTGCTGTCACTGTCAGGATGTTTCTCCTTAGTTCTATGTTGCTTCTCTCCTTGATTAGTTTCCATCCATTGTTTCTCATCTTGCTTTTTGGTGCTTTGAAAAAATAGTTTGATTCCCTCGTCTTTATAGGAGCCCCTCAAATATTGGAACACTGCTATCATGTTTCTCCTAGTCCTTCTTTTCATTAGACCAGACATACCCAATTCCTGTAACCATTCTTCTATGTTTTAGTCTCCACCCCCCTAATCATTATGATAGTTTTCAACTCTATGATTCTAAGGAAAGAATGTAGTCAAATCAATGTCAAACTTCTTTATTTTGTAACTGTTTCTTTTGTCTTCAGCACATTTTCTTTTTCTCAAACCTACTGCCAAAGACATATGTTTAAAGATAAAATGGATGTACATAGATGGTTGCAAAAGCAGAGTTTACAATAAGTGAGTAGGCAATGCTTGGAATAAGTGAAATTGTTTAACATTTAAACGATTTCACTTATTCCAAGCATTGCCTGCTCACTTATTGTAAACTCTGCTTTTGCAACCATCTATGTACATCCATTTTATCTTTTAAGAGCTTTTATGTTCTAAATTGTTCTTATTGGCTTGCTTATTATTTAGTATTATGTTTTATTGTGGAAAGGGAGAAATGTGCCCTTAAAAAAAATGTAGGACTAAGAAATTGGAAGGAAAAAAATGCACAATTTTTGCATTTGGTTGTTGTTGTTAGTTGCGAAGTCATGTCTGACCCATCGCGACCCCATGGACAGGCCTTTCTGTCCTTCCCCGGAGTCCATTCAAGCTCACGCCCACTGGTTCAGTGACTCCATCCAGCCACCTCATTCTCTGTCATCCTCTTCTTCTTTTGCCCTCAATCTTTCCCAGCATTAGGTTCTTCTCCAGTGAGTCCTTCCTTCTCATTAGGTGGCCAAAATATTTGAGTTTCATCTTCAGGATCTGGCCTTCTAAAAACCAGTCAGGGTTGATTTCCTCTAGGACTGACCGGTTTGATCGCCTTGCAGTCCAAGGGACTCGCAGGAGTCTTCTCCAGCACCATAGTTCAAAGGCCTCAATTCTTTGGCGCTCAGCCTTTCTTATGGTCCAACTTTCACAGCCATACATTGCAACTGGGAAAACCATAGCCTTGACTATAAGCACTTTTGTTGGCAGGGTGATGTCTCTGCTTTTTTAGTAAGCTATCTAGATTTGCCATAGCTTTCCTCCCCAGGAGCAAGTGTTTTACAACAAGAAGCTCATGATTTGAGCCACAGTCAGCTCCTGGTCTTGTTTTTACTGACTGTATAGAGCTGCTCCATCTTTCGCTGCAGAGCACATAATCAATCTGATTTCTGTGTTGACCATCTGGTGATGTCCATATGTAGAGTCGTCTCTTGGATTGTTGGAAAACCTTTGCTATGACCATCGTATTCTCTTGACAAAATTCTATCAGCCTGTGCCCTGCTTCATTTTGTACTCCAAGGCCAAACTTGCCTGTTATTCTGGTTATCTTTTGGCTTCCTACTTTAGCATTCCAATCCCCCATGATGATAAGGAGATCATTTTTTGGTGTTAATTCTATAAGATGTTGTAGGGCTTCATAGAACCGGTCAATTTCATCCTCTTCAGAATCAGTGGTTGGGGCATAGGCTTGGATTACTGTGATATTGAATGTTTGCCTTGGATTCGAACTGAGATCATTCTGTCATTTTGGGGATTGTATCCCAGTATTGCTTTTCCTACTCTTTTATTGATTATGAAGGCTACTCCATTTCTTCTGAGGGATTCTTGCCCGCATGGTCATCTGAATTAAATTCACCCATTCCTGTCCATTTAGTTCACTGATTCCTAAGATGTCGATGTTCAGTCTTGTCATCTCTTGTTTGACTGCGTCCAGCTTGCCTAGATTCATGGATCTTACATTCCAGGTTCCTATGGAGAAAAAATCTTTACAGCATCAGACTTTCCTTTCACCAGCAGATGCAACCACAGCTGAGCATCCTTTGGGCTTTGGCCCAGTCACTTCACTCTTTCTGACACTACTAGTACTAGCCCTCTGCTCTTCCCCAGTAGCATACTGGACACCTTCCGACCTGAGGGGCTCATCTTCCAGCATCATATCTTTTTTCCTTTTGGTACTGTCCATGGGGTTTTCATGGCAAAGATACTGGAGTTCTACATTTCCTTCTCCAGTGGATCATGTTTTGTCAGAACTCTCTGCTATGACCTGTCCATCTTAGGTGGTCCTGCACAGCATAGCTCATAGCTTCATTGAGCTATGCAAGCCCCTTCGCCACGACAAGGCAGTAATCCATGAAGGGGGTGCATTTGGTAACTTTCCTGAAAAGTCTACTAAGCGAAGAAATAGTTTTTGCATTTTTTTTTTAATTTGATTTATATGCCGCCCTTCTCCGGCGACTCAGGGCGGCTTACAATGCGTTAAGCAATAGCCTTCATACTTTTGTATATTTATATAAAGTCAGCTTATTGCCCCCACAAACTGGGTCCTCATTTCACCTACCTTAGAAAGGATGGAAGGCTGAGTCAACCTTGAGCCTTGGAGAGATTCGAACCAGCAGTAAATTGCAGGCAGCTGTGTTAATAACAGGGTGTGTAGACCACTGTACTATCAAGGCTCTTGACAGTATGAAAGCTCATTAGCACAGCAATATTCTCTATAATAGACCTGAAAAGCACATCCTCTTTCGCAAAAATATAGCACTGTAATCAACCATTACTTATTTTATTTTAAGCTTGAGACTAAACTCCAGGACACAGGGAAATTCAGAATATTTGAAATGGCCATTCTATGTCTCACGATATATCTTCAGCATTGGAGTGGAATACAGCTGCTGAATATTCATTGATTTACGTGAGGTCACTATGTCACTATGATTTTAATACTGCATCCTGAGTGTGTTTTCTCCTCTCTTAAGGATAAGAGTAAGGAGTAACTGATCTTTCTGTTTAAAGCTTTATCCTGAGCACGACAATAAATCTCTTTCTAGGAATGCAAGCACACAAACATGAGTTTAGCTGCAGAAGATTCAAGGACGAAGCTCACACAAATAAGTTGCTTTTACTAAAGGCATGAAAATTGCTCTTACAACAATGAAGATCAGCTGGGGCAGAATCTCACCAGTTTAAATGTCAGCTCTGGGATTTAAATCTATTATCAGTTTCTCCAACCTACTTGGCAACTGACATTTTACTGCCTGGGTCTTAGCCTTGACTTTTGAAAGCATCTGCACAGTGTTTTGATAACAGTCTCAGACTCCTTGAGTCTATGGAGATTCTCAGCCATTTCAGGTCATGGTTATCTCAAACATATTTTAAAAGGCAACCTTGAGAACCTTCACTTCTCTTCCAAGCAGCTTCTTCAGTTCTGACTGAATGGTGGGAGGGGGAAGAATGGAAGGATTTATAAAAGGAATATTAATCCTTCCATTCCCTCCACCACCACCATTTAGTCAGAACTGACAAAGCTTCATAATAATAATAATAACAACAACAATAAACAATAACAACAACAACAACAAACAACAACAAAAACTTTATTGTCATTGTATATACATACACAGTATACCCATACAACAAAATTCACTTAACACCCAAAGACCAGGTCCAACACACATAACAATCACCAATCACACTCCCACCCACCGCAATTCCCTACCCCTAAACCACCCAAACATCCACACAACAGACCAAGTAATCCTGTCCAACAGCTCACTGATGGTGGCCCTTTAGTTCGTTGTTGAGTGCAATTATAGCTCTGGGATAAAAACTATTCAGAAAATGTGTGGTCCGAGTTTTAATTGTTCTGTATCTTCTGCCAGAAGGCAACAGTCCAAAAAGATGGTAAGCAGGATGGGAAGAGTCTCTGAGAATGTTATGCAACTTCCTCAAACAACAAGATTCGAAGATGTCATCCAGGGCTGGTAGCTGGAGCCCAATGATATTCTGGGCAGTTTTAATGATTCTCTGTAGAGCTTTTTTGTCCACTGCAGAACTGCTCCCATACCATGCAAGAATGGCGTATGTCAGGACACTCTCAATGATGCTGTAGAAAAGAAGTAGATGCTGAGATAGATTTATCTTCCTGAGCATTCTCAGGAAGTACAGCCTCTTCTTGGATGAGAAGCAAAATGTCTTCCTTAAGGAAAAAAACGCAAAAGCACCTTGGAGATCTCAGATTCCTTATTTTTGACTTTGCCTGCTTCAGATTCTGTACTAGGCCTGAAACATTTTAAACCCGGTTGCATATATATCGCTGCTATATACATCAGACAGCAATATCTCTAGAGCCTGATGGTTGAATATGTCATCCTGTTGCTAAACAAAGCAATTCCACTGGCTTTTTCATTGCCCTGTAATAAAACATGGTAATAGGGTTCATTGATCCAAAGCCTTAGGACAGTCTGTTTTGTTCCAGTTTCCCCAAGTAAAGGTTTTTTGTATCTCCCTGGGAAAAAAAACCCACACATTTGAAAGTGCAATTTCTTTGAAAAGATAGAAACAGATTCAGAAAAAATCAGAACCTTCTTGTAAGTGCAATTTATGTTTGTTTATTCCACCCAGGGACTGATTTCATCACACAGAAAAAGCTATTTCTCAATTTTAAACCATTCTGCTACCTTGTGAAACTTCTGCCATTTTTAAGAAGATGCTTTTTCAGCTACTCAACCTTGTCTGAATTTATGCCCATCTGTTGTTCAATTTCTCAATTTCCTGGCAGAAAATCACTTTTTTGAGATCCATCTCCAAAGCTCATTTGCTGGTAGGAATCAAACTAGAGTTAATTGTCCTGTAAATCTATTCTCCTAGAAGGTGGCTTTCTGATCCTTCAGAATACTTATTCCTTTGTAAGTCATTTCCATAAATAATTTGCTAACACCTATCAATTAATTCATGCCTTTCTGCCTCAATTTATCTACACACAGAATTATCAGCAATTACTTAGGTGACCTTTTGTTTCATCTACATTTGCAAAGGCATAATGGAAATGTTATTAGTTTAGTTTTTAATTGTCATTGTACATCATATATACAACAAAATTGTAAAATTCACTCATTTTTGCATTGAAAAATGTAAGTAGAAATTAATATTAAGATATGCTGCATAAGCATTTGATCCCTTACTGTGGATTTGAAAAACATCTCCCTAAATTAAAATATTTCTATTAAAAAAACAGATATTTTTTTTTTTACATTTGTGTTCTTTCTATAAGACAAACTTCTATAAAGATCATCTCTTTCTCCCTAATTCGCTTGCTAAAAAAGTAGGCTAGAGCAATCTTTTACTAAAATGCATTTGTAGAAAGAAAACTGGATGAATAAGTAGAGTTTCAGGCAGTCCTGTTGGTCAACTTATCCCCACTTAATAAAACCAATCCCAACCTTTGTTGCCTACAATATTTAGATAAGGAGGGCGATAAAAGACATACCAACTTTGGAAATAAAATTGTGAGCATGGCTGCAAAGAAGATGTTATTACTTAGGAGTTGGCCATTTATTTATCTATTTCCATTTTTAAGCTATATTGATTTCAGGGAGTTTGATAAAACATGACCATGTTTAATATTAATATTAAAAATGCACTTACTTTCTCATTTTTTGCACTGCAGTGGAAGAGATGGAAGGTTAGATAGGTACCTAGGTAGATAAAAATTGTATGTAAGAACAACTTACACAGAAAGTTGTAACAATGTATATCAAAAAAAGAATGCCTCTGCAGAGGAGTGAAAAATGTTTTAGGGTGAAGATTATGTTGAATGAACATCTGCCTGTGTTGGTCCTGTATTGGCCCCAAGCAGCCTCAGAGAATTCAACGGTTGACAATAAGAAATAAATTATTCTGACATGTCATGGATATTGATATATCAATTTGCTATAGATGGAAATGCCAGAGAGATACAGTCACTAAGAGAAAAGGCTATGAAAGAATACACAACACTTAATTCAGATTTCAAAACTGTTACTCCCAAATTTCCACCTTCCCACCTCTATTGCTATCAGTACCATTGGCAGAGTGGTAATGTTGACAATATTGGCTAACTTTACTAATCTGTTGTATTTGTAACAATCATTTACAGTAGGAATTATTGCAGTGTTTTAAATGTGTTAATTTTTAAGAAGTTGTTGTTGATCACGTGAATCGCATGAAATATTACTACCATTTTATAAACCTTAATAAACCTTAACTAAATAAACCTTAATAATTTCAGGTATTCCACACCTGGAATACTGCATCCAGTTTTGGTCACCACATTACAAAAAAGATGTTGAGACTTTGGAAAAAGTGTAGAGAAGAGCAACTAAGATGGTTAAAGGCCTGGAGACTAAAACATGAAGAACGGTTGCAGGAACTGAGAATGGCTAGTCTAGAGAAAAGAAGGACTAGAAGTGGCATGATAGCAGTATTACGGTATTTGAGGGGATTTCATAAAGAAAAGGGGGTCAACTTTAAGAGCCTTGGTAATACAGTGGTCTAAAGCACCCTGTTATTAAGACCAGCTGCCTGCAATTACTGCAGGTTCGAATCTCGCCAGGCTCAAGGTTGACTCAGCCTTCCATCCTTTCTAAGGTAGGTAAATTGAGGACCCAGTTGTGGGGGCAATAAGCTGACTTTGTATAAATATATACAAAAGGATGAAGGCTATTGCTGAGCACATTGTAAGCCGCCCTGAGTCTCCGGAGAAGGGCGGCATATAAATCAAATTAAAAAAAATTAAAAAAAAAACTTTTTTCCAGAGCACCAGAAGGCAAGGCAAGAAACAATGAATAGAAACTAATCAAGGAGAGAAGTAACCTGGAATTGGGGAGAAGCTTCCTAACAGAACAATTAACCAGAGGAACAGCTTGCTTTCAGAAGTTGTCGGTGCTTCATCGCTGCAGTTTTTTAAGTTTTTTAAGCCACTTGTCTGAAATGGCATAGGGCAGGGGTGCTATTCAGCAGGTACTGACAGGTTCTGGAGAACCAGTAGCGGAAATTTTTGAGTACTTTGGAGAACCGGCAAATACCACCTCCAGCTGGCCCCAGAGTGGGGTGGGAATGGAGGTTTTGCAATATCCTTCCCCCAGGAGCGGGGAGAGATTTTGCAGTATCCTTCCACTGCCACGCCCACCAATCCACGCCCACAGAACCGGTAGTAAAAAAAAAAAATTAAATTCCACCTCTGGTATAGGGTCTCCTGCTTGAGCATGGGGTTGGACTAGAAGACCTCCAGGGTGCCTTCCAGCTCTATTGTGATTTATCTTCTCTAAAGGATATTTATGATCTACCCCAGATAGTGCACCAAGATCAAGGCAGAAGTATAGGTTTTCGGTACCAATTCCTACCTTAAGTGTCTACATGTAAGAGATACACAATCAGGATACATTGTTCAGATATTTAAATCTTTGACAGGAGGTTATAGAATCTCTCATAATGAATGCAAGCATGCTAATTTTTAAAACTTGGTTGTGAAAAGCATAAATCAAAAAACACAAAATCATGGGGGGGGGGGTGGAAATCAGGAAAAACATGTTTTCTGATAACCTTTTTCATTTACTCTACCTAACTTGCATGCGATAGTTGTAATTATTTGTTGTGCTTCTGCATTTGAGACAAAACCACACATCTTCCTAAGTGGCTTGCCTTGCTGATTTCCTTCTACTCGTAGCTCCTGCTTTCCCTCCTAGAAAGAAAATCTCTGCGTCAATAGCCCTTTTAGTGAACCTCTAGAACCCGTTCTATCACAAAGTATTTTTTAAAGACACGCTTCAGTGCTACTGCAGCTGTACTGGACCTTTGCCAGTGCTTGGTGAATCGTCTTTTTTTCTTCTTCCCTGCTCAGAGGCTCTTAAAATATTTTGTGGATGGCTTTGTGGAAGATTTATCCTTGCTTCAGATGCTGCATAGAAATCTCGTCTCTTAGAAATTTACATTGCTGGTCTTCTTCTTCTTCTTCTTCTTCTTCTTCTTCTTCTTCTTCTTCTTCTTCTTCTTCTTCTTCTTCTTCTTCTTCTTCTTCTTCCTCCTCCTCCTCCTCTTCCTCTTCTTCTTCTTCCTCCTCCTCCTCCTCCTCCTCCTCCTCCTCCTCCTCCTCCTCCTCCTCCTCCTCCTCCTCCTCCTCCTCCTCCTCCTCCTCCTCCTCCTCCTCCTCCTCCTCTTCTTCTTCTTCTTCTTCTTCTTCTTCTTCTTCTTCTTCTTCTTCTTCTTCTTCTTCTTCTTCTTCTTCTTCTTCTTCTTCTCCTGCAATATTGGCACTCCAGTCCCAATTTTTTTTAATTTTGTTAGACCCTTTAACAGTGTCAGGAATTATTTTGCTAGATTTTTCTGAGCTAGGTTTTGGGGTTGCAAAAATTTCATTGCCATATTATATAAGCATCTCTGCAGAAGATAGGGAAACCTATGCTGTTTTTCCTCTGGGTTGTTACAGAATTTTATTAGAGAATCCTCCATATCATAATCATTTATTATGAGGAGCTGTAGCTTTCAGAAAAAGTTTACCTTAAACATGGGCAAACGGGCAAAGTTAAATGAGAAAAATGTTTCACGCTACCAAGGGAATGCACTTTTTTGAGCAAGATATGAACACTCGACTTAAAGAGATATTCATCTTGATTTGCTTCTGTATTTAAAAGATGCTTACATCCTTACAAAAACATACACCCTCAGGGCAGTCTGCAACCAATATATTTTAAAGAGAAGCCTTTTTTAAAAAATGAAATGATAGAATTTATTGGAAAGGAAAAGCCAAGTCATCCAATTCAATTTCCTTTCCAGTGCAAGAGTTACACTGTAAATTCTGTTTCTTCTCAAAGAGCGTGGGGAATATGACTACCAACTCTTGAGTTGCAAACAGTTCACAACTGCCATATGGCAGCACAGAGATAAAGAGAACTCTAATTCATTTTTACCATCTAGTGGTTGTCTGCAGTTTATCAGCTCCTGTTTGGAAGTCTTGGTGGGGATTTTTTAATTTACCGAATTACAGAATCGCAGAACTCAAAGTGATCTCGAAGGTCAAAATGTACTCCAATCCTCTGCTTAGCACAGGGTATGTTAAGACCTTTTGACAAGAGATTATCCGGTCTCCGTTTGAAGATTTCCAGTGAATGGGAACATACCACTGCATAAGGCTTCCTCATAAGAAGGAAGTGATATTATTCCTCAAAATATGTAACCTGATTTTACTTCTCAACCTTTCGGTCCATTGGTTCTGTCCCTTTCCTTCCACATCAGTATAGAAGCACTTCTCTGTCTGACAAACCTTTAGATAATTGAATATTACTATTGTAACTTCCCTCAATCTTCTATTTGGCAAGCCAAATTTACCCAGTTCCTTTGACCATTCCTTACACCACTAGCTTTCCTGTCACTTGATAGCTCTCCTCTGGCCTTGCTCTAGGACAATAGTTTATAGAAATTGATGCAATATTGTAAGTAAGACTTGATTAAGTAGAGTGGATTATATATGTCTGAATATAAACACTGAAAATAGTGTTTGACTTTTTAACTATTTCATTGTTGCTCCTGTTCAGTTTGGGATGTACTAAATATTCAGATCTTTTGTATAAATACCATTATCAGGTCTCCTTTATTTTTGCCCTTTGTTTTCTCCCAGATACAGGAGAAATGCATTTCGCGATGTTACGTTCTATCTTGTTCATTTTGGCTCATTGCTCCATTTCTAGGATTGAATCTTTTCTTTTGTCTTCTAAAGTGTTAGTCACTCCTCAATCCCATTATCTGTAAGAATGTTGATTAACACAAGGCCTGGGATTAAGCCTCATACCATCTCACTTGATACTATTTTCTAGGCAGATCTGAAACCAGTCTTCAGTGCTCAAGACTGGGAAAGATCATTTAGCCAAATGAATCCATCTTTTTATCATCTATCCTGCAATTTATCATGTTATTAATGAGACACTTTGTTGAATGTTTTGTTGAAGTTAGGGGATATATCAACAGCATTCTCCCAATATCTTTCTTTCTTTCTTTCTTTCTTTCTTTCTTTCTTTCTTTCTTTCTTTCTTTCTTTCTTTCTTTCTTTCTTTCTATCTATCTATCTTTCTTTCTTTCTTTCTTTCTATCTATCTATCCATCCATCCATCTCCCTCTCTCTCCCTCTCTTTCTCCCTCTCCCTCCATCCCTCCTTCTCTCCCTCTCTCTCTTTGAAAGAAAGAAAGAAAGAAAGAAAGAGAAAGAAAGAAAGACTGAATTAGAGAGAGAAATGGGTTAGTTTAGAAAGCCAGTGTGTAGTCTCATATTTTCATATCCATTATTTAAGCATGTTTTAACTATCTTTGTAATTTTGATGCAGCTGTACAATACTGTCAATATATTATAAGTAACAACTATTCCTTTGAATAGTATACAGTTCATTGCTTTCTTTTTTCTACCCCATCTTTCTACAGATTGTGAGTGTTGGAAAACATGTTAAAGGCTACCATTACATTCTTGCAAATCTGGTAAGAATCCTTTTTTATAGTTCATTTCATGGCAAGCTAGTTAAATGATAAATGACCGCAGGAAAGGGAAATATGGTGTTGATTTAGTGATGAAAATTGAAATGTCATTGTTGGTTCTGAGCTGGCCTCATCTAATGGAGTGCTAATACATTAAAACCATGTGTTGGATTTCTTGATTCTGTTTAACCTTTCCTCCCTGAAACTCTCTTTATCACTAGTCCTTGTGACCGTATCTCAAGGAAAGGTCATGCAGCACATTCCTTCCATCCAGTGATGATGGTGAAGATACCAACATTGCAAAGAGGGTTGCAATGCAATTTCCCCACCCTCCTCCCTTTGTACCTGTAGAGTCCAAGTTCAAAAGGAGTAGGATTTGCATTATAATTAGCCATCCTGCTAATTTTGATATGAGTGTAGGAGATAACCAGGTTGAGCCTGAGGGAGGGATCAACCATATCTTCAGTCATGAGTCCCTGAGCACCCACAAGAGATCTAAGTCCAGCCCACCTTCAATGCCTTCTTATCTCCCGCTTATTGCCCTTGACTATTAGTAGTTCAGATTCTTGCAGAGAGCTTAAACTTGCAATAAATCTTTATACTCATTTGAACTGCCTGAATTTCCTGATTTCCCCAGTGACAATGTGTACTATGAATGAATGAATGTGTCTGTGTGTGTGTGTAACATCTACTAGATTTTATGTAAATCATATACCACCTTAAATATATCTGTATAAATGTTACATAAATGCAAGTCAAGTGCAATCCAATTAATTTTAATTATAATAATAAACTGCCCCAATCTCTTAAGAATTCTTACCATAACAAAATATAGCTACCTATAATAAATAAGAGAAAAGGGGGGGGGGGAAATTTCTTCAACACTCTTTATAGAAATGCCAACTTTTCCTGCAAAAAGGAAAAATGAATATGTTACAACTATTTGCTACTGTTAAATATGTAATTTATATACTGTATTTCATTTTAAGGAACTAAATTTCAAAAATTTAGAAAAGTAAAAATAATAAAAATTAATTATTGAATTTGCTCTCAAGTTATTTTGAGAAGACCAGTATTAAATAAAGGCGATATACTAAATAAATAGATAGGAAACAAATAAATAGAAATAAATAAATAAATAAATAAATAAATAAATAAATAAATAAATAAATAAATAAATAAATAAATAGAAAACATACTATTCTGCAGTTTCCCAAGAAACCATCTGCATAATAATTAGTGGGGGGAAAAAACATGTTCTCTGATTTTTTTTTTCACTTTTATATTTTTTAAACCTTAAGTTTTATAGTGGATATTTTTGAATCAAACTCATTACATGAATGAGTTACTCCCTATATCAACACAATATATGATAATGAATGATAGGAAAAAATGAATGATAGGATCAGTAAAGAGAATTGGTAATACTTTTTGAAATGTCCCAATTACTGACAATGTTACTATTTTACATGTGATGCATTTTTAAATGTGATAGTAAGAATTAAAAAGTTATTGTCAATTTATTGATAGATGCCAAAATCATTGCATCTCACTGTGATAAAATTTTATCTCACTTTATCATACTGCCCCTACAAAAATAATAAGATACATAGCAGTAATGTTGACATTGTTTAACTTGTTTATGTAAATCAGATTAGCAAAGAAAAGTTTGTAAAAGTGTTATTAATTATTTTCTGCAGCTATTAGTATAAGAATAGGCGCAGTGGCTCAGTTGCTAAGACACTGAGCTTGTCGATCAAAAGGTCGGCAGTTCAGCGGTTTGAATCCCTAGTGCCGTGTAACAGGGTGAGCTCCGGTTCCTTGTCTCAGCTTCTGCCAACCTAGCAGTTCAAAAGCATGTAAAAAATGCAAGTAGGAAAACAGGGACCACCTTTGGTGGGAAGTTAACAGCGTTCTGTGCGCCTTTGGCATTTAGTCATGCCAGCCACATGACCACGGAGACATCTTTGGACAGCGCTGGTTCTTGGCTTTGAAACAGAGATGAACACCGCCCTCTAGAGTCGGGAACAACTAGCACATATGTGCAAGGGGAACATTTACATTTTTTAGTATAAGATATGGTGTATTTTATTTATTATTTTTTTCCACTGTGAACTCATTTTAAATTATTTATACTTAAGTAGATAGTTGTATAATAATTTTATTTTTATGTGTTTGTATTGGTAATTGCAATACTGCTGGGCTGGAATGAGACTGCTTGCAATGGAAAAAGCCAATTATTGAGTGTCTGACACAGCAAAAAAAAAAACAACCTGTCCATACCAAGCAAGAAAGAACTATCTGTTTTTCATCCTTCGAGTGGTTTGCTTCACTCCCATTAAATCAGGACACTAGCCTACAGCAAGAAATTGATGTACATTAGGCAGTTTGTGACAAGTATGGGACAAGGGCTGAACACCATATTCTGTCCCATTTTCAAGCCTGAGAATTCCAAGATCAGAAAAGAAATGCCACAAAAGTTTTTGTCATGACTGAGGGAGAATATATGAATACTGTATAAATTTTTCTCTCCATCTTTAGAGGAGAGATCTAAGAAAGATCTTGTGGCCTCTGGGATGCCTTTAAGGGAAAAATAGGAGCAATCAAACTAGCTATTTTCAATAGCCTGTGTTAAATATGAGTCCATGTGGAAGCAACTCTAGAATTATATCAGTGTACAATTAAATAAAGTATGTATAAATGAATGAATGAATGAATGAATGAATGAATGAATGAATGAGTGAGTGAGTTATATTGTATTGGAAAATGGAACAGTTGTATTCATTTTAAACCCACCTGAGGATCAGATTAAAATAGTCAAATAATAAAATATAACTTTTTAACTTAACCATTGTAATGACTAAATATCACTGAAAAAGTTTTAATGACATGCTGTGGATGAAAATACAACTTGATGGAAATTTATTTTTAACAGGGATTCAAAGATATTTCCCTGGACAGATTTATGCATGGAGGAGCCAACATCACAGGGTTTCAATTAGTGGACTTCAATACACCTATGGTTTCTAAACTCATGCAACGGTGGAAGAAACTGGACCAGAGAGAATACCCAGGATCAGAAACTCCCCCTAAGGTTCTATTCTACATTAAAATCTGAAATCACCTTTCATATAACTTGACTTCAACCATACTGCAGTTATAAGTAACTGCCTAATATTGTGAAGATTGACTTTTATGTGTTAATTAGGTTCTCTCCTCCCCTTCTACTTAATCTTCATACTTTGTTTTTCCCCAGCCTGGGACTTTTATCCCGTTGTTGACCAAACTAAGAGCACTGAGATAAATATAATTTTGGTGGTAATATTAGCCTTAGTTCTTCTGGGTATAGATGTGATGGAGTTTAGTGAAGAATGTCTTGGATAATCATTTTAAGACATTGTTACAGGGACTGGTACATTCCACTCTATATCCAGAAAGATCTCATTCTTCACTTGGAGGTTGAATCAGAATAAGAAACAAATGATGATGTTACATAGGTGGGTAATGAAATGTCTGCAAACAAATAACCAAGCTTAGGGCTTGCCTTAGCTCAACCCTGATCTACATATATTCCTTCTGTTGTCCTTTTTGAGATTGAGTGAAACAACTCTTTCCAGTTATGGTGAAACCTATTTAGTATTCATTAGTGATCTGAGTTTAAAAGAATAATCGTTATTGTATGTATTGTTCCCTATTGGCTATTTAATTAAGAATTCCCAAATATCTTAAATCTTTATATTTATTCTGAATTTTTTACTTTATCCAATCCTAATTATTTGTTTACGCAACTTCTATCAGTTTTGTTATGTCCAAAATCAATTATTGCATCTTTGAAGGGTTTTCTGTTCTCATGGGCAGGTCATAAAGTCATATTACTGGCTTTGCCTTTGTGAAAGGAAAGTATTGACTCTTTCCTCTTGGATCCAATCTTATCTGAACAAAAGTACATTTTATGGGAAGTCCAACTTTCCAGTATTTTTATAATTCCTAAAGTAACCTTATACAATATAACTTCAGAATTAAACTTCATATTAATGTCCCAAGAATGCGGCGATTTTATCATCCTCATTTACTAAGAAATCTTTCTCAGCTTGCTGAACTAATGCTTGTCAATTGAGGAATCAAAGGTTTAATAGATTTATTTTTGAACATAATTGTAATAATAGGTATTATTGATGTACAATTTTTCCATCTAATTAGTATACCTCTGCTCTGACTTATGATGGAGTACTTGTGATGGCCGAGACTTTCCGAAATCTTCGAAAGCAGAAAATAGATATTTCTCGAAGAGGAAATGCTGGGGATTGTCTTGCAAATCCAGCTGCACCATGGAGCCAAGGAATTGACATGGAGAGGACATTGAAACAGGTGTGGTTCTTATAAGATTTACATCTGCTTAGTTTTTGTGGCGGCTGCTATGTTGAAAATTATCACAAACATTTAAACTTCCAAACAGTTATTCGATTAGTGCAGGGATGTCAAACTCAAGGCCCGGGGACCGGATCTGACCCACGGAATGCTTAGATCTGACCCACAGTGCTGCCCTGGAAATAGCAAAGGACCAGCCCGCGGTACCTCTGTCAGTGAAAACAGAGCTCAAGAGGCCCTACTGAGCTCCTTTTTTGCTGGCAAAGCCGTTGCAGCCAAAAATGGAGCTTGGGAGCCTGTTTTGCTGGCAGAGTCCTCGGACCCCCACAGGCTCCCCCAACGCGAGTGACGTCAAGCTGACCAAGCCCACCCTGGCCCCTGAAGTTCAAATACAACCCTGATGCAGCCCTCAATGAAATCAAGCTTGACACCCCTGGATTAGTGTGTTACATTTAATTAATTAATGAAATAAATTAACAACTGTTTCTTTAGTGATCTTTCGAAGTTACAATGGCATTGAAAAAAAGTGATTTATTACCATTTTTCACACGACCATTGCAGCATCTCCCTGGTCACGTGATCAAACTTTGGATTCCCCCGCCCCCGCTGCCCACATTTCCTGTGTTTTAAAGCTTGGAGACTAGCAAACTGAACCGCCTTGTGGTGAGATGAGCAGAAAAAAATAATAATGAATAAAATAAATAAACATATGAGCCACGATGGCACAGTGGTTACTTCTGCTGCCTGCCGACTGCCTGCAATTTGGCAATTAAAATCTCACCAGGCTCAAGGTTGATTCAGCCTTCCATCCTTCTGAGGTGGATAAAATGATGACACAAAATGGTTGAGGGTAATATGCTGACTCTGTAAACCGCTTAGAGAGGGCTGTAAAGCACTGTAAAGGATATATACCTTATTTTTTGGAGTATTAGATGCACATTCCCCCCCTAAAAAGTGGGTAGAAATGTCTGTGCGTCTTATACTCCAAATATTGTGACAGGGAGGAAGGGGGTTGGTGCAGCGCCGATCAGCTGTTCTAGAATGGGCCATGGCAGTGGCAAATCAGCAGCTGTGGCGGCAGCGAATGGGCGGTGGCAAACGGGCCACGCCAAACAGGCCATGGTGGCAATGGCAAACGGGCTGCACCGAACGGACCACAGTGAACAAGCCGCAGCGGCGGCAAACGGGCCGCAGCAAACAGGCCAGATGAATACCGGACAGATGCTGGGAAGCAGAGACAGATTTTTTTTCCCTTGTTTTCCTCCCCAAAAGCTAGGTGCATCTTATAGTCTGGAGTGTCTTATAGTCCGAAAAATACAGTAAGTCTTAAGTGCCATTGCTATTGCTATATTTCCACCACTGATACAAACAGAATGAAATGTAGGGGACTGGCGGCACCAATGGAAAAAAGCATAATGCAGCACAAACTGCAATCCTTTTGTGCATTGTTGCTTTTCTCATTTCGACAAAAGGATCAGTTCTTGCAGCTGCCCCTGTTCATGCTGTATTTGTCATTCAGATGAAAGTTACTGGAGTGCAAAGAACTTTAGTTCTGCTCCGTATGCTGGTTTCGTATGAAATGGAAGATACATTCTCAGGTATAGAAACCACTGTATGATTGTTCCAGTTATGCTTTCTCAGCTCAACAATATTTGAGGAGTTCTCGTGAGGGAAAATTTGAATGGGATTGATTTGTGTATATCCTTGAACTTCTCAAGGAAGTGGGGAATATAAATCTAAGCAAAAAGATAGGATAACATTTTCCTGGAGTGGACAACATTAATTCATTCCATGTTGAACAGAAGCCAGGGTTTTTTTCCCCACAAAGTTATAAGGTAAAAAAAGTGATTTATTGCCGAGAGAGATGAATGTGGAAAAACTATATGCACTAATTTCACATCACAATGATAAAAGAAAACGAAAAGTTTATATTTTTGTCTAAGAATTATTTTATGTTTTTCAATGTGTATGCCAAATGCATTTGTGCCACCCTGAAGATCTATTTAACTTTGATGGCTCCACATAATTCACAATTCTAAATAATCTCTCAATCTTTCTGCTTTATTATATCACTTAAGAATGAAATAAAACAGAGGAATTTTCCAACCGCCTTGTATTGCGGTTGGAAAAAAGTTATGTGGCAGCTTGCCAAATGAGATAAGGTGTGTTGAGAAATATTCCTTTGAAAAACTGTTTGGACAAATCTTTGCTGATTATGAATGAACGTAATTCACAGTCATGTAAATAAAAGAGGTTTTGCCGGGACCAATTTCTGCCTCCTGCTTGTTAAGGGAGCCTAGGTCAGAACAAGTTTTCAGATCCAGTCTGAGGGTTTTTTAGGCTTTCTTTTCATAAAGAATTGGTTAGATCTAGGAAAAGAAAAAGTTAAAAAAACAACAACAACCCTAAAGCGACTGTAAAAAATTCATTTTCTTGAGAAATTTTTCATATTGTTCTTTTCTCCCTCCTATTTTACATCATTGGCCAGTATGATGTAGAAATTAAGTACTATATTGTCAAATATTGTAGATAACTAAGTGCTGTAGAACAATGAGATAGTGATCCCACTGTATTATAAAAGTGGTTAGAATATTTCTATTTTTTTTTTAAAAAAAGATACAACGTTTGGGCATTTGGCACTTTTTATTTTAGTCTTTAGTTATGTACAGAAACTGCTAGAGAGTGGTACCAGAAATTTGCTATTGAATTTTCATCCTGAGACACTCTAAAAGTGACTTTAAAAGTTAGCTACATATAATCCCTAGGCTATGTACTGACCTTCCTCATTTCCAATTTTTCAAGGATAGAGGACCTGATATAAACTCGAGGCTTTGGATTCAGTCTAAATTCAGATTCTAGAGTGGGATGGGATGAGGTGGATATTCCCTTATAAAGGTTTGTTGAAGAACAAAGTGTTAAACGCCAAAAGCACACAGAGATTGCTAAAATCTTCTTTCATCCTTATTAAAACTAGGGGTAAAAAAATGAATCTGAGTAAACAGTTAACATATCCCTCAATTAACAATCCTGTGAAAAAAAGGTTTACTTCTATATCTTTATCTTGCAATAAATAAGTACTTTTATCACTAATCCATATTTTAATTTTATGTCCAATTTGAAGGTTCGAATACAAGGACTGACTGGAAATGTTCAGTTTGACCACTATGGTCGCAGAGTTAACTATTCAATGGATGTATTTGAACTGAAGAGCACAGGCCCTCGAAAGGTGTGTTCTGATTCTGCATTATTTGTTTAGTTCATCCATATGTGTCTTTGTGTCTATAGAAATTGTTAATAGAACTCAGTTTAGCTAATAAATCCAATTATGTTTGCAAGCACCAACCATTTTATTATCCGGATTTTAATAATATTCTTATTATTAGAATATAAGTATGCAATTTTTCATATGACAAGACACAGTCTCTTTCTTTGTCATAAGGGAAGAGTCCTTTGTTTGCTGGACTTTTTGTTTTCATAATAATGGTGTAAAAAGCAAGGTTTGAATTAGGAATACAAAGACAAATAAAGGAACCCAGAAGTAAAATAGCTGGTTAATTTGTCCTCATTACTGTGCAAAACTTAAACACTTTAGGACAATTCAAATGTTTCAATGAACTGATTGCTTTTATTATTATTATTTAATATGAAGTTTCGGAACAAGAGATCTGGAATATTATGAATATTTGCTCACCCATTTCATTTGTAATTAGAGTGCAATAAGAGGAGACAGACATAATGTCTTGACTGTATGCTCACAGAGATTATTTTGTTTATTTGTATCTCACCTGTATTATTTTTACAAATAGCTCAAGGCAGTGAACATATCCAACACACCTTCCTTCTCCTAGTTTCCCCATAACAACCCTGTGAGGTGGGTTAGGCTGAAGAAAGTGTCTGCCCCCAAGGTGCTTTCGTGCCTAAGGCAGAACTAGAACTCATAGTCTCAGAACTTCTATCTAGAGCCTCAACCACTAGAGCAATTTGTAGTTTGCTGAAACACAGGAAACTGAGTTTCCTCTTACCTTTCAAATATGCTCTATAAAGGTAAAGGTTCCCCTCGCACATATGTGCTAGTCATTCCCTACTCTAGGGGGCGGTGTTCATCTCCATTTCAAAGGCAAAGAGCCAGCGCTATCCGAAGACGTCTTCGTGGTCATGTGGCCGGCATGACTAAATGCCAAAGGTGCACAGAACACTGTTACCTTCCCACTAAAGGTGGTCCCTATTTTTCCACTTGCATTTTTTACGTGCTTTCGAACTGCTAGGTTGGTAGAAGCTGGGACAAGTAACAGGAGCTCCCCCTGTTCTGCGGCACTAGGGATTCGAACCGCTGAACTGCCGACCTTTTGATCGACAAGCTCAGTGTCTTAGCCATGTCCCTATACTTGTGACTTAATATATAAAATTGAAACATAGTAATCCCTTTTCATTTGGGTATATACTTTGTGGATGGTTGCCTGATGTAAGAGTTGAAGTCAGACATCAACTATCTAGAATTTGTGTCCTCCAAAGCCCAATACTTCATTTCTGACATCAATTTTCTGAACAAGGATAGGTCATCAGAAAAAAAAAAGTTATAGGCTTTTAATTTTAGTGCCAAGAAATATCCTTGCTTCTTATGGTCTATGTACTATGATTTTTGGTTCCTTCAGCAATATCTATTTAGGACATTCCTTTTCTTCTTATGCATCAGAACATTTAAGGGCAGGAGAAACATGTATTTTTATCACCCAACTTTTTAATATCTTTTTAAAAAACCATTCGCAGTGGTGCATGTTTTCATTTCTGCAATTAAATTCCTAATCTGCCTGCCAACTTTAATCATCCTATTTTTCATACACAAAGTTTTGTTCTGTTCGTTGTATTTCCTCTGTTGGAGGGTTACACAGAAGAGGGCTTTTTTTTTTCTCGCCTATGTGAAAAATCAAAATAAAATATTATCAACTACAGCCAGTTTCTTAAATTAAAATATTCACGTTCAGTTCTGTAATTAGAAACAGACTGGTATTTTGTAAATGAAGATGATATAGTAACTAGAATCCCAGTAGATGAAATATTACAAAGTGAGTCTATACTAAAAATGCATGGGTTGATCTGAATCCATCTCAAGCTTTTTTTAAAAAAAAAAAAGTTTTCACAGATCATTCTATTATATCAAGGGCTGTTATTATATTTCCGGCTTGGGTTTTGTTAATACTTTCATGTACAGCTTTCCCTAATGAGTCCTTGAATTTGATGAAAGACATTGTGCAAAACATCTCTTGAGAACATCTCTTCTGTTAAGACAAACAGTATCTGCTTTCCCTTTCAACCACATTCCTTGGCAAGTTAGCAAGGCTATTTACAGTTAAATGGGCTCTCCCATCTTCTCCTCCTCACTGTTTTAACTGATAATTAGCCAGGGAGGAGGGAAGCCATGAGATTTAAAATATTTTGTAAAAGGAACTTTTCCCCTCTGCTGCACAGCTTAAACATTTTCTAATAGTATATGTCTGCATACTATAATGTTGGTTTGATATAGATGTACACTGCTCTATTCCCAAAGATTGCCCCTATTTAGCGTTAAGAAATGGGGAAGTAGACTGGACAGTACTTTTCTCTCTCCCTCTTAGACTGGCTCTGTTTTCTTTGACTCATAGTCCTTCACTTTCAATTAGTGTCTTCTGTTTCACCTTCAGAACTTCTACTCTCAATAGCTGGCTAATCACCAACCTTCAACACTCTTATTTGGATGGTGTCCTGTTCTTCTCAGGCTTCTTCTTCTCAAGCTTGCAACACTTCATCAGTACAACACTATTCTGCCTAACTCAGGCCACCAACCCATATTGCCTATAACTAAAACCAACCAACTTCACCTTCTTATGCTGTCTAGCTCTAACTTACATTGCCAACCATTATCTTCTTCCATCAGTGTTCTTTCTTCTTCCCCAAACTTGCTTATTTAGGATTTAAGAGCCTTGGTGGGGCAGTGGTTAGAAGGCAGGCTATTTCTGCTGACTGCCGAAGTATTTGGCAGTTCGTATCTCACCAGGCTCAAAGTGGACTCAGCCTTCCATCTTTCTGAGGTCGGTAAAATGAGGACCCAGATTGTTGTGGGCAATATGCTGACTCTGTAAACCACTTAAAGAGGGCTGTAAAGCACTATGAAGTGGTATATAAGTCTAAGTGCTATTGCTATTGCTATTCCCTTCCACCAGTTCAGCAGCCACCCCACCCTTCTCCTATGAAAAAGGCTTTCCTTTGCCAAATCACCTCCTATTCTTAGCTTCTACATATGAGATAAAAAGTACAAAAATGCATTTTGGGATTTCTGGCTACTAAAGGTAGCCCTCAACTGATATCCATACATTTAGTGACCATTTGATGTTACAACAGCACTAAAAATGTGACTTACAGCCATTTTTCACACTTACAACCATTGCAGCATCCCATGGTCATGTGATCAAAATTCAGACGTTTGGCCAGTTGCAAACTTACGTTGCCAAACTAATTATGATTAATGGGAGTGTCCCGAGGTCATGTGATCATCTTTTGTGACCTCCTGACAAGCAGAGTCAATGGGGAAACCAGGTTCACTTATCAACCGTGTTACTAACTGAACAACTGCAGCGATTCACTTAGCAACTATTTTTTTTTAAATTTGATTTATATACCGCCCTTCTCCGGAGACTCAGGGCGGCTTACAATGTGTTAAGCAATAGCCTTCATACTTTTGTATATTTATACAAAGTCAGCTTATTGCCCCCACAAACTGGGTCCTCAATTTACCTACCTTAGAAAGGATGGAAAGCTGAGTCAACCTTGAGCCTGGTGAGATTCGAATTTACAGTAATTTCAGACAGCTGGTGTTAATCACAATGCTATCAGTCTGCTGAGCCACCAGGCCCTATGACATGAAAAGGTCATAAAATAGGGCAAAACTTACTAAATAACTTGCTTAGCATTTTGGGCTCAATTGTGATTGTAAGTAGAGAGCTATCGGTATGTGATGGGAAGTAGGCAGTGGTGGGATTCAGCCAGTTCGCACCACTTCGGGAGAAGTGGTTAACTTTCTGAGCAGTTGGTGAATTGGTTATTGGAAGAAATAATTAGGACAGAGAACCAGTTGTTAAATTATTTGAATCTCACCACTGGAAGTAGGGTGTCACATGTCTCCATTATAAAATTTAGTATCTCCAAGCCTTGATCTTGAACGAAGTTGTGGATTATAATATGTTCCAATAATGGAATAAAAATAGGAGAAAAAGAATGAGATTAAAAGGTAGTGATGAGGGTTGGTGACAACCTGAGCTATTTGTAGAACATATGAGTTCTGTAGCATACAGATTAAGAAAATACAAAGAAATACGATTTGCAATGATATGATTTTGGGATGTACTTATCAGCCTTTTTCCACCCCCAAGCATATAATATAGGCATGAACACTTACAGAAATAAAGGAAAAGAAAGAAAAAATACCTGATAAACACTTTAATGGAATCCTGGATTTCATGGTTACTGGAGAAATAATCACCTGTTAAATAAATGATTTAGAATGGCCTTACCATTATTTATTTCTATCCTATTGTGAGGAAGGGGTGACATCTCTGAGCACTTCAGAATAGAATAGAATAACAGAGTTGGAAGGGACTTTGGAGGTCTTCTAGTCCAACCCCTGCTTAGGCAGGAAACCCTACACCACTTCAGACAAATGGTTATCCAACATCTTCTTAAAAACTTCCAGTGTTGGAGCATTCACAACTTCTGGAGGCAAGGTGTTCCACTGATTAATTGTTCTAACTTCAGAGGGAATGAAGCTCTCTTGGACATACAGATTAATGACATTTTGTAGACATTCAAGGAAACGAAAGTGCACAAGAAAAAGAGAGAAAACTCTGTGTCAGTTTGTCAACGAAGAGAGTACCAGTAATGGATCATTAGAGACAGGAAACAAGAAAAACCCAGGTAGATATTGGAGCCATCATGCAAAATAATACTGTTATCAAAAGTCAATTATGTTTATCCCCTAAAACCATAAGCAAAACATTGCAGTGACTCTCCATATGTCTTAAACTGCATATTATATATCTTAGTTCCCACAGTGACAGCAAATAAACGTTTTATTTCAGATTTTCAGATTCTAATTTATACCTGGATAGATAGAAGAGAGAGTGGGGAGAGGGAGGGAGGGAAGGAGGGAGGGAGAGAGAGTTCATCCAGGTATAAATTAGAATCTGAGACTCTGAAATAAAACTCTTATTTGCTGTCACTTTTATTTTGCATGAGGTAATATATATGTATATATGGAATCATAGATTCCAGTCATGGAATCATAGCAGGGACTGATATAAAATTACCCTTGAAGGTTGTCTAGATAAAGGAATGTTTTAATAGTCAGGATAGAATTTGAGTTTATGTAAAAAAATCTGCTTCTTTGCACCTTGCAAAAAGAATAACTCATCAAGTTCAGTTGGGCCAAAAGACAATCAGGAGATAAAATATTTGTCAACTAGTGGCCACAGTGTAGTGGGAGTGGGGGAAGCAGATTATGTCAGTGCCAATGTTTAAACTACGTTTGAACGAACTGTCGTGGTTGACTTCATCAGCAGTGAATAGAAAGTTAGCTTCTGCATTTGTTTATTACAGATTGGGTACTGGAATGACATGGATAAATTAGTCTTGATTCAACATGAGCCTACACTGGGCAATGACACAGCTGCCCTTGAGAACAGAACAGTAATTGTAACTACAATTATGGTAAGTTTATTTTTCTACTCTTTGAGGGAAGCCAAATATTTACCTCATTATCCACTAAATGCTCACTTTGGTAGAATTCAGGAAGTAATGTTTAGGGTTCTATTTATTCTAGTAATTCATCTATTTCAAATGAATATAGAACATTTTTACATAATTTAGACTGCTTTGGAGATTACTTTTTAAAACATCATATCAACCTTTCAGTTAATCTCTGTAAAATGCAATATACTACAAACAAGAATAGAAAGTTTTGAAAAAAGGGGGGGAAACTTTTATTTTCTATAACTGTACCCTCATTCATTCTTGTCATGTTGTTGTTTTTATTGTTGACACTGCTGTTTTTAAGGGAAACTGTATGCCTTGTAAAAATAATAAATAAATGAGAATTCATAAAAATGCACAGTGATTTCTATAACAAACACCTTTAGTATATATGGTTAGTTATTTTTAGAGTGTCACCCATTTTTAAAAAAATGGGTATAATATTGAAAAACACAGATTCTCACAATTTCTACTATTTTCTATTGTAAATAGATTACTAAACAAAATTTAACAACTACAACTTAGCCAAATTTTAGCCTTTCTTTATTTTGTTCATTTATTTTATAGGTTGACATGTCTTTCCAATAATGTCTTACACTGAGCAGATTTCATGGCTCCAAATATTAACAAGATTAATAATTAAGAATACAACAATAGCATAGTATAAATTACCCAGATGTCAATGAACAGTTGTAATCTATGCATGCATTTACTGTTCAGGAAGGATAAATACAACCCCAAAAGTTCCTGGACTACAAGATTTTCAATGTTTACAAATTGTTATTCAGGGCCCATCTATATGAGGGGAAATGCCGTTTAATAGAATGGGAATGATGATTAAAGATACCTAACCCTAGGATCCCTGTATATAGCATTACTTAAAGTCCCCAGAGAGACCTTATCCTTCCAGGACTCGAGGAATGGGCAGAGACTATTGGGAGAAGGTGGTCCCAGAGATATCCACATGCTGAACCATACACAGCTTTTAAGGTTGACTACCAGCATCTTGAATTACCCTGAGAAATAAACTAATAACTAGTACTGCTTTCAGAACAGACATGGGCAAACCACCTGACACACGGGATAGTCCAAAACTGCATTCTGGGCCAAACTGAAATTCCCAGGTGCTCTTCAAGATTCATTGCAGTAAAGGTGATAAAGGCATAAGTGACTATGAACAAACCTCCCAATCTAGGAAAGATCATAACTAGCACGCAACATGAAATTGTGCAAAATTCCTCTTAGCCATAACTGCCCGCTTGCTCTTCAGAGTGCTAGATGAAGAGTCTTAACAAGATGAGCAATGACTTCTTAAAGGGGGACACCTCACCATCTGCCCTGTCTTCCAAAATGCATTCACCACTGTCCAAAACCAGGTTGTTTTGTCACCTCTGAAAAAGGCTGATCAAATAGGAGGAAGATCCATAGCAACTAGAAAGACAGCTGATCCTAACAAAAATAGTTAATTTCCCCCACCTTCAAATAACATTGCAATTGCTCTAGTATTTTTTTTAAAAAAACAAAAACAAACCATATTTAACTTGTGGCCTCCTGCGTGAGTTTAGTCCTCTGACCTTGAATGAACTTAGAGTTTCCATAGAGGCTATAAATTTATGAGCTGTCTCTTTTCCTGATCCCAAAAAATGCTAATTAAAGGTTGCAATTAAAGTTTCCTAAAGCTCAGCTCAGGAACTCTACCAGGAAGCTAGGCTGAGGTCCAAGAGCTTGGGCAAAGATGCCACTATAAAGTAGGGAAGCAGTAGAACAACAATTTCCCAGCTTGTCCTAAGAGATCAATTTCAAAAACAAGCTGGTGTATCCAGTTATCTGCAGAACAAAGCCTCTAATCATCAGCATCTCCTGTAACCATGATGGCGAACCTATGGAATGAGTGTCGGAAGTGGCATGTAGAGCCATCTCTCCGGGCATGCCAGCTGTTGCCCATTGCTCTTCTGGGTTCTGGCGTGACAGCTAGTTGGTTTTTGTGGAAGCGGAACCGCTGAAAACTGGAAGAGCAGCTCCCTGGCACGCATGTATGCACCAGGAAACTGAGCTTCCGGTTTCCGGTGCATGCATGTGCACTGGCCAGCTGGTCTTTGCGCATGCATGCATGCCAGAAACTGGAAGACCACATGCATGCTGGAAACCAAAAGCTCAGCTTCTCAGCACGCACATGCTCATTGGGGAGCTGCTCTTTCGGTTTCCAGTGCTCCGTGTGTGCGCGCCAGGGAGCTGCTCTTCCAGTTTCCATCGCTCCTCCGCATGCACTCCTGTTTTGGCACTCGATGACGAAAAGGTTCACCAACACTGTCCTATAAGTTTCTCAGTAATATAATTCATTCTCATCCACACTAATACCAGTTATGAGAAGAGATGTTTACAAGTATCAAACAACAGCAGCAGCTGGAACCTAAGCTTTCAAGGACATGATAAACTGTCTCCTAGTGTGAGCTATGGGAGAAGTAATAGAAGTAAGGATGGATCTCAGTTGCTCACTCCTTTTTCCTAGATAGTCCCACCTCTTTAGCCCATCATGTTTCTCTCTGTTCACCAATACCTTAATTTCTATCACTTCTCCTTCATTCCCTTTATTCCAATACTCCCTACCCCTGAATGTGCCAATTACAGCCGTCCCTTTCTCCTCTTCCATTTCCATTTCTATTGCTATGTAATTGCTCTTCCGATATTCCAGATCACTTCTTCCAAATTATCCCAACCCATCAGGGTACCAGAGGTGGAATTCCCTACCGGTTTGCAAATGTGAGCGCATGTGCGCCACCTTCAACGCATGCTCAGCCTTATGCGGATGCTATTTGCTTGCACGTGTGCCTTCCACGGGCTCCAAAACGTGGCTAAATAGGACTGCATTACATCAGGGCTGGTGGGCGGAGCCTATCTCAGTCGCTGCTACCGGTTCACACGAACCAGACAGAACCGGCTGAATCCCACCACTGGAGTGTACTTGACAATAAACAAGGGTGATTCATCAAAACTACTGATGAACTTTCAATAACTTCCATCTCCAACCCAACTGTCATTGCACTCAGCTGCCCACCTCCTACGCACCAAAACTTTAGTTCTTGAAAATGCTTAGAAGGCATTTAATAAGTATTGTCGTCTAGATTCTAACTCCAGAAATCCTTTACTTTCATTCAAAGGCTTGACCTTCTACCACCTGATCTCAAGTCGACTGCATCTTTTCTTCTTTTCTACTTCCATACTTTTTTTTTTGTCCTCCTAATTTTCTCAGTGCTTTCTAAATGGGCTAGAAGATGCTGAAGCACTCCATATCGAATTACCAGAACCAGTTCTTCAATATATACTACCTTCACCCATACAGATAAATTGTGCAGGCATTTTTCAGATATTTAATTCTTTTGAGGACTCTTTACTTTTATTTGATTTGTATACCGCCCTACTCCCGAAGGACTCAGGGCGGTGAACAGCCAACAATAAAATACATACATACAAAATTTAAAAAGCAGAAATAAAATTGAATTAAATAATTTGGCCCAGACAGATTAAAACCCTAATCAATTTAAAACAGATTTAAACTTTGAATATTAAAAATATTAAAAACATTAAAATATTAAAATTAAAATTGTTTAAAAAAGAGGGAGAAAGTTAGGCCAGGCCCACCTGGTGAAATAAAAAGGTCTTTAGAGCGCGGTGGAAGGCGCGCAGATCCGGGATCCTCCGTATCTCCAGGGGGAGCTCGTTCCAGATAGTAGGTGCCCCCACAGAGAAGGCTCTTCCCCTGGGGGCCGCCAGTCGACATTGTTTGGCCGACGGAACCTGGAGGAGCCCCTCTCTATGAGAGCATACCAGCTGATGGGAGGCTATTGGTGGTAGTAGGCGGTCCTGCAAGTACCCAGGTCCTGAGTCATGGAGCGCTTTAAAGGTGGTAACCAAAACCTTGAAGCGCATCCAGAAGACCACCGGGAGCCAGTGCAGCTCGCGCAGGAGGGGTGTTACATGGAAGCGCCATGTCGCTCCCATTACTACTCACGCGGCCGCACTCTGCGCCAGTTGGAGCCTCTGGGTGCTCCTCAAGGGCACCACATAGCAATATATGGTGGACTCTGGCCACCATATCACAATTGCTCCAGTAAATACATCCTGCCCATACCAGTCATTGGACTCAGTAAATAACTTCAGTCCAAGAAGTCCAAACTGACTCCTATTGTCTACATTGATTCATGGAGGCATAACAGCCTGAATTCCACCAATTCCTCTGCTGTTACCAGGCCATTAAATCCATAATCCATAATCAAAGCATCAGTGGCTCACTTCAAAAGAGAGGATCTGTTATGGATCTATTATGATATAGGCAGTAGCACCACTTCCCCAGTCATCAGCACTGTGTTCTCCATCCTCTTTCCACCAATATCTGGTGCAAAACTTCATTTATCCTATCAATCCTACTCTACTCTTACTCTCTCTAACAGTTTCCAATAACTTCCCGTTTGCAACTTTCTAACTTCCTTTCTATCTAAGAGCTGTTCCTCCCACAATGCCTTCTTGGGGGGAAAAATATTTTCAGTGCAGTTAATTTCAATGCGTAGAACAAACTGGTTAATTCTTTTATAGCCAACCGAACTGTGAAAAGATTTCAGCTTTGGTTGATCGTAGTTATTACTGCTGTTGTTGTTGTTATTACTCAGTATTATTTAGTAAATAAACCTCTGAAAGAATTTTAACGAAACAAGCGACATGTATTCATTTTCTTAATTCAATTTCATTACTATAGAGCTATAAAATTTCAAATGGTTCCTTTTTAATTGAGCAAAATAGCTAACATCTTTCTTTTCTTGAAGTCAGTAGCACCCTTTAATCTGATGAGTGTTGAGGGAGACTGTCAAAGAATAACCTTAATCTGATTAATTTAATAATTCTCCACTTAACACACTGTTCTTTTTATGGACAAAGTTTGGATTATTTTTTTCACCAAACATTCCAGATTGCATTTATTTTAAACAATACAAAGTGTTTCGTATTGTATTGTTATATTGTTTGTATGAAATATAGTTGTATAATTTAGTGTAGTGATCCATACGCTTCCTTCTGACAAATTACCTGTTAAAGATTATCGTTCTTGGATAACAAGGGCTAACATTCTATAGAGGAATTCTAAATGTAAACCTGATTGTATAGTTCTTCTTTGCATGGGATTTATAAAAAAAAATGTCTCTTTCCTTTGAAAAAAAAAAAAAAGTCACAGTAATGGAAAAATCATACTTCAGTACAGTCCTCCTCTTTTCAGCCACTGATGAAGAATCCTATTTTAAGAAATTGACCAAGGAAGAAAAGAGTTCCAAGCTGCACATATGAACATTCCTAACATAAGATCCACTATAGTAGCACTGAGCTGTATTTTTCCCTATGGATTTCTGAGCCTCTGACTGGATAACCAGACACTGAAGCATCAAGCAAAATAATGTTTTTGTTTTTCGTTTTGTTTTGCTTTGCTTTTTCTTTTTCTTTTTCTTTTTTTAAAAAAGGCTCTGTGACTTTGAAATGTTTGAAACGCAGGCATTCAGTCCTCAACTGGGCCAAGGTGTGAAGAAAATGATGGAGATTTCAAAACCGTCTCAGTTGAAATTTTCCACTCGTTACAGTCTTTTGAATTGAGGCTATCGTCTGTTTACTGTTGTTAATTATTGTCAAATGCTTCCAAATTTAGGGGCAACTAAATGGTGCTTAGAAAAAAGAGAGACAAAAGTGGTATGCAGGATACCAGAGAAGCTGCTTAAGATGTCTTTGTCTTGCTTGCAGTGAATTCTTTTCATGCCCATTATAAATGTTATCTCTGCAAAAGAATGTAGCCAGTCTTCACTTATTCCAAACAAAGCATCTGAATAACTTTTATGTAGCATGCACGATTTCTTAAAGTATACAATTTTAAGCATAAAAAAGCAGAGAGAAAATGTCTTGTTGAATGTTCCATTGTTAAAGTGCAGGCATTTTTTTCCTTCTGTAATAGTACTTAATTTGTGATAAGTCATTTATGTGGAGTTGTGTGGTGTATCTAAAGTGTTTACCATTGTCATAATGGTAATGAATAATAAAAAAAAAATATGTAACCTAGGTTAGAAATACAGATTCTTGTTAAATCAGAAGTGTTTCCAAAATGACTCAGATCTTGCTAGTGTTTTTCTAGTGAATCTGAATTCCTGTTATTCTAAAAGGTCCACTCCATAAGCCAAAGGGAACTTCTTTATTTCTTTAGGAAATTTATCTGACCCACCTGAAACCTGCTGGATCCTAAACAGCTTCCAGGACATAAGTATTAAAAACACAACACAAATTAAAAATAAAATGGTGACATACATATATATATATATATATATATATATATATATATATATATATATATATATATATACACAGTAAAAATGGCATTACTAACTATCAATCTCCAAATGCCCTCTAAACAGTCACATATTTACCTGCTTCTGAAAAGCCATGAAGGTGGGGGCCATACATGCTTCAGAGATCAAGCTCGTCCAGAAAGGAAGAGCAGCTACAAATACTGCATGATGTTAGATCTACTGATAGGTGAGAACCCTCAGAAGACCTCCCTAAAGATCTAGGTAGGACCAGGAGAGGGCTGCTGGGGGTTTGCAGGGGTTTGAGAGAACCGCTAGCTAAAATTCTTTGCAATTTGGAGAACCCCAAATCCCACTTCTGGCTCGCCCTGCCCACCCCTCCCCTCCCAGGAGTCACCCACACGGCCTGTTTTGGATGCAGGTAAGTGCAGGGTGCGGATGGAGGCTCGGGGGAGGGCGAAAAAACGGGCCTACTGGAAGTTTGGGAAGGCCAGAAATAGGCCCGTTTCCAGCCTCCAGAGAGTCTCCGGAGCCCGGGGAAGCCGTTTTTGCCTTCCCAGAGGCTTGAGGAAAGCCTCAAAGCCCGGGGAAGGCAAAAACACCTGTGGTGCAAGAGGCCAACTAAGCCATGCCCACTATGGCCACACCCACTCAGCAACCGGGCAGAGAACCCCTTGCTAAAATTTTTGAAGCCCAACCCTGGGTAGGACATATAAAAATTATTGAGAAACATCCGTTCTTGAGATATCCAGAGATATTCAAACTATCTAGATTTAAACTTAAATTAAGTTAAATTAAACAGCACTTTAAATTACATTCAGAAACCCAGTACTATTGATTTGAACTCTAGAAACCAGTGCTATTTGTATATGACATGGCAACTCTATGAGTAGGCATTCTAGATCAGCTGAAATTTCTGATTTCAAGCGCAATGCCATGCAAAGCAAATGACAATAATGCAATCCAGAAATGAGGCCATGAGTGAGCATCTTCAGTGACACCTGTTCCAGGTAAGGCCTCAGCTGGGTGCCAGCTGAAACTGTTCAAAAGCCCTCCTGACTATGGCCTCCACATGCTCTTCAGGCAAGAACCCTGAGAGTCCAGGAGAACCTCCATATTTGTAAATAATGCTCTTTTAAGGATCTTTGAAGCAGGATTATGGAAAATTTAAAAATCCAAGGCATTACTTAAGCCCAGTTGTTTTGTAGATGCACATTATCAGAAAGGAAATATCTTTCACCAACTCTTCCTGATCACTTCAATGATATTTACGCAGCCTATGTTACAGACTCCATTACTATATAATGTATTTTAATATTTTCAGTGCCATTCTGGCAAGCCAGTGCCAGTAAGCATACTACCAGGAGACACAAAATTTAGCATTTTAGACAACTCTACTGCAACCAAGCGGTTTGAATCCCTAGTGTCACGTAACAGGGTGAGCGCCTGTTCCTTGTCCCAGCTTCTGCCAATCTAGCAGTTCGAAAGCACGTAAAAAATGCAAGTAGAAAAATAGGGACCACCTTTGGTGGGAAGGTAACAGCGTTCCGTGCGCCTTTGGCATTTAGTCATGCCGGCCACATGACCATGGAGATATCTTCGGACAGCGCTGGCTCTTCGGCTTTGAAATGGAGATGAGCACCATCCCCTAGAGTCGGGAACGACTAGCACATATGTGCAAGGGGAACTTTTACCTTTACCTTTTACTGCAGCCAAAAAGGAAGCTATATCCCTATGATACAGGAGGCTATATTATGTCCCTAATTTATTTCTTTATTAAACTTACATGCTGCCTATCTTGCTTAAAGGCAATCAAGACAACTTACAATCAATAAAAGCAATGGCAAAAAAACATTTAAATAATAACACTAAAATTGATTTTAAAATAAACAAAGATGGCAAGAAAAGGGGTCAGATGCACATAGGGAAGAAGTCAGGTCTTATCTTAGCCCATTATCCCCTCCCAAATGAAATGCCCCTATCAGGGCCGCAGGCCAATTGGCAGAGTCTTCAGAATCTTTTCAGAAAGGCAAAAGGGTGGGTACAGATTTCACCTCAGGGGGGCACAATATTCCAGAGGGTAGGTTCCATGGCAGAAAAGCCCCTCTTTCCAGAACTAATTGGTCTACTATGCCTTATACATCAAGGATATCTTCCACAGAGAAAGACTGAAAGTTCTTTTTTGATAATATGATGAAACTCTATCATTAAAAAACATCCTAGTATTACAGAGAGTGAATTCATTTTTTAAATGATCAAATTTAGCACTGTACACAGTGGATACTGAGAGTGAACCTTAGGATGTAATGATAAACTGGAACATTGATTAGAAAACATTTGCCCAAGGCAACAGATCTGTCTACTCATCTTTAAATCTTTATGCTGCAGACACTGATGTTCAAACATCCCCTAGCCATTGAAAAAAAAAAAGTAACCAGTGTTATAATAAAAAAAAAAAGGAATAGAAGGCTATCAATAAAAATAAGTGGTGATGTAAAAATATTTTCTGCTATATTTACACTATTAAGAATCTACTGCAGTAGTTCCCTAGCTATGCCATTTTACTGTTTTTTCCCCTTTCAATAGAGAAACTATTCAGAATGTCTGTTGAAAAAAAAATCAAATCTCTGGATCAAAAGTAGCACAGTATAAACATGTAAAATAGATAAGGCTTACACACATCTCCTATACCCAGGTGTTTCCAGTATCCAAAGGAAATAATAATATCCCCAAGCGATAATATCCAAGTGATTCTACTCGTTTTATTTTAAATTCATGTTGAAATTGGTATATTATGATGCAATTTAAATTCAGTGGACTACCTATGAAGGGAGAGCCACGGTGCAAAATTATTCTTCATCGTGAAATATGCAGTGAACTCTCTGCTTTTATCATATAGATTGGAAAGAGTCAGCCGGGGTAGAAAGATTCAAGCTCTATCAGTTTATTTATTGATTTAATCAATTTATATGGCCACCCATCTCATGAAACTCTGTGCAGTTTACAATAACAGATAAAAAGGCATAGAATGTAAGAAAAGAAAAGAAAAACACCCAGCAGCCAGGAATCATAAAAAGATCATTAACACAACCAGGACATGCTTCAAATCATACCTGGGGCTTCAGACTTGAGCACAAAGCCACATTTTCAAGTCATTGAGGAAGATCAATACGGCTAAGGCTAACCTAAGTTCTGGAGGGAAGATCCAGTGTAGGTGCCAAGCAGGGGCTTCAAAAATTTTAGCAAGGGGTTCTCTGCCTGGTTGCTGGCCATGGTGGGTGTGGTAGTCGGCCTCCTGCACCATGTTTTTGTCCTCCCTGAGCTCTGGAGGCTTTCCTTGAGCCTCCGGGAGTGCTAAAACGGACTCCCCAGGCTCCGGAGGCCCTCTGGAGGCCAGAAACAGGCTCATTTCTGGCCTTCCCAAACTTCCAGTAGGCCTGTTTTTCGCCCTCCCCGAGCCTCCGCACACGCCCTGCACTTTACCTGCATCCAAAACAGACCACGTGGGGACTCCTGGGAGGGGTGGGGTGGGCAGGGCCAGCCAGGAGTGGGATTTGGGGGTTCTCCAAACTGCACAGAATCTTAGCTAGAGGTTCTCCTGAACCCCTGCGAACCTCCAGCAGCCCACCCCTGATTGTATCCATAAAATGCCCCTCCTGCCAGATCAAACAGGCAGAAAGAACTAGGAAGAGATAGTCCTATAAGTAACCTAGTCCAAAGCCATGAAGGGCTTTAAGGGTGACAACCAGAACTTTAAATTGTGTCATGAATCACACTGGAAGCCAATGAAGGTAAAGTTGGTAAGTGGTGTCACATGCACCAAATAACCAGTGGCATTAACTGCCTGGGCCACTGTATTCTGCACCAGCTGGAGCTTCCAAATACTCTACAAGGGCAGCCCCAGTGGTGGGTTGCCCCTGGTTCGGATCGGTTCTATAGAACTGGTCCGAACGCGTGCAGCCCTTTGCGAACCGGTAGTAAAGGTAAGTAGAACTCACCCATGGGCAGCCCCATGTACAGTGCTTTGAGTAGTCCAGTCTGAAAGTCATGAACACATGAAAGATTTGAGAGTAGCCCCCTCCCAGGAGAACCCTGTCTTTAAAACAAACCTTCTGCCCCATAGGATAGAACTCAATCTGTGTATATTCTGCCCTATATAATTCAGTAAAGTAGAAGTTAATGCAAAAAACGCATACTATACTTTTTAGAGTTATAGTATTCAGAAATGACTTTGGAAGACAGGAGGAAGAACTATAGACTATACAAGCATCATGCAAAAGATACGTCAGCTCACAGAAGGAAAGGGAACTAAGAAGCATCTCAGAAGGGACCCTCCCTAGTTTTCCAGAGAATAAAAGAAAAGGAGGGGACAAATATTTTCATACTTTTTAATGTAACCTTACAATAAAGATAGAGCTAATATTCATGTGCTTCTTCTCTGGACTACTTCAAGGGGCTAACATGTAGAGACTCCTGAAAATAGAGAATAGAACCAGACAGATCACCATGGTGAAGAATTGTATTCAGAAAAAAGCTCAATTTAAGATGTGGCATTTGTTTACATCGTTAATTTTTTTCTAGCTGTTTATTAAATTGAGGGGGAGATGCATTCAAGGTATTGTACTCCAAAATAATCTGAAGCAGAAAATTGATTTGCAGATCTCCAAGGGATACTTATGCAGTTCATAAAAAGAATCAAGCACTGAGCTATATACCATATTTTTCGGAGTATAAGATGCACCTTTTTCCCCAAAATCTGGGTGCATCTTATATTCCGAATGTAGCCCTGCCCAGCTTCTCAAACGAAGGTTTCAGAGGCTGAAAAAAGCATCAGAAACGAAGCTCCAGAAAAGAAGGCCCCAAACAAAGCTTCAGAGGTTTTTTTTCTGAAGCTCTGTTTCGGAGGCTTTCAGAGGCAAGAAAAAAAAGTTTTTTTCTGAAACAGAGTTTCAGAAGTTTCAAAGGTAGAAAAAAAAAAAACAAGGCACAGAGTTCACAACCAAGGAACCTGTTGCTAAAATTCACCTTTGAGAACAGCTGATTGGGGGTATTCCGGGAGGCCGATCCACCTGCCAATCAGCTTTTTTCTTATTTTCCTCACCAAAAACTAAGGTGCGCCTTATACTCCGGTGCGTCTTATACTCTGAAAAATGCGGTAATTCCCCATGTTCCATTAATATAAGGCCTACTACAGATTTTAAACCACTGTATCTAAAGATAACATACGATAGCCCATGCTCAATGTCAGTGCTTTAGCTGAGCAGAGTCTGAGCATGGGTCTTGGCATGCATCACGCTAGATCAGATGTTCCCAGACTTTCTTGTTTCATAGCACCTGGATGTCTCCGTAATTTTCTGAGCCCCTAGATCAAAAGACAGCTGAAAACCCAACTTTGCAAGTATAGCATATTAAAAAAAAAATGGACATCACAATAAATTAAAATACTCCATGGCACCCCTATATGTTTGGCCTGGCGCCCTGAGGTCCTGCAGTGCCAAGTTTGACAATCAAGTACCATAAAATCTGGGGTGACAAAATATATCATCTCAAAAATGAGATATTTTAAAACAGGACTAAGGAACACTGCCAGTGCTTCTAATCCAAATTAATTCTAGTCCAGACAAGGATTCAATACAGCTTGTGTCATTTTCTTAGTAGACATCCTAATATATTTAATCATGTGATTAATGTGTTTTAATCAATGATATGGAAGAAATTCAGCAACAAAAATGGCCGTATGAATTGGCCTCTAAAAATAAGTTAGATAAAAGTTCCCCAGCAATAAAATTGACGTTAAGTTTTCTTGGCCACAACTAATATTAGATTCATTTTGTTTCTCGTGGGAAAAGGCTCAAACACTTGCTTCAATTAACCAAGTGTTGCCTAGAGCCACAAAGCAGTTTTGTCTCTTGTTTGATCTTTGCTTTTTCCTTAATGCAATCCATCTCCATCTAATTGACAACTATGAAATGGTAGCCTTTCATTTAAGCAATTATTTGTGGAGGCAATTCCCAGAAAGACTTGATACTTGCAGTGATAACTCTTGCAATAGAGGCAGTATGGAAATCAAGCATATTTTCCAAGAACAGCCCTCAGACTAGAGCAGGGGTGTCAAACTCAAGGCCCGGGGGCCAGATCCAGCCCACAGGGTGCTTAGATCTGACCCACGGGGCCGTCCTGGAAACAGAGAAGGACTGGCCCACAATGCTTCTGTCAGTGAAAATGGAGCTCGGGAGGGCCACAAGCACCCCCCCAAGCTCCGTTTTTGCTGGCAGAGGGTTGCAGGAGGCCATCACAGCCAGAAAAAGGGCTTGCTAGGACCGTGCGCCCCTCCCCAGCTCTGTTTTCGCTGACAGAGGGGTGCAGGAGGCCGTCACAGCCAAAAATGGAACTCAGGAGCCTGTTTTTGCTGGCAGAGCACTCGGGCCACCACGGACGCCCCCGACACGAGAGACGTCAAGCTGGCTCTGACCCCTTGGCCACACCCACCCACCCTGAGGTCAAACACAACCCTGATGCGGCCCTCAATGAAATTGAGTTTGACACCCCTGGACTAGAGTTTTAGATTAGCCATTGTAAGTGAGGGCTTTAATAATCCTTCTGATCTGAAAAAAAGGTTAATTGCTGCAGTTTGTGAGAAGTTCCTGTACATGTTTTGCTCCATAGTGCCTCATATAATTTGTAAGATATATAAGCATACTAGTGTGCTACTCCGAGCACAACTTCAGAAGAACATATGAAAACTATGCACTAGAAAACATCATAAAAGCCAACCTTTCCAGTCCCCTACAGTTTTTATTGGTTGAAGAAGTATTAATGAGTTTTTCCATCATACTTTTGATGCCAATCAGGTTACTAGACAAAGTAGCATAGTGTTGCCATCTACACTGTGAGTTAATCTAACTGGGCTTTAGGAAAGCTGCAGCGTAATAGTTATGAATATTGGATATAAATATATATACATCTAAATATTTTAATAAAATCATATAATAGAGACTATACAATAGTCTCCAAACTCCATACACACATACATACACAATCAAAATATAATAAAGAAAATTACATAATAGTAATCTCTTCTTCTTTTAGCGACCCCATAATCCCTTACCGGGTGGAGTCTCAGCAACTGAATGAAGCTGAGTGTTTATTGGCCGGATGCCCTTCCTGTCGCCAATGTGGAGTTATATTCAGTTGATATATTCTCAACATGCCCAGAGAGAGAAATATCTGCCTCTACCTAGGATTGAACTCACAGTCTCCTGATTGTGAGGCGAGAGCTCCACCTCTAGGCCACCGCACCACTCAAAATAACGCAATAGTAATAATACAATCAAAAAAGAGCTTAACATATAATTGTTATTAAAATAAATTGAAACAGAAGAAAAAAGCCTATTAATATAGAATCATCTAACATATTATTAAATCTGGATAAGATAGAAAGTCTTTCTGTATCTTCTCAATATTATACTTCTTAATGTTATACTACTATGAAGACATTGAAGATCTAAAAAACTAACATGTTCTAGGGATATCTCCAGGCTATCCTTGCCTTGAATTTATTTTTAATCCAGAACCCATTCATTCTCAACTAGACTGCAATAGAATTTGCTCCCAGCTCCATACCAATCTCAGGATCTAAACAACTGATATAAGAAGTTTAATCAATAGTATTCTTGTGGGCCCAATTGGCAAAAAACAAAAACAAAAACAAAAAACCTCAGGACCGTATTGGTTGGAAACATGCAGAAGAGCGCTTCATCCTGCAGTGGAGAGACAATGGCTAAAATGATAGCAATAGCACTTAGACTTATATAGCGCTTCATAGTGCTTTTACAGCCCTCTCTAAGCGGTTTACAGAGTCAGCCTATTGCCCCCAACAATCTGGGTCCTCATTTTACCCACCTCGGAAGGATGGAAGGATGAGTCAATCTTGAGCCGGTGAGATTTGAACTGCCGAACTGCAGCTATCAGTCAGCTGAAGTAGCCTGCAGTACTGCACTCTAACCACTGTGCCACCTTGGCTCTTGATGATGAATCAATAGAAGTTAAACCGTGAAAAATTAGAAGAAGTCTAGTTATACATTTCCAGG
This sequence comes from Pituophis catenifer annectens, assembly GCF_029215685.1. NCBI lineage: Eukaryota > Metazoa > Chordata > Lepidosauria > Squamata > Colubridae > Pituophis > Pituophis catenifer. Next base: position 113,663,914 of record NW_027256884.1, on the reverse strand, counting down.
CTAACAAATTATATTAAAATCTTGTGAGTGTTTAGGCAAGGATGAGGAAATCTCAAGTAAAGTAAAATTTTGTAAAGTTTTATTAAGTGTTATCAAGTAAGAGTTGATAAACGATGTTCCAGGTCAGCTGTGAAGGTATTGGTATACTATGTATGTGCCTATGGTTGTTTCAGTGATTTGTAGATATATATTACCATGTTTCTCCAAAAAGAAGGCTGGATCTTATATTCTTTTGACGCCCCCCCCCCCCCCCAAATGGCTAGGCCTTCTTTTTGGAGGGTTCTAATTATTGACTCACCTCGCAGCAGTGGCACCGACCGCCCCACCCAGCAGGTGCCTGCTGCTGGCCCACTTCTTCTGTGGCCGCTTGCTGCCACTTGCACGCATCACCCCAGCCTCGGCACCAGAAAGCTCTCTGCAGCTGATAATAGAGCTCTGGATCGATCTGGAGCTCTGTTATCGGCTGCAGATGCCTTCCGGCAGGCATCTAAAGACAAAACGGAGGCCGGGGTGATGCGTTCAAGTGGTGGCAAGCCACCGCAGAAGAAGCGGCTGCAGAAGGCAGCAAGGCAGGTGTTGGGGTGTGCAAGGCCTGGTAAATAGGGCAGCTCCACCCCCCCATCCCCATCCTATCTTATTTTTTACCTGTGTGCCTCGCCCCACCCCCTGCACCCCGGGTTGGGCGGGGTCTTAATTAGGGCTAATTTTGTGGGAGGGGCTTAATTTGATCACATGCACTCAAAAACGTGATAGGGCTTCTTTTCAAGGTGGGTCGTCTTTTTGGAGAAACAAGGTATTGCCAAAGATGAAGTAGTTATTAATGAGTACAAAGTAATACAATCTAGTGGCAAGATGTGCTTAGGGAGTTGCCAATGGATTGTAGCCTTCATGGTGATGTGGTGTAGCTAAGAGTGCTATTGGTGGCATAATCTAAGGGTTTATGCTTTTAGTAAAACTTGTTGGTTTGAAAATGTACTAACAGACTCCTTATGAGTTATTGCTATAATGTACTAATAGGGTCAATTAGCATTTAAGTCAAAGAAAGTTAGTGTAACTATGTCTGCAATTAAATGTGGCACTGTTCAAAACTCAATTAATCCCATGCATTTCTTTTGCCTTTTAACTTTTCAATATTTAGCTATGAATTCCATGTTTAATTCAGAAAACAAATAATGACCATGGTCAGTCAACAACAATCTCTTTCACTCATTTATGTGTACCAAACATACAGTGCAGTGCAGAATCTAGTGAATTTGGTTTTTCCTTCCCCCGCCCCCCAAAAAAGAGTTACATAATGTGCTCTGTTTATTGGCCTTTCATATTAAGGAAAACTTATTTAATGCCACTTGAGGGGAAAAAATAAATCAGGTACTTGAACCATTTTCTGCATTTAAGTGGAATCAGTAATACCCAATTTTTCATTCTGTGAAAATCAGATATATATTGATTTGTAAGTTTCTACTGCATGCCACGCTTTTTAAAGAAACTCAGCAATTTGCCTTTTACCCTCACATTTGATATGTTCCTATGCTTATTGTGAGTCTATGCTTATAAAGATATAAGAGCAACTTATCTATATACTCATATTAGGAAATTGAACACTGTTATTCTTTTACCAAATGATATGTTCTTGTGTTGTATGTATACATGTTTACATTTCTGTCTTAAACTCATATGGAAAACAAGATTACTGTCTGCTTTATTTAACTGAAATAAGCATGGAGTGCATTAACATAATTGTTTATATAATATTGGTGTACTATAAGAATTCTTAGTTTAGAGTAGACAATTAGATCATTTGCAGTGTTTTAAATAATAAAAAAAACCCAAAATGTGTGAGTGGTTATGTTCTATGTATCTTTCAAATCTTGTCTCAACTTTCTTTAACAGAGTCCAAGATCAGTATAACCTAAGTTAAAACAAATCAAGTACAATCCAAAAATGTAATAACATTTCAAAGGTTTGATACATAGTGAACATCTGTTGATAGATCTGGATATGATGTAGTCTTATGGAAAAAGCACAATTAAATGCAATTAAAAAGCTGATTTTAGGAGACCTGTCATTTAGGAAAATGTCTAGGTAACATTGATTGTGGCCCCTTAGGAAATTAAAAAAGGCAAATAAATTGAGAGTACAATTCTGCATACAATTTTACCCTTTAGAAAATGGAAGATACAGGTGTATTGCCTAAGCACCATGGGACTGCCATCCATAATTGCAGAAGAGAAGGCTTTAAAGTGTGCTCTGGAAGAAACCCATTAGGTATGGGTAATTTAAATATAATCTTCCCAAACAGGTGGTAACTACACGTTTAAATTTTCATCAGTATGTGCGAGTTTGTATTACAGGTAATCCTTGATTTATGCTACAATGGGGACCAGCTATCCATTGTTTAAACAAGGTAGTTGTTAAGTGAGTTGAGGCTGATGATATGACCTTTTTTGCCATGGCTGTTAACCAAATCACTGCAGTTGTGGAATGAATAACATAGTTCATTAAGCGAATCCAACTTCTCTCATTGGCTTTGCTTGTTGGAAGCTGGCTGAAAAGCAATCACATGACCCTGGGGTGCTGCCACCATGATAAACATGCCTGTTGCCAAGCGCCTGAATTTTTATCAAGTGGCCATGGGATTCTGCAATGGTTGCAAGTGCAAAGACCAGTTGTAAGTCATTTTTTTCAGCACCATTCGAATGGTCAGCAAAGAAATAATTATAAGTCAAGGACTGCCTGTAATTTGTGTTTAGAATAGAATAGAATAGAATAGAATAGAATAGAATAGAATAGAATAGAATAGAATAGAATAGAATAGAATAGAATAGAATAGAATAGAATAGAATAGAATAGAATAGAATAGAATAGAATAGAATAGAATAGAACAGAACAGAACAGAACAGAACAGAATTAGAGCAAAGCAGAACAGAACAGAACAGAACAGAACAGAACAGAATAGACTTCTTGGCCAAGTGTGATTGGACAGACAAGGAGTTTGTCTTTGGTGCATATGCTCTCAGTGTACATAAAAAGACAAGATACATTCGTCAAGAATCATAAGGTAGAACACTTAATGATCGTCTGTAGGACTCAACAATTAGGTTAGGGCATTCTGGAGTGAGTTGCCAGAACATCTTTTAAATCTGTATCAGCCTCCACTAACTATTGTCTGGAAGATACCCTGTGAAGTTCCGAAAATAACCTTTATAGATTAAAACCTCTTATTTATTTATTTATTTATTTATTTATTTATTTATTTATTTATTTATTTATTTATTTATTTATTTATTTATCAAATTTTTATACCGCCCTTCTCCCGAAGGACTCAGGGCGGTGTACAGCCATATTAAAACCACATATACCTATAAAATTTAAAAACAGTTTAAAAATATATTAGAAATTTGGCCCTTATATTAAAAACTACAAACACCCGATTAAAATTCATTTTCTAAGCCAGTCCAGCCTGTTGAAACAATAGAGTCTTAAGGGCACAATACAATTTCCCATTGTATTTATGAGGAAAATTTTCCTATGATGTTGAAACCTTGATATCAAAATGCAGCAAACGGTGAAAAAATGTTGTTAAGATTCTTAGCAGTTTTTTTTTTTGCTGAAATAAGAAATAAAAGCCTTAAATAGGTTTAATCTGATGCTTAACTAAACTGAAAAAATGTTTAACACCCATCCTGCCCCTTCTCCCCCCTCCCCCCCCAAAAAAGGACAACTCCAGCTCAATTTTTGCAATAAATAAATCTTGGTTTTTGAGAACAAACAAGAGTTAAGTTTAACAAGAGTTAAACAAGAATATTATCTTGGTCATCCCTAGAATTAGTTTCTAACAGATAAATTGCTTTCCAATTGAATTTCACCTGTTTCATTATAAATCATGGAAAGGAATCCCCCCCCCAACAGGCCACCAATGGCTAATAGGGGCATTTGGGGGGAAATGAGCATTATTAAGTGTTTATAAGCAAATAATTTTATCTTACAATCACTGATAAAAGTATTTTTCTACTACAATTTAATAGACTCTTGTTGCCCAGACAGTGCAAAGTTATGTTAAGTCAGGATTGAGAGTTGAACATTTTTATATATTCATTTCTATTTCAGCAATGTACTAGTCTGATTTAGAAAGGTTTCTTACACTGATAAATACATTTTTATATTAACCAGTACTATAAGTATTTGATTTCTTTGTCTCAATCTTATACCATACAAATTTCCTTTGTATTTTTAAGAATCTGCTTCAAAATTTTCTAGCCTTATAATTATTAAAAACTACATCAACTAAACAATGGATTGATCTCAACCCAAATGCATATTGCATTTTGTTTTCAATATCCGAAAGGAATAGCGTCAAATCAAATATCTAATGATACTCCAAAACATTGTATTATACATTTATCAACAAAGAAGTTAGATTTTTAAGCAAATTCTGAATGGATCACCTCACATTATACACTGCTACTACTTGGCTTACACTACTATGCCTTTCATTAATCATTTTTTTTCAGTACATAACAGAACAAGGTAAATATATGTGCATATGTTATGGGAATTAAACCATTGGCAAACCTGTTTCTAAGCACCTTAGGTATGCAGCCTGTTACATGTTGTAAGCTACTATTATATGGCTTTCTAGAAGTGTATCAGCAGAAATGCAGTAATTTAGCCAAGAGATGAAGTAATGGTGCTGCCACTTCTAAGTGGAAATTTTCCTAAGAATCGTTTTGTATGTGTGCATATACATGTGTGTTTTAATATGTGGTCATATAATGTGTGTTTTAACATGTGATCATCAACATAAGAGATATCAACCCTCCTAAATAAATTTGGGTATAAATAAATATATGCAAGCAATTTAGATAATACAAAGCCGAGGCTGCAGAATCAACAGAGCCATTTCAGTAGATGAAAGATATTACCATTTTTTTTACAGTAGTAAATGCTGAGTAAATGTCATACCACTTTAATTTAATTTAATTTAATTTAATTTAATTATAAACTTAATTTATAATTCACAAAGGACTCCCTTTTTTGTGTGAACCTCAGTTTCCCAGATTGTAAATTTCTGTACATTGTGTAATAGCCTAGTAGTCCCATATTCATTTATTGCTATACATATCCTGCCTTTTAAGATGATAATATTCCAAACGTCTTATGAATTGTATTTTTTTTAAAAAAACTGAAATAATTACTGAATAACAAACTGTTAAGATCATTTCCAAAGGATCGTTGCTCCTCTGTTCCTCTGTCTTCAAAGGATCCTGAATCTGAATAGAAACACATTCACTGTTGTCTTGACCATCAAGGAATAATTGCAAATTGCAGAAAAATTCTGAAAAAATGTTCTAGGGAAACATACTTAATTCTTGGGGCCAAACTTCTCTCACTATACGAAATTATGACCTACTTCAGAAAATTACCAAGAGATAGCTAATGTCTTTCGGTGACAATATTAATTTCCTCATTAGTAGTTCTCCTTTACTTACAAGGAACACCCAGATACCAGAAAAAATGTTTTCATCAAAATTATGAATATTACTGAGTTACATAACTCAGTCCTCTTACCTTCATTATTTATTACAGAAATAATATTTCCCTGCTTTCCTAGTAGCTCCTAGATACCAATATAGCAGGGGTGTCAAACTCAAGGTTCAGGGGCTGGATCCTGCCTGCAGGGTGCTTAGATCTGGCCCATGGGGCCACCCAGGGCCGACCCACAATGCTTCTGCCAGAAGCATTGGGAGTGGAGCGGAGCTCCCTTTTTCCTTGGAGAAAAGAAAAGGTTCCTTGGTTGTGAGGCCATTGCAGGCTAAAACGGAGCTCAGGAGCCCATTTTCACTGGCAGAGAGCTCAAGCCACCACAGGCACCTCCAACATGACGTTGAGCTGGCCATTCCCACCCTGGCCATGCCCACTCCAGTCCCCCGAGGTCAAAAACAACCCTGATGCGGCCCTCAATTAAATCGAGTTTGACACCCCTGCAGTATAGTAAATATCTAATTGATTGTCCCTTTGTCTGTATATTATTATTTTATTTTATTTATTTATGTAATTTATTATGTGAACTATTTGATCATAATGTCAAAGCTTTAAAATATGGAGCAAAGGGAAGCAATCGCCATTCTCAGAAAATGTGTTTGCCTTCTAATTTGCCACAATTTAACTCAAATGACAGTAGATGAGGAAAAAAACTGAAATGTGACTTAAAGTAACTATTGGCAAAAAGTGTCTTGATCGTCAGGAGAGAGGAAGAGAGCACTGACACCACATAGAAACCCCTAAATATTAAATATCTTGTTAATAACATGGGCCTGCTACTGCATGAAGTGTTTAGATAAACTAAAAAATAGTAGAATACAAAATGCTTGAGTGCTACCAATCATTTCTGTGTTTGCTCTTACTATTTGCAGTAAAATGGGGAGTATAGTTTCTTGCAACTATATGAAAATTAGCGGTGAAATTAAACATTGGAAAAGAGTTCAAAGAGAACAAATTAAGAAATGCTGAGGGAAAAAAAATCCTCTGTTGATTGATCTGATTAATTTTGAAGTTACTACGATAGATTGACAGAGGGCAGAGACACATCACAGATCTCAAAGTAGTATTTCAATTTCTAGATCATATCTAATTTATAACTAGGTTTAACTTGCTCTAATTAACCAATGAATAGTTGATGAACTAAGCCAGCATCACTTTAATCAGGGATATTGTTTATTTGTTTTAGTTTTCATCCATGTCCTAAGGAACGAACCTTAAAAATATTTTTAAAATATTTTAAGCATATTAATTACATTGCAAGATCATTGGCACGTGTGCTGATATCTCACAAAAGATATTTTATATGCAAGTTTTTGCAGCATGAAGAATTACTTAAGACTATTAGCTAATTTGTTTGGATTAGTAAATACAATATTGACAATAATTGTATAGTTACATAATATACAAAATATAATTAATGAAGACTAATTGTCTCCTCATATTTGGAGCATGAACAGTGTAGACTTTCAAGCAGTAGAATTTGATTTTAATTGGATATGTACAGTATGATTCATGCATGCATGCACAACAATTACGATTGCTTTTAATATTACAGTAGTAATTCATTGAATCCACAGATCTGCTGTGGATTTCTCGTTCTGTTTTGTGATAAATACCTGTTCAATAATATTTGTTATAATCTTTCAGGATGAAAAACCTGACAAAACAACATGTTCTGTAACTGATGGTGAACAATGAGTCTTTGTTTGAACCTGAATGGTGAACATGTTTGTTTGGTACGGTACCTGTTCCTCTTTCACAGTTTTCATTCTTTCGTTGTAGGAAGCCCCATATGTTATGTGGAAAAAAAACAGAGAATTGTTTGAAGGGAATGAGAAGTATGAAGGTTACTGTGTAGACCTGGCATCAGAAATTGCAAAGCATATTGGCATCAAGTATAAAATTGCTATTGTCCCTGATGGAAAATACGGAGCAAGGGATCCACAGACAAAAATCTGGAACGGGATGGTGGGAGAGCTTGTATATGGGGTAAGCATTCTTTTGATGCAGGTTTTAGCTTAAAATTATCAACAGTGCAACTATAACTATAATATGCAGGCTGTTGCAGCCCATTCATGACCAATCATGAACCCTGAGGTCATGCTACTGCAATTTGACAACCAAAGTGACTTTCTATGGCCTGTTAGCCTTTCTATGGGGTTAGTAAGAACAAAAGTAGCAGTTAAAACCCCAAAATTGAGTCTGAAAAAATGTTAAAATATATTTATCCTCCCTTCCAGTGATATTGTCACACATAGAATAGAATTTTTATTGGCCAAGTATGATTGGACACACAAGGTATTTGTCTTGGTGCATATGCTCTCAATGTACATAAAAGAAAAGATACATTCGTCAAGAATCATAAGGTACAACACTTAATGATAGTCATAGGGTACAAATAAACAATCAGGAAACAATATCAATATAAATCGTAAGGATACAAGCAACAACCACATTGGCATACTTGCAAGATGTTGGTTGCCTGGTAAAATGGTTTGCAAATCTAACCCCAGCAAATGATGGTACACAACACTTAACATTTATTAAAAATTAATAACGATTAATTTCACGATTTTTTATAAATTCTTCAAATATGAGAGAAAAGGACATGAAAGGAAGGCAGATTGCAACACCACTGCTTCTTTTGTAAACCCTTCATGTATGTTCACGAAACACTCGAGTTGGAGAGAAAATTGCATTTTTTTGCTGGAAAAGACATTAAAACAATTTCCCTTTGATGGGTCATTTGTCAGAACATTTGAACTAGTAAATGTAAAAATTCCCAGACAGTTCCCTCTTTTTTTGTCACTTAGAGAAGATGGAAATGTATTTTGATTATACAAGGGAATTATTGGAGTATGAAAGTACTCATCAGAAATGTGCATTGGCCCTTAATATAGCAGAAGGAGATTGATGAGTTTACTATCACTGCTGTGCCCACCCTGTCCCCAGCCCTTCTGCATTGGTATTCAATGGTAGAGGATTTTCATGTAAAAACTATTTCTATCCCCAGTATTTCCAAATTAGAACTGGGAAGGACATCCCAGAGGTCAAAACAGAAGCAGAAAAAGTGAACAGTGAAAGAAAAGTTTGATTTCATTTCCTCTTCATTTCAGGAAGGCATCTTCATCAGTTAAGATTATTCTGAATGCTTCTTGAGAAACTGCAAGGAAAAACTCACCTTAAATCATATATATCTGATCAATAGACATATTTATATGGCATTTTTTTTTAGGTCTTCTTTTTGATATCAACAGTTTGTGCAGTATTACAAGACTGCCATTTTTGTAGAAAGCTCTGGATTGTTCTAGATGTTAATTTTATTATTTATTTTATTTATTATCTCTTTCCCAAGCAGATGACAAAATTTTCTATCCTAAGTGAAGATAGGAATAGAAATATTTCAGATTAACCGGTCAACTGGTTATTTTTACACTTTTGAATTGACCGATGAACTAAAAAAAAAAAACATCTTTTCTAAAGCATCAGAAGAGTATTATATTTTAATTTCATTGAAATAAATTGTCAGTTTAGTTCTGCATGTAGCACAAGCCAACATATCTCAGAAGTATGTCCCCTGGATCAAAGATAGTTTGCTCCTAGGCAAGATTGAGATTTTTAATCTAATTCAAGTGGATTAAGGAGGAGGCTCTATTGAAGACAATGAGGCTTAGTTGAAACAGTGAAGCTTCTTGAATTAAAAAAAAAACTTCTTGCAACTATTTATGCTGAAGGGAATTTGATAAGTAAATTTAGAGAAGAAGGGAGGATGTCAAGAGCTTTGTAGCTGTCTTTTTAATATGTTGCTCTGGTAAAAACTCCTTACTAGAACTAATTTAATTTGCAAGATTAGCTGTATTTTAATGCAGTTTTCATCATCTTTATCTATTGTACTTCTAAGATTTCAATAATTCCAATGCAAGTTGCATTTCATTGTCAGATAATTTTAAAATGAAGCACAGCCCGCAGAGATAGGGTACATCTGTTCTTTCTTTCTACATTTTAATGACCAAAATATTAGCTACACAATGGTACAATTTTTGGAGATGATTTAGTAAAACCCTTTCTAGTAATGAAAGACATTAGCTTACATCCCGCAGATGTTCTGAAATGCTTTAGCAGTCAAATGCAGTTAAATATTCAACTTTCTGCAGAGGAATGTTCTCTGTTCATCAGATAATGAATAAGTGGTCACTGTCCATTTCTGTCATAGTCCGGGACAGATTCTGATGTAAAGTTCAAATAATTACTGCTGCATTGGACCAACCTTTCTTAGAGTAATATGTCAGAAAGCAGAAATATAGTGGATTACGTGATTATATTTACCATTTGCTCTGTTTCACATTAGACTTCTTTTTAGATATAAATATGTAATAATAGATGTACTGTATACTATTACTTACGTATTATAATTCCAAGATTCATGTTCACATGTAAGTTTAACTTGTAGTTGCTTAATGTAGATCAGGGATGTCAAACTCAAGGCCCACGGGCCGGATCTAGCCTGCGGGGTGCTTAGAACTGGCCCGCAGGGCTGCCTTAGAAACAGTGAAAGACTGCCCCGCGGTGCCTCTACGAGGCCCCCCTCCGGCTCTGTTTTCACTGGCAGAGGGCTGCAGGAGGCCGTTGTAGCCAAAAACGGAGCCTCAACAAGTGACATTCAGCTGGTCACGTCCACCCTGGCCACACCCACCCCAACAATGCCTACCCTGGTCCCCCAAGTTCAAACACAACCCTGATGCATCCCTCAATGAAATCGAGTTTGACACCCCTGATGTAGACTATAGGAAAGCCTTTCAGGGAGGATTCTTATTATTGCATTGAGCTACAAACTGAGCATAGCCAAGAATGTTTTATTAATGTTAGAATAAGCAGTGATAATATGCACAATATCCACAGAGGTAGGGAATATACTAAGTCCATACCTGAGTCACTTTTTTTTGTTTTTGTTTTTGTTCAAGATAGACATAATGGTAGAGCAAAGCTCTGCATTAGGGATAGGTGAAAGAAAGGTTTTTAAAAATCCTTTTTTTAAAAAAAATGTGGCTTTGGATGCTGGCACTTGAAGCTAAGCTTGGAAGTGGACTGAACATCTCATCTGCCCAACTAACTCTGAAAACAATGTCACTGAAAGCCACTTTTACTTGGCAGAAATGATATTTTCATTGCAGGCAAAAATAGTTTCCAGATTTGAAGTTAATTGATCAAATGAATAGGTTTCCCTACCTATGATTAGAAAGCTAAGGAGAGAACTGGTTTTTATCAGCACTTTTGAGAACTCGGCAAAATCACTTCAAATTTTCCAAGATTTTTTTTTTTTAAAGCTATGCTGGTAAAACTGAATTGATTTTTTGAGTTGGGATGGAGCGGTGAGTCCTTCTTTAATCTGTATGCATGCATAAATTCCTGAGTTTATTGTTTGGCATTTCAAATGCCCAATGGAACATAAGCAGAAAAGGCTACAGAAGACTACTTCTCAAAAGGGGCACCAAACATAGGATCAAACATGGGATTCAGGTAGCATGCCTCATCTAGAAATACAAAGGGTTCAATTTGGAACTATTTACCATATTTCATACACTCTTCTCACAATATTAAACTGCTGTGTCCAACAAGCTATTGCTGAGCACATTGTAAGCCGCCCTGAGTCTTCGGAGAAGGGCGGCATATAAATCAAATTAAAAAAAAAAAAAAAGAAGCCTAATAAATTCATACATTATATAGAAAAACTATAGATTTTGAATGAGCATATGTCTTCAGAAAAGTCTGGTAGCTTGCTTGATTCTTGTCTTTAAAGATGTGTTTGGATATCTAGGCTGAGCAAAAGAAATCCTTTACCAGCAGAGATCCACTGTAAATTGGTTTTACTGATCTACTGTATATAAATCAAGTATCTGATTGGCTTTCCACTGTCTTCTTGTTGATCTACCTATGTAGTATAGGGTTTTCTACATTGAAGAAGGATGGTTTTACCTAATATAATATAACATAATGTATATTTCACGATACAAGGCTGTCTGGATTTACATTAGCTATGCCCCTATCTTTAAGTAGAGTACAATTATACACACCTCTTAATTAACTGAAAATGAGTGTTTATCTCTCTCTAGAATTCTTCCTGATGTACTACTACTTTCTCCTTCCATTCCTTAATTCCATTACATGTCTCCAGCACCATATTTTTGCCATTAGCCTCTATGTTAGCCATTCATTTTAGATCAAGGGTGTCAAACTCATGGGCCTGATGCGTCATGCGTTGGCAACACCCACTCCTGGTTTAGCGAAGGGAAAAAAAGTCACGATATGGCAACGCCATGATGACGCAAGTTTGACACCCCAGTTGTTGTTGATGGATGAAAACCTGTATCATCCACTTGTTGCAAAGTACAATGTCTTATTGTTTCCCTAATCTCTATTTGTTTGGGTTCTCCTTTTCTTTTTACAGAAAGCAGAGATTGCAGTTGCACCTCTGACCATCACTTTGGTGCGTGAGGAGGTCATCGATTTTTCTAAGCCCTTTATGAGCCTTGGCATATCCATTATGATCAAGAAGCCCCAGAAATCTAAACCGGGAGTTTTTTCCTTCCTGGACCCCTTGGCCTATGAAATTTGGATGTGCATAGTCTTTGCCTACATTGGAGTCAGTGTTGTCCTATTCTTGGTGAGCAGGTTTAGTCCATATGAATGGCATACAGAAGAGCCGGAGGATGGTAGAGAAGGACCCAGTGATCAACCTCCTAATGAATTTGGCATCTTCAACAGTCTTTGGTTTTCCCTGGGTGCCTTTATGCAGCAAGGATGTGATATTTCACCCAGGTTGGTATAATGCTAAAATTGCTTCTAAGTTTGCATTTTATCCTTGAGGATAGAGTAAGGTTAAGCATAGTCATAATATATACCCCATATGTATAAGCACAGGCATTTTTTTTATGATACTATCCTTAGTTTATCTCTTTTGTTTGTGAAGTTGTAATTGTCTTATTTTCCAGTTCGATGTATCAAGCTATTATTGCCTTTCCATAGATTACTAATTCTTGGATCTTCTTTTTTTCTTTATTTGTAAAATTCATAGCTTGGAGCAAGGATAACAGTTCTCAATTTGGGGGCTAGAACTGTTGCAAAAGATGTTTGGAAAAAATGCCCAAGTTATAATTGTAAGAAAATGAAAAGAAAAAGGAATATTCCATTTTGTAAGGTTGCATTTATATTTTAGATTTTTTTAAAAAAATTGTGTGTGTGTGTGTGTGTGTGTGTGTGTGTGTGTGTGTGTGTAATATGATGCTTTGTCTCAGTTTAGGTGCCTCACAACAAAGAACCCTTTTTCACTAGATCTCATAATATTTAATGTTTTCTCACAAACATGTAGTAAATTGTGTATTCTGGAGATAACGTGTATCCCTAAAATCACTGATATAGACCCCTTAATGTCAGTGATAAAGGTAGAAGTTTCTACATTATTTGAAGGTAATTTGGAAATACATTTACAGTATTCTCAAATTGTGTTTTAGTTCCATTATGCAATTTCTCTTTTGGTATTTTGAATTAAAGTACTCATTTGAGCGATGCACTGGGTAGGACATAAATTGCTGAATTAAAATATTTTATTTATGTACTTGTATCCCCACTTCGTTACTTTTACAAATAACTCAAAGCGGTGAACATACCTAATATACCTCCATCCTCCTATTTTCCCCACAACACCCCTGGGTGTATATGTATAAACTGTAGTCCCTTGAAAATCTTTTTGTGTGGTTTAATTAAAGACGGAAGTAGACTTAGGTCCCATCAGAAACTAAGTTAAGTCCTTAAGTTAATGTTAATTTAATTGAAATCCTTCTAAAATTAGTGGAACATTGGTTAGACAGAACTTATTTTCCTTATTCATACAGCAGTTCCTAACTTTTGTTCAAATAACCACATTCTGTAGTGTATTACGTAGTGTATAGGATTATGCTACATAAGGCAAAATAGGTTACAACGCAAATGATTTTGATATTTTTGGCCAAGATCCTTGCTCACACAGAGTAACTAAGTCAATGGCAATCATAAGTAATTTTCAATGAACAAGGTTTATTTTTTTTAATCAATCTTAATTTAGAAACTTGCTAGCACGGCCAAATAGATATTTTGCTTTGTTTTATCTTCCCTGCCTGTATCTCTGTAAAATATAAACAAAAATTAATTTTGGAGTTCACTACTATGAAAGGGAAGCGGTGGCTCAGTGGCTAAGACACTGAGCTTGTCGATCGAAAGGTTGGCAGTTCAGCAGTTCGAATCCCTAGTGCCGCGTAACAGGGTGAGCTCCTGTTACTTGTCCCAGCTTCTGCCAACCTAGCAGTTCGAAAGCACATAAAAAATGCAAGTAGAAAAATAGGGACCATCTTTGGTGGGAAGGTAACAGCGTTCCTGCGCCTTTGGCGTTTAGTCATGCTGGCCACATGACCACTGAGACATCTTCAGACAGCGCTGGCTCTTCGGCTTTGAAACGGAGATCAGCACCACCCCCTAGAGTCAGGAACGACTAGCACATATGTGTGAGGGGAAGCTTTACCTTTACTATGATATGAAAATCAATGGAGGGGGATTCTCCCACCAAAAACTAACCACCTATGCACTTCGTGTTCCATTACTTTTACAAAATGAGATCAACTGTAGTCAAATGGTCAATGGTATGACAATAAGTGGGCCCCAGAACAACTCATAATCATTGAAGGCACCACTTTGAAGGGAAGTAGAGCCCTTACTCTGAATATAACAGAAAAAATGGTACAGAACTTTTTACTGTGACAATCAGACTAATATTCCCTATCATGGACATTTTCATCATCCGTATCAACCTGGTTATCTTGGCAATGGGTTAATTTATTTCTCCTGAAAGACATTTTTATAGTTTTCAGCCATTCTTTAATATCCTTCTCACCAAGAGAAAGAGATATGAAAAAGTTCAAAGTAAAAGGATGGTTTATATCTTATAGATACTATTTTAATAATTCCTAATCTTGTGAGTTCATCTTCCTCTATCTTATTCATATTCTGTTCTCCCTTACCTGATTTCCCTCATATATTTGAAATACTCTTGAAGTTTTCCATGTTGCCTATCTTGAGACTAGCAGGGCAGGAATATATGAAGTGTCTGACCAAATTTCATCCAGTAGCTGGTCTATATTGTCAAAAAACAATATTGTTTTAAATTACAAAATCAATCCAGAATAGTGCTTCGTTGGGGAGAGGAGATTGGATGCAAAGTTTAAGATTTTGTGCTAGTCGACTATTTTTTATAAGGAGGCAAGTCTATAAGGAATCGTTTCATTAGCCTGAGTGGTGCAGCAGACTAATGCTACTGTTAAAGGTAGTATTTAGCTTCCAGCTGCCTGCAATTACTGCGAGTTCAATTCTCACCAGGCTCAAGGTTGACTCAGCCTTCCATCCTTTCTAAGGTAGGTAAAATGAGGACCCGGTTTGTGGGGGCAATAAGCTGACTTTGTATAAAATATACAAAAGTATGAAGGCTATTGCTTAACACCTTGTAAGGCGCCCTGAGTCTCCGGAGAAGGGTGGCATATAAATCAAAATTTTAAAAAAAAAATTAGCAGTCTGTTCATACTTGTACACAGATAAATGATAGACAACCCCATTCTGCTAAAATGTCTTGACAGTTCCCATCAACTGTACCCAGCATTTAATGAGACCTTGTTCACAGTCATTCATGCCTTGGTCACTTCCAAGGCATGAGTGACTGTGTTTTGGGTTACTGCAAAACTCTCTACATGGGTCTGCCCTTGAAGACCACCTAGAAGTGAACCAGTGCATGAAGTGTTAGCACCCCCTAGCTTTGTACACATTTCACCCCTGTTGCATGAGTTAAACCTCTGAGTGCAAGGTCTTGGTTATTACAGTTAAAGCCCTACATGGCACAGGAATAAGCTATTCATCGCTCCCTGAGGTTATCTGTCCATCCCACTAGATCAGATAGGGTGGGTAGGCTCCAGGTCCCTTCCCTGAAATATTACCAGTAGTGAGTCTTAGGAAGAACATTAAACATAATCATAGACCCAAACATTTGAGATCTCATTTTTGCCATATATTCAATTTTTTTGTGGGAAAGCAAATCTTAGTACTTAGTACTAATATGAGAAATAATAGTGAGAAACTATTTACTAAAGTAGTACAGTATAGTAATACTATACTATAGTATACTATAGTAATACTAGTATAGTATAGTATAGTATAGTATAGTATAGTATAGTATAGTATAGTATAGTATAGTATAGCATAGTATAGTATAATATAGTAATACTTAGAGGGATGCGATGGCTCAGTGGCTAAGACTCTGAGTTTGACGATCAAAAGGTCGGCAGTTCAGTGGTTTGAATCCCTAGTGCCGTGTAATGGGGTGAGCTCCCGTTACTTGTCCCAGCTTCTGCCAACATAGCAATTCGAAAGCACCTAAAAAATACAAGTAGAAAAATGGGAACCACTTTTGGTGGGAAGGTACACAGGGTTCCGTGCGCCTTTGGCGTTTAGTCATGCCGGCCACAAGACCACTGAGACATCTTCGGACAGTACTGGCTTTGAAACGGAGATGAGCATCGCCCCCTACAGTCGAGAACGACTACCACATATGACTGAGGGGAACCTTTACCTTTACCTATAGTAATACTACAGTATAGTATAGTAATACTATAATATAGTAATAATAATATACTATATGTATAGTATAGTATAGTATAGTATAGTATAGTATAGTATAGTATAGTATAGTATAGTATAGTATAGTATAGTATAGTATAGTATTATTATGCTATTATTAATGTTCTAATTGATAAATACCCAAGGTGATTTCTCAGTACTTAGCTTGGAAATCATTCCATTAGCTCCTGTAGCAAGCAGCTCCTCCTTGTAAGAGATAAATTAAACTTTTATTCAGAGTATATTAGATTTTTCTTCATTCCCCACGCTGTCGTTGCTACATGCTGAAGTGTGACTCAGATAATAAAGAGAAATTTTATTAAACAGAACAACGACCTTATTATGTGACACTCACGATGATTGTTGTTTGATGAATACATTTCCTGTAATAATTTGTTTTGATGCACCTTCTAGGAAAATACACATATCTTATTCCTATTTAGGTCCCTCTCAGGTCGCATAGTTGGAGGCGTCTGGTGGTTCTTCACGCTAATCATAATTTCATCGTATACCGCTAACCTTGCTGCTTTCTTGACTGTTGAGCGGATGGTTTCACCCATAGAAAGTGCAGAAGACCTCGCAAAACAAACAGAAATTGCATATGGGACTCTAGACTCTGGTTCAACAAAAGAATTCTTCAGAGTAAGTTGGTATGCTTCCTGAAATTCAATTTCTCCATCCAGTGTGCGGCCGGTACTGTGTTCCATTACACCTAATCTGTTTTGCTTCTGTGGCCAATGCAATATTGAAGTTATTCCAGTTCAAGTTATTCAAGTTGTTTAAAAATCAAAAACAAGAACTGCTCCATTGGAGGGCTTTGATAGGCTTTTTGTGGTTGTAAGGTGTATTTCAGGTTGGTTTTTGTTTTATTCTGTGGCAGGCTTTGATGAAAAGCTATGCAGTTTTGCTACGTGCAGATACCGGATGAGAGAAAGTAGTTACATTGAAAGTACATAGGATATGTTTCCAGCAGTTTGATCATTATCAATTTTGTTTGCTATGTGATAAGATATAAAAAATATCTTCCAGCAGCTGGGAAACAAGAAATGTTAAGTACTTCTAGGCAGTGGTGGGATTCAAATAATTTAACAACCGGTTCTCTGCCCTATTGGCCAGTTGGGTAGGCGTGGCTCGGTGGTTATGTGACCATGTGGGTGTGGCCTACTCAACATCACTCACGTCAATGGGCACTTTGCCTTAGCTGTTACAATGTAATAAGGGTTAACCAGAGAGGCAGTTTCTGCAAGCAGGGCAATAAAGATTAGGTTAGAAAAAACACCAGAATGTTTCCTTCCTGCCTTCCTTACAGGATTAGCCCTGTAAAGTGGAAAAAAACAAAATAAGATTTCTTCCAACAACCGGTTCTCCAAACTGCTTAGAAAGTTAACAACCGGTTCTCCCGAATAGAGGCGAACTGGCTGAATCCCACCACTGCTTCTAGGTCCCACTGATATAAACATGCATTAACGTCTTTTCAGATATGATCTAAACATATTTTACTTTAGCTGTATTTACTCATTGACATTAAATGTTGGACACAGACAAACAAAACATTCATCATTTGCTGCAATCTTTAAACGCAAGTGAAGTATTTCTGAATAGAAATCTATAATGCTATGCTGTAAATCTCACTGTTATCAAGGAGACATAGAACTTTATAAACAGTAGTATCTGTTGTCACTTGTATTCTTGGCTGTCTGTCCGAAATATGAATTGGATATGGTTCACTGAAACTGTTTGAGATGTGCTAAGCAATATGTTGGATCCAGAATTACTTGTATTTAAATTAGAACCATTAAAAATAAATATTTCAGGTAAGAATAAGGAAAGTGGAATGTTTCCTTTTGAATACATACTGACACTAATCATGGAAATCCCTTTGTATGCCAGGATTTGCATCTATTGTTTGCATACAAGACCATATGCTTAGATAGATCCTATATATAAGATCCAGACAAATGTCTGTTGAAGATTTAATGTGTTCTCCACTGAAAAAGGGAACTACAATGAAATTATACTTACCGGGGTATTAAGGTGTAAGGTCCTGCCTCTCCAGTCTTCTCAAGAAAGCAGCACTCTTGAAACGATTATCATTTCAAAATGAACTTTTATTGAAAGACAGTGATAGCAAAGGAAATGTAGGCAGGATCTGAAGCTTCCCGCTCAAAGCGTTTGGTTAAACTGCTACAAGCAAAGCCCCTCCCAATGTCCAGTTCAACATCAAGCCAATCCCAAGGTGCGAAGATGTTTGAGAACTTTGGGCAGAGAAGGTGATAACTGTCAACTCCCAGGCGCTTCAGTATCACTCAAAGCACATTCTTCTCCCCCACCCTAACATGATCTGAGGCACATTCCTCCCCCCCACCTCCCTATTTCCCACAAGGTGCAGCAAAACAAAGCAAATGAAAGCAAAGAAACCCTGTGCAAAGAATCCCCACCCCCAGCCTCCCACCTCCCACCAGAATGGCAGCGTCCCGATAGAGAACTATGGGACCTGACATAAGGTCTCTTAACAATAAATTAAATGGGTCATAAAAAAAGTTTCTAGGTAGATTATACCAACTTGTCTCATTTTTGTAAAGGGTATCTCTTTCTTTTATCTCTTACTTGAACAATTTCAGTATAGCCACCTGCATTTTGTGAAATGAGCTCCTATATAAATTTGATAGATAAATAAATAATTTCATAAGTTTTTTTTAATTTAACATTGTAGTAATAGATAGTGTAATGTGATAGCTATTTCAAAAGAAAGGGGTAGAATCCATAGTAATAGCAGATTAATTATGATACAGGTAGATGGTTATTTTGTGACAGTTATTTCAGTATTATTGTGGATGCTGTCATATATTTCTGCAATGGTCTTTTAAAGCAGAAACAGGGTAAGCTCAAATACAATTATATTTAATACATTCAATTGTTTATATTAAAAATATTTTTATTTATGGGGATCCCAACATTACTTTTTGTTCCATTCACTATGGAAATCAGAGCTAGATCTAGAAATGTCATAAGTAGACTATGAACAAGCTACTCTGAAGCTAGTCCATCAAACAAATATTTTAAGCATACAGCTGGACAGTTCAGACATGAATATCAACTATTTGTTATTCTTTGACTTGCTTTATGTACAAAAGCAAGTAGGATCACACTGAAAACAATATAATAATTACAGGCTTTGGATTTATTGATCCCAAGCAAGCAATCCAAGGACTTCCTCTTATATGTGTGCAAATAATCAAGAAATGGGAACAATCTTGCACTAGGAAGTTTTTTTAGGCTATATAGAGATTAATAGCCTATTCAACTTTTTTTTAAAAAAAAATCACATCTTCAAAAATAGTAATTCACTCTATTCCTAACTTTCTAAAAAAGTTAGAATAAAATGTTTTACTTTGTGTTGAATTATTAGCTCCAGAAAGTACACCTAGTACTCAATAGATTTACTGCCATTAATTCTGACTTCTAGTTACTGTTGTATGCACTCATATATATTTTTTTCTGATTTTTCCGGATTATATCTTTAAAGGACTTCAAGAACCAGGCATAAAATAGTTAAAATCTATTAGCTGTATGCCTGTCAAAACTGCAGTCTACTTTCAATGAAAGCATCTCTTTCTATCCAAAGAGACCTATTTCCTGTGGTGGAGTAACCAAATGACTCTTGATTTTCTTCGAGATAGCAACCAGGTTTTGCAAGGCTCTTCTTCCTTTGTTGCATCTAACCTCCTTTTAATTTCCTTCAGAGATCTAAAATAGCGGTATATGAAAAGATGTGGGCATACATGAGCACAACAGACCCATCCGTCTTCGCTAGGACCACAGCTGAGGGCGTTGCCCGTGTCCGCAAGTCCAAGGGCAAGTTTGCCTTCCTCCTGGAATCCACCATGAATGAATACATTGAGCAGCGAAAGCCATGTGACACCATGAAAGTGGGCGGAAATCTGGATTCGAAAGGCTACGGAGTAGCCACACCAAAGGGTTCTTCATTAAGGTGGGTGGAATAATATAACAATCTAAAATGTGTTGTTATAGTATTCCACCTTCCCTGATGTCCCCGATCTAGTTCTTTTTGTGTTTTTCTGTGGACATGGTATGTTCTGTTTTCTTTTCTCCATTTCATATTTTCGATCGTCCAGGAGGTAACAGTTGCTCATAGCAAAATCCATTAAATAGTGACAATCAGTGTGTATCAGCCAAGGCCATATAAAAACCATACTCTCTCAACACTGCTTCCAAGTCTTTTTTTAAACAAAAGCCCAAGACCTGATGTTTACGCACAATGGCTTTTTAAGACAAAAACTGCAAAATGCCATTAAAAAAGTGGGAAATCACATTAGAACTGCTTGTGGAATTATGGACTTTGAAAATGGTCTTTAAAGTATTTGAAGCTCTTAATATTGCAGTACTGAAGTAGGGATAATCCTTGACTTGCAACCACAATTGAGCCCCAAAATTTCTTTTGCTAAAACAACAGTTGTTAAGCGAGTTTTGCCCCATTTTATAAACTCTCTTGCCACAGTTGCTAAGTGAATCACAGCAGTTGTTAAGTTAGTAACACAGTTGGTCAGTGAATCTGGCTTCCCCGTTGACTTTGCTTGTCAGAAGGTAGCCTTTATCTTTTTATTACAGTGTACCTTGGTACTTATCGTTAATTGGTTTTGGGAAGCACGATGGGTACCAAAAATGAGTACCGAACAAATTTTTCCCATAAGGAATAATGTAGTGAATTACAAGTTAGCTGTCACCAACAAGTTCTAGCTTGTGTGTTGAGTACCAAACAAATGGAGAGTACCAGGACAAAATTTTCACATCAAAATGCATTGGGTACCAAATTCAATGAATTTCAAAGCTGCTGAATACTACCACTCTATTTAGCTGCTATTGTGTATAGGTTTTGTAAAATTTTATCTTTTTAATATTGTCAACCACTCAGAGTTACCTTGGGGTAAGATGGATGATCGGATGGATGGATGGATGGATGGATAGATGGATGGATGGATGGACAGGTAGGTAGATGGATGGGAGGGTGGGTGGGTGGGTGGATGGATGGATGGGTAGGTAGGTGGATGGGTGGATGGGTAGGTAAATGGATAGATAGATAGATAGATAGATAGATAGATAGATAGATAGATAGATAGATAGATAGATACATGATAGATAGATTTACAATAGATCTACAATAGTTATAAATACATGCCAATTGCCGAATGCCAGAATTTTGAACACATGATCATGGAGATGCTGTAATAGTCAAAAGTCACTTTTTCAGTGCTAGTAGCTTTGAACAGTCACTAAATAAATGGTTGTAAGTCAAGGATTATCAGTATAGCATATAGATTCATTCAAACAAAAAAACAAAAACTTTTCCAAATGAGAATATTAAATATATTGCAGTGCAATCCCTAGTTCAGTTTATTCTGAAGTAAATCCCAATCTCTTCAGTGTAATTTATTCTCATAAGAATGAGCACATGAATTTGAGGTTGAGAATAAGTCCCACTGGAAAGAAAAGGAGGCTTACTTAGAATAGAACATATTTAAAATGATGCCGAACCTATTTGTTTTTATATGCAAGCTGATTTGATTTGCAGATAAAAACCATCTTTCACCCCACCCTTTGATTTATGTTTAAAAAGGGAAATAATCTACAAAGCATTCTGAATAATGGCAGCTGAAAAAGCTGTGGACAATTTCAGGGTACCAAAAAAAAATGTAGTATTTCTCTTATAGTTCAGCCGCAAAAAAAAATCCACAGTTCCTCAGTTTAATGTATGCAAAGCAAGAAAAACATGACACAATAAAATTGTTCACACAGTGCAATTTTCATCCCGGCAGGACTCAAGGATACTTGTTTAAAGCAGATATGTGATATAATCTCACTGCATTAGAATAGAATAG
Organism: Pituophis catenifer annectens; assembly: GCF_029215685.1. NCBI lineage: Eukaryota > Metazoa > Chordata > Lepidosauria > Squamata > Colubridae > Pituophis > Pituophis catenifer. The sequence goes on along the minus strand of NW_027256884.1, from coordinate 113,641,787 downwards.
AATAGAATAGAATAGAATAGAATAGAATAGAATAGAATAGAATAGAATAGAATAGAATAGAATAGAATAGAATAGAACTCTTTATTGGCCAAGTGTGATTGGACAAACAAAGGAATTTGTCTTGGTGCATATGCTCTCAGTGTACATAAAATAAAAGATATATCCATCAAGAATCATAAAATACAACACTTAATGATAGTCATAGGGTACAAATAAGCAATCTAATCATATTAGGAAACAGTCAATATAAATCGTAAGAGTACAAGCAAAAAGGTTACAGTCATACAGTCATATGTGGGAGGAGATGGGTGATAGGAACGATGAGAAGATTAATAGTAGTGCAGACTTAGTAAAGAGTTTGACAGTGTTGAGGGCATTATTTACTTATTAATTACTTATTGTTTATGGAAATTGCCAGATAAATTCAGATGGACATTAAAAAGTACAAAAAGAAATATTTAAAAATAGAAGCTTCATGAAGAGAGAGGCTTCCAACCCAACCAAAGGCCCACCCACAAATTCCTTAGTAAATCTAGAAACCATACTTTGAGGCTGTAGTGGCAATTGAAATATTCTTCTCTTTCCTCTTCAATCCTGGGTTTTCTTCATTCTTCCTTTTCTCAGACTTGGCTCTGCTCCTAGAAAACAAATCAGATTGCAACTGGATCCTGGAAAATAGCCCATTTTTCTCAATGGCTTCTGCAAAATTAATAGCCTTTGAAGAAACCATATTTCTCAAGCATATGTGATTGCTGTTGTGCTGTATAACATTGGGCCTGGCAGAGTAGAGACAGCGGAGAAAGGAAAAGCTCTTATCCCTGCTTCTGCAAAATTACAACTGTAGACATTCTAGGGTAAAGGGACAGATGTCCTACTCTTTTTCTCCTCCTTGCACAGAATTCTTAATGATATGTTGGCATTTGGTGGTATGAAAGGAAGTTGTGAGTGGGTTCAGGAAATTGGAAGGAGAGAAGGGGGCAGGGAGGGGGGAGAGAGAGAGAGAGATCCTTGAGAGTTTACTGGATGGTAAAGGGCTATTCTCCAATTTGGGCTGGCTTGGAAATATGCCTGAGCAGCTGTTCACTAGGCGAGATCGCTAGGGCTCACTGCCTTAGAAGAGTGAGGAAAATCCTCAGGGACGACTCACACCCTGGTCAGCACTTCTTTACCCTCCTACCATCGGGAAGGAGATATAGAAGCATAGCCAGCTGCACAAAAAGGGTGAAGAACAGTTTTTATCTGTGGGCTGTCAGACTCCTGAATGCGAAATAAAATCATAACTATGTAGTACGATGGACTTGCAGGGCCGACGCAACGTGTAACATGTTCACACTGGTGCAATAGGACTGGGTGTTTTGTTAATATGATTTATTGGGTTAGGAATTTTCTGTCTTCACTGTGAGTTGCATTGTGTTGGGGGAGGGTGCACTGAGGGAGCTCCACCAATCTCATTGTACATCTGTTGTGCAGTGACAATAAAGATTATTATTATTATTATTATTATTATTATTACTTTATTCATTAAACATGAAACTCAGTCAACTGAACGTTCAAAAATGCATCACAAATACCATTGACTGGTGCTAATGGTTGATACGGGTTGCTGCCAGCGTCCTAGGTATCAACCAAGTACCTTCTTAAGATGTACGATGTTCCAAGTAGCGCAGTTTTTTGCACTTCCGCTGGTGTTATTGCAGGAAGCTCCAATTTGTTGATGTATCTTATAAAATTCTTGGACATGGTATCAAGTGTCCCGGTGACAATGGGTATCACTATTATATGTTTCATCCATAGCCATGTAGTTTCAATGGCCAGGTCGTGATATTTCATGATTTTTTCCAGTTCTTCTTGGATGAGAAGTGAAACATCTTCAAAAGAAAAAAGAAGGAAGTCCAGTTGCCTCCTGAAAAAGTACCTCTGGGCCAATGCTGTTCTCTTGAAACTGTCTAAGATGCTATGCTGTCCCAAAGGTGCTTTTTCAAGAGGCAACTGGACTTTCTGGTTATTCTTTGAAGATGAAGAAGCTTCTTGGATGAGAAGCGAAATGTCTTCAAAGAAAAACCAGAAAGCCCAGTTGCCTCTTGAAAAAGCACCTTTGAGACAACCATGACCTGGATGACTGAGAATCTCCATAGATGTCTATGGTGTTGCCTAATACAAGTGATGCAGCAAGGGACCAGCAGTGGAAGGCAAAGGAGAGGACAACTGATTGTGTTGTCTGTCCCTTCTGCCAAGCCTCTAATAAGTAAGTCTTCCACCACCCCCAGACTTCACAGCTCCCACAGTCCATCTTTTAATGAGGAGAACTGAAAATTATCACACATTGTGACTGCAGACCATCTGTTACTCTCACCTGCAATAATTTAGTACAAACAATGACAGCATAATGTATGTTTTCCCAGCTCAGTGGAAGATCTAGCATCTTCATTGATAAAGTATGCCAAGTTTGGTTAGATTTACATTTGATCAGGAGTTTTTCGGTTATGCAGATTTGCCTCTTTGCAGATTCATTATTCAATATATTATGTCAATGCAAAAACAGTATTCAAAAAACCCAGAAAACACAGAAAAATGGGTTAATGCAGTAACAAACTGCTTGTGTTCTGTAAATGGAACTTGGGTATCATTTGCAGTGTAGGACATGCATCATTTTCTGAATTCAAGAATAAATTGTCCATATATTTACTGAAGGTTTTTCTGTAGAACATTAAGTAGTGTAATGATTGGATCAGGTTTGGACAATTTTCCTCATTGCTTCAGGGCACAGCCATTCATTTTCTCTATTTCTTTGTAGTTTCCCTCCTCAGCTTCATAGACATTCTTCATCATCAATAATTCTGATAAAATGAAGACAAATTCTTTAGAGGAAGTAGAGAGAATTGTGAATCTCTTGGAATTTTGGTAACTGGAAGCAGTGATTTAAATTATAAAGATGTATGAGAAGTTCCTAAATTCAGTAAAGCTAGATTTCCAGCACAAAGCCAACAAAAACATTGTTATACATGGAAAAGTGATAATAATTGGTAACTAATGGCGTAGGCTCAGGATTTTTGCTGCTATGTATTGTTTTATTATTACAAAGAAAATTTCTCATGATTAAAAAAAAACAGTTTGGCTTGGCGTAAGGAAGGATGTTTTTTATCCCCAAAACTATAGGATAATAAAGAGTTAGAAATATATCTTGTTTTTACATTGAACTATCCCACTGTACTTCATCCAGTGCCCTCTTGTGAATTACTTCATTCTTATGAGAATAGTTCTTTAACCAGAAATAGTGTGGTTTAATAGTTTGCAATAATTTTATAGTGAGTCATTTGACAATTTATGAGACGGAGATTCTGCTAAGGTCATTTATTCTGCTTCGCAGTAGAGTGTCTATGATAGCCAATCTTGAGGGTGTAAATATCCTTGTATTCCATGGACATTCTGCATCCTTGGACCTCTCTAAGCACTTTTGGAATTACTTCTGTACAATTTTACTTTTTCTAAATAAATACAAAAGAATTATTTGTTTAGGTACTGTGCAGCTTGACCTGTTGTGTCTCCAGATTGTTTTAGTAGTCAGGTTCATTCATTCTAATCTCAATTATTTAAGAAGAAAGAAATCTGCATTGCTGTATATGGTCCAGGTGGCTCTAATTGTGTCTGTGTGAGAGAGAGGAGAGAAAAAAAAAGACAGACCATATTACATACAGCCAGAGGTGGGTATTCAGCCAGTTCGGACTGGTTCGGGCGAATCGGTAGCTGTAATTTTAACTGGTTCACCGAACCAGTAAATACCACCTGGCAGCCAGCCTCAGGAAAAAGGTAAGGTCGCGGGACGAAGAAAGAGGCAGTTGTGGGGGAGGAAGCGGGGAGATTGAGTAAGAGCCGGGGCCTCTGAAGGAGGGGAAATGCATGGTGAAGGGAGAGCGGGCAGCATGCAGGAGGAGGCCTTTGACAGATTCTAAGTTTAGCCACCTCGGACCATGGGCAGAAAATGGGTAGAAAGGCTGCAATAGGTGTAGGTTCAATTTTTTTTCCTACCGGGTTCTGTGGGCATGGCTTGGTGGCGTGGCTTGGTGGGGGTCATGTGACTGAGTGGGAATGGCCAACTCGATGTCACTCACAACAAGGTACTGCCCCACCAAGCCACGCCCACAGAACCGGTAGTGGAAAAATTTGAATCCCGCCATTGCATACAGCTAAGATTGTTTATTCATTACTGCCAATTTAAATTGTGTTTGTAATTCAGCAAATATGAGGAGAAAATTATTAGAAATTTTAGATGGTTTTCCCCATTGGGGCAATCTAAAATACATAACTGAAAAGTATTTCCTCTATGAATTTCTACCTATTCCTGTTCTCTCTCCCCCAAGGGTGTCAAAATTACGTTGGTCATGTGATGTATTGTGACTTTTTTTCCCTTCGCTAAAATGGGGGTGGGCATGTCCATGCGTCATGCATCCAGTCCGCGGGCTGCGAGTTTGACATCCCTGCTCTACCCTAATTTAAAATGACAAAATGTCTGCTGAGTCCTCCTTACCAGTAATCTTGAGACTCTTCTACCTATTCTGAGATGAACTGGGACAAAAGTATTAGAAGAATCACAATGGAATATAGGCTTATAGATCAGCCTAATATAAATTATATGGTGCTTCCTTAATTTATGCTAAGATAAGAAAAGTTGACAAATCCTAGCTATTCGGCTCTTTTTGCTACCCGGCTCTGATGTTTTACTTAGCACCTCATACTTTATGAAATAAGAACTGGAGATTGTAGAAGTTTCATCAAATCCTTGCTTGGGCTGTAAGACCCAAAAGCCTATGAAAATCAGGTGCAATGAAATTGTTGAAGGTAGTTTTAATGCCAGAATAGATCAAAAGGATGAGGTTTTCTACACAATATTCCATAAGTGCCTCCCTAATCTAACCAATCTGTTGAAGTGTGGTTTTAAAGACTCAACAATTAATTATGGAGGCCTGAACACTAAGGCATATAATAGTTTGGAGCTGTTGTTCCTAAATTCCATGAAAGGGTTATCCGGGAGAATATGCATATTGGGAAGACATTAGCATTTAGAGTATGTTGTTCGTTTCTTTATGTCATTGCAGTTCCTATATACTGTAGATTATGGTCAGTTGCTATTTTGATAGTGATCACCTATCATTTTTCTTGGAATTAAAGGACGCACAGCTTGAAATGAAAATGGAAGTTAGAGCCCTATGTTTCAGATAGACAGATAAAATCCATGTTTTTAACGAGAGGGAGATTTAGCTCAGAGTAAATTAGGTGCATTAGTTCATTTATTATAGAAAACCACTGCAGAGCAAATAATTTGGTATAACATCTCCAACGATTGGTAGTCACTAGAGGAGTCAATTAAAAATTAAGGGCCCTGTGTTTAAATTCATGGTGTGACCAGGTAATGCCTCGTGTTAATGCCAAGAGAGATTTGGTCATTAATTATCCCAAAAACAGAACCCCATGGAAGTATCAGTCCAGATAGTTTTACCATGCAATTCTTTTTATATAAACAGCTGACTAGAGATGATATAATGGTATAATGGAATCAACAGATACATCAAGCAACACTTCTACGTGGGAGTTTGATATCTGCCAAGAATTTTTCTGTGAACTTTATGCAACAAGACCAATTTAATTGCTGCCTTGAAAAAAGAACAATTTTGGACTTCTGTATTGTCTGCAGTGCAAACTCAAATTGATAAAGAAATTGATCAGCTGAAATTGAGAAATGCATTAGGAATATACATGATTTCTCCAGGCTTAATTAAAAACAATTTAGACAGTGATACCCAACTTTGGCCTACGTATTTACTGAAGTAGACGTAGAGAGATGTGGAGATAACATTGGTGTAAGTATGCAGGGAAGATAAACGTGAACTCAATTCTGGGGAAGAGGAGCAGTTTCAGAAAGAAATCAAAATAACCATATTGTGATTCTGTTGACATCATTGGAAACAGATCAGGCTTTTAAGATTCTGTATATTATAACCTACAACATTAAAACAGCCTTCCTGTAATCCTTGTGACCTTTGTTTCCAGATCTATTGACATACGTAGTGTCAACCTTTAAGAAGGAAAGGAAAGGTCTCCCTGATAATTATCAATCTATTAAAATACTATCAGTAAATTATAATGTATAGCTTACAGTTAAAAGTAAGATACCAACACCGGAAATTACGAACTGAATGTAGACAGGAAATATTCCACGAAGTAGGCTTCAGGGAAGACAGAAATACAATAGAATACAAAGAGCCACGGTGGCGCAGTGGTTAGAGTCCAGTACTGCAGGCTATTTCTGCTGATCACTGGCTGCCAGCAGTTTGGCAGATCGAATCTCACCAGGTTCAAGGTTGACTCAGCCTTCCAACCTTTCGAGGTAAAATGAGGACCCAGATTGTTGGGAGCCATATACTGTCTCTGTAAACCACTTAGAGAGGGCTGTAAAACATTATGAAGCAGTATATCCTAGTACTAGGATTCATAGTGCTAGGATTCATGCTGAGTTCTTAAATGGAGAAATATATAGCAAAACCTACCTTGTGCTATTTACTGATTTTAAGCAAGCAGCTGATAGTATCGCAAGAAGCAAATTGCGGGAAGACTTCAGAAATCAATGATGGCTTATTTTTATCTATAAGATGTAAGACAATTCCAATCTTAAGATTTAAGATGTGGAAGGTGGAAGGTGGAAGGGCAGTTCTCTGACTGAAGAACTCCTCAGTTTAAGAGAATTAAACAAGGCTGCATCTTGCCCTGCTATTATTCCATTTCTAGATAAAATTCTGTAGTCATTTAGCTGATAAAAGCAGCCTTTCTCCAGCCAAATATTGCAGGCAGGTTAAGAGCAGTGATACTCTATGCTGACAATGTAGAGGTTCTACCACAGACAACAATAGAATTAAAGGAGGCTCTCTGAAGTTTATCTATCTTTGCAAGGGGCAGCAAATAACAGACAATTCGCTGCAGCCAACTTACCACAGAAACTCACTGAGGGACAAGAGTTATACTAATGTTGAAGAAATAGTGGAATAGAACAGGGGTGGGCTTCAAAAATTTTAGCAAGGGGTTCTCTGCCCGGTTGCTGGGTGGTCATGGCCATGATGGGTGTGGCCTAGTCGGCCTCCTGCACTACAGCTGGGGGGGCATTTTTGCGGAGGCCCTCTGAAGGCTGGAAACGGTCCCAAACTTCCGGTAGACCCATTTTTCGCCCTCCCCAAGCCTCCCCGCGTGCCCTGCACTTACCTGCAACCAAAACGGGCCGCATGGGGACTCCTTGGAGGGGCGGGGCAGGTGGGTGGGGCCAGGCAGGAGTGGGATTTGGGGGTTTTCTGAACTGCACAGAATTTTAGCTAGAGGTTCTCCTGAACCCCTGCAAACCCCCAGCAGCCCACCCCTGGAATAGAATCATTAAAAAAAGGATGCCAAAGGAGCGACACAATGAAATGTGAATGACAAAAATTAAAATCTTTTTAAAGATTATTTCAAATAATTGAATTGTTGCATTGTCCCATAGCAAGTTATTCTATGGCGAATTGGCCATGGTGAGTTGACCATGGCAAGTTGGCTGCAGCGAGTTGTCCCATTCCTGATACACTGCAAAACAAACAAACAAAGATTGAGCAGGTAGTCTTGCTTTAAACCTTTTGAGATTATTTTTCATTTTAAGTGAGAATCATAAAGCTGAGGCTACCTAGAAGCATGAACAGGAGGATAATATCATGCTCACAAGTGTTTTACTTCATTTTGGTTTCAACAGTTTTATTTCTATGAACTTATCTAGAAAATGTTTATGTACTTTAACCTAGACTCTGTAACCTTTTCACAAAATTGTATATGATGCTGACCAGTATCATAATAAAGATAATTATTTATTTGATATTGAGCAGCTGTTACTATAGGTACCGTGTATGTTAATCATGCACATACATAACACAAACCCATGAAATCAGTAGATCCAATGGTATATATATGTCTTAGGCAACTATTAGACAGAATTAGAGCAGTCAGGCATATTACATTTTTATCATTGCCAATACAAAATATTATTTAAATTTACAGGTAGTCCTCATTTAGCAACCACAATTGAGACTAGTTGTTGAGCAAAGCGGTTGCTAAGTGAAACTGAGACTGTGCTTATGGTGTTACTTCAACTTTGCTTTACAACCTTGCAAAGGTCATAAATGTGTGGATGGTTTGCAAAGTTATTTTTTCATCACAATATAGAATAACATCATTGGAAGGAACCTTGGAGGTCTTCTAGTCCAATTCCCTGCTTAAGCAGGGGACCCTGTACTATTTTAGACAAGTGACTGTCCAATCTCTTCTTAAAAGCCTCCAGTGTTGGAGCACCCACTACTTCTGAAGGCAGGCTGTTCCATTGGTTGATTGTTCTTATTGTCAGGAAATTTCTCTTTAGTTCTAGGTTGCTTCTCTCTTTGTTCAGTTTCCATCCATTGTTTCTTGTCCTGCCTTCTGGTGCTTTGGAAAATAGGTTGACCTCTCTGTTCTTTGTGGCAGCCCCTCAAACATTAGAACACTGCTAACATGTATTCCTAGCTCTTCTTTTCTCTAGACTAGACATACCTAATTCCTGCAACCTTCTTCATATATTTTATCCTTCAGTCCCCCCCCCCCCCCCGATCATCTTTGTTGGTCTTCTCTGCACTCTTTCCAGAATCTCAATACCTTTTTTATATTGTGGTGAGCAAAATTGGATGCAGTATTCCATGTGTGGTTTTACCAAGGCATTATAAAATGGTAGTAGCACTTCTCGTGATCTTGATAAGATCCCTCTGTTAATGCAAGCCTAGGATTCATCATAACATCATCATTTCAGTTGCTGTATGAGTCACTAAACAAGAATTACCTGTATGTTCAAAATATAAAAAGAAAATAGTACTTTACATGCATAGAGAAATAAAAGCAGGTGCAATTTCTGTGTTCGTTCCATGGCACAAAACTTGTTTGCCTCTTGGCAGAAGGTATAAAATGCAATTATATCTATGGCAATTACTACACTTGCAGGAATTGTAATATATCTTTCAGTCCTAAGGGTGAAAATGTAAAGAGATAAGTGCTTCAGAATCTTTTTATTCTATTGTGTAGTTTCAAGTATATTATTTATCCATTATAGGATGTTAGCAGAAATTGCAAAATGCAGATGTTTGGGGGAATATTCAATAATGCCGGCCTCTTAGGCTCCAGTGTGACGTTTTATGTAATTGGGTATATATTTCCATATAGCGATAAGCAATATGGTATCTTGGAAGATTATTAGATCAAAAGTATTGTGGACATACAACTTTGGAATAGGCTGCCAAAATAGTAGTGGCCAACACTAATAACAGAATAACAGAGTTGGAAGGGATCTTGGAGGTCTTCTAGTCCAACCCTCTGCTCAAGCAAGAAACTCTATACTATTTCAGACAATTAGTTGTCCAATCTCTTCTTTAGAACCTCCAGTTCTGTAGCTTCTACAACTTCTGGAGGCAAGTTGTTCCACTGATTAATTGTTCTGTCAGGAAATTTCTCCTTAGTTCTAGGCTGGTTCTCTCCTTGATTAGTTTCCATCCATTGCTTCTTGTCCTGTGCTTTGGAAAAGTAGGTGTTGTTCTTCATGGTAACCCCTCAGATATTGGAACACTGCTATCATGTCACTTTAGTTCTTTTCATTAAACTAGACGTACCCAATTCCTGCAACTATTCTTCGTATGTTTTAGCCTTCAGTCCCCTAATCACCTTTGTTGCTTTTCTCTGCGATCTTTCTAGAATCTCAACATCTTTTTTTATATTGTGGCAGCCAAAACTGGATGCAATATTCCAAGTGTGGTCTTACCAAGGCATTTTAAAGTGGTATTAACATTTCATGTGATCTTGACTCTATCTCTCTGTTAATGCAGCCTAGGACTGTGTTGGCTTTTTTGGCAGCTGCAGCACGCACCACTGGCTCATATTTATTTATTTATTATTTATTTATTAGTCGTATTTCTATGCCGCCCAACTCTCCGAGGACTCTGGGCGGCTTACACCAAAGACAGTATGAACAATATACAATAAGAGACGTTAAAAACTGTCTTAAAGACAGTCTTAAAACCGTCTTAAAGACAGTCTTAAAACCGTCTTAAAGACGTTAAAAAATTTAAGTGATTGTCACTAGGACTCCAAGATCCTAGTGACTACTATTGAGCCAGGATGCTGGCCACAGCAGAGTCAACACAAGATGAGCAGTCTGAAAGGTCCCACCAACTGTAGGCAGAGATGGTATTCAGCCGGTTCAGACCAGTTCTCCCGAACCGATAGTGGAAATCACGGGTGGGCCTGCCCACCCGCCCCGGCTCTATGCCATCCTGTTTAGGCACATTTTTGAGGCTGGGCACATGCCCGGAAGGTGCACATGCGCGGAAGGCTGGGCACATGCCCGGAAGGCAGGCACGTGTGCGAACCGGAGAGTGCGTGCACCTGGAGCGAGTGGGCGCGGCAAACTGGTAGTAACATAATTGAAACTCACCACTGACTCTAGGTATGTAGAAGAGGCTTAACATGAATTAGAGAAATATAGAATGACTCTCATAGGCTATGGGTTCTTGGGAAATTATCAGGTTAGTCAACAGACATAACTTCTTATGATTTTTTCCCCTTTAATCATAACAGAGATTTCTAAATGAAAGTTTCTTACTACCTTTTCATGCATGGAAGTCTAATTATGTAGCTTCCAGACAGTTTAGAGAAACCATCAGCTCTTTAGATTTCCCTCTAATCTGTTATCTCTTTATACAGCTTTTGCTATAACAAGATTGAACGGCAATAAGGCTATACATGATTTACAGCCTACTTTCAGTATTTCTATTTCTATACCTGTAAGCAAAAGCCTCTATGTTTGACAGATTCTGAATCATTATGTGTACAATGTGGTTATTTCTACAATAATCTCTCCTCTTAGAGTTAAGTAAGAGCATTATTATCATTGACTAGTGTCTCTCAAGCTTGTAGGAGGTTGTCTTCGGTGATTCTACAGTACAAAGCTGCTGAATTCATCATGGCTCACAGCCTTCTCCAAGCTAAACTTACTGCACCTGTGTATGGTTTGCCAATTGCACAGTGGCAGATAGGACAGCACTCCAGATGGTTAACGTCATTGCCCAGAGGATCACTGGTTGCCCTCTCCCCTCTTTGGAAGAGCTTTATAGCTCCCACTGCCTTAAGAAAGTTCAAAACATTCTTAAAGATCCATCTCATCCTGGGCACCTTTTTTTTTTTTTTTGAACTATTACCATCTGGCAGACGGTACAGGATAATAAAAACAAGAACAAATAGCAGTAACTATATTGAATTCTACTGTATAGTGTAACACTAATGCAATATCAGGGGTTTTCAATTCAATTGTATAGAATATGAAGGATGTGTTTGTTTTATTTTTATAGTTATAATGTAAAGATGGCATTTAACTTCATTGTACGAAGTGCAGTGACAATAAAGTAAACTAAACAAAACCATCTCTTTTTCCCATCAATGCTTCTGCCAGCTTTTAGTTCCTCTACCTTGAGAACATTTCTGTTTGTGTATATGACTTATCTGCTTAGGCTAGTTCTCTGTTAGTGCTTATCACGGTACCTGAATGGTGATTGTGTAATTGGACAGTGTTCTACTTGCATTGGGAGATGTCTTTCCCCATGGAAGAGCTGTGGTGATGCAGTGGTTAGAAAACAGTATTGCAGGCTAATTCTGCCGACCGCCAGCAGTTTGATTCTCTCCGGTTCAAGGTTGACTCAGCCTTCCATCTTTCCAAGGTCGGTAAAATGTGGGCCCAGATTGTTGGGGGGGATTTGCTGATTCTGTAAACCACTTAGAGAGGACTATGAAGCACTGTGAAGCGATATATAAGTCTAAGTGCTATAGCTAAAACTGAAGAGGCAAGACAAAAGAGATCCACTTTCATCTGTCCAGACCCAGGGGAATAGTTTGACCGTTGATAGAGTATGATTCAACTAATAATATCTGGTTTGGACTAGGGACAGATGGAATGATCTTGACTTTTGCCTGTGCGATTATATAATTGATGTGAATTTTTCCACCTTCTGTGACAGAGTTCTGTAAGATTAGGGTGACTGTACAGGTAATCCTCGAGTTATGACTGTAATGGAGCCTAGTCATTAAGCGAAGTGCACATGTGATCACCTTGCTTAATGATTCCTGTCTCGGTCTCATTGATGCAGTCATTAAGCAACTGTGCTGGTCATGAAGTGAAGCATGGGATGCCTTGGGGAGGAGCCTCCTTAAAAAAGCATTCCAAAAGATCGTGAGAAAAATCACCTGCTTGCAGAACGGCATGAAAGCCAAGCCTCCTGTCAGCTGGTCACCTGTGTCAGAAGCTGCAGAAAAAAAGAAAGGTAAGTGAGGTGCTTCTGGGCCCTGGAACTTGCTGAGGAATCCTGCAAGTTGCAACATCTTCACATGTACCGGTAGCCTTTGCAGCCACTCTGAGGTTACCCAGTGTGGCTGAGTTGTCTGGGTTGAGAGCAGACCCATGTCTTCTGGGGACTTATTTGGAAAGAAGCAGACCCAAAGATTTAGAGGACTGATTGGCCGGATGGAGGGGAGATAAGTAGGGGGGGGGGTACAACAGCATCCTTGCAATCAGTCCTAGAGGCGAATGACTGTTGGGATGCTGCAGCTGCCATAACTTTAAAACAGGGTTATAAGCTTTTGGGAGGTCCAGCATAAGTTTGAACAGTTGATAAGTGACTATTCATAAGGCGAGGACTACCTGTACATTTCTACCTAGTAACTGAATAATATTTCTAAATTTATACCGTGTTTCGCCAAAAATTAGACCCAGTCTTATATTTTTTTGAACCCAGAAATAAGCGCTTGCCCTTATTTTCAGGGGAGGTCTTATTATTTTGGGGCGCGTGGGGCAAGACGGGGTTCCTCTTGCTGTCTTACCTGATTTCCACCTCTGTCTCTCTAACCCTAACCCGAGGAAATGGCGGGGACCGGCTGTGCATGCACTTAAATATTTTTGGGGAGGGCTTATTTTAGCACATGTGCTCAAAAGTCCGATTGGGCTTATTATCCGGGGTGGTCTTATTTTCAGGGAAACAGAGTATTTAGAAATCTGGTTAAAGCATGATTGTGAAAATGCAGTGCTAACTGATTTGACATATTGTCCGGAACCAAATTGTTCATTGCTGATAGTAAAAGAAATTCCAGATTACTTATTAAAGTCTTAGTCAAACAGAGCTGAGTGAACTGTTGCTAGTGCAATGCAATAAGGTGTCGGTGCATTATGAGGATAGCATGTTTATTTTGCTACTATGCTCAGTGAAAAAAACCGCATGAAGTTTCCCCAACATTTCAATTCAAGGAAACAGGGCCGTCTTTTCTGATTCGTTCTGTGCAAGGAGGACGAATGAATATGGATTCTAGATCAGTGTTTCTTAATCTCAGCAACTATAAAATGCAGGGATTGCAAGTCCCAGAATTCCCTGACCAGATGACTGGCCAGGAAATACTAGGAGTTGAAGTCCATATATCTTAAAGATGTTAAGGTTGAGCAACAATGTTCTAGATTACAAAATACAGTTAAGCAGGTTTGTATCTTTCTGGTGGGGGAAAAACTTAAGAGATCTCTGTTTGAAGAAAATATTAGATACATGATTATTTTTGGTAAAAGTTTTTAAAAAGCTTTCTATATAGACCATGTTAAATGTTGGCTGAGGAAAAAAAGTGACCAGAATTTATTTATTTTATCTCTTCAATTGCATCTTCATAGCTATTAAAAAAGCAGTGTGAAATGAATGTGTTTTTTACATGGCCTGCTATATTTAATAAGGAATGCAATGTGGTTAGATTGTTTAACCAGTTTAAGCTTAATTGCAGAATAGACATGCTTAAAATTCTCATTTATTTTTCCATTACCTTTTATTTTCATTGTTTCCTTTATTTGCTGTGAAATTGTTTATGGATATGGCTAATCAGCTACTAAATAACCCTCTCATAAATAGCTTTTCTTTAAAAAAAAAATACTACCAGTGTCACAAGCCAGTGGCAAATTATTTCTTTAAAATTAAAACTTTTTTCTTCCAATAGTTAAAGATGAAATTTGGCCAAGATGAATATGGCTTTTTTAATATGCATGTTTTATTCAAAGGGAAATTGCTATGTCCAACAAATGTTTCCAATTATAAATTGATACAGTACATCACTAAATACTCAGGGAACTGATTTAATTGAAGATTCTATCCGTTTTTGATTCCCTTTTGCTACCCCTTTTATTCAGCATCCAGAAAATATTTTTTCCATCCAGAATTCTAACAGGAAGAGACCTTAATGTGACAACACTAATCATTTTTTCAGAAGGGGTCTGAATTTACATCCTCTTACCAAGTATATTACCTGAGTAACAGAGTGAATAAGTTTATCCATAAGACAGGTACATGCAGTAACTTGTAGGAGGTTTACATCCAATAAACTATACTGTATGCAGATTTTTCAATCAGGGATCCTTTTCAATATCTAAACAGAATGTTAAATTCAGTGTGAAATTCTTTTCAGTAGGAATCCCCAATCAAGGGACTGCCTGCTTATTAATAAATGATAATTTAGAATATATTTCAGACTAATATCCCATAAGACTTAAGACTTTTTTGCGGTAACCATCTTTGTTATCCTCCTTTTAATTTCCAATGGTTAATATACCAATTTAAAAAGGATATGAATATCTTACCAAACTAATCAGTGTTCCAGAACAAAAATAATATATGAAATAACTTCTACGTCATATGAAACAAACTTGTTCTATAAATACCATAACAAGATGACCCTATCAGATTTCTTGGGGGGGGGGACACATAAATGTCCAATAATTCAAAATTATAACATGAAATCAAAATCATTTTGCATATATGTGTCTCATTTCTATAGATTTAAAACTGAATTAGTAACAATTTTAAAATCCATAGAAATGCTAATATAGATGCAAAATGGTCTTGGACACTTCACTCTCTTATTCCATGGCCCTCTGTACTTTTGAAGATGTAATTTAATGGATGCCAACAGCAATTATAAATTAGTATATGTTCATTGAAGAGAACAGCATGGTAGCCTAGGGGTGGAACTCTTGCCTCACAATTAGGAGGCTGTGAGTTAAATCCTAGATAGCAGCAGATATTTCTCTCTCTGGGCACAAAGAGAAAATATCTGCTGTGAACTTCATGTAGGCATCAGGAAGGGCATCTGGCCAGTAAATGCTCAGCTCCATTCAGTCGCCCTGACCCCACCCTGATTCAAGGGATTACAGGATCATTAAAAGAATATATATATATGTTTATTTAAACATATTAAAAATCGAGCATATTATTAGACGTGTATCCAGTCTAGGAGCATTCATTTCTATTAATACACCTGCTACTTCTGCTTTTTTAGGATCTGCCAAAAATAGGATTCATTTGTCATTCAACACCAACATGCTAAGCTTTGAAATACTGTAGGTATTCTCATCATTATATATTTTGTGAACAGTACACTTGAGTTGCCCCAACCCTATGTAGCATTTTGAATTAACTCAACTTATTATGTATTCATTTCCTACTTTTCACTCTAGACCGGGGGTGTCAAACTCAATTTCATTGAGGTCTGTATCAGGGTTGTGTTTTACCTCGTGGGGTTGGGATGGGTGCGGCCAGCTCGACGTCACTTATGTCGTTGGCACCTGTGGTGGCCCGGGCAGGGCTGGGGGGATCCATTGTGTCCAGCCTGCCTGCCTGCTTTCCTTCCTTCCTTCCTTCCTTCCTTCCTTCCTTCCTTCCTTCCTTCCTTCCTTCCTTCCTTCCTTCCTTCTCTCCCTCCCTCCCTCCCTCCCTCCCTCCCTCCTTCTTTCTTCTTCCTTCCCCTTTCCTTCTTTTTCCTTCCTTGCTCTCTTCCCATCTTTTCTTCTTTTTCTTTGTCTTTCCTCTTTCCCTTTCTCCTTTCCTGTCTCTTCTTGGACGCTCAAATGCAAAGGGGGAAACATTTCTCCTTTTAGATTGGTTTGCTTTTAGCTTGTTTTGCTAGCCCTATGCCAGCAAAAATGGAGCCTGGGCCCCATTTTTGGCTGTGATGGCCTCCTGCAGACCTCTGCCAGTGAGAACAGAGCCCGGGGGGTTGTGTGCAGCCGCCCCAGATCCCATTTTCAGCCGCAACGCCCTCCTGCAGCCCTCTGCAGTGAGAATGGAGCCCCCGAGCTCCATTTTCAATGGCAGAGGCACCGCAGGCGAGTCCTTCACTGTTCCCAGGGTGGACCCACAGGCCAGATCTAAGCACCTGTGGGCTGGATGCGGCCATCTGGCCTTGAGTTTGACACCCCTGCTCTACACTTTTGATGCTACATAGCATGGATGTCCCCAATTTTATATTTATATTACTCCTCTTAAGATGGTAGACTGTAAGAGGACATCAAATGAATTTCTTGACATTTATACCTAGATTTCCAACTTTATTCAACATTACACTGCATTACATTCAAAGTATCCCTCAGAACAGTGTTTTTCAGCTTTTGCAACTTTAAGGCTGCATGTTGCTGGGAAATTCTGGGACTTGCAGTCCGCATATATGAATATTGCCAAGGTTGACAAACACTATTTTGGATTAGTGTAAGCAAAATTCAGATTCCTAACCAAAGGAAATCACTAATTTTTTTAAAAAAACCTCTCTTTTGCAGAATTTTCATTATTCTCTATGATCACTGATCTATGAATGTACTGACTGGATTGCGGATGCCGTTCACATTAGATTTGATTTTTAAAAGAAAAAATATAGCAGTATAGAATAGGATGTTGGGGTTTATTTTAAGCACAATAGAAAGAAAAAGGTTGAAATCTGAAACTTCCACCACAGGGTAGTACTTCAGTGAGAATACTGGAAGGATTGAGTAAAAGTTGCTAGAATTAAAAGTACTGTCATCCAAACATTTAATTGAAATCCATAATATCCTTCATTTAGAAGCAATGAATTCTGGGATGAAAAGAACCAAATAAAGAATTTCAGTCCAGTTTTTCTCTTTCTCCTTTCTCTTTGGATCACATACCTTAATCAGATCCATTGGATGAAACAAGGCTCAGCCAGAGGTTTTCTCCTTAAATAACACAGTTATCATCAATACAACATCCTGCAAACTGGCCTGTTGAGTTCAAAGGGTGAATAATTCAATAAGTTGTATGTTGTCACTATTTTCTCACACGTCCAAAGCCGTGCAACTTTGAATCCGGTGCCCAGTTCTTCTCTTGGGAAATAAACTTTACGATAACCATCTTTCCCTAGGACTTATCGTTACAATAATACCTACTCCAAATCATTGCTGTTGATTTGTATTTTATTTACCTCATGTTTCTCCACTCTGATATTCCCAAATGGATTATAAAATCTCAGAATTCCTTGGCAGCAGAATGCAATCCCTGAAGAGGCACAAAGCTGGAAACTTTAGAGCCAGATTTACCAGACCCTCAATAGTTCTGCCCACCTTTAGCCTCCCTCAGTGTCTTGTCCTGGTTTGTCATTCTACCCTTAAAGATGAAACTGGGTTGAAAACAGCCACGCCGGCTGAGAATTCTGGGATGGAATTCCTAATGGAAAACATTAGGCCAAGGGACAAATGTTCCATAACAGAACGTAATAATAAGTAGTTTAACTCTCTGTTCATTAGTTCATACAAAATTAAACCTATTTTAAGTCACATTGAGCGATGTGAATGCTTAAACTTTTTTTTACACTGGAAGCTATGATATAAAACTCTCCGGATATTTGCCTCCTATGTAATTTTAGAAATAGATAGGATGCATATGCCTGGCTACAATAAAATAAAATAAACTCAGCTGCTAGTACAAAAGCAGGCAATTCCAGTTTGATGGAATTTAACAAATTTAATGTTGCTGGTAACAATAAAGGCTCTTAACTGCTTCCTAAGAAATTGAAAAGAAACCCAGATCGCATCAGAAAAGATAATTTGACCTTTTCTTACAAAATGCACACACACACACACACACACAAACACAGAGACATATTCAGATTAAATATTGAATGTGTGTTTTTTCAAATTAGATATTTGTTCTTGAGTTAATTACCGTATTGGAAAAACATGATCAAATAGTTTTGTTAGAGTGCTCAACCGTCAAGTTTTTTTAAAAAAATGCCCGAAATGCATATTCCCCTCCACAAATTTGCTTTCTCTCTTTTTTTTACAGGAATCTTGCGACATACGAATGAGAGGTTTATTTAGTTGCATAGATAAAAGCTTTTTTAAAATCCTCATTTCTTCTAACATCTTTAACAGCTATGCAGTTTCTTACAAGATATGTTTTATCGTTTCAAGAAATGCTGTTAACCTGGCAGTTTTAAAACTGAATGAACAAGGCCTCTTGGACAAATTGAAAAACAAATGGTGGTACGACAAAGGAGAGTGTGGCAGCGGGGGAGGTGACTCCAAGGTTAGCCTCAATGTCACCAAAGCGGGTAAAAAGAACTGTTGAGTAATTGGCGCGTCTGCTGTGGTTCCTCCTTCCTGCTCTCCAGACCCAACGGTGTCCTGTGGCACTGCAAATACATTGCCAACCAATATCCAGATGTATGCAATTACTGTCAAAGCAAAAATATTTGCATCCTAATCAGATTTCTTTTTGACCAAGGCCAGCTGGTACGTCTTGAAGTCCAAATTGGAGTTTGTCTTGTCATTTTGGCAATTGCTCAATAAATTCACTTTAAAAAAAAAAAGTGAACCATTCAGGAATAATATCTATCTCCAAAGTAAGTTTCCTGAACCAGAAGATAGAGAAATGCTGATAAATTAACATGTGGCAGAGTTTTAAATAATTAGTTTTACCATCAAGGGCTATAGGCTTAATCTCACCCCAAATTCCTTAAAGGAAATAAATCCTTTTCATCATGTATCTTTCATCAAGTATTTTTCTTGTCCTAGCATAATTCTTCATTAGGATAGATTTGCAGAATGCTGGTTTAAAAGTGGGCTTATTGGAGTTTCTTCAAAAAAAAAAAAAAAAGCTGAGAAGGATAATCTACTATTTGGTTGAGAAGAGAATATCTGTAACACAAGAACTGTGGACCTCTTGATGTTCTCCGAGCTGGTTGTTTGCTTGCAGACATTTCATTACCCAACTAGATAACACCATCAGCGTTAATGAGTGTGGGGTTTGCAGTCTGTTTATTTATAGTAGACCCCTATCAAAACTGGTAGGACAAGTTACAGGCAACAGGTAGCCCTCTCTTAACAATGAAAATTGGGAACAGAATTTTTGTCACTAAGCAACGCAGTCCATAAAGCATGACATAATGTGAATGCACTGCTTAAATTCCAGCACTTTTGATTACTGACATATAAGAGGATCACCGCAGGATGTTAAGCGAGGATGTCACGTGGCTGCCATTTGCTATTTTCTGCCACTTTCCCCATTGACTTTGCTTATAGGAAGCTTCCTATAAGTTTTGCCAGCTGGTAAAGGAGGTCCCAAATGGCAATCATATGACCATAAGACATTGAGATGTAATCACGAGCGGAACACCAAGCATTCAGACCATGATCATGTGACCATGGTGATGCTATCAGGGCTGTAAGTACAAAGACAAGTTGTAAGTACCACTCATTCAGCACCGTTGTACGTTTGAATAGTCAGTGAAACAGGTGATTATTAAACAAGGACTACCTGTAGAAACTCTGCACTCCCTCACTCTGATAATGTTATCTAGAAAAGTAATAAAACTTCTGCAAGCCCAGAGAACATCAAGAACTCCACAATTCAAGTTATCCTCTTGAGTGCTATAGTTCAGGGGTCTCCAACCTTGGCAACTTTAAGATTTGTGAACTTCAACTCCCAGAGTTCCTCAGCCAGTTTTGCTGGCTGAGGAACTGTGGGAGTTGAAGTCCACAAGTCTTAAAGTTGCCAAGGTTGGAGACCCCTGCTATAGTTGACACATACTGCAGATTGTATAATTCATTTCATCTAGTTACAATGTTCTCCTGTTGAGTACAAGAAAAGATAGTCAACAATGTTATAGTTATGTAGCTGATACTTCCTTTTGTAATACATTATTCAGAAACACCTCATGAAGTCAATTACTTCAGAAATGGATAAGGCTAATAATATGTACTCTATGCCCCTTTCATTCAGTTAATTTAATGGCTGGTGGGTTTACGTACAGATGGTCGACTGTGTTCATATATCATCAGAGGCATCAGCAGCTAACCACAATGATGCCAAAATGACAAACTGTATGCTGTGGCATCACAATGTTGACTCCACTCTTTACACGCTTGCACAATGCAAGTATGGAAGGGATAAACTTTATATCACACATATCACCCGTTATCTTTGTTCTGAGGCTATG